>NC_090447.1:188068004-188715581 GCF_031143425.1 Pleurodeles waltl
CTTCCACCCAGCGTTCCCCCAAGTCTCTCGATAAAAATGATACCTCACTTGTGTGGGTAGGCCTAGCGCCCGTGACAGGAAATGCCCCAAAACACAACGTGGACACATCCCATTTTTTGACAGAAAACTGAGGTGTTTTTTGCAAAGTGCCTACCTGTAGATTTTGGCCTCTAGCTCAGCCGGCACCTAGGAAAACCTACCAAACCTGTGCATTTTTGAAAACTAGAGACCTAGGGGAATCTAAGATGGGGGTGACTTGTGGGGCTCTGACCAGGTTCTGTTACCCAGAATCCTTTGCAAACCTCAAAATTTGGCTAAAAAACACCTTTTCCTCACATTTCGGTGACAGAAAGTTCTGGAATCTGAGAGGAGCCACAAATTTCCTTCCACCCAGCGTTCCCCCAAGTCTCTCGATAAAAATGATACCTCACTTTTGTGGGTAGGCCTAGCGCCCGCGACAGGAAATGCCCCAAAACACAACGTGGACACATCCCATTTTTTGACCGAAAACAGAGGTGTTTTTTGCAAAGTGCCTACCTGTAGATTTTGGCCTCTAGCTCAGCCGGCACCTAGGGAAACCTACCAAACTTGTACATTTTTTAAAACTAGAGACCTAGAGGAATCCAAGATGGGGTGACTTGTGGGGCTCTGACCAGGTTCTGTTACCCAGAATCCTTTGCAAACCTCAAAATTTGGCTAAAAAAACACGTTTTCCTCACATTTCGGTGACAGAAAGTTCTGGAATCTGAGAGGAGCCACAAATTTCCTTCCACCCAGCGTTCCCCCAAGTCTCCCGACCAAATCCCCAAAAGGGGAGGGACTCACTTGTTGGGAGTCCTCTTCCCTCGATGCGCTGGAAGCAAATGGCTTCCAGCACGTCCCGGCAATACTTGATGACAGCGTGCCGACGTCATCACATTGCCGAGGGGGGGGGTCGGGGGTGGCAGGGGAATGGATTCCCCTACCATCCACGACCGGGGGTGTGTGGGGCCGACGGGGGGATCACCTCGTCCAAGGCACTGTACCGGTTAAACACAGACTGTTGTAATTAAATCTTAAATTAAATTAAATTAAATTAAACTGGGTGTCCACACTTCAATTAAAATAATTAGAAGGGTTGATGTGTAAAACTGGGAGCATCTGAGTCTTCATAAGACTACGTCGAAGCCAATCAATAAACTTATATGCAACAGAATTATAGGCTTATTCACAATTAAGATCATTGCAGAAGACCAACAATGGTTAGTTCATCAATTATTAATTAGCTCAAATAAAATAGTCAAGGTAATAATCTGCAAAAGGGCTAACATAAAGTCAATCTCTGAAGCAGCAAAAGCTACAGAAAAATATGAAGTAGAAAACAGACTGACAGAGAGAGAGTCTGCTCCCAAAGAAGTAAGCCAAAAATCTGAGTATAAATTAAATAACCGACTAACACAGTACGTTACAGTTAGAAAGGCACGGAATGTCTGGCATATATCCCAAAACATAAACTTTTAGAGGGTTTTAGATAGAAAAGTCATCCATATTTGGTGATGACGTGATAATACGGATGAACAATGTACCATTTGAATAAGCCAATGAATATTCTATTGCATAAGATACATTCAATAAGAAACATCTAGAAACACCTACTTCTACTGTATATTAATAAATGGACACACATAGGAAATGAAGAAAATTACATGTCATTGAAATTAATGATGCTCAAGCAAAGGACCTTTAAAGTTACAAAGACAGGAACATCTGGAAAATTGCTTACGCAAGAGGGACACAAATTAATACAATTCACAATCAAAAAGACCATGCTAATTTTCTGCAATAGAAGAGCATAAAGCAGACACACACATGTAAAAACTTGTTCACATAAAATGAAAGTCCGCATAATGCACGATGACCAAGGCCTAGTCAAGGTTATCTGAATTAGGCGTTCGTTTTCTAATTAATAAAAACACTCTAAAACTGGTATCCAGAATTCTGCGATTCTACGACAGGTCTGTGTCTTATATACAAAACGAGGCTTCTCCCATGTTCCAAGTATGACTTCAAGGCGTCTATCTTATGTAATTTTGCTGGTGTGAGATAACTGTACCACAATATACTGAGTTGTATTTGACAGAGTCTAGCATTAATGTATGACTGTTTGATACATGACTATGCTACTTTTCAATTTCAATTTTCAATTCCATTCCACAATCTGTGCCCTATTTGGACTTTATTGATAGTGTACCTTCCTTTGTTAGTCTTGTCCTACCCTACATAGTTGGGTTATGACCCTGCCCTCCATACCTAACCCTGTGGATAAAGTATAAGAGCATGGAGGTATCTCCAGGAATGTGGACCAAGTGTCTGCAATTGATTTCAATAATTCACTATATTGTAGAAACTGCTCTGTTAATGCCTGAACGTTATAAACCTGTCCCCCTGTTGCCATTGACACGTAACTATGTCAGAAGTTACATTCACAAAAGGCAGCAGTACCCAAAGAGTGGCGTCTGGCCCATAAACTTTCAAGTGATAGTGTAGTTTTAGCAACTGCTTCCATTGACCAGCCTCAGCGGAGCCAAATAGGTAGTTACCCTATTTATTAGCTATATAATATATAAATAATGCTTGATGTTATTCGACCAGTTGTCTCCTCACCAGTCTATTAACTTTCCATCCACTCCCTGCAAAGCGTTCAGCAACAAATTCTTACTGCACTACTAGGTAATAGCTTCACATTAAGACAGATGCAGTCTTCCTTGCTCAAATGTAAGTTTTAAAGTTTTTAGTTTCATTCTCTTTTCTTTCCTAGTGCTGACTATTGTGGTGAGTATACGATTGACATATGTAAAAGTGGATTTAGGATAAATCCTAACATGATGTGCACTGAAACAAATAAAGCACTCATAACAATACCACCATCTTTGCCAGGATTGCTTAGCCAGTCTTTAACTCCTTCGCTGCTAGGCCTTTTCCCCCTCAGATGCCAAGCCTATTTTTAACTGGGCAGTTTGTGCTTAGGCCCCGATAACTTTTTGTCAACATAAGCTACCCACGCCAAATTTGTGTCCTTCTTTTCCAGCATCCTAGGGATTCTAGCGGTACCCAGAGTTTGTGGGTTTCCCTGGAGGGGACCAAGACATTAGCCAAAATTCAGTGAAAATTTCATGTTTTTAAAAATAATTGGAAAAAGGGCTGCAGAAGATAGCTTGTGTTTTTTTCTCTGAAAATGGCATCAACAAAAGGTTTGCAGTGCTAAAATCACCATCTTCCAGCTTTGAGGAACAGGCAGACTTGAAGTAGAAAAGAACCTTTTATAGCATAATTTTGGCATTTTAATGGGACATACCCCATTTTTACTATTTTTTGTGCTTTTAGCCTCCTTCCAGTTAGTGACAGAAATGGGTGTGTAACCAATGCTGGATCCTAGAGAGCCAAACATTTCTGAAAAGTAGACAAAATTCTGAATTGAACAAGGAGTCATTTGTTTAGATCCTACAAGGCTTTCTTACAGAAAATAACAGCTGAAATAAAAAAATTGAAATTTAGGTTTTTCAAAAGCAGTATACCGTTACATCTGCTGGACTCCTCTGGTTGTGGGGATGTACAGGGCTTGTAGGTTCATCAAGAACCCTAGGTTCCCAAAGCCAATAAATGAGCTGCACCCTGCAATGGGTTTTCATTGTATACCAGATTTACAGCAATTCATTTGGTGAGATATAAAGAGTGAAAAATAGGTATCAAGGAAACCTTTGTATTTCCAAAATGGGCACAAGAAAAGGTGTTGAGAAGCAGTGGTTATTTGCACATCTCTGAATACCGAGGTCCCCATACTCACATGTGAATTAAAGGGCATTACTCAAATAGACGTCTTTTTTCACACTGTCTTACGTTTGGAAGGAAAAAATGTTGAGAAAGACAAGGGGTAATAACTTTTGTTCTTCTATTCTGTGTTCCCCCATGTCCCCCGATAAAAATGGTACCTCACTTGTGTGGGTAGGCCTAATGCCTGCAACAGTAAACACAACATGGACCCATCACATTTTTACATTGAAATCAGATGTGTTTTTTGAAAAGTGCCTAGCTGTGGATTTTGGCCTCTAGTTCAGCCGGCACCTCGGGAAACTTACCAAACCTGTGAATTTTTCAAATATAGACATCTAGGGGAATACAGGATGGGGTGACTTGTGGGGCTCTCACCAGGTTCTGTTACACAGAATCCTTTGCAAACCTCAAACATTCACAAAAAACACTTTTTCCTCACATTTTGGTGATAGAAAGTTCTGGAATCTGAGAGGAGCCACAAATATACTTCCACCAAGCATTCCCCCAAGTCTCCTAATAAAAATGGTACCTCACTTGTGTGGGTAGGCCTATTGTCCGCAACAGAAAATGCCCCAAAACACTACGTGGACACATCACATTTTCCCAAAGAAAACTGACCTGTTTTTTGCAAAGTGCCTAGCTGTGGATTTTGGCCTCTAGCTCATCTGGCACCTAGGAAAACCTAGCAAACCTGGACGTTTCTGTAAACTAGACACCTAGGGGAACACAGTATGGGGTAACTTGTGGTGTTCTCACCAAGTTCTGTTACCCAGAATCCTTAGCAAACCTCAAAATTGGCAAAAAATATACACTTTTTCCTCGCATTTCAGTGCTGCAAAGTTCTGGACTCTGAGGGAAGCCACAAACTTCCTTCTTCCCAGCGTTCCCCCAAGTCACTCGATAAAAATAGTACCTCACTTGTGTGGGAATGGCTAGTGCCTGCGACAGGAAATGCCTGAAAACACTATGTGGACACATCAAAATGATCAAATACAAAACAACCTGTTTTTGTGGGAGGGCACCTGCGTTTTAGGTCCTGAGCTCAGCAGCCATCTAGGGAAACTCACCAAACCCAAACATTTCTGAAAACTAGACACCTGGGGGAGTCCAGGTAGGTGTGACTTGCATAAATCCCCAGTGTTTTCTTACCCAGAATCCTCAGCAAACCTCAAATTTAGCTAAAAAAATAACATTTCTGTTTGAGATCACCGCGCCGGCACACATTTCCTACCACCCAATATTCCCCTCAGTATCCCGGTAAAAATGATACCTCACTTGTGTAGGTGGGCCAAGTGCCTGTGAGAGGGAAAGAGCCAAAAACATGTCAAAAAAGTCCAAAAAGTCAGTTTGTAATAAAAACCTTTTTAGGCTGACAAGTGGGGCATAATTTTTATCACGATAGATGCAACAATTCTGGGTGGGAGGAACTTTGTGGATTCCTGCAGATTCCGGAAGGTTCCATCACAAAAATGTGGGAAAAATTTGTGATTTCAAGCAAAGTTGAGAGTTAGACAACGTCTCATGGCCCAAATGTAAAACCAAAACCCAAAATAATCAAATGTCCTCTTGCTTGCCGTGGGATAAGATGTTTTAGTGTGCAGGGAAAGAGCTAAAAGACTGTTACTCCCTTCAGTTGGAGTGGGGGCATAACCATGCCCAAATTGGTTGTTAGCCACCACCCCACTATTTATTTTTAATTCCATGGCATCTAGTAGGCTTTCTGTCCCCCCCCCCAGGGAGTGGATCGGGGGTAATTGCCCCATCTGCCAACCAGTGGGCAGAACAATTTTGTCCCCATTTATTTGGGGTGAGGTATGTCCATAACCCCACCCTTTTAAAAAAAAAAAAAAATCTTCCCTTGTGGGCTTTCTGCTCCCACTTGGGGGCAGATGGGCCTTACAAAAATAGGCCGATCTGTCCCCAAGGGGGGCAGAAACGGGCAATAGTAATGTGCCCACATGGGGAGCTACCCTTGCCCAAGGGGCTGCCCCCCCCAAACAAAACACTCACACGCACACACACACACCAATCCCTGGTTCCCGAGTGGTTTCTGCCCCCGGGGTCAGATGGGCCTAATATAAATAGGCCGATCTGTCCCTAAGATGGGCAGAAATGGCCTAAAATAAAATTGCCCCCAAGGGGAACGACCCTCACCTTTCACTTTAGGTCACTACACCAGGTCATTAGCAGTCAACCCTATGGTAGTCCCTCCTAGCCCAGAGGGTAGGGTGCAGGTACCTGTGTGTGAGGGCACCCCTGCATGAGCAGAGGTGCCCCCACAAACTCCATCTCCATTTTCCTGGACTTCGTGAGTGGGAGACGCCATTTTACGCTTGTACTAGACATAGGTCACTACCTATGTCCATCTACATAATGGTAACTCTGAACCTGGGCATGTTTGGTATCAAACATGTCAGAATCATACCCCAATACTGTTGCCAGTATTAGTTGTATGAGTCTATGCAATCTGGGGGCTCCTTAGAGGAACACCAGCATTGCTTCTACAAGCTTTCTGGGAGTTTCTGGCAGCCCATGCTGCTGCCACCTCTCAGACAGGTTCCTACCCTTCTTCTGCTTGACCAGCTCAAGCTCAGGAAGGCAGAACAAAGGATTCCCTCTGGGAGAGGGGGGTAACACTCTCTCCCTTTGGAAATAGGTGTTACATGGCTTGGGAGGGGTAGCCTCCTCAAGCCACTGGTATGCTTTGAAGGGCACATTTGGTGCCCTTCTTGCATAAACAAGTCTGCACCTCTAGTCCCTGTTCTGGCATGAAACTGGACAATTGAAAGGGGAGTAACTACTCCCCTGTCCATCACCACCCCAGGGGTGGTGCCCAGAGCTCTTCCAGAGCATCCCTTGATTCTGCCATCTTGAATCCAAGGTGGGCAGAGACCTTGGGGAGCCTCTGAGTGGCCATGTCAGGCAAGTGACGTCACAGCCCCTTCCTGATAGGTGGTCATCTGGCTAGGTGACCAATACCCCTTCCAGGGCTATTTAGGGTCTGCCTCTCAGGTGGGTTCTCAGATTTTACGTGCAAGATTCCAGCAACACTCCTCTGCAATGTTTACTTCGACTTCTGGCCACTGGAACTGCAACTGGACTCCACAGGAACCTACAATCTGGAGCTCCAGCAATGACTTCTCCCTGCAACATTGTTTCTCTGGCTCCTTCCAGTAACTGCAACATTGCCCCAGCTGTGCATCCTCTGAGGACAGCAAGTCTTTAGTCTGCACCAAGAAGCAAGAAGGAATCTCCCCTGGAGTGAAGGAATCACTCCCCTTCATCCACAGGAACTAGCTGCAACGATGACCAGTCATGTGGATCCTTTTTCCTGCAACTCTGTGTGGATCCTACAACACAGGTGATGGTGCTGAGTGGTCCGCCTTGTTCCCCTCTACCAGCTGTCCAACTTTGGAGGTGGTGAGTCTTTGTCAGATACCAAGGCATGTTGACTTTTCTTCTGAGGGACCTTCAGGCTCTGTGCAGCCCCATCCTCCAGCACTCTTCCCTGCAACGTGTGGTCTCCTGCCTACTGCTCCAGTGACTTTGGACTCCTTTCCACGTGTGCTGAGTGGGCCTCACTGTCACTCCTGTGCCTGCTGCCTGTGAGTTGCCTGTAGGGGCTGCATCAATGACGTTTTGCTCTTCTGACTGCTGGAGGATGCCTGGAACTCCCCTCCTTGGGTTGAGTCCTCTCGGACCTTCCTGGTCCCTGGCAGCTCTGCAGATCTTCTTCTGCAACTTTTGCCTTTACCAAGGCTTGGTGGTTTTTCCACACCACTGACAGACTGCAACTCTTCTTCCGACATGGGACATCTACGGCATCACTTCTGGAACTCTTCCTGTGCTCCTGTGCTCCTGTGCTCCTGTGCTGCATAGCCAACTCCTGGTGTTCACTGTCGACCTGGTCCTGCATCTCCAGAAGGGTTGGTAGTGGCTCCTGCCCCAACCAGACACTCCAACTAGAACTGGACTTGGTCCCTTTCATTTGCAGGTCCTCTTTTGTCTGTATCCATCTTCTGTTTCTTGCAGTCTTGCTTGAGTCTTGCACAGTCCTTTTTCAAAATTTCTCTGTGGGTTTGGAAAAACTAGGTACTTTCTTCTTCTCTCCTGGTTACTGGGGGTCACTCTGGTACTTACTTTTTGAGGTTCCTAGTTCCTCCAGCTCCCCTCTACAGAGCCCACTTACCTGGGTGGGAGTCCAGCATTCGCATTCCATTTTTTTTGTATATGGTTCAGGCTCCCTCTATGGTAATTATTGTCTATTGCTATTGCACTGTTTACTATTACTTGTTATTCTCTTTCCTGACAACTTGACAACTGAAGTGTATATAATAATGTGTTTACTCACCTGCTAACAGAGTATTGCCTATATAGTATTTTAGTATTTGTGTCACTAAAATAAAGTACCTTTATTTTTCTAAAACTGTGTGGTTCTTTCATGTGTGTAAGTGCTGTGTGACTATAGTGGTATTGAATGAGTTTTGCATGTCTCCTAGATAAGCCTTGGTTGCTCACCCACAGCTACCTCTTGAGAGCATTGCATGTAGACACTACCTACACTTCACTAATAAGAGATACCTGGACCTGGTATAAGGTGATGATACCATAGGTACTCACCACACACCAGGCCAGCTTCCTACATCTGGTAATCCTAGGTAAAGGATGCTACAGTAGTCTAGCCAGGAGAAGATACAGTCAGAAACTATTCTGGTGTGTAAGTGGCTAGCGAACCAAAGGACCTTTCTCTGCAATGTTATTAAATAAAAAGATGAATAGGAAACAGTAGCTAGGCTGAGCGGGGGAGATCCCAATTGTTAGAAGTGGGGTCTCTAGTTGGCAGTGCTTCTCACCCTGTCCAAGTACGGACCCTCACTCTAGTCAGGGTGATGGAGTCACACAGCTAAGATAACCCCTGCTCACCCCCTTGGTAGCTTTGCTCACTCAAGCAGTTGGGCTGATCTCAGAGGCAATGTGTAAAGCATGTGTCCATACACACACACACACTGGAAACACCACAAGCACCACAAAAGTACTGCACACCAGTTTGCAAAACTAGCCAATATTCATCTGAGTAAAACAAGAACAAAAATACAGAAATCCAGCATACACAAGCAAAGATATGAATTTTCAAAGATTAAATGTATAGTGCTTAGAAACACAATAGTTCCAACTGGAGCTATCAAAACAGCTTGACAGAGTCACTTCCATAGTCAGGCACCAACCGCAAGGGAGCATGGGCCTGCTATGGAGTTGTCTACACCTCGGTTACAGTACCTTGGAAAATGATGAGGAAACAAAGATGCTGCACGGTATTGGGGAGGAGAGGCGTCGCTAGAGCTTGTGCGGCATTGGTCCTCACTGCCACTGCAGAGGTAAGGTGTTGGATCCTTACTGCTAGGCAGGGGAGGTGAGGCATTGGTTCCTTACTGTTGCAGGGGAGGTGATGTGGCTTTGGCGGGGAAGTCTTGGTTCTCTATGACAAGGCGGGTTGATGAATTCAGCAGGTCAAAATGGGAGGCGTTGACTTTGCGGTGTGGCGATCACACCACGGGGCCACAGGTCCTACAGCAGAGTCAGAGTTGGGTGTCACGGATGTCTGTGACACGGCACACTGGACTCACGCTTTGGTGGGACCTCGGAAACACTGTGGCAGCTTCGGACCTACACTGTAGGTCTCGATCAGTGCACTCAGGGGGAACACAGCTCCGGTGCAGGCATCGGCGTGCGGGCAAAGAGTGGCGCTGGTTCCAAAGTTGTTCTGGATGTCGATACACTAGTTTCTTCCTTATTGAACCAAAACTTACTCCCACGGGCCCAGGAAAAGGATTTGGCACCACGTGGCAAGTCAGGGCTATCAGCAAGAGAGCCCAGACACTGGCAGATGAAGTCTTTGATGTCCTTTGCACTTCTTGACAGGAGGCAAGCTCAGTCCAAGACCCTGGAGAACCTTTGGAAGCAGGATGTAATAAGCCAAGTCCAGTCCTATCACTCCTACGACCGAAGCAGCAAGTAGCAGGCCAGCACAACAAAGCAACAGGCAGAGAGGCAGTCCCTCCTACAGTATCCAGCTCTTCTTCCTTGCAAAATGTCCTCAGTCCTCAGAAGGATTCTAACTATGTGGTCTCAGAGGTCAAGTATGTATACCCATTTCTGTCTTTGAAGTAGGCCAACTACAAAAAGAGGTCTTTGTAATGCACAAGACCATGCCTTCTACTGTCCTGGCCCCAAACACACTCCAAGTGGTTGGAGACTCCTTTGTGTGAGTGCAGGCACAACCCTATTGAGATGCAAGTGTCAGCTCCTCCCACCACTCCAGCTCAGGAAGGCCCATCAGCTTGGTAATTCGCCATCATGATATGCAGGACACACCTAAGCCCCCTTTGGTGACTGTCTAGAGTGATTGCACAAACAGCCCAACTATCATCCTGAACCAGACGTGTATTCCGCAGACAGGCAGAGCCACAGAATGGTTAAGCAAGAAAATGCCCACTTTCTAAAAGTGGCATTTTAAACTCACAATTCAAAAAACAACTTCATCAAAAGATGTATTTTTAAATTGTGAGTTCAGAGACCTAAAACTCCACATATTTATCTGCTCCAGATGGGAAACTACACTTAAAAGGTATTTCAAGATGATTCCCATGTTACCCTATGGGAGAGAGAGTCCTTGCAATAGTGAGGGGGGTTGGGAGCACACTGCCTCACATCCCAGCACAGTTTGCCCCTTTGCTTCCTGGTAAATGCAGTTCACAGTTAGCGCTTACTTGAAAGTTATCTGTAGTTTTTCACCAAAGCTGGTGCAGTCATTGCTGTATATATCTAGACACGAGTTTCTCGGTTTAGCTCTTCATCGGTAGAGAGTAGAGAACAAATATAATTCATATGGGGTAGCTGGAAATGCTGCCAAAATCTTCTCAAGGCAAATACCACTCACAGGCACACAGGTGCATCTCCAAAGCTCGTCAGCTCACTGGCTCAAAGGAGCCTTTTAAATAGGAAGGGGGGGGGTCGTCTGAGCACACTGCCTCACATCCCAGCACAGTTCTCCCCTTTGCATCCTGGTAAAGGCAGTTCACAGTTAGCGCTTACTTGAAAGTTATCTGTAGTTTTTCACCAAAGTTGGTGCAGTCATTGCTGTACATCTCTAGACACGTTTATGGGTTTATCCCTTCATCAGTAGAGAGTAGAGAACAAAGAAAATACATCTGGGGTTGCTGGAAATGCTGCCAAAATCTTCTCAGTCCCTTGAGCCAGTGAGGTAGAGATATACAGCAATGACTGCACCAACTTTGGTGAAAAACTACAGATAACTTTCAAGTAAGCGCTAACTGTGAACTGCATTTACGAAGATGCAAAGAAGCGAACTGTGCTGGGATGTGAGGCAGTGTGCTCCCGTTTGAATACCCGCTTCTGTACCGGCCGTACGACCACTCCGGCTCTTCATTTAGATATGGTTTCTTGATTTAAGGCTTATCAGGGCCTTCCCCATTCTCCCTGGTCACCACTGCGACCCCTAGCACCTGATGCTCTGGAGACACTACCATAAATAACACTCAACTTTGCAAGATTTCTACCTACTTGCCTTACCGCAGGTTCTCCAATTTTTTCTAGCTGGCCGGACGGCCCAGCCTTGATGAAGTCACCTAAGTGACGAAACACGTGTTGGCTGTATTTTGAAAAACGCGCAATTTTGAGGCAAACTGTGCCTACAATTAAAGACACTCTCTTCAACGAACTTGGGATCTCCATGTATTCTTTCTCCAACCTCAAACGTTCTACTAAGGATACAAATCTTTGCTACTTGATTGGATTATAGATTTGTGTGCTATGGTCGCATTGTGTTTGTTATTAAAATTATGGATTAACCTAACTGATTTGATATGGTGACTATTGATGATGTTATTGACTTATTGATTGACATGTTGATCAGTTATCTCGTCTTAAGGTGTCTTCAATCAGGGTCAAAAGATTCATTGGCCTTAAACTAGTCCCAGAGTGAATAAATTATCTAGATTGGGACGCCTAAACATAAGCCAATAGCAGTAAGTATTTCATCCTTGCTCAACCCCCTACTCCAATGCCTCTTCTGATGCCATTGATTACTGGGGCAGGATTATTGAGTGCAACACTGCATGTGTTTCCATCTGTGATCATCTATACTGGGTACCGTGCAGGTCTTGTAAATGTCCTGAAAAGATTATCAGTCCTTTATGGTGTGTAAGGGACTTCTCCTACCTTGTTTCTAACACATGTAATAAATCACCAAAAGAGCAAGCAGCCAGCTATATCACCGTCCCTGTGAAACAGCTATCTGAAGGAATCTTTGAACATTTTCTAGTGTTATCATCAATGATAGTATTTCACCTGCAACAGTTGTTCCCTCATCTGCACCTTGATCTTCCTGTGTCAGCTACATAATTTCCCTTTTATCCTCAGCAATATTTTTTGGATAACAATTTGGCGACCCCATGTTTAGCCACTTATAACTACTTCAATGCACACCACACTCTACCCCTGCTTGTACCTAAATTTATGTCACAGTAAGTCTTCAGTTCCTCTTCCAGTTCCATTGTAAATAAGGGGTCTTGCAACATCCCCGGTTATAGCCTCCAAGTAGGTACACTTGGCCTCATCCTACAACAATAATAAACTAGTTCCAGAGGAGAGTAGCTTGATATTACTCTTCCTTATAGCACGTATCCTTCCCTTGCTGTATATACGTACTCAGCATCAGAAAATATTCCCTTTTGTCAAAATGTTGGCCCTCCAGATATCTATCAATCAGAGGTTGTACATAATACCTAATAATGTGAATAATGTGCTGGATATATATCGACGTGTTCAGCTCGGAGGCTGTTTGTCCAGCTGGTTGTCTAAGACACAGTTCAAGTCACCCACCCCCACTAGGAGTGCAGTCATCTGTAGTGCACAATGTTTCTACAGAAGGCTGCAACAGTAGTGTTGGGTGCATAGAAGTTCAAAAATATTTATCTACATCATTCAATGATTCATGCAGTAGTAGTTTGGGCAGCAGTACATGGCTACCCCACGAGTCACTTGTATAATGGGGTGTGCTTCGTGCAACCCATATTCTCACATGGGTTGATTAGGTTGTGTAATTTGAGCGATGAAACACAAACCTTTTTTGAATCGTATCACTCTCAGGTAGTGTAAAATAAGATGCGTTCAGATGTGTTTCATTCAGACCTGTGGTATCCACTTCCCTCCTCCTATGGGCAGAACATAGAACCTTATCTAGAGGTTGGCAGAAGGATTAGTCTGTCACACCGTGACGGCTATCCCATTCACCATATTACAAGTGCATTATGTCCTTTGGCACTTGTAATATGACACACACAATATTTGACACTATGTTACAGAAAAACCTGCCCACCAAAGTCAGGCCCTTATCCTCCTTATTTTAGCATGCCTATTAATTCCCTTAAATTCTATATCAAAAACATACACATGCACCATTCATCACAATTTATGTCTATTCTTCTTCATCTCAAACTTTGGGGCACATTTCTGAATTAGGTTTATTCTTTGTATCATACTCCCAACATTGCAGCATTGCATTTAAAGCATTAATTAACTTTCCCTCCCAGGGGTGAGGCTTCGGGGGTGTTTGGGGTTTTATACCAGCCCCTAATAAATAATCTTGTGATAAATAGTTGGGTCCAGGTGCTTTCAGTCGTGTATAGAGCGATGTTCGTCATATTTCACCAGGAATTTTTACACGGACAGAGAAGAACGAACACACACTTTTTCCCTCTCTGTGGTTGGAAAGCCTTCAAAAACTGTTGGTTATTTCACAAAATAATGTGCTTTCTCTCACTTAGTACTCGTAGTGATAGGCATTCCTCTCCCTTCCCGCTGCCCCTAAAGCCTCTCTTGCGTGCCCTGCTTGTCCTATAATGTTTTCTAACATTACAGTATATGCCAGCGTGATTGTTGGGAAATCTGATGCCCCTCCTGTTTTTACTCCACCCCAATCTTACTGGCCAAGCTACGCCTCTGTCCCCTCCCTTGGAACATCATATCCATTTGCCCATATGTAGCACCATCCACTAGCACACAGAGGATACTTCCCTTAAATAATAACCAATTGCAAAACAGTTAAAAGAACACAACTATTCTGCTTAATTACTAAAACCCTTACAAGAGTGTTTGTATGCTTGTGCAGAAGACCTAGCCTGTGCTACCTCATCCCTCCCACAGCAGACCATGTACAGCCAGCCAAGAGAAGACCGGTGTTGTGGGATATGTCCAATAAAAGGGGCATGGACAATCTAAACTACAGCATGCCCCTAACTCCTTCTTGTCTGCAGGGGGGTAGCTTCAGGGGATGTTTGGGGTGTTTCCTCCCCTCCCTACTAAATGTGTTTTCTGGTAAATAGTTGAGTACATGTGCTTTCAGAAAGTGTTTGTCGGATTTCACAAGTCATTTTTACATATGCACTGACAAAATTTACACACACTCTAACCCTCTCCTGCTTTGAAAGTCTTCAAAAATGTTGGTTATTTTACCAAATATTGTATCTTCTCTCACTTAGTACTCCTACCAATCTGTATTCGTCACCCATTCTACTGCCCCTAAAGTCCCCCTTGTGTGCCCTGCTTGTCAATAATGTATTTTAACATTCTCTGCCAGAGTGATTGTTGGGAAATCTGAAGGGTACACCCCTCCAATCGTAGTGACCAAGCTATGCCCATGCTTGTCTGTCGTAGACATTATAGATATGTCCCTAAGCCCTCAGGCATTAAGGTGGATATAAAGCACTATTTTACTGCATGAATTCTAGCTTACAATACTGTGAGAGTGTGTAAAGTACTGTGTGCCTGATAGCACTGGATCTTTTACATTTTTTTGTGAAGCTAGCTTGCCCTGCCCTCCTATGTTTTCTCAACTATTCTGTGTTTTTCCCACAGTGACCTTGGCTACCATGCAAACCCACTGGAGGTGCTTCATGCGCTTTTATGTTTTTGGCAACAGTTCGGGACAACCAAAAAGTACTCCAGTACTAAAAGAGAGTTGTGACAAGCCTCTATGCTAGAGCAAGTAGGGGATTTGAGTCTGGATAGAGGCCTTTTCATCTGTTTTCCTGTGGGGACGTTGTCCACCGGGTTTTTACTGTTCAGCCTCCAACACTAGGGTCATTAATTTTCCACATTTCTGGGACATGTATGTATTCCTATTGAATGCCTCTCTTAGTTGTGATGTGACTGGTGAATGCTAGGCTCCTTTGCACTCCACATGTGTGTGCACTGCACAAAACGGTGGTCTCTTTTCTGCTAGACTGGTGATGTCCATTCCAGTTGTCCCAGCAAATGTGTGCACTCTCCCTGACTCCTTTTCCAAAACCTGATCACATGGAAAGTGGGAGGAGCTTTCTAAACTATTCCCCTCCCCATTTCATCTTCTCTGGCTACAGACCTCGGGACGAGACCAATACATACCACACCCGATCCAGCAAAACTGGTGTCACTATAGAGTGTAGGCAGGGAACCTGGGTAAACTAACGAGCAAGAATGAAATAATGCTCTTTGATGAATGAAGAAGCCTTTACATTTTAGACCCTCTATTTCATCAATTCATCTTGATCATCCGCGGGTATAAGAACTGTCTCCCTCAGCTGGATTAATATTTATCGAAAGGATACTGAGGAGGCTTAATCATTTGTATGATATAGAAAGGCAGCGAACCAAAAGTTAGATCACTTTTGCTTTGCTATTTTCTCTCCAGACTGGGCTTACATCTTGGAACGCCTTTATAATTGTCTTGTGACTGTGACTTGGGAAGGGAAAGCAGACCTATCAGCCCCCAAGAGGAACTGGGATACACCTGTCTGGGAACACTACGCCTGGTTTGCAAGACCTACAACATGCCCAGTTACCTGCAATGACCATTGTGAGGACAGCTTGAGGGACAGACTCGAACCAAGATCCATGTGGTCACACCAGCCAGTCTGCTAGTGGGAAGAAAGATCAAGTTGATCCAGGCCTTGCTCCATTACATATATCATCTGAAATGGCACGCCGGTACTGTCCCTGATCCACTCCTTGGCCTGCAGGTTGTATGTACTTTACTTTCTTCTGCCTCAGATCGAACAGGACACAGTCTTCACACCTCTAGTTTAGGGGCTCTAGTCCTGTGCTCTAGAGAAGTTTGCTCTTGGTCTGCACCGTTTGGACACTCACTCTAGCCCTTACAGCCACAGTGGACCTGTTGCACTAAATACTGGTGCAATTGTGACTTGCTTTGGCTTCCCTAGTTTCGGTGAGCTAAAAAAAATTGAATCCTTCATTGGTCGCTTGTCTGTAATATACTAGACGTGTCTATAACTGCACCCCTGTGAGCAGGAGCACCCAAGTCCTGTTTCATTTGGGTAGAATATAGGGTAGAAAACTAATTTTCAAAAAATACTCAGATGACCAGTGTTTTGATTATTCTACAGATGACATTTGAAACGTTCCACAGTTGTTTGGGTTTTGAGATAAATTATTTGTAGGTGCCCTCGCATTTTTTTCCAGAGATGGAGCTTTTTTCAGGGCAACATTCTTTGTTTTCAACATTTATTAGGCACCTATCCTCTGCTTGAAAGCAGAGGATGGGTACCAATAATCTTAGATGTATCCAATCAATGACCTTCACTTTTCAACACGAAACCAAAAACTTCAGAAAATACTTGAGGTGAACAAACGTATTCCCCATAGAAACCTTTAGAAATAGGTCTCACTTTTAAATGAGAATGTAGCTCCACACACAAGGGAGCTGTAGGGATATTTGGGGTTGTAACTCAGGCCCACAAGATACTACAACCTTTTGGGTGTCTTTATCTATTGTACTTTTTAACTGTACTATTCACTTGCCCGTTGTAAAAACATATTTTCTCTTTCTAAAGTAAAACAGTGACTTGACATTAAATTAATTCAGTATTATCTTTTGTGTTATACTGAATGTAAGTCTCTAAGACTCTCTGCCTATTGCAGTAATCCTTGAATGCTTGCCCATGGTACCCTAAGGAATTGAAGTGCCTACAAATAATGTTTGTGCTGGCTATTTTTGAGTGCACCAAATTTGTGACCCTGGGACCCCAGTGATAAATTACAATGTCCACATAGGATTATGTTTGCCAAAACACTGCCTCGCCAAACATCAACTGAAAACTCACTCGGGGGCGTGGCCAACATGGTGGCCGGAGCGGACATGTGATTTGAGCTCCGCTCACAGCCCACCACTAATCGGCAAAATAAAGATGTCCCTGCAGTCGTCAGTAGCTTAAAACGACTGCGCGGGGACACAGCAAGCTCGTAGCAGTGATCGTCGCTACAAAAAAAAAAAACTGAGACAAACCGGGAGGTAGGCGCGGCACGGCCTCGGAGGTGAATCTGGAGAGACAGGGAGGGGCCTTGCTTGCGCCCGGCCTGACCTAGCTACGGAGGCAGCGCTGAATTCCCGAAGAGCCGCGCCGGCCCTCGGGGGGAGCGAGACGGGTCAATGCTCCCCACCTAGGGGCAGGTACGGTTTCTCCCCTGAAGGGGATCAAGTTTAACGGTGGCGGCACCTCTACGTGGACGAGGGGCGTGCCCTGAAGCACAAGCCAGGCCCCGAACCGACCGAGATCCCAAAAGCAGGGCGGACTCACCTCCAACGCGCCCGACGACGTGGCCCGGCCCCGCGTGTGAGCCCGGGCGAGCGGGGAGTGGCCTCGCCTTCGCCCGACTGGTCCTGCGGCGTGGGCGGCGCTAGACCCCCAGAGGACCGCGTCGCCCTCTGGAAGAGACGAAGCGGGACGGCGCCCCTCCCTCTAGAGGCAGGTACGATTTTTCCCCCAAGGGGGTCAGGGCAAGCCAGAGGGCGCTTAAAAAGCTAGAAGGAAGGCAAATAAAAAATATAAAGTAAAGAATAAGAGGAAACAACAAAAGAAAGAACAGTCAGTGCAATAGAAGGAAAGCGGGTGAGAGCTGATAAAAGAATCTAACGAGTAAACTTCTCACAGGAGCCAGCAGCGAATCGTGACCATATAAGGCCCCAGCCGCCATTTGAACTTTTACGTCAAACAAGGGAGGCAGAGCAA
This sequence comes from Pleurodeles waltl, assembly GCF_031143425.1. Classification (NCBI taxonomy): domain Eukaryota; kingdom Metazoa; phylum Chordata; class Amphibia; order Caudata; family Salamandridae; genus Pleurodeles; species Pleurodeles waltl. The sequence goes on from NC_090447.1 coordinate 188,085,899, forward strand.
AAAAAAAAACAAAAAAAAACGAATCTGCAGCAATCCAACGGCGTGTTATATCATGAGAATCAAACAATACAGGGCACCAGGATAATTACTGCCTCACGCAATAAATAACGTTATCACCACAAGTATAAACATTGGCAAATCAGAACTTCCTAAGACACACCCAAACATAGAGACTGAGACAACCCCCCTTGAAGGAGAGATGGACACTCAAACTGATGCTTTACGAAGGATGTCTGAAACTTTGGCTGCTCACTCTGCACAATTCACTAAAGTGCTACAGGCGGTACTGGACACGAAGACCTAATTAGAGGGAAAAATAGACTCAGTGGTACTGGAAGTCAACCTACTCCGCACGATCAACGGAAATTAGCGGAAAGAGTCACCACCACTGAGACGGCACTCGAGACGGCACAACCAGCAATAGTCGAGTTGAAAGCTCAGATCCAACGTATGGAAAATGACATAGCATCACTACAACGCAGAGCGGAGGACGCTGAAAGCTGTTCGCGAAGGAATAATGTACGCTTTATGGGGGTTCCGGAGCAACTAGGGCTCCCAAACGCTGAACATTATTTAGAGCAATGGCTCAAAGATACAATATTACCTCAAACCAATGCACAAACATTAATGATAGAACACGCACACAGAGTCCCAGGCGGACCGCCCCGACCGGGCGCCCCACCCCGCCCGCTGATAGCAAGGTTCTTAAACTTTAGGGACCGTGATCAAGTACTGCAAAGCTTTCCTAACAAAAACCCGATACGAATGGAGAACGCCGAGATAACAGCGTACCCCGACTACACAATGGAGGTCCAACGCAAACGTGCCACCTTCACCAGAGTGAAGCAAACCCTCTGCGACAAAATTATTGCCTACTCCCTCCTCTTTCCGGCCAGGCTGAGAGTAATAGACGGCGACAGGACTCGCTTCTTTCCATCAGCAGAAGACACGTGGACATGGCTCCACGCCAAAGGACTGGTGGACCCAGTAACGGAGCAGGACGGATGCAATGAGTGGCTGGAGCAGCGCCCCAGAAGGAAAAGGAAAACCACTAATAGGGCTCAAGCCAGGCCAACAAGATCGCAAGCAGCAGATGCAAAGGCACAGGTCCTTAAGGTGGCGACTACATTCACATCCGCGCAACCAACATCTAGAACTGGAAACAGAGATTCGGATTCAAACTCCTCACAAGACTATCCGAGTCCCCCTCCTTCACCACTCATGCCTGGTCCCGCCCTGACCCCACGCACAGCAGATGACATATGAAGCTGCACAAACAAGCAAGACAAACTAAGGCACTAAATGAGCAAGTGTCATACCAAATAATGGCAGGCATAATCGACCTGGAGCAGATCAGGAACGATACATAAACCAACACACACAGGACAGATTATATTCTTCAGCGAATGCGTACAGCAGTCGGACACTGAGAAAGGCTGACATGTATGAACTAACTCCAAGCGCAGGAAAAAACTAGAAACCTGGACGATCGTGACGGGCAGGGACACGAAATCATCCACGTGGGCCACGGTCGATCGCTGGCCCGGACCCCTCATCGACCACGTCCCCACACCCAGCGGGGTCACCATATGGACTTGAAGCTCAGAAATGTTAAACATGGCACCGGTTGTGCCGCACAGTTCGGTATGGTTAAGGTTTTGGTTTTTGTTAATGATAATATACCAGCATGTTTATTCCAATTGTTGCCACAGACGATAGGCACGGGGGAGGGGACTCAGAGAGGGGATGCTTAATCTTAAAAGATTCACAATCATTGCAACGCAATTATCTAGTGACATAAAACTAACACTATGGCTACATACAATATCTTAACCTGGAACGTTAGGGGGATGGCCAATATAAATAAATGCAATAGAATTTATAACTACCTCAAACGCCATAAAATTCGCATAGCAACATTACAGGAGACACACCTAGCAGCTGAAGATTTAAATAAGCTGGCCAGAAAATGGTCGAGAAAGATATATGCACCAACACTTCATCATACACAAAAGGCGTACTGATATGGATAGCCCCTGATGTCCCTTATGCAGTAGAACACACACAGATAGATAAAGATGGTAGATATGTCCACATAAGAGGGGAACTGGACGGTAAACAACTAAGCATCACAGGTATATACGCGGCCAACACTAAACAGATAGACTTCCTACAGTCCACTTATGCAGCACTAACATGGGACCCATTGACCCCTAATATATGGGGAGGAGATTTCAACTGTGCAGCAGGTACCAACATGGATAGATCACACCCCCCACTAGTAGGTGCCCCAAGCAGAAGCCTCTCACAAGCACTGCAGAACTGGATGTCAGATAGAAGATTACATGACACATAGCGGAACCTACATCCCATGGACAAAGAGTACTCATATTTCTCCCCGGTACACCAACTACACACTCGCATAGACTTGCAACTATACATGTACGAGCTCACAACATCACTAATCAAGGCAGCCTACCTGGCTAAAACGATATCAGACCACTGCCCCTTAATGTCTACAATACGATGGGGTAGAACACATACGAATGCGCCTACCTGGTGCTTACAGCCACCTCTATTACGCGACCCCCCTTCCGAGAGGAACTTGCAGAGGGCATAGACTCATACTTTAAAATGAACACAAACACTGCATCGTCGCGTGCTATAGAATGGGACAGCCACAAGGTGGTGATAAGAGGCCTATGCATGACCACATCATGAGGAGTCCGTAAGACTCTGCACAAGGAATTATGTGAGATTGCGAGGGCAATGAGAGAAGCAGAGAAGACAATGGAGCAAAACAGGGAGGGAGCAGATAACATGATTGAATTGAAAAAGCAATGGGCTGACACTGATGCGCGGTTACGGAAATACGATGACCGCCATTACACAGCGCGAATGAATGCTGAAGGCGAGCGATCCAGCAGGTTGTTGTCTTGGTTACTAAAAAGCGAACAACAACAGTCCACTATAAATGCCATCCGAACAGAGGAAGGTAACATAGTCAGCACACAGATAGAAACGAATGAGACCTTTAAAAAATACTATGCAACACTGTACAAAGCAAACCCTTCCCCGACCAAATGTCAAATCAGTGAATTTTTCCAGACGCTCCAACTAACTAAACTGACAGCAGAACAATTGACAGAGTTAGAAAAACCCATTGAATTAGATGAGATCCAACAGGCGCTAAAGCAAATGGCACATAATAAAACACCAGGAGGAGATGGGCTCCCAGCGGAGTACTATCAGACCTTTGCAAAACAAACAATGGCACCATATCTAGTAATGCTGCAAGAAGCATTCGACAGCGGATACCTCCCAGAGTCACAGCGCGAAGCAACTATAGTGGTCCTCCTCAAGAAAGGACGCGATCCACTAGATGTCCGGTCATATAGACCATTGTCACTATTCAATTCTGATTGTAAATTACTGGGGAAGGTACTAGCAAACCGATTATTCCCATTAATGTCTACACTGATTCATCCGGACCAATCCGGCTTCATACCTGGTCGCAGCACACATACAAACATCAGATGCCTGCTGCGACTCATAGTAGAAACACCAGAGCTAGATTACGCAAGGACGGCAGTATCCCTGGATATAGAAAAGGCATTCGACACATTGAGCTGGCCACACCTGCTGAGATCCCTTAAAAATATGGGCTTCGGCAATACATTCATAAGATGGATAACAATACTGTATACAGACCCAAAAGCAAGAGTAAAAACAGGTAAAATCATATTGGAGAAATTCAAAATAGGCAGAGGCACCAGACAGGGATGCCCACTGTCACCACTATTATTTACAATAGCAATAGAACCATTAGCAGCATGCCTACGATAGGAGGCTCCAAAATGGGGCATCCCTGACAGAGGGTCGCACAAGGTCATCCTGCTATATGCAGATGACGCACTGATATACCTACGTAATAGCTCGGAATCCTTACCAGACATACTGCATCTGCTAGACGCATTCGGGGACATATCGGTACTACGGGTAAATTGGGCAAAGTCATGCCTGTTCCCGATGCAATTAATAGCAGACCCCCACAGAGAAATAATCCCCACACATAAACTGCAGTGGTGTCACACCACTTTTAAGTACTTAGGGGTACAAATCTATCACAGCGAACAAGACTTCAGAGAAGGTAACCTAGATCGGATGAGCAGGGCGACAAGAAATTCAATGCACTTCTGGTGCTCACTCCCACTCTCACCCACAGGTAGAGTAGCCATAGCCAAAATGATCATACTACCACTTATTCTATATAATTTCTCAGCACTACCACTTAAGCTCCCTAAGTGCTACTTCGTGCCTCTGACCAGCCTACTAACAGACTTGATATGGGCCATGGGCCGTCGCAGAGTAGCCCTAGCTAAGACATACTTACCATTAGAGAAAGGAGGGATGGGTGTACCCCAATTTGAACTATACTACGCAGCGGCACAAATACACTGGATCATGGACTGTACGTGTAACCCAAATGGCCCAGAAAGCCAAATGGTAAAAATGGATGCCTTCTTTTACTAGTTTAAATAAGGTTTAATCCTTTATTGATGGAAAAAGGACCAATGAATTTAGGATTAAACTTGTTCACTTTCTTTACTCTAATGTTTTTTTAGACAACAACACAAGATCATCTTTTTTACACATGATCATCTTTTTTATATCTGAAGGCCGAAGCGTTCGTTTTTTTGTCCTGCAATCTCTTGTGGTTAGCTTTTACTACGACTAAATTGTTTTGTGCTGCTTTCGAAGTTGATTTCAACCTTTAAAGGATTTCTTGTACAGTTTGAATGTTGCTTTCTTTTAAAGTTTCAAACATCATGATTCTACGAAGATAACCCTGATCACAAAAGAATGGAGCAAATCCTAGAAAGGTATAAATGTCATTGTTATATGCTAACTCAGCTAACTACAACTAAGATACCCAGGCCCATATTTATACTTTTTTTGCGCTACACTTGCGTCACTTTTTAACGCAAAATCGGCGCAAACTTACAAAATATAATTGTATTTTGTAAGTTTGTGCCACATTTGCGTCAAAAAGTGACGCAAATGCGGCGCAAAACAAGTATAAATATGGGCCCCAGTCTTTAGAATCCTACAATAATTTGAAAGACTAAGGCCCTCATTACAACCCTGGCAGTCCATGTTAAAGCAGCGGTAATACCGCCAACAGGCCGGCGGGAAAAAAATGGAATCACGACCATAGCGGAAACCGCCAACATAGACAGCCACTTTAACACTCCAACCGCCACGGTGGTAGAAACAAACACCGCGAGGGTAACCGCAAACAGACAGGCAGAACACAAGGTTACGCCCACTGTATTACAACACGCCTATCCACCACCTTTTCCGGGGCGGTACCAACGCTATCAAAAGCACAGCGGAAACAGGACTTGGAACGGAAACCACTCACCTCTCGACACCCAACGAGGAACCAGGACGCCATGGAGCCCGAACCACAGGTTCAGCCCATGCTGGTCTACCTCCTCTTGTATCAGGAGCAGGAAAGACGCCGGCAACGAGCACGGTGAGTACTGCACCTAGCACACAGGGGAGGGGGGAGGGAAAAGAGAGTGACACACACATGCAACACGCAACACCCCCACCCCCACCCCCACCCTCACTCACAACACCATACACACAAATGCATGCAGCAACATTACATATACACCCCGTCACCCCCTGGAAGAACGCAAGGACAAAAGGAAATGATTGTAACAAATGTAATCTATTAAATATCAGATATGCCAAATTCAAAAATTAATATATACAAATATGTACACCAACTGCACAAGTCCGGATATAAATTAAGTCATTGTCCGTGGATCAGTGTCCCAGAATGCATTAGCGAAGCCCACACAAGATACCTGACTCAAAACGGAGAGAACACTGCAGGGGCATCAGATGGAAAATAAACAGGCACCTCAGCGGGACGGGGAGGGGGGCAACTCAGCCGGATGAACGGACGATGCCACTGCTCCACTAGGGGGCTCCATGCCCACTGCTGTATCCTGGGGAGTGCAAAGCCACAGTCTCTCTAGTCTTTCCAGTGGGTGGTTTGCCCACTGCTGTATCCTGGGGAGTGCAAAGCCACAGTCTCACAAGTCTTTCCAGTGGGTGGTTTGCCCACCGCTGTATCCTGGGTAGTGCAAAGCCACAGTCTCACAAGTCTTTCCAGTGGGTGGTTTGCCCACAGCTGTATCCTGGGGAGTGCAAAGCCACAGTCTCTCAAGTCTTTCCAGTGGGTGGTTTGCACACTGCTTTATCCTGGGGAGTGCAAAGCCACAGTCTCTCAAGTGGATAACAGTCTCCACTGGTTCTGGAGGGGGCTTGGTGTCCAGATTGCTTCATCCTGCCAAGGACAGAGGTAGTGGATGTGATTCTCCACTGGTTCTGGAGGGGGCTTCGTGCCCAGAGCGCTCCATCCTGCCAAGGACTGAGGTAGTGGATGTGATTCTCCACTGGTTCTGGAGGGGGCTCTGTGCCCAGATTGCTTCATCCTGCCAAGGACTGAGTTAGTGGATGTGATTCTCCACTGGTTCTGGAGGGGGCTTGGTGCCCAGAGTGCTTCATCCTGCCAAGGACTGAGGTAGTGGATGTGATTCTCCACTGGTTCTGGAGGAGGCTTGGTGCCCAGAGTGCTTCATCCTGCCAAGGACTGGGTTAGTGGATGTGATTTTCCACCGGTTCTGGAGAGGGCTTTGTGCCCAGATTGCTTCACATGCAGTGTTGCAGGTCTCATTCCCTCACCTGGGTGTGTGTGCCACGAGATTGCCTGTGAACAGGTAGCATGATACTCAATGGAGACAGAGACACACTCCACCATGCTGCGACTTTGCCTTTACACCTGCAGGTACAAACAGTGCTGGGAGTCATGCCTCATGTACGCTGGGCAGGGTCCAGGATGTCTCCTGCAGCCTCGGACGGCTGCCCACTGGGGATGATTGCCATGTCAGCTGTGGTGGCACTGTCTGAGCATGTCGCAGGGCTGGTGGCGGGGCTTGCGGCAGTGTCTGTGGCGGAGGTGCTGGTGGTGGTGCATGTGTCTGCACCTGTTGAGGGACACAGCAGGATGTCTCCTACAGCCTCAGACGGCTGCCCACTGGGGATGATGATGGGGACTGTTGCTGAGGCAGCAGACGTGCAGGTGCCAGTGCTGTTGCTGGTGTATGCTCCTGTCCCCGTCGTGGAGCTCCCCTCGCCCTCCGTCCAACTGGTGCCTTCAGACTCTGTTACTTCACCCTCCAGGGCCATGTGGGATGCAGCTCCCTCCTGCTCTGGTGCCACTGCTCCTCCGCCAGATGATGCTAATGCACGCAAGAACAGGGTGACAAAACAAAAAGGGGGGGGAGACAGAAGAGGCACATGGTCAATGCATGTAACACCACTAACGTTGGTGGACACAACACACAGGGAGCAGCCCTATGTACTAAGCCATGCACCAGCAGTGCAGGGGAAAAGCACATGCCCAAGGGGGACTCTGTCTAGACCCATTTAGAGGGCAAATACCACCTTTGGGGTTGGAGTGGGAATGAGCCTGCACATCAATGGATCTACCTTTGCGTGTCTGCCCTGGCCTAGGGGAACCCACAGCCCACCACCCCCACCCAGACACCTCATCAAGCGTGCAGAGTCAGCTGAATGAGAGTGTACTCACCCCCTTGTGGCTGCTGTGATGCCCTCAAGCGCCCATCCAACTCCGGATATGCCACCACCAGGATCCGCTACATCAGGGGGGTCATGGTGCGATGGGCACCCCTTCCATTTTGGGAGGCCATCCCCAGCTGGGCCTCTGCCGTCTTCTTGCTCCAGCAGCGCAGGTCCTCCCATCTTTTCCGGCAGTGGGTGCTCCGTCTATGGTAGACCCCCAGGGTCCGCACTCCCTTGGCGATGGCACGCCAAATACCCTTCTTCTGGTGGGCGCTGACCTAGAGGAAAAGTGAAGTTACAATGGATGTTACTCTCCTGTACAGTTCTTCTCATGCATTGGCCACAAACCTCCCACCCTGGCCCAGACATACATACACACACCATCCTCACATGCTGGCCTGTCCCGCTCCTCCCTCTTCCATCCACGACACGCCATACAATCATGTGCCATCCACCATGCTCACAGTGTACTCACCTGTTTGTTTGGAGGACCGTACAGTTGCATGTACTGGGGGAGGACCCCATCCACCAGTTTCTCCAACTCCTCTGAAGTGAAGGCAGGGGACCTTTCCCCAGACACTGTAGCCATTGTAGCTTCCAGACACAGGTCACAGCAGCACTTGCAGTATAGGTCCTCCCCTGTTGAAGGTCAAGTATCAAGTGAGGGAACTGATAGAAAATGGCGGTCTTGTCTGCACCGGTGCATACCGTCACTGCCAGCGTACATCGTCATTGGCTCCTGGAACCCATAGGGCCCAATGATAACCAATGCTGAATTGCACTGCGGTCTTCGACTGCCTACCACGACAGTGTACAATGCCAGCGCAGTTACCTCATTTCCCCTTGTCCCACCATACAGGTCAGGCAGCCGCCATTTCAGGGGGCCACATGGCAGGCCAAATAACTGTGTCACACCTATTTAGTCCAGGAATAGGGACAGACAAAGGCACATTGAGAAAATTTAACGTTTTTGCTAAACAGCCTTGTGATACCTAAGTGTTGTATGACCCTCTACTCACCGTTCTCCATAGGACACGTCCGCCGTGGCAGGTGATGACATGGCGGCATCCTCCGGTGTACAGACCCCTGGTGGACCTGTCGACAATGGAAGACAGACACATAATTATCACTTACAGACTTGATCGTGCAACAATCCAGGAACTGTGTGCCCAGTTGGAGCCTGACCTGATGTCAGCTATCCACCATCCCACAGGAATACCACTTGTAGTGCAGGTCCTGTCTGTACTACATTTCCCGGCCAGTGGGTCTTTTCAAACAACAGTAGCCATGGCATCAGGGATGTCCCAGCCAATGTTCTCTAACGTGTTGTCCAGAGTGTTGTCAGCCCTGCTGAAACACATGCGCAGCTACATCGTTTTCCCTCAAGTGGAGGATTTGCCCACAGTGAAAGGTGACTTCTATGCCCTGGGACATATCCCCAACATCATTGGTGCCATTGATGGTACACATGTGGCATTTGAAACCACCCCCCCCCCCCGGGAATGAACAGGTGTACAGAAACTGCAAAAGCTACCATTCTGTGAATGTGCAGATGGTGTGTTTGGCAGACCAGTACATCTCCCATGTGAATGCCAAGTATCCTGGCTCAGTGCATGACGCTTACATTTTGAGGAATAGTAGCATCCCTTATGTGATGGGGCAACTCCAGAGGCACGTGTGTGGCTAATAGGTGAGCCTAAAGTCCCCACACAGTTTTATTTGCTGTCTGGGTATGGGAGATTCACTAATGTTTGGAGTATGTCTAACAGTTGTCCCTCGATATTTGCAGGTGACTCTGGTTACGCCAACCTGTCATGGCTACTGACCCCAATGAGGAATCCCAGGACAAGGGCAGAGGAACGCTACAATGAGGCACATGGGCGAACTAGGAGTATAATAGAGCACACCTTCGGCCTCCTGAAGGCCAGATTCCGGTGCCTCCATCTGACAGGTGGCTCCCTATACTACTCACCGAAGATGGTGTGCCAGATCATTGTGGCCTGCTGTATGTTGCACAACCTGGCTTTGCGACACCAGGTGCCTTTTCTGCAGGAGGATGGGCCTGATGCTGGTCTTGTGGCAGCTGTGGAGCCTGTGGACAGTGAAGAAGAGGAGGCAGAAGAAGAAGATGTAGACAACCGAAACAACATCATCATTCAATACTTCCAGTGAGACACAGGTAAGAAGATGTAACTGCTTCCCACATCTCATACTATTGTAGGACATAGCATAAGTCTGCCTTTTCACCTCTGTGTATGGACCATGACTTGTCACTTTTGCTTTCCATTTAACAGATCTGGGTCCCAATGTGTGCCCTCTGCTATGTTTACTCCTGGGCTATAGCTGTGTAACATTGGTATGTGAACAAGTACATTGACATTGCTATATTCCAGAGATTTTGCAATTACACATTTGTGAAAGCACAGACTGACTCCAGATGTTTTGGTGATTCACGGGTGTTTATTTCTGTGCTAATAAGTGGAGGGGGGTGTGAAATGGGCTGTGGTGATGGTGGAGGAATGTCCATGGCAGAGTCCAGTCTCTTGGTCTCACAGGTGCATTGTCCAATGGGGCATAGGAAGGGGAGCAATGGCAGTTTAAGGTTGAGAGGATGACAAAGTGGGACAGAATGGTGACATTCAGGAGGGTCTTATTTCCTGGCAGGGGTCTTGGCAATGTTCTCTGTCTTCTGCCTGGATCTCAGGGACCGTTTGCGGGGTGGTTCTCCTTCTGCAGGGGCTGGGGTGCTGGTGGGCTGTTGGTCTTGTGGCAGTGCCTCCTGTCCACTAGCGCCGGCGGAGGTGGAGGGCTGTTTATCATCCAGGCTAGTGTCAGGGGCCCGTTTTTCTCCCATGTGTCCCTCATGGTGTTGACAAGGTCTGCCAGCACCCCTGCAATGGTGACCAGGGTGGTGTTAATGGACTTCAAGTCCTCCCTGATCCCCAGGTAGTGTTCCTCCTGCAGCTGCTGGGTCTCCTGAAACTTGGCCAGTACCGTGCCCATGGTCTCCTGGGAATGGTGGTAAGGTCCCATGATGTTGGAGAGTGCCTCGTGGAGTGTTGGTTCCCTGGGCCTGTCCTCCCCTGTCACACAGCAGTCCTCCCAGCTCCCTGTTATCCTGTGCCTATGTCCCCTGAACGGTGTGCCCACTGCCACTGACCCCAGGTCCCTGATTTTCTTGGGTTGGTGGGTTTGCCTGGGTTCCCTGTAGTGGTGGACACACTGCTGAGTGACGTGTCCCGGGGACAGAGGGATGGGCCCGCGGGGTGGGTGCTGTGGCGGTGTTTCCTGAGGGGGAGGTTCTGTGGTGGTTTGGGACTGTGTTAGGGGAACCGACTGTCCCGAGGTCCCTGATGGGCCGGCTGGCCATCTTGATCCAGGCGTGCAGAGCTGCTGTCAACACTGTAGGCCTCTTCTGTGGGAGGACTTGATATGTCTGGCACCTCCTGTCTGGTGACGTTGGGTATGGGTCCTGTTGGAGTGTAAATGCATAGTTTTAGTATCTGTGTGTGCCATCATGTGCATTGAGTGAGTTACCCATTATTGTGTTTGCCCTTTTGTGATAGTTTGGGGTCTGTGTGGGTATCTGTACTGGACATGCTTTGGTGACGGTGGTCCATGCATAGGTGTTGCATGCAGGGCCTTGGTATTGAGATGTGTGGGTTGTGATAGTGGGACATATGTGATATGATGGAGTGATGGGAGTGAGGGTAAGGGTGGGGGTATGTGATGGCATGCAGGTGGGATGTGGGGGATATGGTAGTAAAGATTTGACTTACCAGAGTCCAGTCCTCCTGCTACTCCTGCGAGGCCCTCAGGATGCAGTATTGCCAAGACTTGCTCCTCCCATGTTGTTAGTTGTGGGGGAGGAGGTGGGGGTCCACCGCAGGCCTCTGTACAGCAATCTGGTGTCTTGAAACCACGGACACACCTTTCCCCGTAGGTCGTTCCACCTGTTCACGATGTCATCCCGTGTTCTTGGATGCTGTCCGACTGCATTGACCCTGTCGACGATTCTCTGCCATAGCTCCATCTTCCTCGCAATGGAGGTGTGCTGCACATGTGATCCGAAGAGCTGTGGCTCTACACGGATGATTTCCTCCACCATGACCCTGAGCTCCTCCTCTGAAAACCTGGGGTGTCTTTGAGGTGCCATGATGTGGTATGGGTGATGTGTGAGGTGCTGTCTGTTGTGATGTGTGGGGGGATGTGTTGGTGTGTGTTGTTTGAGGTACGTGGATGTTGTATAAGTGATGGTGTTGTGTGTCTGTGGATGCTGGTGTTGTGTTTGCTAATCTCTCTGTCTGGCCTTCTTCCAAATTTTACCTTGTAAGGGTTTGTGGGTAATGTGGGTGTGTGTTTTATAGTGGTGTGAGTGTGTGGGTGTGCTGTGTGTATATGTATCAGGTGTGTGTCTTTCGAATTGTCCAATGTAGTTGTGTTTTGTAAGTGTGTGTGTATTTTGAGCGTGGCAGTGTGTACCACCAATGGATTACCGCTGTTGAAAGACCGCTGCGTTGATTCGTGGGTCGTGATAGTGTGGGCGTATTCCTGTTTGCATGACGGTGTGGGTTTTGGTATCAGCAGTTTATCACTGACCTTTGTTGTGGCGGACTTGTGTGGGTGTCTGTATTGTGGTGGATTCTGAGAATTGGGTTGTAATACCTGCAGCGGAATTCTGCCGTCGCAACAGTATGTTGGTGGTCTTCAGGGCGGCGGAAAGCAGGATTTACCGCCAGGGTTGGAATAAGGGCCTAAGTGTTGTTCTAAACTTGGATTAATATTTTTGTTTGGCTATCAGTTTACGAATTATAATTAGACAATAGCCTTTAGTTCATGGAATGCCTTTTCTGCTTCTGAATCACAATCAAATTTTACTTCATTTTGTAAGATTATGTTATAGGATTAGGAATAATAGTGAATTGATCATTAAACCAGCAATAAAAGTTAGTAAACCCTAAGAAACTTTGCACTTCTTTCACAGTTTTGGGTGTTTTCCACTTCACGATTGCTTTTGTATTCTGATGAATTTGTACTTTTGCTAAAACGAATCCTAGCAACTCAACTTGTTTAGTAAGGAATTCTCATTTTTTTAATTTAGCATATAAAGGATGTTCACATAGTTTCAATAATACTGCACACCTATAGTACACGTTCTTCTAATGAACATGAGTAGAAGAAGATGTCATCTAAATAGACAACAACACAGATATCCATTGACTCATGAAGAATTTAATTGATGAAGAATTGGGAGACAGCTAGTGTATTAAACAGGCTGAATAGCATTACTTGAGATTCAAATAATCCAACAAAACAGGAAATTCCAGATTTGCTCTATGACACTTTAAAGGAAGCAGCAGTCTCAGGTACTCTATTATCCATTTCCAATAAGGTCTTGATATCTGTTTACCTACATTTAAAAACTAAATCTTTGAGAGCATCTAGGATTCCCATCTTAAACGGGTCATCCTGAACTTGATAAATCACACAGAGGTGTGCTTTGTGCCAGGGAGATCTTTCCATAATCACATGTGGACGCTCACCCATTTCCTCTGGTCCTTCAAAGACTCCTAGAACAATGTGGTTGCTCTATCTTTAGATACAGTGAAGGTGTTTAACAGGATTTAGAGGGAATATATATTCTCTGCCTTACAAAGAAGCAAGACTTTTATCAGAAAGGTGCAGTAGTTGTGTCATCACCCCACCTCATAGGTCAATTGCAGAGATTACCCCTGACCCCTCCACAGAGGGATGAGGCAGGGCTCTCCGCTCTCCACTTTGCTATTTTGTTGGTCTGAGAGCCTTTGGTGGCTGCTATTCATTGATCTGTGGAGATTACTGTGGTTCCCACACCAACAGCCCTTTCCAAAATTCTACTCTACCCAGATGACTTTTTGCTTACCCTCTTTGATTTAGAGACCTTCTTCGAAGCACTCATGCCCCTTATCTCAGATTTCTCCTGTATCTCCGGATACAAAGTTAACTGGGACAGGAGCAAAGCTTTGCCCATGTCCTGTGTCACCACAAAGGTAGCTACGGTGCGTTATAACTCAAGTGGCAGCCTGACCGCCTAAACATCTGGGTGTTTATGTAACCTGAGGGCTAGATAAAATGGTGTCTGATAATCTAAACCCGCTTATTGCTAGAACCATTATGGTCTATGCAAAATGGTCTCACTTGTACTTATTGATGTTGGGCAGGCTACAGGCTTAAAAAATGGCGGCTGTATCCTTCTTCACTTATGTCCTCAGCATGATACCACTAACAGTCAAAGCTACTCTCCTCTGCTCGATTGATAATGAGATCAGGGATTTTGGTGGAGCAATGCGAAACCTAGGCTTTGCTGCTCCCGACTAGTGGCACATTGGCAACAAGGAGGCCTTTTCCTACCAAGTGTTGAATATTATTATACAGCCCTCCACCTCTCTCATTTGACTTATTTCTGTCTGAACAACAAGGACCTGCCCGTATAACATCTCATAGAGTATTGTCTTAATCAGAGGGAACCTGGCTTTCAGTTACTCTACAAACACAAGAGGCCATTTGCATTGACTCGCAACCCTGTGAATCAATCAATGGTATTCTTCCGGATCTATTCCCATAATCTACTGCAGACACACGCAACCATGCACACCCAAGTCCCCATATGGGACAATGCTAGCATCTGTGTACGGGACAGATGGATTGTGTGGGAGGTGTAATTGAGAGCTGGTATTGTTACCACAGACTACCTATTGAACCATGGGGCTTTAAAGTTGTTAGATGCACTTTGGATGAAATATGTTTTTCCCTGTCTATGTGTAGTTGACTCTCTGTCTCATTATGAAGTTGGGTAAAGCCTCATGGGAACTCTTGCCCTGCCCCCATCTTCTAATATCTAGCATCTTGAACAATAGGGATGTATGAAGGTGTGACTTCTGGGTTCTATAACCTATTAGTGCAGCACTTACATGCATAACCCCTTCTAGCATCCAGACGTACAAAGTGGCAGACTTGGCTTCACATTGATTATACGGAGGAGGACAGGGTAGAATTGGGGAAAAATTTGGAAAGAGGTTTGAGAGAATCCAGGATGAAGTTCTGTCTTTTTAGAAAGTTGGTTACAGTATATGGATGTATAACTAATGATTATATCCTATCAATTTACACTAGAATCATATAAACATTATCAGAGAAGTCCAAGAATAACTTGAAAATGCACAGTGCCAATTAAATCTAGGACTACTTCCTCCTCATCTACGCACAAGTATCCCTATTTTTATCTTTTTAGACTCTCAAATATGGAACCTGAAGTTAATCTATGGTCGTCAACAGTGCGAACAAACTCTGGATTCTGTTTTTTAGCTAATTGTTATTCTTTAGAAACCCTTCCAACATTTTGGCAACGCCAGCTAAATATATATTTTTTTACTCCATTATGCTAGACACTTTTTTGGAGGGTAGAGTCCTGAAAACTCTGGAGTCAGAATTGCTTCTGGCACTACGTGCTCTGAAACCAAGGATTGCTTCAGTTTAAAACATGGTAAAGATTCTTACCACTTTGTAAAATTTTGAAAAAGAAAGAAAAAAAGTAGTGTGCAAAGATTGAATGGATGAAATGTCTTGAAAACTGTTGTAAAAACTATATGCTGAGTGTTCTGCTTATCACGCTGCCATTTCTTGCTTCTAATTGTTTTGTCATTCTCTTTCTCTTTAATCATAACTTTAAAGTGTGACAGTTTACCACTTGAGATAAAAGAAATGACACTTAGCTTGCTGCAGCAATGGTACAACTTTTTAAATGCCTCAAAGATATGAACATGATATATTTTGTGTAGATGCATGGCTGGCATAAAAAATATTTTGCAAATGTATTTCGTTTCACTTTAAAAAGTAAACTGGTTTTCATAATAAATTACCGTTAAATTCCTGCACGGTTGACCTGCCAACATTTAATGAAAAGTGAGGGCTTTACTGTGCTTGGTAATTAGTGGGTGCTTGGAATTCCGACCCATGAGCAAACAGGGGTTTCAGCAGGAGTCAGCAAACTCTGACTGAGAATCAAGGCCTTAGTGTGGGTCAAGAGAATTTTATACTGAGGGGGCGTGGCCAAGATGGCAGCAGGAGCAGTTGCATGATTGCAAGCTCTGTGCTGGTGCCGCAAAGATACTGCTGATATCGACTCCCCGACCTGCAGGAGAGAACGGCTCGAAGAGACACCAGGCACCCGGTATACCAGCGGGAGGTAGTGGTGGGTTGTGCACTCTCACCAAGTGCATAGAAGCTGCCTTGGCATGCAACAACCAGTGCAGGTGAGTCTGGAGCCCATTGAAGGCACAGGAGGAGGCTGATTGGCTGGGCCCCCATGGGGAACAACTTTTAAACCACAAATTAACCAAGCTGGAGTCCCAGAGCATGAGGGGACTGAGGCAGGGCCTGCTGCACCTGTGACAAGGATGGGTGAGTCTACCCTTCTTCCTCTTGAGAGTCTGAGAGGCCTGGGGGCGCGCAGAGCCAGGATGGACAGTCAGACCAAGTGAAATGGCATGCCGGCTTGGGTAATAATATCACAGCATTAGCAGTCCGGGCAGGAGCTCCAAACTGGATAAAGACAGGGCCAGGGCCTACCAAGGCTGCTACAGGGGTGGGTGAATATACCCCTCCCCATCTTGAGGCACTGTGAGGCCTGGGACTGCGAGGAGACCAGAGGGCAGCCGAAAGGAGTAAAACGGCTTGTCAGCCCCTAGGGACACTATTGATAAACTAGATGTCCGGGCAGGAGCTCTGGATGGTGTGCAGATGATGGTGGGGCTCGCTGAGGCTGCAACGGGGGTGAGTGAGTCTACCCTTCCCCCTCTTGAGACCCTAAGAGGCCTGAGTCTGTGAGGAGACCGACCAAACAGCCAAAGTGAGTGAAATAGCTTATGGGCCAAAGGGGACACTAGCAAGGCACTAGCGATTTGACCTGGATCTCTGGATCGAAGGAGATGGCGGCAGGGCCTGCTGGATATGAGGCAGGGGTGGGTGAGCGTCCCACTTCCCCACCTTTAACCTAGGGAAAACCTGGGCCCACACAAGGACCAGGTAGGCGAAAAGAAAGAGAGAATCAGCTTGCTGCCCCCAGGAGACAATATTGAAGCAGCAGAGAACTGGAGGAGAGGTCTGAGACTGAGACGACGGTGACAGGTCCAACCATAGATGCTGAAGTAGCGCGTGGGCTTTCCTCTCCCCCTCATTTAGCCCAGGGGGGATTGGTGGCTACTCAAGGCCTGAACAGACAACTGAAAAGGCCCCAACACACACTGGTTGGTGCACTAGGGCACATTGCGGGGATGCCAGCAATTTTAGCAGTCGGCTTAGACTTCTGGGTGGATTTAGGTCCTCACTTGATTTCTGTGAGGTGGCTTTTTGAGCCTCTTGCACCCCATTGAGGGGAGGTGCTGGAACTGGACTGGCTGGTAGGCCTAACGAGGTCACCACTGCTGCACTCCTGTGGAGGTCTGTACCTGTCCCACCTGGCTCACTACGCACCCATTCAAGATAGACAGCAGGCGGGGATTGTGACTCACTTTGTGTATGGGAAGCAACCTCTACCATGCCCTGGACAAGTGGGAGGTCCGAGAGCCCCTTAACTGAAGAGCAAGTTCCTGACATACAGTGGGAAGCACGCCCATTGCAGAGGCAAACGGTGATTGCCGGCTGTGGCATGGCTGCACCCTGAACAATTTTTGCGATGTAATGACGATGAAACAGAAGGAGTCCAAAGCGGGGGAGAGCCACCTAGCCCCCTCCCTTGTTGGCCCGAGCTCTGCCAAGGCAGTCTCTCACTGCAGAACATATGCTGCAGGACACTAATGCTATAAATTTATAGAGCTCCTTGCTGCTCCACAAAATTTGAAGACATCTCTGGAACTGAAGTTGGCCATGCTAATCATTGACATGGCATCATGCGGGAAGAACACAATAAACTGAAGGCAAAGGTAGTGTTAGACCTGGCATCCATGGTGTGGTTTCCCCTGTCTTTTTGCATCTGCTTCCTGTGCTTTTGACTGTGTGCAGGACTTTGTTTTTGCTGGTTTTGGTATTCTGTGCACTTTCCCATTGCTGACCAGTGCTAAAATGCAAGTGCTCTCTGTGTAACCTATATGTGTAATTGCCTTTTCCATGATTGGCATATGTGATTTACCAATAAGTCCCTAGTAAAGTGCACTAGAGGTGCCGCGGACTATTAATCAAATGCTGCTAGTGGGCCTGCAGCACTGATTGTGCCATCCACATGAGTAGCCCTGTAAACATGGCTCAAGCCTGCCACTGCAGTGTCTATGGGTGCTGTTTTAAACTGCCAATTCGACCTGGTAAGCGTACCACTTGTGAGGCCCAAACCTTCCCCTTTTATACATGTAAGGCACCCCTAAGCTAAGCCCTAGGTAGCCCCGTGGGCAGGGTGCAGTGTATGTTAAAGGTAGGACATGTACCCATGTGTTTTACATGTCCTGACAGTGAAATACTGCCAAATTCATTTTTCAATGTTGCAAGGCCTATCTCTGTCATATGTTAACATGGAGACTGCCTTTAAATATCTTTTAAGTGCAGTTTCCCATTAGGAGCAGATAGAGATATGAGGGTTGGGGTCTTTGAACTCACAATTTAAAAATACATATTTTGGTAAAGTTGGTTTTTAGATTGTCAGTTTGAAAATGCCACTTTTAGAAAGTGGGAGTTTTCTTGCTTAACCATTCTGTGCCTCTGCCTTCTTGTATATTCCATGTCTGGGTCAGACTGACAGTTGGGCTGCTGTGTGAATCTCCAATAGACAGTGACACAAAGGGAGCTAGGGTGTATCCTCCATATCCTGATGAGTCTCCTGGGCTAGAGTGGGGAGGGAGGAGCTGACATTTACACCTGAAAGGGCTATGCCTGCCCTCACACAATACTGCCTCCAACCCTCTGGTGTAGGTCTGGGGCCAGGCCTGGACAAGGCAGGATCTTGTTAACAACAGAGACTTTCCTTTGAAGTTTGCTAACATCAAAGGCAGATAGGGGTATAAGTAGTGAGCCCAAAACCCCAGATGTTTAGATTACTTCTGGACTCAAGGGGAACTTCTGCCAAGGAGAAGAGCTGCCCCTTTGCCTGTGAGTGTGCTTTGCTGGGTTGAGAGGACAAAGACTGAACTTTGTGGTATTTTCCTACTTCTGAAGTGTCTCCAAGGGCTTGGACTGAGCTTGCCCCCCATTTTGAAGTCACAGGGCCATCAAAGACTTCCTCTGCCAGCACCTGGACTCTCTTGCTGAGACTCCTACCCTGCCAAGTGGTGCCCACTCCAGTCCCTGGGCTATTCAAAGGCGAAGCTGGTGGAACCAAGGCAGAAATCCACACACAGGAACTGTGCAGAAGAAAAAACAATGCACCACCTGTAACATGGCTGTAAAACTGATGTGCCACCTGCATCGCGGCTGGAAAATCACGCACCGCCTGCATCGTCGCTGGGAAATCGACGCACCACCTGCATCACGGCTGGTGAAACGATGCAACACCCGCTTGCGGTTGCTAAAATCGACACATCCCCCACTCAACGTGGTTCTTCACTACCGTGCGGCTGGATTTCTCATGCCTTGATGATGGGCACCAAAGTCGCAGTGAACCTGCACAGATCTGATGTTGCCAGTCCAGAATTCGATGCATCGTACTCTTGCGGGAGAGAAAAATGATGCATCGCCTACCGTTCCGGAGAAGAAACGACGCACGGCCTCACTTGTAAGTAAGAAATCAACGCATTGCTGACTTTTCTGATGCACGCTCGCCCCATGCGGCTTTCTTTTTGACGCAAACCAGGTACTTTGTGTAACACCAATGCATCCATCATTTTCTAAGGAGGAAGACTCTTTTTAATTTAAAAATTCAAAACTTTACTTGTGTAGGTTGGATTTTTCTCGTTTTGGTCTTGTTTGATTTAAATAAACATTGGCTATTTTTTAAAACCTGCGTTGTGTCCATTGTGTTGTGCTTTCACTGTATTAGTTTGTGTGTTGGTACAAATACTTTACACATTGCCTTTGAGATAGGCCTGACTGCTTGTGCCAAGCTGCCAAGAGGGTGAGCAGGGATTACCTTAGGTGTGTATCTCTATTGCTCTGACTAGAGTGAGGGTGACTGCCAACCAAAGACCCCATTACTAGCAGCCACACGAGTCCACCACAGTGGAGCTGCAACCCAATGTGATGATGATGCAGGCACAGATCATGGCCCTAGAATGAGAGGTGGACCTGTTGTGGCACAAAGCAGACGATGCGTAAGGCCAATCATGCTGCAGTAATGTCAGGGTGGTTGGACTACCTGAGAGGATTGAGGGCCTTAGCAGTTACCTGCACATGGAACAATGGCTGGTGCAAACATTATTGGGAGGCAAAACTTCCACTTTCTTTTTGGTGGAATGGGCACATCGAGTACCAACCATGCCCCCTCCTCCTAGATCCCTCTGCTGGTGTGGTTTTTAACCTACAGCAGCAGGGCTTCATGTTACTCTGTGAATCCAAAACGTAGGGAATTGGGGCTTAAGTATGCTTTGATATTCCCAGCCAAATTCAGGGTCCTAGAGGGAGATAAGGTGTTTATTTTTCAATCAGCACAGGAGCCTTGGTAGTGGGAGAGGCCAGAGGACCGCATCTGCTCGCAAACCAGACTGAGACTAATGGGGGCTGGAGCACGGCAAAGAACAGATGCTGATCGGCCTGTCAGCTCTGAGTCCAACCATCCAAAGAACAAGCTGCACATGGGAGAATGCAGGTGTTGGCTGAAATGGAAAGAGTGGGATCCCTGGCTCTGACTTTTGTTATTTAGATGTCACTGGGGCTTCCTCTCTTTGTGGCTCCCTCCCATATGAAATCCTGAAGGATTTAATGGGGGCCCCCAGGTCACTCCAATAACAGTGGATCTCTTATAATGACTTTTGCACTACTGTATCCTTTTCACCTCTTGATGCAGGGAATGGCAATGTCTATGCTGATACTCTTGACTGCAGTACTGAGGACTTGATATGTTGGATTAGTCAGGTGGTAAGGTTACTAAACTGGATGAGGCACTTGGGAAGACATGGCATTCCTCAATGTACTTAGTAGTTGCCATGTGACGCCCCACATCATCCGCATTAATTCTACTTTGGTTAAATGTATTTCACAGGCGGGGGAGACATGGCTTGCACCCAACAGAGATAATAACATCCCTCCAGCTGTCCGAAGAGTGATGAGAGATTTTCATCATACGGAAGGGATTTTCATTCACAATGCCGGCTGTTTCCTAATCCGGAGATAATGTGAGGAATGATAGTTTTCCTAGGATAGCTTTCATGACCTCTCTGGGATGTTGACCTATTTCTCAAAGACAGCACATTTCCCTCATCTGCAGTGTGCATTCCTGAGAGCAGAATGCATCAATGGAACATTGGTGAAAGGTTGGTTTCTGCATTGAATGTTTGATAAATGGAGCCCTTCTTTCAACATTTTCAAGTATTCCCAGTAAGAATCGTCCCACATCACCTCAACACACATTATGTTGGTGATTTGTGTATTTTTAATCCAGGAACCCAGTCATTTTACTGATTTCAAATGCTGCAAAGGCCTACTAGTGGGAAATGACTCAGTCCTTTTAGCATAATCATTGTGGAAGTTTAATTCTGAAATAGTACTGTGTCTTTCATTCTTGCATCCTCTTTGAATTTTACTCTGCATTTATCAGGGTAGAGTCAGACTTTAGAACAAACTTTTAAACTGGTCATTCTGCTCATAATTAAACTTAAAGGCCCATACTTATAGGGCCGGCTAGTGCCATTCCTGGATGCTGGCTGGGCGCCATATCTATGGAATGGCACTAGCCGGTGGCAATGCCCGGTTAGCATCATTGTAGATGACGCTAACCGG
The DNA here is from genome assembly GCF_031143425.1 of Pleurodeles waltl. Taxonomy (NCBI): domain Eukaryota; kingdom Metazoa; phylum Chordata; class Amphibia; order Caudata; family Salamandridae; genus Pleurodeles; species Pleurodeles waltl. The sequence goes on from NC_090447.1 coordinate 188,107,454, forward strand.
GTGGGGGAGCCATAGCAGGAACCAGAGGTTGTGCAACGAATTATGGCGCTACACTGTTTCGAGGCCAAAAATGCCTCTAGTCAGAGTAACAGCAATTCCTGGCGCACAACCCCCATGGACATGGCTCTTGTCTTAGTAAAGGCAGGGGTCATGCCCATCACCCCAATGGCCATTGGGCATGGCCACTGGGGCCAGCGCCATGCAGGGGGCACCAAGTCAGGGCCCCTGAGCGGGTAAAAACAAACAAAAAAGATACTTACTGGGACATACCTAGGATGGGTCCCCCATCCTGTGGTGTCCCTCTGCTGTGGGTGGGGATGTCCCTGGGGCCAGGTAAGGGCACCTGTGGGCTCTTTCCATGGTCTTTGACCATGGAAATATGCCTACAGGTCCCCTAACGCCTGCCCATAACCGCACGTTAAATAATGGTGCTAAGTAACCTTAGCACCATTATTTAAGGCCCCCATCCCCGTGCTAGTTTTTAGCATGGGGATAAATATGGCGCTAAGGTCATAGAGTTGTTTTCTGCACAGGAAAACCTACCTTGCATCTCATTGACGCAAGGTAGGTTTCCACGTCCAGAAAATGACGTAAACTCCATAACTTTGACGCTACATGAGTTTAGCGCCAAACTATAAATATAGAGTTAGGTTTGCGTTGAATTAGCGTAAAAAAATGATGCTAATTCAGCACAAACCAAGTATAAATATGGGCCCTAGTTTGATGCCCATCAGAGATCAGTTCGTATTGTTATCTGGCAATAATAGAGGCTCCTAATCACGGATAGTTGGTCATTGCAAACGCTACCTTTCTTTCCTTCACAGGCGACCGCTGAGTTACTGCACGTTGTTGTATGAACAGGCTGAGAAAAGCTCAGTGTCACTCTGAAGCATCATTAGCCTTCCCTAGACCACCTGTTGCTTCAACATCCTTTTGGTTAGTACAATTTGAGATAGAGTTTTCAAATGCCTTGCCTTCCCGACGTTCTTCCTGCTCTACATCCTCAGGAGGTGTTATTCCATTGCATGTAGCAGGAAAAGCTTCAACTAAATAATTGAAAAAAGACCCTTCTTCTGCTATGAAATCTACTTCTTCAGTATGTATGGATCTTCTATTGGAAGAGATTAGGGCACTACGCCCATGCATTGAGAAGACCAATACAAAACTGCAAAATTTAGATAACAAGTGGTTTAGACTAGAAGAGAGGATGGTATCAACCATTTCAGACCTCACTGACTCAGTCCCTATAGTCCTACAGCTCCAATCTCAGATCTCCTTACTTTAAAAACAGGTTGAAGATCTAGAAAACAGGAATCGCCAGAATAATTTTCACATTCATGACTTGCCTGAGGGGGGAGAGAGGGCTCTGACCCGGTCACTTTTTTGTGAACCTTTCTTCCTAAATTACTTCAAATGCCAAAGTTGTCTCCTTTAAACATTCAACGTGCACATAAACTTGGACACATTCCTAATATAGCATCCATTTCCAAAAAACCTTGAGGTGTTATTCTATATTTTCTTGAATACACAGATCTATTTAAAGTACTATCAGCTGCTCAATCCAGAAAAATCGATTCTTTGGTCTGGTAACAACTTGGACTTCTCCCACCACTTCACCGAAAATACAGCAGACAGGAGCAAAGATTTTATTTCATTGAGACCGGCACTTTGTTCTCTTGGTGCTTGCTTTGGTTTGTCATCCGTGCTTGTTCAAAGTCACTTATAACAGCAAGACTTACAATTATGAAGATTCTGCTCATTTTTGCGCTTTCCTTCAGGAACACAAAGTGAAGTTCATAGACACCTCTAAATTGACCAAGCATTGAAATTTATGTTGTTCTAATATTGTTATGGTCCGTTCTCCCTCTTTTCGTATACAATATGTATTTGATGTTACGTTAGTCTTAGCGCCTTGCTTACTACTCATTTATAAATTGTTCTAATATACTAACCTTAATTTTCTCTTTGCCGGGCTCCATTTCCCTAATAATATTTTGTGATTACCCTAGTTTGTCTCTTACATCATGCACCTTCTTCCCTTGTGTCGTCTCCCTGGAGCTCGGATATGTCATCCTTCTGTGTGTTCTCAACACCGCCTGTTTCTTTGATGATATTTATAGGTATGTTTTCTTTCATTTGTGTTCTTCATTCTATTTATATATTCTTCTGCCTTTCCATGTTCCTCTGCTTCATTTGTATTCTTCATTCTATTTTTATACTCCTTTGTCTTTTTTGTGTTCTTCTGCTTTTTTATCACTTTATTCTTTCTATGCTTACCTCCCTTTATTTTAGGAAGATACCTTTGCTTATCCCTCATCCTCCTTTCCTTCCTATGTTGTCATTTGTTGCTTCCAATTTTGTTCACCTTATTTGTTCATTGTTAATTCCCCAAACCCTTTTTCAATTTCTTGTTCCATGGCATTAAAAATTGTTTCTTGGAACGTCAAGTGTCTGGGTTCACCAAATGAACGCAGTGGGTTTTAACCCACTTAATACATTTGAATGCTGATATTGCGCTCATTCATGTAACTCATCTAACCGAAACTGAGGGGGCCGGGGATGCGGGAGCACCGCCAACAGGCTGGCGGTGCTCCTCAGGACATTCTGACCGCGGCGGTTCAGCCGCGGTCAGAACAGGAAAACCGGCGGTCTCCTGCCGGTTTTCCGCTGTCCTGCAGAATCCTCCATGGCGGCGCAGCTTGCTGCGCCGCCATGGGGATTCTGACACCTCATACCGCCATCCTGTTCCTGGCGGGTCGCCCGCCAGGAACAGGATGGCGGTATGGGGTGTTGTGGGGCCCCTGGGGGCCCCTGCAGTGCCCATGCCAATGGCATGGGCACTGCAGGGGCCCCCGTAAGAGGGCCCCACTTTGTATTTCAGTGTCTGCTTTGCAGACACTGAAATACGCGACGGGTGCCACTGCACCCGTCGCACATACCCACTCCGCCGGCTCCATTCGGAGCCGGCTTCCTCGTGGGGAGGGGTTTCCCGCTGGGCTGGCGGGCGGCCTTCTGGCGGTCGCCCGCCAGCCCAGCGGGAAAGCCAGAATGGCCTCCGCGGTCTTTCGACCGCGGAGCGGCCATATGGCGGCTCCCTCCAGGCGGGCGGCTCCCGCCGCCCGCAGGGGTCAGAATGTCCCCCTGAGTCTCTAAAATTGAAAAGAGGGTGAACGAGTAATGTTTTCTTTTCACCAGGTGATGGTAAGAAAAATGGAGTTGCTATATTATGCCACTTAATGTTCATTTAATGTCTAAAAAAAGTTGACCCTGAGGGAAGATGGTTACTCACTTGTCATTAATAACATTCCAATTTCTATGTTTAATCTTTATGGTCCTACTAGTCCTAGTCAATTTTGATCAGACATTACTCAAAAACTTTTACAATGCCCTGATGAGAATTTTATTTTTGCAGGAGATAGTAATCAAATAGTTGACCCTTTCCTAGACAGTCTCTTCTTCTGCATACATGCCTAAAAAACGCAGAAACGATTCCTTTTAGTGATTTCTCAGCGAGGGTTGATGCTTGGAGACTTTCCAATCCAACTCTGCTTGGGTACACTTACTACTCTCTCAGACATCATTATCAATCAAGGATTGATCACATATTTATCTCACACTCCCTATCACAAAATTTACATTCAGCTGACATAAGCTCCATTCTAATTTCAGATCACGTCCCGGTACCCATTTATTTAGAATTTTACCTAACACTGCTAAATCTAATTGATGGAGATTTAATAATGCTCTACTTTTAGATACTTCTTTCACTTCTGCTTTCTCCTTTTTATTACTTGACTTCTTTGAAGTGAACTATACAGATAAACTTGACTTCCACTGCATGTGGGCTGCCTTCAAAGCCTCTGCCTACGCTTTTATTATTCAATATGTTTCTAAGAAGAAAAAATAATCCTTTAAAAAATAATGAATTACTTCAATGTAGCAAACAATTAGAACATTCTTACTATACCTTTAAATCTAAAGAATACCTCCAGGATCTCATTAACACCAAACTTCAATATAATAAATTCTCCATTGATCTTGCATCTTCCTTTAATCTGAAATCCAGTGCCAAGTATTATGGTTGCCAGAATAAATCTGGTAAATTACTAGTTAACTATCTTTAGATGAAAAAGAATAAAAACAACATTGACTCTACTATGAATAAGCTCTATAATCTATAAAATTAAGATAAAAGAAATATTGGAGCAATTTGTACAATTCTACAAATAACTATATACCCCTGAACATTCTCCCACAGATTCCAACATTGATAAATACCTCTCTGACTCACATAGGTATTTGGATAGAACTCTAGATTTAACGAACTAGAATGCTCTTTCGTAATGGTCTTTCTTCCCTCAAATCAGACAAAGTGCCAGGACCTGATGGATTCACTGCTGAATTTTTCATACATTTTTCCAAAGTACTCCTTCCTAAACTTTCTCTTCTTACCATTACTTTCCTTCAATCGGGTAAATCTGCTGGATCTTTTTCGGGTGCCCTCTTTTGTCTTATTCCAAAGGATGGCAAAGATTTACATCATTGTAAAAAACACAGGCCAATTTCTCTTGTCAACATCGACTATAAAATATTTTCTAAAACTTTAGCGCTTTGTCTGGAATCCCTTTTGCCTAACTCATTTGGAAAAGAATAATCTGGATTTGTCAAAGGCCATTAAATAACTGACAACACTTATTTATTTTTTGACAAGCTTTTTAAATCTCAGCAATCACATTGTCAATTAGCAGCAATTATACTGGACGCTGAGAAAGCTTTTGATTGTGTTAAGTGGTCTTTTATTTTTAATACATTAAAATGGTTTGGTTTTGGACCTAAAATTATCTCTCTCATTTCCTTCTTTATTCCTCTCCTCAAGCGGCCTTGTAATCAAAGGGATATACTTCTTCTTGTTTTCCTTTGGGTAGCAGTGTCCGTCAAGGTTGCCCTCTTTCACCATTCCTCTTTAATTTGGCTCTTGAACCTTTTCTCTCAAAAATCAGACCCAATCCCATAATACAGGGCTTCTCGTGGAATACACAACAAATTAAGACAGAAGTATATGCAGATGATATTCTTTTATTTCTATCTGATCCTCATACTTCACTCCCTGCTTTCCCTCACAAAGTTTTCTCTTATTCCTCCATCTCTTAATATAAATTTAATCATGATAAATGTGACATTTTACCCTTAAACAAATATACTTTTAGACATCATTTTTCTGCCTCAGCCTTCTTGTGGAACAATTCCAAACCCAAATTCTTAGGGTTATGGTTCTCACAATCGCTCAAATCTTATGTTTCTCTGAGTCTGGATGAATGTAAACTTAAAATAACTAATCTGGTTAATCGCTGGCATCCTTTGAATCTTTCTTGGTGGGGTTGTTTAGACACCATAAAAAAAATTATAGGACCTATTGTTCTCTAGACAATATTTAACATCCCTCTATTTTTTAAGCAAATCAATTCCATACTCTCATCTTTCCTATGGAATAAGAAGAAATCTCGCCTCTCTCTAAGAAAACTAAAACACCGTAAATCAGACGGTTGTGTTAATTTCCCTGATTTTCAGAAATACCATTCAGCCTTGAAACAATCTATTCACTGGATTCAAGAATCCAACAAATGCTCTTCTTTACGGGTACAATTGGAAGAATCTTTTCTCTTTTTCATTTCTTTTTATGGATATTTGGCCTTTTCTAAAAAAAAAACTCAAAACTTAATCTCTCCCATTCTTAAACACCTTTGCTATCTTTTAAAACCTATGAAACTATATGATCCTATTCACATCCCCTCATTCCTCATCTCTCCCATTTGGTATAATACCTCCATTTTGCACAAGAATCGATTCATTTATTGAAAAACTTGGAGGAAATATTGTCTAATCTGGTTCAGTCAACTTATAAAAAATTACTCTTTTCTTACTTTTTCTCAAGCCCAATCTATTTTCCATTTTCCTTCATTACACAATAATCCTAAAGCATCTGCTCTATATCATGCTTTGTGTCAACCTTCCGCTGCTAGGCCAAAGACAGATACTGAGCTAGCATGGCAAAATGATTTGCGAACGGTTCGGACTGTTTATTTCTGGAGATAAATTTGGACAAAGATAATGTCCTCCTCCAGAGCTGCCAATACCGCTCAAACACTATTCTATATTTACAATAGGCTTCTCTTCTCCCCAATTTCTTTACATCGCATATACCCACACAGGCCTGATAGTTGCTGGTCATGCCACTCACAACAATCTGATTTAAAGCTTGTGCTTTTCGACTATACTTTGTTCATTCTTTTTGAGCACTGGTTTGGAATGAAATTAGTGCTATTTTGACACCTCTGTATGCTTGTCTTTCTCCAATATCTTCTTATGTAGTTTATGTTCTGATTGGGAATATGTGTCATTGCAAACAAAAATCATATACCTTTTAAAAGCAGCCGCACTTCAACCACTCACCAAAAATTGGAAGGACTTTTCTAAATGATCTTTCCAGGCCTGGTTATAAGTGATATGTTACAACCACAGACTTGATACAGGATTAATTCACCCTATTTCACTTGCTGTCAAGCATTCTATTTTATGGAGCTCCATTACAAATTGTATTCATAGTCATGCCATATTTTCATTACATCGTCACCCAGTCAGGGATGAGGTTTCTACACCTCCTTGACTTTTACTGGTTGTTCTAACAGTTAATGTATCAATTATTGTGATCTCACAATGTTTTATTTTCATATGAGCATTTATTTATTTACTGTTACATCTTTACTCAAATTTGATCTTGCATTTTTATGACATTGTATATCTCCTTCCCTCTCCCTTATCCTTCTTTTTAACCTTTGTATTAACTTAAATGCATTATTTTATCTGTATTTGCTTGTACCTAATAAAGTTTGTCTAAACTAAATACAAATGTATTTTCCTGGGGAGTGGAGTTCAGGGGAGATGTTTCATGTGATTCCGTGTGTGTGTTGTTGTGTGATAAGCCACTCCCTCTTGGTCTGCGATCTCAGATCCCCTTGGGAAATTAGATGTGCAGAATTAACATGGTTCTACTAGAATACAGATTGCTCACATGGAATGTGAGAGGCATAAGTTCCTATGTCAAGCGACACTGGGTTTATTCTTATTTTAGAAGGTGCCAGACATGTCAATAGGAGACACACCTCACAGACAGGGAACTCGCCAAACTGTGCAGGCATTGGTGGAGTCTAATCTTTGGCATGACCTATTCAGGCTATGCCAGAGAACTGCTGCTGTGGGTGTCCCCTGGTGTACATTTTATGGTCCCTCACACTAGGATACACCCTGGGGCTGCTTTATGGTGGTGGGGGTGGTACTGGATGGATTACCACTGTCTCTGTTGGCAGTTTATGTCCGAAACGCAGGACAAGCATCCTTCTTTGCATCTCTGATGCCCACCCTTTTGGCTGATCCTGCAATACTCACGGTCTGCTGTGGTGACTTTAATGGGGTCATGGATCTCACGAGGGACAGGTCCATGCCCCCACTTCCAAGGGCACAGTTCTGTGCAGTCTCCCAATAGCTACGCATATGGGCACACAACATGCAAGCAGGGCAGATATGGTGGGTGCTAAATCCTGACAATAGGAATTACTCCCATTATTCGGCATTACATACTCTGCACTCAAGACTAGAAATGTATTTGGCTCCCCTAACTTGGTCCCTCCCTGCACACGAGCGAAACAATTGGGGCACACCATTTTGGATCACAACCCCTTGCTTATCCCTTATCTGGGAGAGCCCTAGACAGAAGATCTTCACTTGGGGCCAGATGTAGGTAGCATTTTGCATGGTGCAAACTGCGAAAATTGCAGTTTGTGCCATGCAAAATGCGCATCGCGATGCTCATTCCCATTTTGCGAGTCAGTACCGACTCGCAAAATGGAAATGCGAATCGCAAATAGGAAGGGGTGTCCCCTTCCTATTTGCGACTCGCGGTCGCAAAGCAATTCGCAGTTACCACCAGCATCACACTGGTGGTAACCCATTCGCAAAAGGGAAGGGGTCCCCATGGGATCCCTTCCCCTTTGTGAATGTTGCCAGAAATGTTTTTTCACAGCAGGCAGTGGTCCAATGGACCACTGCCTACTCTGAAAAAACGAAACCAAATGGTTTTGTTACTTTTTTGTATTGGAACTCGTTTTCCTTTAAGGAAAACGGGCTGCAATACAAAAAAAAAAACTGCTTTATTTAAAAAGCAGTCACAGACATGGAGGTCTGCTGTCTCCAGCAGGCCACCATCCCTGTGAGTGCAGGGAATCGCTATTGGGTCGCAAAATGCGACCCACCTCATTAATATTAATGAGGTGGGTCTTTGCGACCCCGTAGCAATTCGCAGACAGTGTCTGAGACACCGTTCTGCATCCGATTTTGCGACTCAGAAATTGCGAGTCACACCGACTCGCAATTTCCGATTCGCAAAATCGGATATTGCTACATCTGGCCCCAGGGGCTTAGCCACTTTTGCCCTGAATGACGCAGGGTTCTGTGTGCTGATAGGCGAAGCCATAGAGCGATAATTTCAGAACAACGAAGGATCCACTTCACACACCCTGCTTGAATGGGAAGCATTCAAGGTGATTCTGAGGGGTTGTGCCTGAAAACGGTTTATGATGTGAGAAAGGGTGTGATGGCGGAAGTGCTTAATGCAGAGGACCACATAGGAGCACTAGAGAAGGAATGTATTATATGCTTGGATGCTCTTGCGGCGTTGCTGGAGCTGCAAAAGGATTATGGAGCACTTTTGTGCATGTTGTCGAATTTAGATTATGAAGCCTCCCTTCAGCGACAACTCGAGTTGTGAGATAAGGATGGCAACTTATTGGCTTGGCTTGGCTGTTGCAGTCAAGGGTCCACCAGTTGTCCCGTAGCAGCTCTTTACCACAGGTCAGAGTGAGTGGTGAATTTGTAGCTTGAGATCAATGTAACATTTGAGGAACAATACAAGAGGTTATATGAGGAGGCCACGGGGTGACGAAGGACACAGTTTCTGCATGTCTGACGAGGGTGGGAATCCCTATGATCAACCCTCAACACTGTCAGGAACTGGATGGTCTATTAACATTAGAGGAAATATAAGGGTAGATAGCACAGAATGCACAAGGGAAGGTACTGGGCACAGATGGCTCCCCAATTGACTTCAACACTTACTACCAGGCCCAGTTGGCACCTAGGTTGTTGAAAGTTTACAAGGAGACCGTGTCTTGTGGATCTCTCCTGAGCACCATGAGGGAGGCGGCGATAGTGGTACTCCCAAAGCCAGCCATGATCCTTTGCATGTAATGTCTTACAGTCCCTTATCCCTTCTAAATCTAGACTATAAGGTGCTTGGCAAGGTCTTGGCTAATCACCTGGCAGAGGTGGTAGGCACGTTAGTTCATTTGGACCAGAATGGCTTTATACAAAGGGCGTAATACATTTCTTAACTTTCAACAATTGTTTCACAACATGGACTGGGGAAGATGCATGGGTCTCATCCTTGGATATCAAAAAGGTGTTTGGTGGCCACTCCTCGTGGTGATCATCTAGCACATGGGGATTGGGAGGCTCCTTCTCAGATGGGTGTCGCTGTTATTTACCATGCCATTTACCCGGGTGTGAACCTGGGGAGTAGTTTCAGACCTGTTTCCGACTGCTAGGTGGGACAATGCAGCAATTCCCTTTGTCTCCTTTATTGTTTGGCCTGGCGCCAGAGCCACTAGCATGTCTATAGCGGGACCAGGTGCTGCAGTGGGGCCTTATGGTACTGGGGCAACCACAGGTCATATCATTATATGGGGATGATGCACGTGTGTACCTGAGAATGGACCCTGATTTGCTGCCAGGTGAAATGTCCATACTAGATGACTTTGGGAGAATGTTGGTGCTCTGCATTAATTGGGACAAGTTCTGCCTGTTTCCCCTGACACCACTAACAGCCAGCCAGAAAGAGGCTTTGAACAACATTGGTTGGTCTGACAATTAGACACCATTAAATATCTGGGGGTGGAGGTATATCATGGAGAAGACACCTAAATGGAGAGAAAACTGGGTAGGGCCATCGCCTCCATTCGTCGCTCGCCTCCTTTCTGGACTGGATTACCACTGTAACCAATGGGCTGGATCGACATTTATAAAATGTTAGTGCTGCCCAGACGCTAGCTTCTGTCAGCGTCTTTTCTGCTTTCCTCATTCTTTTTTTGAATTACTGAGCCTCTTTCTGTCCCGCAAATAGTTCCCAAATAGCAAGTGCTTCAAATTGTGTAGGTCTAGGAAGGGGTTTTGACTCATACAACAGCCTCCTCAGATTCTCTAATACTCTTAAATTAAAAGTTCCATAACAGGAAAAAGCTAAGTTAAGTTCCTTGTCAGTTATTTTACACCATTGATTTACCCAAAGGCATGCCTGAAACTCCTCTTTCCTCCATTACCTCAAATGCTGGTGTACCCTCAGATGGAATAGGTTCACCCCTTTTAACTGGAATAAAAACATCTCCTCTCAACGCACCCCTTAAGGTTTTGAAAAACTTAATTTTTACAGAAATCAAATTCACAAACACAAATTCTACTAATCCAGAAAGTAATTTTCAATCCCACAACCTTTTTCACAAGCTGCTCTCAACCTATAGCAGCACAGTTTTGTCCACCAGTCAGTGTACAGCTTTTCTCACCAACTAACCTATCCCAGCGTGGACCAAATGACGTCACACTCACTTCACTCGGCATCATACACCTCTCATATAAACAACCTAAATGCAAAAATTGTGAGCACAAAAACCAAACCTGTCTGCTCAGTATGGGTAGGACTCAAATGCTTTGAAAGCTGTACAGAACTTTCAGCTGTGGCCTGTGCACAAGCATCTACTTTCCCGGCTATGGCCTTCTCACAAAGGCAAGTAAGATTTGACCTGCAAACCTCACTCCAGTTGATACAGATTCTCCTTGTGTACTCAGGATTAATCTAATACCAACCAACAACTCACACACTCAAGGAAAGCCTACTGGCATTGTCGACAGCATTCAATCGACCAACACCTCACTGCAGACAATAAGTTAACCAAGTGTCACCATACACTTGTACAATACTCCAGAGTCTGAGACCTTGCAGGACCCGTAAACAACAACAAACGTGGGCAATTTTTGGCACAAAGCGCAACATTCACTTGGAAAATGGCAACTCCTCACTCTCTTACTTGGAGTACACGAACTCCCTACTCATTTATCTACAGTACGCAAACTCCCTACTCATTTCATACATTACACTTCCCCGCAGTATAACCAAAAGCATTGCAAGTGCAAATCCTGTTCAAAACACATACTATGCACTTGTAACACAATGCTGGAATTTCATCAACCCTTACACTACACCAAGAACAACTCACAACATGGGCAAATTCTGACTCTCCTCCTCATAAGTCATAACCATTTTCTACTACCAAAAACTGCTAGTGCACGCGCAGAGGTCCTTTTCCTGCCTCGGGTTCGGAAACCACAGTTGCGCAGGTGAGACACAATACACTATCTCACCTTTTGAACACAATTGGATCTTTGGACTTAGTGAGGAGTGTAGTAGACATATTCATTCAACACCTATCAACAACAAAAAAACATAAACAATTTTCAACACCATGAATAATTTCACATTAAATCTAACTCCAAACCGGGTAAAAGTTTCAAAGCTTTATTACAATCCCAATATCAATGTAATGTATATGATGTGCAAAACTAAGTTATAAACATACATAATAATTATAGGCTGACCAAAACGTTTAAAAAGATCTAGCCTACTAAACATCAATACTTGTAAACACTCCAAAAGAATTACATAAATTAGCAAAACCACAGTATGCACATTAATATCAGATTTCAAAGCCGATGATGGTGACATCAGTAAAGCATCAAAATTCAGTTAATAACATTTACCTATACCTCTCCTCATGAGACAGCAGACAGGAATACTTCATCAGATAGAGCGTTCACCTCCTCCCGGCATCAATGGGCAGCAGCATTAGCACGGTGCAGAACACGGCCTGCACATACGACAGGTAGCAGTTCAGCATTGGTTAGGGAAATTAGTACTGAACAGCATAAACAAATGGGGCAATTAAGACTAAGAAAAACTCATCAGAAAACTTGGAGAAAGACAGGGGTGGCAACAACAGATTGACTCTGACAGAATTCTAGACGGACTAGACGAAGCTAACAGACTCAGGGTAATAGATGGACTCTCGCAAAAGCTCCAAAGTCTCTTGCTAATTAGAAATATCTATGGTCCTCTTGATTGGTCCTTCAGGTGGGTTCATCTTACTCACAAGATTCGATATCCAATAGCTGTCAGTGGCACCATCAAGTTTGCAACTATTCCGGATTCTGTCAGAAAAACAAAATGTCATTTTAATGATTTAATACAGGTCTAACAAAATATTACATTTCTAGTTGTTTGTTACCTCAAAATCCTTTCTCACCATACACTGGATGGACTAAACATTGCTCACATAGGAATCATGAGTTTTCTGTCTTGTTCAACAGATAGAACAAATATTGTTACTTAGTTATCATTGAAACATCTCCCTCACCTTCAATACAATAGGACATTCAACATCACATCAGAGCCTAGGGAAAGAGTTCAGGTCAGAGGGAACAGAATAAGCAAATACTTTTCCTCTACTGCTGCAAGAATGAAACACTCAGGCCTAGTCAAGCTAAAAAAAAACGACATACACATAAATGCAATTAGTACATTTATAAACCTATTGTGCTACTTACAATTTGAATCAAATAAGCAAAGCAAATTACTTAATTGCAAAGATTATTTATGATGTATTAAAAACAGTTTACATGTGCATTTATTTCTCTGCACACATCTAACTCGTTAATAAAATTAATATAAACCAATATAGATATGATTAATTCATAGTCATTTAATACTCATAACATGCTGCATTTCTACTATTTATCTTCAAAATAATACTTTGAGCATTAATTCATGTCAGTAACTCACTCAAGTATAAATGCACAATATCTTCATGTTAAAAGGTAATGTCAAAATAGGAGTGGCTGTCACATTGTCCATCATAATTTAAACGTGCACCATTTACATTTCCACATTAATTTCTCAGTTCAGCATTTTAAGTGAGGGTTTGTAAGTCACCATATACTAACTTCTATGCCACTAATGTGTTGGTACAATTTGATCTCCCTCACTAGTCATATACAGTGTTCCCTAACCTTAGAAGCAGACACCTCCTTCCACTGTCAATACTTGGGATCTTTTTGATCTGCCTCACTGAAGATTCACAGCACTTTTTGCACACTAAAATGGCACTTGAGTGGACAAAAATGTAAGTAGTTTTTGGAAAACCCAAATGATTAACCAGCTCTCTCCATTTAGGGGATTCGGCGGTACTGAGCAACTGAGGCCTGTTATCTGTGGATCCCAAGAGTAATGTGGTGCAGATCCCTGAATTACCAAGAAACTCCTATTTTGTCTTTGACTTTAAAAGACTAGTGAGGTTGAGCAGACCATGTTTGTTCCTGGAAGGGGATGTGGGTTTAGAAACTCGGACACTGTTAACATTCAAATAACACACAGTAAAAAGATTATCCAGCCAGTGCTATTTCTTTGAGCAAAACAACAGGGATTCAATTTAAATACATGCACAATGATATCGTAAAATGTTGTGCTCGCTGAGCAATGGGGTCTTCATCTGCTACAGAGACCTAGAGGCTTTCGGTTTGTACTGTTATTTATGATCTCTATGTCTAGCAGTTTTTCAAATGAATGGGGAGTGTGAGCGCAAGGCTAGTAGGGGGATCAAGAGTATTTGACATTGGCAGCCAGGCAGGTACGTCAGGCCTGGTGATGAGCTCATGTTCTTGCAGGTTGTCCAAGCATATAGAGGCAAAAGCCACACATGAGGCCAACAGCCCTTCATTGGTGTTGGAACTTTTCCCAGACTGTGGGTGCTGGCCAACGACATCATCTGACTTAAGTATCTTCACTTTCCATATTGGTGATACATATTTTGAGATATTTGTTCTTTGCTTTGCAAATCAAGAATATATATGTATTTTTGTTAGAAAACTCCTGACATGCGGTGGTCTTCTGCTTTCGCCTGTCCTCCAGCAAGAGTATCTCTAATGGAAATTACAGTGCATCTGAAATATACAGTCAGATAAAGGAATAGAAACATGGCTCTACATGTTAAAAGAATTTGCACAACTGAGGCCCACATTTATACTTTTTTGCACCGCATTTGCGTAATTTTTTGACGCAAAGGTGGTGCAAACTTACATAATACAATTATATTTTGTACGTTTGCGCCCACTTTTGCGTCAAAAAATGACGCAAATGTGGTGCAAGAAAAATATAAATGTGGGCCTGAAGCCGCAATGCCAGAGAGGCGATGGAGGGCACAAACGGTCACCTAGTGTAATAAGCTATTTACCTTCATCCTAGGGAATGAGACACCAAACGACAGAGGAATCATCAGAGCTGATAGATCAGATCCAAAATACATGGACCCAAGCGCACACAGCAGATACATATAAGCATAACTCGTCTCGTCCGGCATAAAAGATAAGATTTTGAGAGCTACTTGCGAGAGAGACAACGTTGAATTTGACAAAAGTGTGGTACCTTTGCACCAGGATGTCTTCCAGGAGACACTTGCCAGGAGGAAGGCCAAGGAAAGCTAAGAAGCAGACAGATCAAGTACAGATACGCCTATCCCTTTGCCTTTCAATGTTCAGTCAGTGAACGCACAAGATCAATCAAAACAGCGGCAGAAAGAAGAAACCTTCTGGGGCTCCCACAGTCATCTGAACTTCCACCAGTCCAATGGAGCATACAGAGCCCGAGGCGACTCGACAGATGGGAGAAGAAGACACAGCAGCCTCAAAGAAGTGTCAGAGAGAGACATAAAAAAATGACTGGTTCCCTGATATACCACATGTAGGGGTCTGCAAAACATACGCTGCCATGAAGAACACTCAGAGCCGCATTAGGGCTTGGAACAAATTAATAATATAAAAGTAGGGGTTAGTTGCCATGGCTGTTAGCCCCCTGTAGTGCAAATGGTGTGGACACCCATGTTGTTTTATTCCAAAATGGTACTAGTACTGCTGTGGTTGTTCAAGGCGGGGGGAGAGAGAGAGGCAAAGGAGAAAGCTACCATATACTGATTTTTTGGACACCATAGGTGGCTGTCAACAAACTAGGAAAACTTCATTGCTGTACTGGTATTAAGGCCCATATTTATACTTTTTTAGTGCCCCATTTGCGCCGCTTTTTGACGCAAAAGCAGCGCAAACTTACAAAATACAATTGTATGTTGTAAGTTGCACCATTTTTGCGTAAAAAAATGACGCAAATGCGGCGCTAAAAAAGTATAAATATGGGCCTAAATGTTAACATCACTACGCTCTCCATATGGATAGCTGAATATCCTAGGATATAAAAGGCCTCAGTGCACCAACTAAAAGACATACGGTATGGAGGCCAATCTGTAATGAACAGTCAGACGTAACATGTTTATAGGAAACCACCTACTGTCGAAGTGCAAGAAACTAATGTCTCACAGGATGTTTCCCATACGAGTCTTTGCAACATTCAAAGCTAAAAAAACACTAGAGGGGCGATGCTCGTTCTACATCAACCACTGGCACTAGAAATAATAGAGGCAACTACTGATACACAAAAGGGGTGGTATATAATCTTGGCAGGCAAACTCAGTGGAAGAGAGATTACCTCATATGTCCCCACAACAATCAGGAGGAACATATCAACACGAGAGATAGCTCAAAATACACAAGAGCAGAAATCCCATGGGATGAGGACTTTAATAAGTCAATTACCCTGATAGAGACAAACAACGACTGAATCGGCACACAGGAGAACCTACTGCCTAGATTATCGGAGGCAGGATTATGTGATATGTGGAGGGAGAGTCATCCCACAGACAAATAATTTACGTTCTTTTCACATAGCCAGAGAATGTTCTCTAGAATCATACAGAATTGGGGAATGAGTACAATGTTGAACCAGAGGACTAAAATCGATCTTGGCCTGATAATCCTACTGGATCATGCACTCTTGATATGGGACCTTACATGTGGTGGATTCCACAAAAATTGGGGATCTTGAGGCTTTGACTCATCGATACTGTAATGTGGGGCCCTAGGCCCTCATGCTTGTAAGGAAGGTGACGCAGACACGGTGGTAGGGTGGTATTAGACTGGCCTCAGGCACGTGCGCCCGGCCCCTTTTATTGGCAGGGTCACCTGACTGGTGACGCCTGTGTTGGGTGGGTGTGTGTTACATATGTAAGACCAGCCTTCAGCAGAGTGGCTGGCAGAAAGACTAGAATGAGTCCAGCTGGACTCTACAGATACTTAAAGATAGAATGCATGATAAAGAAATGAGAGACCGTATAACATATAATGGGATATTTTAATGTTTACCAGTGACCTGACACCAACCGACAGTCATTTGGGATGGCATTAAGGCTGTGGTTAAGGGTAAAGAAATTCGATTAAAGCTCAACAAAAATGGATTTCGTCTCTTGCAAAGGAAAAACGGGAGACTGGACTAAGAATGAACGTGCAGCAATAAAGGGAGGATACAACTCATGCTCTCCTGTTGGAAATGATGAGAATAAGACGTCAAATTGATTTACTCCTGACAGGAAAGCCTGAACGAGCTCTCCTGTGTCTTAAACAAAGGAGCTAAAGATGCCACCCGAATCTGCAACATCAGTCCCTGACTGTGACAGAGATGGAGAAAAGGGGATCATTCCTGGACTTCTATCAGATGCTCTGTCACCGTCAGTCCCTACTACTGCAGGCAATAGCTGAGGTCCTTGCACCCATACACTTGTCCACCCTACTGAAGGACATGGAAGGAATTAGAGAAGGAAATGATCAGTGAGGAAGTAGAAACCTACTGCCCCACAAGGCCTTGGACTTACTAATGGGTTCTATAAATGATTCTTCTCACTTTTGATCCCTCAGTGTATGACCTATTAATGGGAGAGGCTGTCATCACTCTTATAAACAAGCCAGGTAAGGCGATAGAACAATGCTTGGCTTACAGTCCGATATCACCCCTTATGTCAGACCTCCAAATCTAGATGAAGGTTCGCGAGGATAAACTGGAAAAATGTGTGCCACTTTCAGTGGACTCACACTAACCAGGGTTCATAAGGAACCACTAGACTTTCGATAACTTTCAAAAGGTCTTACACCTGACTGAGAAAGCTAACAGACACGCCACACCAATGTTAATGCTGGCGATGAATGCTGAAAAACATTCCATCTAGTGGAGTGGTCCTTCTGCCAACAGGAAATGGAAAAGGTGCGAATAAACCCATACATGCACAAATATATATGGGCTAGCTACAAAAAAATGAAAGCCAGAATACATATCAATAGAGAGAAGACCAATAGCTTTGCACCCTCCCACAGGAACAGGCAGGACTGTCCCTTGTCCCCTCTCCTCTTCACAGTCTCCAAAGAACCACTTGCCCAACTGATCAGGCAGTCCCCCTTGGTAAAGGGAATGAGATTTGAAGACCTCCCAACATAAGAAACATCTCTTTGCAGAATACATCTTATTGATACTGGTGGACCTGCATGTTCCATACAATATCTCTCCAACAACACTATGGTGTCCCTAAACATGGAGGGCCAAAAGTGGGCTATGTGTTGGATATCATGAGACTCTTATGAAAATATGGATCTCTCTTTAAATCTATACTAATAGTGACATTCCCCTCCCCATTTATCCAAATGTTGAATGACCTGGTCTTTATAATGGTCTTGGGGATAACACACTTCACATCTTGGAAAGCATGGGATTGCACTATGCTGAGAGACCTCTTCCAGAATAAAAACTGTAAATTATCCACCCAGTTTCAGAGTGCCTTCAATCTTACAGAAAACGACAGGCACTAATATTTCCCACTAAAACATTGGGTGATGCATTCCACAAATAGAGAGGCAGGGACGAGAGGGATTACTGCATTTGAAAAATTGCTCCATAATTGTGACACTACCAAAGGCCTTATATTGGTCATATACACTACACTGAAAACCCTCCCGGAAAGCCTTAAATAGCCCTATATGCAGAAACAGGAGACAGCAGTAGAATCTGAGGTGACACAAGAGGAATGGTCCAAACTCTGGAGAGACATAGTGAAGCTGGTCTGTCGCATTCAGGGGAGAGGCACATGGTATAAAATCATGTTACAACTGGTACATGATGTCACAAAAATTAAAACACCTCTATCCACAGAGATGGTCAATATTGGGGATGGTGTGAAATGGGGGGCTCTGTGTTTCAGATGCGGTGGACTTGTCCAGTGTGTATTGGAAGTAAATTCTAAGTCACAAAAGAGGGCTCCAGACCTACTGATCACCTCAGACACGTCTACAACAACCTTGGGCAACTGAACCAGGAGTTGGAGAACTTGGTAGGGGGAAAGTATTGTAATCACACATATGTTATTGTCAGCAAAACAGGGAATCACAGTGTATTGGAATAACCATAGGGGGCCTGATAAGGCAGACTGTGTTTGAAGTTTGTGGAACTTAATGGCAATGGAAATTCCGTCACATGATCAATGAAACAAACATAAGAAATTAATTGCTGTGTAGAAATTGTCGAGGCACTTTACGTAAAAAATGCACCAACTTTTAAATGCTCAAGATCAAGAGGGTGCTAAGACCGAACTAGACACCTGCATGGAAAGACCTAGGGAATAACTAGATCCAAACAGAGGAGAACTCAGTTTTTCAGTCAGTAGAACATGTTGGCATAAATTTAGTGTTTGGAATTAGGTATAAATGTGTGTGGCTTTAGGGGAAGCGAGAGGGAAAAACTGGGGGAAGTGTTACACAGTACAATGAAATACATTTATCATAATATGACAATATGGGAAACCTAATAGAACGTATTATACAAAACCAAAATAACATCACTTTGTCACACAAAGTTGCCTGTCATAAGACAGGCTGCACTTGAGCCCGCAGTATACTCTTCAAGACTAATAAATAAAGGCTTCTTTTTGTTAGTTCTCCAGCTGAATTCCGTCAATGATATATGGGCATGCTGTGGTACCCCACACCCTTACTTCCGGCATGACTGCAACAAGCAACCAAAACAACAGTGGACCCAAATTGAGATATTTTACAGTGCCACTTGTGTAGCATCCCATCTACCCTCCAACAGCTATACCTAGGCGACTCACTGTCAACTTGTTGCAATGGTAAGGAGAGAGGGTACCATTTTCCCACAAGGTAAAGATCAGGGCAAAAGGAAGAGTGTTTGAGTGGAACTGCACATCAATATAGCATTTAAACCTATGACTCAGAGTAATCAATGGAAAACTTACCACTTGCAGGAGTAGGTGGGAAAGGAAATCAGAATATTCAGGATATGTGTTGACATGTGATAATGCGTCCCAATCTAGATAATTTATTCACTCTGGGACTCGTTTTAGGCCGATGAATCTTTTGACCCTGATTGAAGTATCCTTAAGATGAGATAACTAATCAACATGTCAATCAATAAATCAATAACCTCATCAATATTCACAATAGCAAGTCAATCCAATTAATCAATAACATCAATAAAATTGAACCACACCATGACCTTTCAGTCATGAATAACCACACAGAATTTAGTAAGATTTATGATATTTATTCCCTATTGATTACACTCTATTAGCAAGTTTATTAGTCTCAAAACCAGAAAACTCATCAACAATGTCATAATATGGCAACTCGAATACGATTTCATCAAAGCAAAGATCATGAACATTAGAACATAGCACGAAGTCAACATAGATTAACTTTAGCAGAGTATCATTAGCGCATTATTCAACAAAGCATAGATTCAGTCATTTGTCTATTTGCTTCCGTTTACTGAACTCTTTAACTAACCTCGAATTAGCATTGGTATGTTGGGCTTCATGCAAAACAATTTAGCAACACAAATTTCGAAAACATCTAGCTATGGTCTCTATCAAAAGAAGCAGTTGGTACCTAGAAAGAAAAGGCAAACAGACAATTTCATCATCATATAGTTACCCTCCGTATTGGGTCAGCATACAGAGTCAGTCTTCGGCCTCTGGACATCAGTTGATTCGCCATCACCCAGGAAACACAGCAAAGTTCAGCAAGACGGGTAATAAGGGATACTTCCCTCATAAGGAGGAAAAGTATAGAACGGGTAAGGCAAAGGTGAGGATGGTTTGAAGAGTCAAACAGCAAAGTCTTTAAGCAGAGTAACAAAATGGCTGATTTCTCCTCGGGTCATGCGGTTATATTAAAATTGTTGAACAAGTCTCTAATTTCGAAGTGGTCAATATTTGGTGCATCATTATCTCCATCCAATAGTCCAACGTCACCCCATTAGAGCTTTCCACTTTCGACAGTTCTCATGCAGCTCATTGGTTCCTGGGTCTGACGCCTCCAACAGGTAGAATGTCAGGTGAGGAATAAGTGACATTTGTTACTCAAGTCAGCAGTCCCATTGTCTTCCCTAGTCTAAAGGACCTTGTACCTGTTGCAAATTACACTGTTGCGCTCCACAAGAATGTCTCCTTGAGCAAGTCCGGTTCTCATGAGAAGATTTACTACGGTTACACACACATCTCTAACACCTGGAAAAGTACAGCTTCACGTCCTTCAGCAAGTCAGCACATTGCACGTTAGAGAAGCACATTTAATATGAAACCGGGCAGCTCGGCCCGACTCATGCTAACTAAGGCCTAGTGATTTATTTAGCAAAACCTTAACATATAACCCTTAATACCAATACAAATCATACATTAGTACATTAATATTTCATTATTAGTCAATTTCATTAATCATCGAATACAATGGTGGCCACTCCCTGTGGGCACATTTCATACACATGCGTTAACGTGTACATTTTCTATGCGATTTCAATAAGCATTATATTGCAAGCTTCTCATGTTAATTATTCGATTTTAATCACACTCCATCACATGTGGCAACCCACTAAGGCCACTGAGCAAGAATTACATCTAGGACGTAACATCTGGGACTTGATAATCCAGTTGAATGGAGCCAAAGCAAAGTTACTCTAATCTGGTGTTTGAGGCATTGGTTTGAGATCATGGCACAGCTCTGCAGCAAGATTGCCAGATACTCTGGGACTAGAGGTCATTAGATCACTCAGGACAGTGGTCACTCCTGAAAGAAAGGGGAAAGAAAGAGGCTGAGGACAAGCAGGGGTGCTGGGCTGACCATGTCGGGTCCTGAAGTAAAGACAGGAACCCTTGCAGATTTGTTGTATTCCTGGTCATATATGCAACCAGAGCACGTTTCAAAGATACCGGCTGTGTCTAGAGAGAGATGGCGGAGGTGCTGATCACAGGACACACAACACGACGGTGACCAAGAAGCCATTGCTCCAGGTTTGGGCTTTTCTTTTACAAATGATGGTTATCAGCTGCATTAATTATACTATATCAGTTAGGGGAAAACACAGCTTCAATCCCAGAATGCATTTGGCTGTTAAACATAAAGCCACTACAGAACCTTGGTGACATGGAATCATATGGCGCTTTACTTGTCTTTAAGAGAGCGCTCACTTGAGAGTGTGTGCTGCTATGTAGAATCGAGCGCATCGTTCTTTCGGAATAGGTATAACTAAAAAAATATCACCATAGCGAAGTCTCTCGACTTACTTTTTACTTTGCCAACAGTACTTTAACAGTGTTTTTTCGTTGTAACTTTCTACTTAAAATGCTTTCCGCACCATCGTATCAGAAGGATCTATTTGTGATTTAATGTTTTTAGTATTGTATTGATGTTAATAAACTTCTGTGAAACATTTATTGTG
The DNA here is from genome assembly GCF_031143425.1 of Pleurodeles waltl. Classification (NCBI taxonomy): domain Eukaryota; kingdom Metazoa; phylum Chordata; class Amphibia; order Caudata; family Salamandridae; genus Pleurodeles; species Pleurodeles waltl. The sequence continues at coordinate 188,129,322 of NC_090447.1, forward strand.
AGTATATTTGATATAAAATAGGTTTTCTGTATTTTCCCTCGTTTTTCTAGTACAATATCCTCGCCAGATGTTACGTCAACAGAACGTCCCAAGAAATAGAACGTCTGCGCAAATCAGATGGCTAGTACTTCCAAACTTAGCCAGCAGATGTCAGTGCTGTAGAAGGAATGAGGAGGCTAACAGTAATTTATTTTAACAACAAGTTTGATTACTTTTTAGAGTAAAACAAATTTACCATGAAATACATCACGAAATAGTTTTTTTGTCGGTCACGTAGCTATAAAAGAACACGATGTCCATACCTTCCGGCTCGGAAGGAAAGTATATCAAATATTCTAACAATTCGAGTTCTTCCCCGGTAGCAGGAACATTAGTTTCCCCGCAGCTGTAAATCAAGAATGGTAAGTGAGTGTAAGAAAATTTGGCTCCATACCTTCAGGGCAGCTGTGTTGTCCCAGACCCTGCTGCACAAAGGACAGACAGGGCAAAGCCTGGCACTGTGATGAGAGTGAGGGCACAAGCACACTTCTTCCTTTTATTATGTTCTCAGCCTATGCCCCATCCCAAGGGTGTGTTCAAGAGACCACGCAACCTATGTCAGATGCCAGGGCCGAGTGGGACACCACAACTCTCCCAACACTAGACTGTTAGATGAGATGATGATGATGTCGAGTTGGCGAAATAAAAAAACAACACAATTCTGGTTGGCAATATAGTATAGCAATCCATGCATTAGCAAAAGTGGGCCTTCTCCTTTTTTCACATTTTCTATAACAATGAACAAAACAACGAGTATATACAACATGAAGTATTAACTAGGAATCAGCCTTTTCTATTACTGAAAGACTTCCAACTACAATCAATCAGAGTCTCTGAAATGTTGTGCAGTTGGCAAATAAAATCAGAGGGCATATCGCCCCGTGCCCCATCTATAAATGTAGAATTCACTTTATTTTGCACAGTACCAGATTAGCTGTGTATATGGAGGAAGACACAGTATTGTGCTCAACAGTGTACCAATTTGGTTACTTAGCGCAGCAGCGGGATTGCCTTCATTTTTTTTAAAATTGAAGCCAAATAAAACTTTAATTCAAAAGGTGTAGACTCCTGACAATCAGAGGAGGATGATGAAGTATTGTGCTTAGCAGGCAGTTTACTAGTATTTTGATTATTTAGTGCACCAGCCAGGTCGTTTGTCGATTGAGATGATTCTAATTCAAAATTTGTAGCATTCTAACACTCACCCTGCTCCTTCACCGCATCTTTTTTTTAGATGAGAAGAGTGCCAGGTAGAGGAGGGGCTCCTCAGACTGTGATCATGCAAATGGAGAGATTATTTTCACAATAAAAGATGTTCAGTGTGCAAACGGTGCATAACAATTATTAAATGGCGAACTCATGGTTTGTTCCACTTCATATTAACATTGACATACTACTCTCGAAATATTAACATGTAATTGAAGGTGCAACACAAAGAATGGGTACACTAGTATAAGGCTGACTAATGATTAGTAATGTGGTGAAATTACTAGGTACATGAAAAGATTAAAAGTGGCACAACTTTTATTGCAATGATATGAGATTTATGTTCAAAGACATGCCTGTTGCAATTCCTCATGCTCTACATATGGCATGTGGGCCCCTCTCCATTTAAGGTCCAGAGTACATAAATGTCATGAGTTCAGTGCAAATGTGTCACAATATTGAAAGATTACATGTTTGCTTTAACACTGTTCACCAGGATTTGGGTTCAAACTAGGTTTGAGACCTGTCTCAAAAAAATAAGGGCCATTGTAAAAGTGTTGGAGTTCCAAAAGGGCCTGTAGTTGGTACTTGCTTAAGAGTTTGTGCAAAATCTAAGTTATTCTTTTTTTAATACAGTGTGAACATACTACACGCTGCAGCATTTCTCAGCCAGGGCCTGAAGAAATGTGATCACATCACACACATTTTGATTAAACCCCATTGGTGCCTTTTGCTGACTCACATCATCTTCAAAAACGGCTACATAGTTTACAAATGCCTCAAATGCAGCACCCATGCTTAAATTGCAGACAAGCTCACCATCTCTTGTGACTCTCAGCGCACCTACAGCCAGGTCATCAACAAACAGGTGTCTAAGAAGTGTATTAAAGAAAAAACAAGGCGGCTGACCTTCTCCGTCTATGCATCCATGACTGGGAACAACATCCCCTTTTCATCAAGACTGTCCCAAATGCTTCTCCAATTCAGGAAGGGGTTCAAGGACCTCTCTAAAGAACCCTATATCACAATTCAGTAACAATACACTTTTGCTCCCAGAACCCGGCTACCTCTCCCATCACTCATTAACTGAATGCTTGCCTTTGGCCCTGTACAGTGCTCTGCTTACTTTCGGCTTGTTTTGTGTACACAATTACCACGTTCATTTCCCTGTTTCATAGACACTCCTACCAAAAAGGTATATAGCAATACAAGATAACCTTAAAATCCTAATACCCAATGCTCACTGGGACTTTAACCCAAGTGAGGGATACTGTGTAGCAAGGTGTGAGACACACATTAGGAGAGCCGGTGCAGAATGTGTAAGACACAGAGAGGGAAAGACTGCACCACTGATCATAAGGAGCCTCTCACCTGAGACATCTGCCAAGAGCAAAGCTCACTGCAACTTATTACGGAATTTGAAGTGCGTGTTATTGATGGGGAACTGTAAGAAATGGGGTCTTTGGTTGGCAGTCAGGTTTCCCCCTGTCCAAGCAAGGACCCTCACTCTAGTCAGAGTAAAGGAGAATCACACTCAGTTAACCCCCACCCACCCCCTTGGTAGCTTGGCACGAGCAGACAGGCTTAACTTCAGTAGCAATGTGTAAAGTATTTGAACCAACACACACAGAAATACAGTGAAAACACTACAAAATGGACACTATACCAGTTTAGAAAAATAGGTAGTATTTATCTAATTCGAACAAGACCAAAATGATAAAAATCCAACACACACAAGGCAAAATATGAATTTTCAAAAGAATAAGAATCTTACTCCATAGAAATCAATGTGAACGTTGATTTTACACAAAGTACCTAATTAGTGTCAAAAATAAAGCCGCGCGGGCGAGCGTGCATCTGAAAAATCAGCGATGCGTCGATTCCTTATTTGAAAGTGCATCTGAAAAATCAGCGATGCGTCGATTCCTTATTTGAAAGTGAGGCTGTACGTCCAGGACTAAATAGGGCACCACTTGGCAGGGCTGGAGTCTCAGCAGAGAGTCCAGGTGCTGGCAGAGGAACTCTTTGATGGCCCTGAGACTTCAAAACAGGAGGCAAGCTCAGTTCAAACCTTTGGAGATTCTTCACAAGCAGGAATGCACAACAAAGTCCAGTCTTTTCTCCCTTTCACAGGCAGAAGCAGCAACTGCAGGATAACCCAACAAAGCACAGTCACAAGCAGGGGCTGCACTTATCCTCAGCTCTTCTCTTTGGAAGAGGTTTGGAAGAGGTTCCTCTTGACTCCAGAAGTGATCTAATTTTCAGGTGTTTTGGGTCCAATAATTAGACCCCTTTCTGCCTTTGAAGTAGGCATACTTCAAAGGGAAGCCACCGTTGTTCACAAAATCCTGCCTTGCCGAGGCCAGTCCCCAGATACACACCAGGGGGTTTGAGATTGCATTGTGTGAGGACAAGCACAGCCCATTCAGGTGTAAGTGACCACTCTTCCCTCCATTTTAGTAGAGATGGTTCATCAGGATATGTAAGCTACACCCCAGCATCCTTTGTGTCACTGTCTAGAGGAGAGGTGCAAACAGCCCACTGTCAAACTGATCCAGACAGGGAATCAACAAACAGGTAGAGTCACAGAATGGTTTAAGCAAGAAAATGCCTACTTTCTAAAAGTGGCATTTTCAAACTAACAATCTAAAAAAACAATGCACTAACAGATGTATTTTTAACTTGTGAGTTCAGAGACCCCAAACGCCATATTTCTTTATGCTTTCAAAGGGAGTTTGACCTTTAATAATATTTAAAGGCAGCCCCCATGATACCCTATGAGAGAGATAGGCCTTGCAACAGTGAAGACTGAATTTAGCAGTATTTCACTGTTAGCAAATGTAACACACATCAGCACGTCCCACCTTTAACATACACTGCAACCTGCCCATGGAGCTACATAGGACTAACCTTAGGGGTGCCTTACATGTATAAAAGGTGAAGGTTTAGGCCTGGCAAGTGGGTGCACTTGCCAAGTCGAATTGGCAATTTAAAAGTGCATCTACAGACACTAGAGTGGCAGGTCTGAGCCATGTTTACAGGGATACCAGTGTGGGTGGCACAACCAGTGTTTTGGGCCCACTAGTAGCATTTGATTTACAATCCCTAGGCACCTCTAGTGCACTTTACTAGGGACTTACTAGTAAATCAAATATGCCAACCATGGATAAGCCAATTATCGATACATTTTACATAGGAGCACTTGCACTTTAGAACTGGTTAGCAGTGGTAAAGTGCCCAGAGTATCAAAAACAGCAAAAACAGAGTCCAGCACACATCAACAACCTGGGAAGCAAAAAAAAAGGTTTAGGGGTGACCACGCCAAGGATGCCAAGTCTAACAGGAATGATGTGCCCATTGTTTTTGTATTTCACAAAAACAGTTCCTGTAATTTATGTTGAAGACCACCTCTCCCTGGACAGTTGATGCTTACCTTGAAATACCTTAGACTGAAAAGGAAAGGAGGAGGGTTTCCTGTGCTGTGAAGCCAAGGAAGAAACAGAGAGCTTAAGGAAAAATAAACCACATGCTACCTGAATAGATGTAAATGTGTGCAGTTCCCAATCAGCAAATCTAAAGCGTGTTTAGGAGCCAGCATAGGATCTAATTTATGGAGTCACTTCATGGTGACTGATTGATTCATTTTGAGACTTAATGTAAGAGTGTTACCACCAGCTGAGTACTGGAGTGTGTCCTTTTAATAAACACCTAAAAAATATTTGCACTAGGTGCTGTCTGATTGTGTATTAGTATGATGAATTAGTTTTTTCTTACATTATTTACAATACTTTGTATGCACCCAGTAGCAATCATAACATCGACAAACACATTCTTTATATGGCATTTCCTCAGAGATTTTTTTTTTTCTAGTCAGGATATCTTTTTTCTATGTTCTTTAATCTCTTTTATTTTTGCAAATTCAGTCAAAATTTCACATCCAATCAATTCACTGGCAGACAACATGTTTTGCCCACATTTGGACTTTTTCAAGGCTGTAAATAATAAATTTACATGACCATTTAGGCAGACCCTCAATATCGAAACACGATGAGCTGTCATGGGATATCTATTATCACTATTGAGGACCTACCAGTTTGGAATAGGTTGGGGATGTAAAGCGGCTAATCAATGGGTGATTGCACTAGTATTGGATTTTTTAGGGGACTGGGTCGAGTGCAAACCTAAGGGGCACAAGCTACTATTTTGTTTTTACTTAAACACTGAATACTTATTAACATGTTGTGGCGGCCTGTCATATTCCTTGTGTGATACAATTTTAAAATAATGACTTACATATTCACAGTCCTTCTTGTGACACTTATTTTGACAGCCAGCTCTGATTGTGAGACTGTTCATCCAGCTCTGTTTATTTCAGAAGTTCGTTAATGTTAGATTAATGTCAGCAAACATTTAGGGCCAGATTTAGAAGAAACTGGCGTGGTGCTACGCCAAAATCAACAACGCTGCGCTGCGCCAGTTTTGAAACACAGGGCTGCACTGTATTCACAAGAGTACGGCACAGCCCTGCATTTCACCCTGCGCTGCTGCTAAATTAAGCTGCCTGCGCCAATGCAGGTATCCTTGCACCATAGTGCAAGGGTGTCTGTGTTGAAGGGAGTGATTGTTTATGTGGAGGAAGGTCTTCCTTCCTCCACATAAACAATCTACAATAGCGATTTGCAGCGATTGCAGAATGCAGCACACATAGAAGTACCAAAGCGTCATTTTTGAATGATTGTTTATATGCAGGAAGGGACACCTTCCTGCACATAAGCAATCATCCATGGCATTTTGCTTCTTCTGTGTGTGCTGCAGAATGCAGCACACATAGAAAAAGCAAAAAACAAGGAGCAATAAAAGCATTCCTCCTAATTTTGCCATGCTAATGCCAGCCCTGGGGTGGGTTTAGGTTTTGGCGCTGCCTCAGGCTTACGGCAACTCGTAAATCTTAGGCAGAGTCAAAAACACTAGGTATTGCAATGGAATGGCAACTGCAACACCCATTGCATGCCCCTCTGATGCAGAAAACTGCGTTGGCGGGGCTCATATTTACGAGGAGGCGTAACAACACAAAAAGTGGCATTACACCTCGTTGTAAATATGGAGCAGTGAAAAGCGACAATGGAGCGTCACTGAAAGTGACACTTCGGTGGTGCTATGGCCTTTTAAATCAGTCCCTTAGTCCCCTGGCTCCAATTGTATATATGACAAGGGCATCTTACACTTTTTGGTAATGTCTGTGGTTTCTGTTAATTTTTATGGACTTTATTTTGTATTCTTCTGTTTGAGGATAGCAAAAATAAACAAGCTGTTATTGGCATTTGGGAGGTCACATCTATTGAAATGTTTTCTAACCTAAGGAAGGCAAAAACTTTGGGGCATATTTATACTCTGTTTGCGCCAAATTTGCAATACATTTTTTGATGCAAATTTGGCGCAAACCTAACACCATATTTATACTTTGACGCCCGACCCCGTGTATGCCCAAATTCCGCTGTGTGCATCATTTTTTTATGCGTGAAACCGCCTTGCATAATGACATGCAAGGTAGGCGTTCCCATCCAAAAAATTACTTAAATACCCATGCGCCATATTTATCCAACTGCGCAAAAATCCCGCACGCCTGGGAGGTGGAGTCGGAAAATGGCACACAGCCCGATTTGCGTAAAAAATTAACGCCTGGGTCAGAGCAGGCGTTAAAATGGGGCAAACACAGCAGTACTTAAGGAAAACACACAGAAACAACATCAGAGCTCCAAAAGGAAGACATGGAGGTGCTATTCATCCAGCATGCATGAAGACGCAGAGCACAGGACCAACAGCAGCAGCTTCCACCACACCAACAAGGACCCCAAAGGCAACGCAGAAGGCAGGAAAGGATATTCCAGACCAGGACAACCATTCTAGGCCTCAGGGAACATGACATCATCCAGAGGTACAGACTAAACTGGCAACCCATACAGCAGCTGCTGCGCAACATTGAGCCACAGTTGGCACCCAGCTTGCAGACACCCCGCACCATTCCACCAGAGACCAAGCTGCTAGCTGTCCTCCACATGGTGGCAAGTGGCTCTTTTCAAACCACTGGTCACCTGGTTGCCGGGATCTCACAGCCCTCATTCTCTGCCTTCCTACCCAAGGTACTGGATGCTATCATCTCCCTCACACCCTGCCACATCAGCTTCCCCAACACACAGCAGAAGCAGCAGGAGACCAAACAGGGTTTCTACCAAATCAACATCTTCCCACATGTGCTTGGTGCCATTGACTGCACACATGTACGGATTGTGCCACCTGCTGCAACCGAGCATCTATACCCCAAAAGGAAGCACACACACTCCATCAATGTGCAGGCTATTGTGGATCACTTGGGATTGATCACCAACATCGAGGAAAAGTATCCTGGTAGTGTACATGATTCATTCATCTTCCGCCTCTGCACCATCAATCAACACTTCCAGGATGGACGATATGGAAATGGTCTACTTGTTTGGAAGTACAGAAACCCAGTTATATACACACTGCACAGCAACCCTGTAGGACACACAACACATACATCACTACATTGACAATGGCCAGGAAGACACTGAGGTTGTGACACTGCTAGTCATGTTTGATATCCTGACCTAATGGGATACACACCTATGGACAAATGACAGATGCAATTAACAACAGATGCCACACCAGAGCCACAAGGGACCAATTTAAAACCACACAGTGACAATGACATGGCCTTAACTGGCAGTACAACTTGGAAGATGCATCTTACAATATCACATCAATAATACTCAATCACACACCCTTCCACCCAATACATACTGTGTAAGGGGTGGGTAATGTGTTTCACTGCAGGTCAAACACCATGAGACACATAGCATGATGATGATGACTCAAATGAAGGGGACATGGAAGCATTGAGGCAGTACCAACATCTCACATCACTCCTGGGGTCACATTGCCGAATACCAATAAGCAAGTGGACTGTGCTAAGAACACATATTGATGTGACACTAATGCAAAATGCACACTGCTACATATACGGATTGAGACAATGACACATATACATAACAGATGTACAGGCACATGGACCTTCGAAACACTAAAACCTTCACCCCCACAACCAAAAAGCCAGCTTACCTGGAGCAGGTTCAGTAGTGTACATAAACGTTTACACATGAACCAACTCGGTGAGGGCACAAAAATAGGTTTGCCTAGCACTTGTCACACATGGGATATTTGTGCATTGTCAATTGTCAACACTTCAGTGCTGCCAACTTATGGAGATGTGCTGTACATTGTCACCTAGCCAAATCAAAGGGCCTCACTGGTGTTTTTCACATGCTATTACATATGTTGAATTGGATGGGCTGTTCAAGCTATATAGTGCAACCGTGTTACCACCACAGTGGAATTAATTCTGTTTGTGGAAGTATCATGTCACCCCCAGTGAAGACACATGGTCACTTCTTTCACATGACAAAATGCATGGGAGTACACAATGTACTGCAAGTGTACAAAAATACCGCTGATATCCGGTCAATCAGCCAAACACCAGTTTAGATAATTAAACAACCCAATGCTGATAATACATCCTAGAAGCCTAGGATTCCACACAATAACACAAACACAGATGAGTCACAGACAACACAAGATAACAACTGCAATGCAAAGTGATAATCATGGTGCAAGCTACATCAAAATATTTTTCACTCATTTTCTCTTTCAGCTGATCAGGGGTATGGGATCCAGCCATGGATCATGACCCCATTTGCCAACCCAAGCACAGCAGCAGAGAGTGCCTATAATGAGGCACATCGGAGGACACGCACCATAGTAGAAAGGACTTTTGGCATCCTGAAGTCACGATTCAGGTGCCTCAACATCACCGGTGGCAGCCTCTTATGTTCACCTGAAATGGTCTGCTAGATCATTTTGACCTGTGCCATCCTGCACAACATATGTATAAGGAGGAACATTCCCCTCTAGGAACAAGAACCACAAATGCCTGAAGAGGAGGATGTTGTCCATCAACATGAGGGGGACCATCCAAACACTGCAGCAGGATTGCGTCGGAGACAACACATTGTGCATAACTTCTATTAACTCTACTCACCATCACCACCGTCTTACCATATGTCATTAAACACCTCACTTCATCACTAAATCATGGTCTGGGTAATTGTTTATGCATCACATGATCCCTAGGAATCATAATCATAGTTTAGCCTCATGGAGCATTGCAGATACACAGCTTAGGATACTGAAAAAGCCACATCACATTTGATGGGTATGAATGTACACCCAAATTCACGCACAGTGAAATTGACCTATATCCTGTTCATTTTACATTTGAAGGGCAATATCAGAGTAGCACAGCTATCCATGTTGGCCAAATGGTTCATTGCAGCATATGGCACACAACCAAGACACCATCAATCAGAAGTTAAAAAACTGCTTCATACATGAGGGAGTGGATGTGCGATTGCATTGGTAACAAGAATGTATGACCAGAACCTTGACAACAGTAAGTGTGACATCATCTATCTCTGCAAGGAGCATGTGTGAGAAGAAGTCCATCTAAGCTGAAAATGGATAGCAGGAGTGCCCCAGGTATGACAAGCATTACTCACAATATATGCCCTGCACATGCCATCCCAGGTTATAAGTCCTGCCACAGGCATGTTTTCAGTCTCTCCCCACTCTTCTCTAGGGGACCCTGTAAATGGACTATTTGTACCCTGATTAACCTTCATCTACACACACCCAGACTCACATTTTGACTCCAGTGTGCTTCCCTCTTTAGTATGGCATGCCATAGTCCTAGTTCATCTGTCTGCATGGACTTCAGGTCCAATAATGCACTGCCTGGTAGTCTGTAGGACCTGTAATCACCTGTCCATTACTTCCCATGTGAAAGGTACTGTTGGCCCTTTGAACTGGATTCTCACCTACAGGACTTGTGAGCGACTGAAGCTGCACACACCTGTGAGCACTTCCATGCAAACCAGCCATTTGAACCTGCACTGCCATTGCTGCTGCCTGGAACGGCTTAGAAGCTGCCATTTTAGGTATATCCTTGTTGTGCGTTGCTGTATAAATCACTTGTCTAACACAGGCCTTGGGTTATTGTGTAACGTTGCAGCCCACAGCACAAATACAGTTTTCAGTTTCCACAGTGTTGTTCCAGCTTTTCCCATTCAGAGTCTGCTCGCTGTGCATTTGCCTTGCTTACGTTAGTTCCTGACAGAGCCTGCATCCTGTTAGCCTGATAGGTTCCTGTCTTTGTGTTACGATAGAGGTTCCATGTGGCTACATTTGTCTCATAGTTGCTTTCCATGCCCTCTCTTTCCTCATTGAGTATTGTGTCTGGTAGGTCTAAGATGAATCGTCAAATAGATTGTATAGTGTAATCAGTTTACTTAACGTATCATGGTCTGTGACATGTATTCTAATAGCCTAATCCCAGCCATATCCCTTGCCTGAGTTTCATGTATGCATGAGTGACAAACACTGCAGTGAATTGCTCCACAGACTCATGACTAGACCTGCATGTAACTGTGACAGCATGGAGGCCATTACTGACACAGGGTACATATGGCCACAGACTTGAACTGGACACCTTTGTGCAATTTATCACTGGAAATATGTGAACACATGCAGCTTGGTCTGCTGGTCCTCCACTGCCACAAGAGAAACATAGGTCATTTATATCACTCAAACTGTGCAGTGACATTACATTTTTGGATTGGTTTTGGGACTCTGAGTCACAAACACTGTACCTACATAGCATTTTCAAATGCCTGACTCAATGGTAGTATACAAACAAGTGACCAGGCAGTGGTATCCAACATTCCAGTACATGTGATGTGTTGGAAAATGGGTTATTGGTAAGGGCAGGTAAGTACCTACACTTAGCAATAGGCCACTAACCTCCACTTAGGGCCAGTTAGGTCTCGGTATATTAAACCAAGCTCAACCCTAGGTAGCTTGGCAACGAGCGACAAGGCTTAACTTAGGAGACAGAGTGTAAAGCATTCAAATATCACAAAACAGTAATTAAATAAAACACAGGAAACAGTTTAAAATCCAAAATCAATTTATAAAACTAGATTATATTTTTATCTTTAAAATGACATGAAAACGAATAAAATCAGATAAGAGGAACCAGAGATATGAATTTTTAATGAATTATTGTTTTCTAGTGCCTAGAAACAAAAAGCGCCAATCTGGTCATCTGGTCGCACCTCGACTGGGGCAAAGGCAAAGTTTAAGGCCAACCCGATGGAGCCCGGCTTGGCTACAGCCCGTGGGAGGCCTCGGTCAAAAGTTTACCTTAGGACTTAGTCGTTTTTCTGAAGATTTTCTTCAGCGGGATGAACCCGCGAGTCCAATCCGACCGCCTGGAACTCATCCTCGGATACGCGTTGCGGGAGCCCTCATGGAGTTTTTTACCTTCGGACTTAGTCGTGTTTTCGAGGTGAAAATCCTTCGATCGGGGCAAACCTGGATCTTGATCCGACGTCCTTGGAGCCCTCCTCGGATACGCTGGCTGGGAGGTCCCGGTCAACTTCCTACGTTCTGACTTAGTCTCTTTTTTGGAGATTTTCTTCACCGGGACGAACCTGCAAGTCAGGCCGGGTCGCGGTTGAGGCAAGCCGGCTAGAGTTGCCGCGGCGGGTCGGTCCCTCTATGGAGCTTTTTTCCAAAAGTTCTCCAAAGTTCTCCAAACTTCTGGATCTTCTTCCAGATGTTCTTTTAAGGTCTTTTGGGGTCCACAGCTCACTCCAAGTTTCCAGAAGCTCTGAGATGCTCCTTGGGGGTGTGGACTACAACTCCCAGAATTCACCTGGCTCAAACTCCTTTTTGGCCACGAGACAGTGGTCAGCTGGTTGGTTTCTTCAGGAGTTGGTGCAGGGGACTCCGGTTAGCAGTTTTTCACCTGTAGCAAACAGAGAGTCCCTCCTTGAACCAGTTGAAACCAGGCAAAGTCCTTCTTGTGGTGAAGCCCAAGTGTGCAGCTGGTGCAGTCCTTCAGAGTGCAGGGTCCAGGTGCAGGCCAGGGGTCCAGCAAGGCAGCCCTTCTTCTCCTGTGGTTCTTCCTTGTTGGAATCTGATGGGGATCTGAGGTGTGGGTGCAGGTCTGCCAGTTTTGTCCCTGCTCCTGAGTGAAAAACAGGGGGTCCTGGTTCTCCAATCAGGTGCAGGGTCCTTCCCCCTGTGATGACCACTTCCTGGGAAATGTGGCAAAAATCAATCCCAGGGGGCAACATTCCTCAAAAATCCATCATGGCTGAAAGTGATTTTTGGAGGTTACATCTGGCTGAGCCCACCCTCTGCTGTGGCTAAAAATCCTAAACACACCCCTCTCCTGCCCTCTCCTAATCTAATAAAGGGGGAACATTCTTGTCTGGGTTTGCAGGATGTAGGGGTGTTGCTGGGTTGTTCCAAATGTCCTTCTCTGCCTTTGAAGACCAGTTTGGCAGCCCTCCCCTTCCTGCCTCGCCATCTGCTGAGGGGAGATCTCCTTCCACAGGCACATCTCTTTGTGTGAAGCCAGGCCACTTCACACCTCATCAAGGCAACCTGACCAGGCTGCCAGAGGCTGGCCAATCAGAGCACAGCAGCAAAAACACTGCAGGGCTGAAGTTGGCAACTTTTTAGGTAAAGTTTAAAACTCTTTACCTGAAAAAGTTATATTAAATCCCACAACTGGAAGTTGTGGGATTTATTATAACAATTAATTTGATACCAAACTCTTGTATCTGTCATTTAAGGGAACTTTTAAAATTAAAATACAGTCTCCCCATTCTAGCCTATGGAGACCATTCACTACAATGAGGGAAAAATGAATTTGGCTGTTTTTACTTCACCAGGACTTATAAAACTATTTTTATAAGGTCCCTGTTTATAGTTACATGGCACCCAGCCTTAGGGGCACATAGGGCACACCTTAGGGGTGACCTATATGTAAAAAATAAGGTAGTTTAAGAATTTGGAACTACTTTTAATTCCAAAGTCGAATTTGCATATAACTTTCATTTAAAAGCAGCCAGCAAGGCAGGCCTGCCTTTAAAATGACACTGGGCACTTCAACAGTGCACCTATGGGTGCACTACTTATGCTGGGGTCCCTAAACCTACATGCCCTACCATATACTAGGGACTTATAGGTAGGTTGACTTAGCCAATTAAAATTAGCCTAATTTGCATATTGATTTTACACAGAGCACAGGCCCTGGGACTGGTTAGCAGTACCCAGGGCACCATCAGAATCAGGAAAACACCAGCAAAAAGTGGAAAATGGGGACAAAAAGTTAGGGGGCCTCTGCAATCAGCCCTGTTCTCTCACACAAGCCCCCCCAGCGCACATGCCCAGGAGACTCAGCCCAACCCTGGGAGAGTCTTCCTGGCTTGTCAGGCGAGGAAGACAGTGAAGAGAACAGGCTGTCCCTTTGCAGGGCCTATTCCGCCTTACATCCTCCTGCCATGGTCACTCCCTCTGGGTAGTGAATCCATCCCAACAGTGAAAGGACCCATCTCAAACTAAAACTTCCCTCTAGGGGGGTCTTCCTCCTCTCTCTCCGCAAACTTGGGTAGCGAGGTGCTCACCTCCCCTACTCCTTACTTTGCTAGGGCAACACCTAGCTTATCCAAAGAGGTCACCCAACACTTGAGCATCCCCACCATGACCAACAGGGTCAGGGGGCCTACATTGCTTTTGGCCCTGGGGTCTGCCTTCCAGGCCAAGTACAGTGCTGCCAGGAAGGCTAGCACCCAGCAGAGGCTACTGACAGCTGTCAGTACCCAGAACCACACCCTAAGCTCTCCACTGACAGGTGGCTGAGCTGCTTTAGGGACAACTGTGGGGTCATGTCACCCCTCTTGTTGTTTAGAGTGGGGGGCTACCACCCCCTGTGGCAGACACCCTCCTTCCACTCTCCCTTCTGTCAGTGCAGGGGCAACACCCTGCATCTGGACAGCTACCTGACTACTCAGGACTTCCTTGGGGTCAGGTGAGGCCTCACCAGTGCCAACTCTGGGCTACCCCCGTACTGGGGCAGAAGGCCTTTGGCTCCCTGGAACTCTGTTTAAGAGTGGCCCACCCTTCCTTTTCTTCTTTCCTTTTCTTGGGGACCCCTGTCTCCTAACTGTAGGGACTGACTCCTCAGGACTTTGGGTTGGGGGGCGCCCTGGGCGACCGTCCCATCTGGGACCAGACTCACCTCTGGGAGGTCATTGCCCAGGATACAATCTAGGGGGAGGTCAGCACTGACTACCACCCTAGACCAGCCAAGGATACCCTCCCTTCTCAAGGGGCACTATGGCTACAGGTTTAGAGGTGACCTCCCCTGTGGCTATCCTGACTTTCCTGGTCTCTCCTGGGACATACATGTCTGGGGCCACTAACCGGTCACTCACTATAGTGTCACTGGCACAGGTGTCCCTCAGGCCAGTGGTAGGGATCCCATTCACCATAATGGGGTGGAAGTGCCTACTCCCACCCTCAGGGATAACCAGCTTACCATCTGGTCCTGTCTCCCAGCCCAATGCTAGGAGGACTTCATCATCTGAGGGGTCCTCCTCCATGGCTACACTGGACAGCCCAGTGCTAATCACCTTCTTTGGACAGGCTGCATCTCCTCTGAAGTGACCTGTCTGCTGACAGTCAAAGCAAGCCTTACTGTCCAAGAGGTTTTTTAACCCTGGGTCTCCTGGTCTCTGCTTGTCAGAGTGGGAGTGGGATTTACTCTCCTCCTTCTTAGGGTTCTGGGGTACAGAGGGAGTCTCTGTGGTGGGCTTATCACCTCCCTCCTTAGGTCTTTGGGGACCTGACCCCCCCCTTCTTGGAGTCTCCCCCCTGGGACTTGACAACCACCCTGGTTCTCAACCACTCATCAGCTGCCTCCCCCAGCTCTGTAGAGTTGGTCAGCTTAGAGTCCACTAGATGCTGGCGTAACCTTTCTTGGATACAATTGGTCAAGGTGTGCTCTCTCATGATCAGATTGTATAACCCCTCATATGTATTTACTTTGTTACCATGAATCCAGCCCTCTAGTGCCTTAAGTGAGGTGTCTACAAAGTCAACCCAAGACTGGGTATTAACCTTCTGGGTGTCCCTGAACTACATCCTATACAGCTCTGGGGTCAGGCCAAACTTTTTAGTTAAGCACCTCTTCATACTAGGGTATGAATCTGCCTCCTCCCCACTTAAGGTCAGAAGCCTATCCCTCCCTGAGTTGGGGACCAACTCCCATAAAAGTGAACCCCAATATTGAGGCCTAACCCTTCTTATTTGGAGTGCCCTCTCAAAGGCCTCCAACCACTTGTCTATGTCATCCCCCTCTACATAAGCAGGAACCACCCCCTTGGGTAATCTGGGGCAAACTCCCCCACCCATGGAAACCTCAGCTTCTCTGTCGCTGCCACCATCTCTTTTCTCTTTCTTTGCCCACTTTTTCTTTTCAGGGGCCAGCTTCTGTGCCTCCAAAGCTATAAATGCTAGCTGGGCCTCCAGCTCTCTTTCCCTGAGGGACAGGTTCTCTCCTCCTGAAGGGACCCCCCTCCCCCAACTAGCTTTGGGTATGACCCTAGTGACTGTGTGTAGTGATGCCCGGTCTTCCTCATCCTCACTTAGGGTCTGATGCCCTCCCTCCCCTGAGTGGTTCGAGCTAGCATCTCCCCTGCTTCTTCCTCCTCTGGAGCTTCCTCTGGGCCTACTTCTTGGACCTCAGCCCATGCTGTGAGGGATTTAATCAGGACATGCTTCCTGAGGTCAGTGGTTGCAGGCAACTCCCTTGCAGTACACGGCCTCCTAAGCTGGACTACTGTCAGTGTGGGTAGGCTAGCCAGGTCAAGCTCCATGGTTCCCTAGTTTTGTGTCAACAAAAAAACTTTTTGCAAAAAATTGGAAACAAGAATTTAGAAAAATCACAAAAAATTAAATAATTGAAATTAATCCAAAATAAAAAATATAAATAATTTTTGCACTAGGACAACATAAAGGATATTTAATTTGTTTTACTTAAAACTGTAATGTGATACTGAACACAAGTACAGGATCCCACCACTGTGCACCAAAAATGTTGGAAAATGGGTTATTGGTAAGGGAAGGTAAGTACCTACACTTAGCAATAGGCCACTAACCTCCACTTAGGTCCAATTAGGTCTCAGTAAATTAAACCCAGCTCAACCCTTGGTAGCTTGGCAATGAGCGACAAGGCTTAACTTAGGAGACAGAGTGTAAAGCATTCAAATATCACAAAACAGTAATTAAATAAAACACAGGAAACAGTTTAAAAATCCAAAATGAATTTATAACAATATATTAAATTTTTATCTTTAAAATGACACAAAAACTGCTAAAATCGGATAAGGGGAACCGGAGATTTGAATTTTTAAAGAATTATTGTTTTCTGGTGCCTAGAAACAAAAAGCGCCAATCTGGTCATCTGGTCGCACCTCGACCGGGGCAAAGGCAAAGTTTAAGGCCGACCCCGATGGAGCCTGGCTCGGCTACAGCCCGTGGGAGGCTTCGGTCAAAAGTTTACCTTAGGACTTAGTCGTTTTTCTGAAGATTTTCTTCAGCGGGATGAATCTGCGAGTCCAATCCGACCTCCTGGAACTCTTCCTCGGATACGCGTTGCGGGAGCCCTCGGTGGAGATTTTTACCTTCGGACTTAGTTGTTTTTTCGAGGTGAAAATCCTTCGACTGGGGCAAACCTGGATCTTGATCTGACATCCTTGGAGCCCTCCTCGGATACGGTGGCTGGGAGGTCCCGGTCAACTTCCTACGTTCGGACTTAGGGCCTGATTCTAACTTTGGAGGACGGTGTTAAACCGTCCCAAAAGTGGCGGATATACCACCTACCGTATTACGAGTCCATTATATCCTATGGAACTCGTAATACGGTAGGTGGTATATCCGCCACTTTTGGGACGGTTTAACACCGTCCTCCAAAGTTAGAATCAGGCCCTTAGTCTCTTTTTTGGAGATTTTCTTCACCGGGATGAACCTGCAAGTCAGCCGGGTCACGGCTGAGGCAAGCCGGCTAGAGTTGCCGCAGCGGGTCGGTCCCTCTATGGAGCTTTTTTCCAAAAGTTCTTCAAAGTTCTCCAAACTTCTGGATCTTCTTCCAGATGTTCTTTTATAATGTTCTTTTGGGGTCCACAGCTCACCCCAAGGTTCCAGAAGCTCTGAGATGCTTCTTGGGGGTGTGGACTACAACTCCCAGAATGCACCTAGCGCAAACTCCTTTTTGGCCACTGGACAGTGGTCAGCTGGTTGGTTTCTTCAGGAGTTGGTGCAGGGGACTCTGGTTAGCAATTTTTCACCTGTAGCAAACAGGGAGTCCCTCCTTGAACCAGTTGAAGCCAGGTATAGTCCTTCTTGTGGTGAAGCCCAAGTGTGCAGCTGGTGCAGTCCTTCAGAGTGCAGGGTCCAGGTGCAGGCCAGGGGTCCAGCAGGGCAATCCTTCTTCTCCTGCGGTTCTTCCTCATTGGAATCTGATGGGGATCTGAGGTGTGGGTGCAGGTCTGCCAGTTTTATCCCTGCTCCTGGGTGAAACACAGGGGGGCGGTCCTGGTTCTCCAATCAGGTGCAGGGTCCTTCCCCCTGTGATGACCACTTCCTGGGAAGTGTGGCAAAAATCAATCCCAGGGGGCAACATTCCTCAAAAATCCATCATGGCTGAAAGTGATTTTTGGAGGTTACAGCTGGCTGAGCCCACCCACTGGTGTGGCTAAAAGTCCTAAACACACCCCTCCCCTGCCCTCTCCTAATCTAATAAAGGGGGCACCTACTTGTCTGGGTTTGCAGGATGTGGGGGTGTTGCTGGGTTGTTCCAAATGTCCTTCTCTGCCTTTGAAGATCAGTTTGGCAGCCCTCCCCCTTCCTGCCTCACCATCTGCTGAGGGAGGATCTCCTCCCACAGGCACATCTCTTTGTGTGAAGCCAGGCCACTTCACACCTCATCAAGGCAGCCTGGCCAGGCTGCCTCAGGCTGGCCAATCAGAGCACAGCAGCAAAAACACTGCAGGGCTGAAGTTGGCAGCTTTTTAGGTAAAGTTTAAAACTCTTTACCTGAACAAGTTATATTAAATCCAACAACTGGAAGCTGTGGGATTTATTATAACAGTTAACTTGATACCAAACTCTTTATATCTGTCATTTATGGGGACTTTTACAATTAAAATAAAGTCTCCCCATTCTGGCCTATGGAGGCCATTCACTACAATGAGGGAAAAATGAAATTGGCTATTTTCACCTCACCAGGGTTTATAAAACTATTTGTATAAGGTCCCTGCTTATAGTTACATGGCACCCAGCCCTAGGGGCACATAGGGAACACCTTAGGGGTGACTTCTATGTAAAAATAAGGTAGTTTAAGACTTTGGAACTACTTTTAATTCCAAAGTCAAATTGGCATATGACTTTAATTTAAAAGCAGCCAGCAAGGCAGGCCTGCCTTTAAAATGACACTGGGCACCTCAGCAGTGCACCTATGGGTGCACTACTTATGCTGGGGTCCCTAAACCTACATGCCCTACAATATACTAGGGACTTATAGGTAGGTTGACTTAGCCAATTATAATTAGCCTAATTTGCATACTGATTTTACACAGAGCACAGGCCCTGGGACTGGTTAGCAGTACCCAGGGCACCATCAGAGTCAGGAAAACACCAGCAAAAAGTGGAAAATGGGGGCAGAAAGTTAGGGGGCCTCTGCAATCAGCCCTGTTCTCTCACATGATGGATTACTCTTGTAACATTGCCATTATCCACCATCCTCTATCTGTCCTGTGCATAGTTTGTCATGGGAGATAATTTGTCCCAAAAGTCAAGGAAGTTCACACACCATTAGATGCTACGTGTATGACAAACACATATCCTGACTCATTTCCACACTGAATAGCCGCTGAGGGTTATCTACATTTACAACACATGCATACAAGCACATTAATGAAAGCACGTCTTGTAACATTCACACAGAGGCCCACCAACAATTGAAATAGCCAATTCATACACATAAACACACAGGCCATGAGTGGATGTATTAAGTTGCGTAGCCTTGATATCCTCTATTGACGCATAACCTGCTCAAACTTGAAAAAACAATTTTCATCCAAAATGTATTGGGTAGCTGCTGCGTCAGTTAAGACTGCTCATCCGGTACAACAACATGAGTATTATGGTCCACAGTAGTGTGCTCTGCCACATGTGGCCAAACACTGGAACACACAATGCAGGTACAGACAGCCTATCTCTGTACAGTTACAGCTTTCATGTACGTTAGAAATGATAGAAATGACACAAACATAGTTAAAGACAGATATTTTTACGCAAATGCGTAACAAAAACTGCATATGCGTCAAAATTTGCTGCATATGCGTTGAAAAATTACGCTCACAGCCATTTTACATCCATTGGGCCCAAGCGGTAATTCCTAAACTGTACCCCATGAAATAGGTTACCAATTAAAAATATATGGAAGTATGAATGCAGGCGTATTTTGAAGCATGTGAGTTAAAATTTTTTGACGCACAGCCCGTAAGCGCCATAAAATTTTCACACATCATAATAAAAACACACAGCATTTGAGACAGGAAGTGATGTAATAGGATATCCTGTTTACAGAAATGATACAGTGGGTGTACTTTCACTTTCACTTTGCAGTCTGTGATGTTTCTAGACTGTGTGGCTGTGCTGAGAGTTTTGTCTGTCCGAATTGTGCTTTTGTCCCCTGTGTGCCATCCTATCTGTCATCTGTTGTTTTAGTAATTGCCTCAGTTGTTAAGTTTAAGTGTGTCTTATTCATATTTGGTGTCTAATTTTGTCTTTGTATTGTTGGGAGTGTGTAGTGGGTATTGTTAGTTTAGGGATAGTTGGGCTGTTTGTGGGTTACTTTACTTTCATTTTCCTCACTCCTTTCCCTGTATTTTCCTCTGTACCCTTTCCTATTAATATTATATCTATCATGTTGGGTAGACACGTCTGGGGAGAATGGGTGAGGAGGATCTGGGGGCATTCAATTGGCTGGTGTGCCACTTCCTCCCCCTGATGATTGAGGATGGTGGCAGGGTGATACAGGGGGATCACACGGAGGTGAGGAGGTTCAGGTGGTCCAAGGTGATGTACCATCTGAGGAGAATTTTCAACACACCGCGCAACGACCACCAACTCAAGCACCGCTGGGCTGATCTTGTTGCCAGATGCAAGACCTGCTGGACCACCTGGGTGTGATGATTGGTGGCCCTGTTGGTGAGTACAATTCAGAGTAATGTACACATTTAAATGCTCTGTAGTGACATTAGCAGATTTGTTGATATGCTGCATGCAATGTTTTTGGACATGTGGAATGCAAGTTAAACATACAGTGGCCCTGAGTTATACAATATTTGCTACACATTACCGTAATTTGTTGACGCAACAGCAGCACAAACTTACAAAACACAACTTGATCTTGTAAATTAGTGCTGCTTTGACGTCAATAGATGATGGTAATGTGGCTCAAACATATGTTTCATTCATGGTCTGTGAGTGTACCAGGAAAGAGATGTATTTCACAAGCTAAAGCAAGGAATTAATGTTGTCCCCAATTATTTGGAATACATGTCTGAACTGTATTCCTGGCCATACATACAAAGTTCTTCCTAACCTCACGTAATATCTTAGGCTGATACTTTGACTTGGTTTGTGCCGCAATTAAATTTGAAATGGATGCCAAGGTATTGCACACAGGTTCATATCTAAATGTTTGGTGCTACTTTCCATAGCTGTAGCGTAAAACATGAAGCTAATGCTACAAATTGAGGATTTAAAATTATATCTGGCCCTCTGTTCATTGTTCCTGTGTGTTTTAAATTGCCTTGGGCACAATAGCTGGAACAGAGCTGATGCATTTGCCATTTGTGTAACTTTATAGCCATGCAATTCCCATAAGTGATTGGGTCATCATGGTATATCTGAAGTTGGCGATTGCATGGTCACAAATTATTACTTGCATTATGTTGTGCAAGGGACCCCTGACCGATTCCATCATACATATAAAGTCCCCAAATACTTTTCAACTATACGTTTGGTACACCCCTGCTGATCTAGTGCAGCATATGTACAATAGCTAACTTCCCAGTATTAAGGCTATCACAGACATGGGTGTATGCTAAGATCAGAAGACCAGCATTCCTGTGACTGCTGCCATTCCCTAGGTACATACAAATTGAAACCTACATCATCAAGATTGCCACAGTAGGACATTTGCTAAACCATGTTTCAATAATGGGACAGTGTCAGTTTGCTGTATACCCGCAGATCACCCAAATTGGCTGATGTAAGATGATGAATGTGGCTAACTGTGAATTCCAATACCCAATATGGGTACACAGGTCAATGAGTGACACATTTCAGGTGCACTGACTACACCTGTGCTCATGTATTCTGTCATGGATGACCAAATTAAACACTGTCAGCATATATTTCTTTGTTGTAATATTTTCAATAAATGGCCAATCCATGTTTAGCGTCAGATTGACATCAAGTAACACACATGATCTCTGCCATTATGGTGTCATAGGGGGCATATCTGGCTCAGGATACACTGTCAATGTAGCAAATGTAACCTACACACAACACAGGCCCACATGTAATGGACCATAGAAAGCATAATAATTAATGTGCTAAACTCAACCCACATCAGGATCACACAGTAACTGATTGTCCCTTGATGCACAAGCCACAATACCTGAGTGACTGGTATTGCAGTGCACCAGGAATGTGGCTTTGCATGTCTCTCATAACAACAAAATAATAAATGGAGTACACTCTATAAATGAGTCTGCAACCAATTGAGGAATCATGTTTGGCACCACATGATAGTTTTTTCCACTGCATGTGTGCATATGTGTGTGTATCACTCACTGGAGTGACAGGGTCTATACATGTTTGCAGTGGTATCTCTGTCATCATGCCTGAGGGGCTGGACTTTCAGATATAATGTCGCACACAGTAATTTTACTTCAAAGTGTTGTACAGTTCACAGACATTGAGCACATTTCACCCTTCCATGCTTTACAGGTGGACCTGCCCCCTATACACTTTTGGAGAAGTGGCTCGATTTGCGGACCCAGACATATCCAGTAAGTGTTGATATTTCAGTTCTGTGTTGTGTTTGCAGCTGTTGTGTGATTGACTCCTGTGTGTTGGACACATAGCAAGGTATGATGTGCTGGCACATGATCTGATATGTGACTTGACTGGAGTTTGACTTGTTTCTCCATATTTGAATTGGACAATCAGTGGCGTAGAGTCATATTTTGGGATTGTAGTGCATCCCTGTAGGCATGTCCATGTAAATAGGGTGACATTTGTTGTTACATTTCTTGTAATATAAAATTTGGAGAGAGCCATTTTCATGATTTAGTCAGCAAGTCATACCCTGAATCACACAGAGTAGGGATGCCGAAGTATTACCCACAGACTTGAGCCTCTCTGTTCACTAATGAACATGTTAGACCGTATGTTTGACTTCCTAGCAGCATCTAGCTCCACATGTTGTGCTACGTTTATGTGGTACTTGAGTACAATGTCATAGGTGTGCATGCAGCTCATGCCCAGATGGGTGCTTGCATCTATGTGCTTGTTGTAGGACCGGTATTGGTGGTATCAAATAATGCTGAAAATTGTCCGCAATTAGGAACATAAATGTGGATGTGATTGTACAATGTTTGTGTCTATCCTAGTTGGGTTGGACACCCTCCTTACCTGTGGGTGACTGACTAAACCCATGGACAGCTGTCCAAAGCTTCCTGGCTGTCCTTGATGTTTAAAAGTATGTGTTGCTTGTCCATCCCCCTCTGAGGCACAGGCTTAGGGTTATGAAATATGTGTACCTAGGTGTGAGGATCCAAGTGTAGTACACAGACATATAATTCTGAAATTAATTTGTTCCAACCTAGGATACCCACTCATGATTAGCAACTGCATACCATCCTGACAATTCCATTTACGAACCACAGATTTTGTGGCCCTTGATTGTCATCCAGAAGATAGTCATTAGTTGGCCTGTCACATGTGGAGGACTTGCAGCATTTGTTATGTGACTAATGGCAGAACAATGATACTTTGAGCATTCAAGTAGGTACACATCTTTTTGAGTATTGCTGTGCTGTTAGATAGGACATGTGTAGGCTGCGTTGGCATATACTTCCTCAGGGAAAATCTGTGATCTGTACTGTGATGTGGCCTGTTTAAGCTAAATTAGATGAATTTTTTGATTATCATCAGTAGCTGTATCACACAATGATGTAACTAATGTTTGGCTTTATCTTTTTTAACAGCCGCCAAAATGGATGCCAACCAGATCCACAAATTCCAGAGGAGGGCGATGCATTACCGCCACATTCTGGATGTTGAGTCTGGGTTCCGCCACATGGCACGGCGTTATCGCCATGAGAGAGCCACAAGGGGTGTAGAGGGAATTTGCCCAAGGGGGCCCATCTGTGTCCACAACAGCCCCCAGCACCACCACTCCGACCCAAGTGGCAGTAAGGATGACAGCCACCACTGCAGGTCCGTCAACATCATCCGCTCCTGGACCACTGACAGAAGCCCCTGCACCTCCCCCTCCAAGCATGGCACCGGCAACTGCACAACCCTCCACAAATGGCACACAGACCACCCCTGCAGCAGTCATTGACAATGTAGAATTTCGGAACATGCAACGTGACATGCAACGGATGTTGCACAGACTGGACAGGCTGCAGCAGGAGGTGGCCCAGATCAACAGGAGAGTGTGTGGGATAAAGAAGACCCTGCAGAGGGCAAACTTGTGACATTGTGACCCTCACCCATGATTCCCTTCCCTCCCTCCTCCTTCTTGGTTCTTATATTTAGTGGGTTTAGGGGGCTTAATATTAGGTTAGAATAGGCTGTTATTTTCGTTAGTATAAGTGGATTGTGGGGTGGAGGGTATGATATTTTTACATGTGTTTTTTGTGGGTGGGTGGGTGGGGGATGATGGTGGGGGGTTTTTGTATTAAAAATAAAATGCAAACAAATATATTAAAAACCTTCCAAAAATATATAATTGTTTAGGATAAGATAGTATGTGTTTAGGTTAGTATATGTTGTCCCTCATGTGTCCCTTCATATAAGGGGGGTGGGGGATTGATGTTTAGGGTTTTTAGTTGAATGTGATAAGTAAGTTTAGCTTAGGGTAGTTAGGACCAGTTGTGGGTAATGTGTAGTTAGGATAGGTTAGGTTAGTTAAGGTGTTTCCCCTAGTTTTAGCATCCTTTTTGTACAGTTAAATAAATACGTAGGTACTCCTTTACAGTATATGTCATATGCTTGGGGATCAGGGCCTTGGCATGGGGGAACAGTGTCAATTTAGTATTTGCATTTGTGTTCCATCATGCATCCAAATCCCAATTGATCTGTCACATTGGCAGCTACACCAAACCTACTTCGCTAGGAATCTGCCATCCATTGCACCCACCACTCAAGGTTACTATGGTTCCCAATGTGTAGTAAAGTTTGGATGTATGTTTTCAATCTGTCATACTCTGAGACCAGATTTTGTATTGTGGACCCTTTGGTATGTCGCCCTGCAGCCTGATGTTCATGTGAACCTGATAAGGTGAGTGATGGTATAATCTCATGTAGTATAGTATACATAACTCACACACATCATTTCTTACATTGTACTGCCAGGTTACTTATTTGTCCGTACTCTCGTACACATCCATTCCTGCTGTATGGTGTGTGTGATGAAATCTTTGGGTCAAATGTCACATACCTAAAGATTGCCTGGAAGAAAATTTTGAAGACATTGATTTTCTGCTTAGACATCCCTTGAAGCAGACTTTTTCTGTCCAACACAGCATTATACTGTAATTTTTCTATTTACTTCAGAATTAGCCCTCAGGAAGGGCAGATAATGGTACACTCCAGACCCCAGTGCATAGTTATCAGCCCACAATATTTCAAGGCAGTTGTATTAACATTCTATGGGCATTGACATGAGGCAAACATCACTAATCTCCCTCACGGCTGATGTGTCACATTACACAGAGACGAAGTGGTTGTGTAAGTGCTATTTATTTGAAAGTGCTGTAGTGCTATATTTACATAGTTCAGGATTGTGAGTTCATTAGTGTGACGCCTTCTATTGTGATACTACACAAGTGCAAAAGGACATGTCATTGGACATGCTGGCGTGAAGTGTCCTACAGTGCAGAGGGACATGAATTGCCAATGAGGTAGTGAGAGACAATCACAGAGCATAGTGTCAAGGTAAACAGTGGGCTGCAGAACAGTGCTTGTGAGCAGCTGTTGCAAAACTGGCATGTTACGAAGCACAGGACCTTGGCTATAAGTGCCTATTTGGCATGGACTAGTGCTACCGGGTACTCTTACGGGTGAAGGTGATCTGTTCCACGTCTTCATCTTCTGATGTGTGTGTCGTCTCTGCCCTTGGTGGTGGTGGGTTTGAAGGGGCAACACACACTTCAGTGTTTGAAGACGTGAAGTCAGAAATCCCGGTAGCTGCCAACTGTGGGGCTATTAAGGGCATTACTGCAGCAAGCAGGAGCTGCTGGTTCTTAAGTATAGCAGCTACATCACTGTGATGGGCAGCCAGGTTGGCCCTGAGGGGGGTCAATATTGCATTCTTGCACGCATTGAAAGGTTTGGTGTGCAAGGTGTTGTGTCAACTACCTTACTGCTGTGCTGATTTCTTTCACACTTTGTTGAAGTTCTTGCAAGATAGATGTTCGCGCTTGCATGGCTGCTGTCTGTTCTGCAAATGACATCATGCACAAACGCACCCCCTCTAGGCTGGCTGCCATATTTTGCATCCCCACCCGCACCTCCTTGGCCAGCTCCCGCTGTACTCCAACTACAGTACTCTCAAAGCTGGTGCCAGTGTCGTCAGAGTCCTCAGCTGGGTTGGAGCTGGCAGGTCATACTAATGGGGTGGTGGGTGAGTCCTCTGTGATGGCTGCTGTATCTGTGCTCCTCCTTGCGACTGAAGGTGGGGTCTGGAGGGTTCCAAGGATATCTTGGAGGGTCTGCTGGCTGATGTTTCTCAGCTCATCATCCATGTCATCAGGGAAGTCCAGGACAGGCATATCCCCAGCAGAGTCTTCGTCCTCTGCAATGAGATATTGTACAATTAGTGTGTCTGTGTTGTGGCATGTGTAATGTGACGTGCCTGACTTCCTATTAGTTGAACATTGTGATCTTGGTTCCTGTTCATTGTTTCTGTCATTAAGATTAGCATTCTCCCAGGCCTATGTCCCACCTGCATGTCACATGTAGTGTGGGCAGTTTGGGGAATTGTCTGCGTCACATCCTCTAGGTGTAGGTTCTGCCCAAATTGTATGTTGCCACCTTATTGTACAACTCAACCCTCCTTCTACTTTCATTCTCATGTTGTGGCCTTGCACTGGCTGTGGGTGTTCTGATGGCACTTGCACCACACTTTACAATCTAGAACTGCCCCAGTCTCAGATATTTCACGTCTAGCTATTTGTTGCCGAGACCTAGAATATACTATGTATAGCATTGGCATGGCACAATACAGGTGTCAGCATTGGTAGTGTGTAATGTCGATGTTGGGGAATGCGTGCTACATAGGATTGCACTGATGGTCCTAGCAGTGTTCCATTTCCTCTTCTGACTGTGCGGGTGTATTTCACTAGCCGGAAACATATGTCCTCCCCCTCAATGCTGTTGTCTTGGCGCTATGACAGTTGGGATGTTGCATGGTGGCATTGCAGCTATTGTGACCCAGGCACAGGGTGGACCCTGACATGTGCAGCATGAGTATGACATTACTGCTGTGCACCTCATAATGTTTATAACAATGGCTGATGTTTGTATTGACTATGGACATTAGCATTTGACAGGATTTGCACTTTGTTAGGAATTACAGGGGATTGATAACGTTGTCATCCTGAATCCTCTAATTTGTGTGTGTTTGATCCATGGGCATGTAGCTGCCATTAGCTACTTGACCTGCACTCACAGCAGTGGTGGTAGTGGCAACTATTGTCAATGTTAAATTCCACTTGCGGATATTGCCTGAGACTGTTAATTGAGCCCTGGTTCATTTAGCGAGAATACCAGCTGTCGTGTGACAGCATGCCAGTTTTACGTTGTACCCTACCCTTCTGGACTGGCTTTGCTTTTCCAACATCCTTGGCATGGCAGCATACACCAATGCAAAGGTTATTGGTGTAGTGTTGTGCTGTGCCCCACGTTTCCCCGGCACACTCCATGCGCCTGTGCTGTGCCCCTTTGCCCTTTCCACTCCCTGATTATCATGACTTTCATGCATTGTGTAGTAGGTATATCCCTACCCCCCCGGTTGCAGTTAACAATTAGGCATTTTAGTTCCCCATGCCACTTACCCTGCATCTGTGTTGTCTCCTGGTAGTCTGCGCTGTCCTGTCCTTGAATCCCTGTGACTATGTCCTCTGGGATGACGGCTGCCACCATCTCCTCCATGTGGTCCAGGGCCTCCAGCAGTGCTGGACTCCCACCTCCAGTCTGCAGTGCTGCCTTCTTGTTCCTTGCCATCTTTTCCTTGGTCCTGCGCTTGCAGTCATGCCAGCGTTTTTTGCACTCGATGACTGTTCTCCGTACTTCTGCAACACTGTTTATCTTGTCAAAACATTTTTGCCAAATTGCTTCTCTCCTACTAATCGGCAATTTAGAGGTGACAAAAAGTTGGTGCTGATGTTCCGTCACCTCTTTCACCAGTATTTCCTGCTCCACTGCACTGAACCGACACTTCCTTTTCTTCTCCCTCTCCTGGGTCATGTGTGGGTCCTCCTGGCTGGTTTCTGGTCAGTTGTCATCTTCCTTGGTTCTCTCATAGCTTCTGGGATCCATTTTGGCTCTCCTTTGCACATTTTACTGTGTTTGCGCCGCTTTTTGATGCAATGGTGGCAAAAAAAGGCGCATATCTGGTTTGCGATGTCATAAACCGGATAAAAGTCATTTTTGCTGCGTTAACGTTGTTTTTCTTTACCACGTGGCACATTGGTTTGAGTAAACAAAAAATGACTCTAACCAGTGGTTTGAGCCGCCGAGTGTCAAAGTATAAATTTGATGCCTGAGCGGCGCAAAGAAATGGCGTTAGCCGGCGTTAAAATTCTTTACGCAAAACTGCGTTGGTGCAGTTTTGCATCAGAAAGTATAAATATGGGCCCTGGTGTCACCTTACATGCCATTCATCGAGTTAGAAAAAGTTAATGTTCTGTGTACAGATATGCAATTGCAATCTTCATGTTTTATGTGGCTTTAATGCACAAGTTGAACATTTTACAGCATGCAGCAAATCTTAAATATTGCATCAAGTAAATTGTTACTTTCTAGATAGCTTTTTTTCAAGCTGACTTCTAATGACCAATTTTTTAAAAATGGTGTTCAAAAGAAGGAGGTGAATGTCACGTAAAATACTCTGAACGGACAATAAATGCCATCAAAATGACCTTTAAAGCATTGCCGAGAGTAGGGTGACCACCCGTCTGTAAATTTTACAGACTACCTGTAATTTCGCCCTGCCATCTGTTGTCCGTGATGAAAGGCTTAACGGACGGCATTTGTCCGTAATTTTAGCCTTTCACCTAAGAGACAACGGAGGCAGGGCCAAATTACGGGCAGATTAGTTTCCCCAGCTGGATTGAAAGGCAGGGGTTCTCCTGTGCTCTGAGGGAGAGAGGGGCAGACTGATAAGAAAGAGACCTTCTTGCCAGGGGGTCTCCTTCCCTAAAGATATGCAAATGTTTGCAACTGGTGAATCTGCAAACGCAAAGGGGCATGAAAGCCTGCATTGACTTTAATTAAAGGAGTCACTTGAAGCTTTCTGATGACAAAGATATTTTCTTTTAGAGGGGTACTGTAACGGTGTTCCAAGGTAAGCTATGGAGTGTGTGGTTTTAATGGACTGTTATAAAAAAAAGTTAGTACTAGGTATAAACTGTATATTATTCAAATCTGTATGTTAGAAGGACTTTTTTTTATTTAACCAAAATATATTTGTGCATTTTGTAGCAGCCTACATTATGATGTAATTGTATTTATATAGCGCCTGCTACCCCTAACGAGGCGACGTATTCATGTTTATAATAAGGACTTACACATTCAGTTCTTTCAGGGACCTTGGTACCTCATAGTACTAACAAGCATTGGCAAAGCCAATAGGTCTCGTCTAAACAAGAGTTATTGGCTTTGCCAATGCGTTTTAGCCATGTTATACACCAGAGTGGCTGCGGTTCAGCATGGCTAAAGTTAGTGGCATAGTGGTGTAGAGTGGCATAGGAGCAGTGGCGTAGAGCCCAGTGGTGCAGAGTACTATGCAGTGGGTACAGTGCAGTTGTTTAGAGTGCAGTGGCTTAGAGTGCAGTGGCATGGAGTGGCATTGGGCAGAGTAGAGTGGCATAGAGTGGTAGAGAGTGCAGTTGTGTAGAGTGGTGCAGTAGCACTGAGTGCAGAGTAGGCTCGCATGGCATAGAGTGCAGTGGCATAGTGGAATGGATGTTGCTACAATGCATGCTGGAACCATGCATGCCTAAACAATGCGGTCGGAACAACGACTGCGTTGTTACCACTAATGCCTTTACCACGAATGCCTCAACAACGTTTTTTTGTTGTAAAGGCATTCCTGGTAAAGGCATTAGTGAACGGCATGCATGGTTCCTGCATGCGACTCCCCTGGCCCCCCACCCCTAAACATTACCCTAACCCCCCCACCCCTGAAACCTAAAACCACCCCAACCCCCCACCCCGCCCCATAAACCTAAAACCACCCCAACCCCCCACCCCGCCCCTTAAACCTAAGACCACCCCAACTCCCCACCACCGCCCCTTAAACCTAAAAACCCCCCAACCCCCCACCCTGCCCCTAAAACCTAAAACTACCCCAACCCCCACCCAAAAAAGTAAAAATACCCTGAACCCCCCACCTCGCTCCTAAAACTAAAAATATTACCACCCTCCCACCCCGCTGCTAAAATAAAAAATATGCCCACCCTGCTGCTAAAACTAAAAAGATCTGACTCCTCCTCCCCGCCCCTAAACCTAAACGCCCCTACCCCCCTACCCCTAAAACTAAAAATACCCTGACCCCCACCACCCCGCACCTAAAACTAAAAATAACCCGACCCCCCACCCCTGGCCATAAAACAACCCCAGTCCCACCCCACTTACCTGATCACATCGTCCTCCTCAGCCGACTCCCTTCTTCTTTGCCTTAACCATGCATGTGCATGGTTAAGCACATGCGTGGCTAAGGCACTGAACAAGGAAGTCGTGGTTAACGAAAGCACTGTTCCGCTTTCATTGACCACAACTTTGTTGTTCATGAGTCGTGGTTAAGGCTGCTTCCCGGCATAGAGTGGCGCAGAGTGGAGAAGTGTAGAGTGGTGCAGTGCAGAGTAGAGTATAGTGGCGTAGAGTGCATTGGTATAGAGTGCAGTGGCATGGAGTGGCGTTATGCAGAGTAGAGTGGCATAGAGTGCAGTGGAGTAAAGTGGCATACAACAGAGTGCAGTAGTGTAGAGTAGTGCAGTGGCATAGAGTGCAGAGTAGACTCGCTTGGCAGAGTGCAGTGGTGTGTAGTGGAGTAGTGTAGAGTGGTGCGGAGTGGAGTATAGTGCTGAAGAATGCAGTTGCAGAGAGTTGAGTGATGCACAGTGCAGTGGCATAGAGTGCAGTGGCATAGAATGCAGTGGCGTAAAGTAGATTGTTTCACAGTAGAGTGAAGTGGCTTAGAGTGGTGAGGTGCAGGGTAGAGTGGAGTTGCGTAGAGTGGCATTGAGTGTGATGGCATAGAGTAAAGTGGTGTAGAGTGCCGTGGCATAGAGTGTAGAGATGCAGAGTAGATTAGAGTGATGTACATATGTTAAAGAAACACTAAGTACATTTTTAAATTTTTTACATTTTGTTTGGGCAATTTACATCCCAAATATTTTGAAGATTCTATATGTACTTGACACTTAGGGATAACCCAAATCACTAGTTTGGCTTTTGATCAATTTCAAAACCATTTAAAGACATGGACAAAGCGGGCAATTGCCTTGCACAACCTTGCAAGGGGTCTGGCCCCTGCTCACTCTTCACAAGCACGAACAGCAGACCATTGCACCAGAAGAGCTTGCCAAGGTGGATGGGTGTTGATTTTTCAACCACTTGACAGTGCCTCTTCTGTTTCTCTCCTGTGTTCAGAGACAACTCCCCAGGTACCCAATACCTTCCGATAGTCTAGGTGGACACATCTTGTCTGATTTTAGGAATTGTCCCACATTGTTCTTCTCTTCCTTATTTATCCGGTTCTTAGCAACAACCCTTTGAATCACTTGCCGTGGACCTCCCATTTGACCTCAATTTCATCTTCCTCTTTTATTATCTTTGATTGTAAGTCTGGGCTCCCATTGCTGAGATAAATGTAGAGTCCCTGACATACACTCTAGTGCTGTGAGACTGCGGGCAAGTTATGGGTACCTCACATCCTGACATTAGGTGTGAGATGGTCGTTCGCACCATCTGCCCTGCCTCATTAATTTGTTTTAAGGTTGAAAGTCCACCGGCGGTTGGGGCAGCAAGATGATTTTGTTCAATTTGTTTAAACTAGCATAAGGTTAGTTACCTTAATGTTTCCCAAACTGTTTGCCAGGGGTTTTAAAATGTACAGAAACATAATTAAAAGTTTGCTGTTACTTTCTCTTCAAGAAAGATTGCGTAGATTTGGGTAGGGGCGATGGCCTTGACCCAGTGCTGAAGGACATTAATTTACTACTAAACAAGGACGTACTGTGAGACCTGAATGTAGCATACCAGGAGGCAATCACAAAAAGACCACAGTGAATAAATAGTGCTATGTTAAAAAAGAGTAAATAAATGCACTGACAACATAGTGAGTCATGGCCTCTCTTGGTCTTGAATTTTTGTCCTGAATTTTGACCCTTTGGCCTGAATTTTTGTCCTGAATTTTGACACTTTGTCCTTAATTTTTTACAGTCGTGTCCAGAATTTGCTTCAATGCCAGGTGGTCACCCTAACCGAGAGCGAAGTTCGCTCTTCGTGCCACTGCTAATCTAATTACGGAAAGAAATACAGCTTTTCCTTGCATCATGGACGGCTCCACCCAAGCAGGTTTTTTTGTGAAGGTACAGCAGGGCAGCGCGTGGCCTGGCAATACGACTATGTCATTTGCGACGGTATGAAAACAATTGTCCTTCTTTTATTTCCATGAGAACTGGAATGAAAGAAGAACAGCAGTTCTCATAGTGCAAGCTTTTGGACGATACGAATGGTGCATATTTATCAGCACAAATGGTGTACCTCCAGTTTGGCCCCCCTGTGCATTGGCACCGGTTATAGTGCCCTCAAGCTGGCCCTTTTGAGCACTGACTGGTGTTGTTGGTCTGATGTTCTTGGAAAGTTGCTGTTCCCTCATCGGGGATTCAAGGCTGACCCACTCGACAACTGAATCTCAGTCGTGGAGTGTTTCATTAAGGGACTTTGGCACAACAGTGTTGCTTGCCGGCTTGTTAAAGTGTTTAAACATGGTATTAGTTTCCTGATTGGGTTCTACAGTGACCATGGTCCCAATGGCATCAACTACAGACCAAGGGCTGCACTTCAAGGGCACTTGAAATTTCTGTGAGCGCGCCTGGCCTTATTTGGACTTTTTTTATTTAATTGATAAGGGGACGCGTTGGAGATTCGATGGACCTTTTGACTACGCTTAGAGTGATTCCACCATAGATCATAATTTCGACAACAATACAACAACCTAATCAGTAAACACCATCAATCCTTTTGGAGTCAAGAATCTTTACGCACCATGACCTATTTGGCCATGAATAACCACACCTTTTAGTAAAGTTAAAATGTTTATTTCCCTAGATTAACAATGCTAATATCATGTAGATTAGTCTCAAAACCAAATGATAAACATATACAAACAACACAGGCTGACCAAGGCTCTAAAGAATCTCAATTTAGCTAAAGCATTTATAATGAAACACTCGAGAGTTACAGTACAAATCAATAACAGTAATAACTGAAAAACAGAATTAGTATACATCTAGACTCAACAGATGAACAGAATCAATTCTTTGTTAATGATAATTGTCAACATTTGGGTGTACTAACTAACCTAATTAAAATAGCATGTTTGGGCTTCATGAAAAAAATATTTTTTCAAAGTAATTTGGAAAACA
Source organism: Pleurodeles waltl (assembly GCF_031143425.1). Taxonomy (NCBI): domain Eukaryota; kingdom Metazoa; phylum Chordata; class Amphibia; order Caudata; family Salamandridae; genus Pleurodeles; species Pleurodeles waltl. The sequence continues at coordinate 188,162,795 of NC_090447.1, forward strand.
TCTAACTATGGCTCTATCAAAATAGCGGTCGGTACCCAAAAGAAAACACAAATACAGCATGGAAAGAATAGCATTTCGTTATACCTCTCCTCAATCAGTCAGCAGGAGGTGGTTTCTTCATCAGGTGGATATCCGTCTGGTCAGCATCAGCAGTGGGCAGTGGAAAGGGATGGCTTAGCCATGGTTGGACTCTAAGTTAACTGAACCACTTAGGGACATTAAGCTAAAGAATCAGCATTAACACAAATTAACAAAATACATGGAACTGCAGTGCTCCATGCAAAAGACTCTGACAGGGACAGGAGGAAATGCTCTGGAATGCTCAAAAAGGGACTACGGCTATAGGCTATGGATTCTGGCACCTGGGCTCCGGGGTCTTCGTGCAAGCAGGATAAGTTAAACTCACATAAAGTATCTTCTCATGCTGTTATTGGTCAGAAAATCGTACGTTTACAGAAAGACCAATAAGCTATGAACTATAAATCTAAAATATATCTAACCAGTCTTTCACATGTCGATGATTGGTTCCTCTTCTCCTGTTCCCATTGTCAGGTTTGTCAGGTAACTCTTTTGTTGCAATCCTAGCTGCAGTCAATGCATCCATTGTTCAGTCTTGGGAACAGCTTCTTCTCATGCACCAAACCTACAATGTATCTTTTTCTAGTGCAAGACATTGTAACAGGCAGTTCTCATGAGAAAGTCTAATACATTTACAAATTGCTTGTGCTCCATGTGAAAAATAGATAAGATTAATTCTTGGCTTTCACAGAACATGTACAATTAAGTAATTATTTCTGTTGTGCAACTTAACATGGGGCTTGTGGACTAGGCCCAAACTACGTAGCAAATCAATGCCCAATATAAATTTTAAGTTTCTACACAGCACTAATATGTTATGTGACCCACTAATACAATTTTCTACATGTACACATCATTTAAACTATAAACGTATATTCATAATCACTTTCCGTTTGTCTCATGGTGGCCACATTCGTGGGCGCATTTTCCATGACACTCAATTTTATTCTTAAGAGTTAATAAATGCAAGTTTCAGCTTTCACATTTCCATGCTGTTTGACAGTCCTGGGCCAGTACTTCTCTCTCTATGCTGAGAGAGGTATCGTAGCTCCTCTCCTGCACCTGGTCCTTGCATGCATTGTGCCACTTTGTAACCCTTTGTGTCACATTATGCATGCGCCATGCATAATGTATGCGTTTCTCAGTTAGAGGGACCGCAAAAATGGTGCAGTGGAATCTAAGAGATTCCACTGCATCATTTTTTGCGACTACTTTTAACACTTGCTCAGAGCAGGCATTAAAAAGGGGCACACCATTGGTTACAATGGGCCCCTATGTACTGTTCAGGGTTAGCGGCAACATTTTGGCGCTAACCCTGAACAGTACATTAATAGCGTCAAAAAAAGTTATGCTATTGCCCCCTACGGTCAACGTGATGCTTAACGATCTAGTGGGGTTATACTACTCGCACATCGATTCCATTCCATTGAGAGCGACTGATGTCATAACGTGTTAACTACGAGCACTCGCTGAGGGTTTTTGTATTCTCCTTTATTGTTAATAAAAATGAACTAAACATTGATTGGTTTGGCTTCCAAAAAAAAGAAAACAACCCATCCTGACAAAGCATAACCGGATTTATTGTCAATAGAGCTTGATGAGAAATCACTCGTCAAACACACAGAACAATACTTGCACTGCCAAGTTTAGCCAGCAGAGGACGATGTTGCATAAAATACGGGGAGGCTAACGTCGTGTTTTTTTTTTTTTTTTTTAAACAAACGTATCACTTTTCACACCGAAATACATTTTCTTTGTACGTGGAAAAATACATTTTATGTCGGTCATGTATCTACACAAAACACCATTCCATATCTTTGGGGCATTTAAGTCGATGCACCATCGCCTGTACTAAGCCAAGTGGCAATTCTCTTTATCTCGAGTGCTAAAGTGTCACACTTTTAAATTATAAATACAGAGAAAAGCAGTGCTAAAAGAGATTAGAAGAAAAACGGAATGTCAGTGTGATAAGGAGAACATGTAGCACAGAATTACAGTTTTTAAAAACAGTTTCAGGGCATTTCGAGCTTACTTCTAATTTGTCTTTCGTTTTCAAAAGGATTTTTTTCCAGATTGATAGTTTTCTTGAACCTTTAGTCCTCAGAAATCACGCTTTGGCATCAGATTAGGTAATACAGAAAAAATTCACATCCCCGAGTTTTTAGGACTCTTTTCTGACAAATACTCCTGTTTATTTTAATAAATGAGTCCAAGCAGTTCTTTTCCACAAAAATGTTAGACGTTTTTACAAAAGGTTCTGAAGAAAAAGTCGTGAAATATTCCGATAATTTGAGCTCGGGCACAGAATCCAGGAGAGGTATTTATTTCCCCGCATGGTATGCAACTGTGAAAAAAACTGAGTTCCACATCTCCAGGGCTGTCGTGCTGGCAAGCCCACCACGTACAGGACACACAAGGCACAGCCTGGTACTGTGATGAGAGTAGGAGGATGAACGTCCCTCTCCATTTCATTATGTCCTTAGCCTGTGCCCTACCGCACAGTTACATGCCAGAGCCTAGTTGGACAGCACACCCGTCCCAACAGAAGACTGTTAAGTGAGCTGACGAACAAAACTCAAACCAATATAAACTGCATTAGAACATTCGAACGTTGGGAGCTCCATTTAAGACAATGGAGCAGGGGCGGCCTCCCTGCTATGCCGGAGAAGCGTCGCCCCACTTCTAAAATCAGAAAAGAAAGTGATATTAAAAGAATTTTATTATCACTTTATTTTTCTGCTTTCTTAGGGTGGGGCGGGGCCAGCATCCTCCACGTCAGCAGGTAGAGGAGGAGTGGTGGTGCACTTCTAAGTGCACATATCAATTTGGCCGGTCGTCCGAGGCAGGCCAAACTGACATGCACACTTAGAACTCTCCACCCGGCTGGTGGAGACCAAGCGCAGTGTCTCTCACTCCCTTCCTGAGCGACATTTCTGAGGGAGGCAAGACAAGAGGAACTGAGGTTGCTGGAGTGGCAGAACATGGAGGCAGCAGGTGAGTTTATTTATTTTTATTACCCCACTCCTCCTCCGTGCACTGCCCCCACACCCCCTGCTCAGTGTACTGCCTCCCGTCCCCCACCCCTTCCTGGCAGCAGGCGCTACTGCAATGAAGTGCTATGGGCTTCTAATGGTCAGTAGAAGCCCGGAGCTCCAACATTCCAATATTGTTGTTCACTGCTGTTACTGTGAACTAAGGCCTCATGGAGCCGGAGGGGATTTCAATTCCCTCTGGCTCTGTGAGGCCTTTGTATTATTTATTAGAACATTCTGCCCTCTTGTGGCAGAATATTCTAATAGCTTTATAGCCCTCCATGGCTGGGCTATACCAGCATTAAAGTCCTGCTCCCTTGTTAAAGGCCCTCGTCTTTGGCTCAGGGCTTTAACACTGGAGCAGGCCCACTAATGCCGGCAATGAGGCTATATTAGAACATTGGAATGTTGAGAGCTCCATGGAAAACAATTGAGTAGCTCCGGGCTAATAATGCCTAGTAAAAGCCCACAGCACCAACATTCCAATGATTGTCTTCATGTTTCTCTCTTTTTTTTTATTTAGAATATTCTACCCTTAGCGGGTGGAAATCTGAACTTATTTACGTAGTCGTGTAACTCAGTTGTTATATTTGATATACATTCTTCATGGCTAGATGTTTCTAGGTCCTCATGATTTCCAGTTTTAAGATCACATCTGTGCCATCTCATAAGTGTAACTTATAAGGTTGAATGAGCTGATCTGGCTTGGTAAGGGGTGGGGCAAGGGCTGAATAGAATTGGCAACATGATTAAGCATTGTAGGGGGCCTCAGTGTGGAACATGATGAGCAGAAGTGAATGGTGGTACTGCTTCCAAACCATTCCTACCTCTGAGATAGAAGCAAATCCTGTTTGTATCTCGTCATATGCCAGGCTTTCCTAATATCATTGCTAGCATCTAATGATTAATGGTGTTAAAGGTAGACAATAACTGCAAAAGTAGTATTGTTGACACTGTTAATTTCAGCTCATCCCAAATGGATGTTAAGGCTCATTCTGTGCTTCTGCTTGAGCGGAACTTAGAATGCTGGTCTGAGAGTAGATTGATTTTCTCAGCAAAGTTGGAGATCTGCTCTCTCAGTTAGTTTTTCCAGGACTGGGGCCACTGAAGATCGGACTATAGCTTCCAGAATTCATTGAATCAATGTTCTTGATGAGTGGTTTGGAGGAGTATGTCTTTATTTGAGATGGGAAGATCTGGTCAGAATGCTCCTCACTCCAGGCCCACAACATGTTTAAATTGATATATTTGGAAATTGTTGAGAGTGCGGGGTCTACTAGAGGTCTGTATGCCTGCTTGCTTTGATCATTTCACTGCATTCAGTCTTGCATAGTTGTTTGTAGAAGGTTATTAACTAGTGGTTGTTTGCATCTTTTGTTGTGCTGTTCCAGTTGTTTGTAGGTTGAGAATTTCCTGTTTTACTCCAGAGAGAATCTTCCAGCATGTTTGTTTTGGAGATAAGCTGGTTGGCAATGGTGTTTCAGAAGGCTTTGAATATGTGTGTAGGTTGTGGCATGTTCTTGCTTGCAGAACTTTGAGAGAAGCCTAGTTAGTTCTTTTAAGGAACATTTTCTTTTGGTTCTCTGTGCATAGTGGAGTCTTTTTATGGCTTTGATTGCAGATTAGTATGCCCTGTTATGGTGTAGTAGTAAGATATTGCACCAAGCTCCATTTCCATTTTCTTTAACTTTTCATTGATCCAGATGCCAACAACAAGCTGGCCTCGCTGCCTAAGGTGCAAATAGGTGGGACATGTCATGATTTATTGTCTGGATTCATCAGGCATCAATTGGTGGTGTGTTGCACTAAGATTAAGTTTGGTGCATCTCTTTGCTTGGTTCAGGTCAGCTAGAATGTTTAACTACTCCTGGCTGTTTGGGTTTGCTGATGATCTCTATTGGAGACACACAGAGATTGGACTCAGCTATCTTTTCCGTGACCCTGCCTTCTTCCATTTTTCTCATTTCGGCTTTGACATGGGGGCATATATGGAATGAGATGTGCTGGTGTCTCAGTTATTTTGGCTGTACTTTTGGGTACATGCAGAGTTTCACAAATTGCATATTGCGACATCAAGACCTTTGAAAAGGTTTTGAAATTGCTGTAGAAGACATTTGACTTTGTAGGTGCTGAAGGTGCTGACAGTTCATACAAAATGTATGAGATACAAATTGCCTGTGGTGTGACAGCTAGCAGTGAACCCATGCCCCCTTCAGTTACAAATAACTTTATCTTGACTTTTTTGTCTTCATGACACACCGCTGTCTTGAAAATGCCAGACCACAACAGTGATTTCAAAACACCATGGCTGTATATACAAGTTCTGATGTTGGTCATTATTGGTCTTGGTTTGAACGGAACGTACTGGGTTTGACCATTACATCCTCAAAGACACCGGTTTTTATTACCTCCTAATCCGAGTTTACAACAGGAAAATAAGGAATCATTTTTAATGCACCAAATCCCCCACGTTTTGCCATTTTCCCCGGAAACTTTCCATATATAAATTTCAGAAAGGTTGATCTGCTGGGACTTGAGGACTATCGTCCCCATGACCAGGCCATAACGTGGTTGTGGCAGCTAGTTAAAAGTTATAGCCTTTAGGGAATATAGATTGCACACAATGCAGGGCAAAATGAGGCAGAGTGATGTGCTTAGGGAGCACGTGCTGTCTGAGCGCACGCGCTCAAGCTGGTTTTAGTTATAACCTGGCTCCGCACCCGGCCTCAGATTGCAAGAATGCATGATGGGGTGTCATTTTGGTGCCAGGCGACAAACCGAATCCTTCAACAAGATAGACTTGAACTAATTTCCTTCAGTGTCCCACACTTGTCACCCCATTGTTTTGGTCATTAGGTGTTGTCCTTCAGCCTTTGAGATGGTTGTGGGTCGGATCTCAGGCTGTAGTAACGTTCGCCGCTTCTGGGTATGAGGGTGGATTGGTGATGGGCTTCTTGGTATAAGTCCAGGGTCTTTCAGGATGATTCTGGAGGGCTGGCTATGAATGTTTACATGGTTCAGTCTTCCTCGGCTCCTTCTGGGTTGTTCGTGCTTTCCCTTCCGATGTTTTAATGGCTAGAAGATCCTCGCCACTTCTAAAGAAGGATATCTTGTCTTATAGTCACTCATTTCCTCACTGTTCTGTGTCCATAGTGCCTTTCCTAACAGCCACCATCCATGCCTCGTTCCTGAATGGCATTTTAAACTTTCCATTACTATTGCTGTCCCTGACAAAGACTGTGTCACCTGATAGGTTGTCACCGAGCCCGTGCTTCTCACCCTGCTGGCAGCATCGATGCTTCTCTTTCTCCTTTGTTGATTCAGTTTGTGGTCTGGTGGTGTCAGAGCCAAACATGGAGACGCTGGAGTTGTGTGCTGTCAAGCGACCCACCAGATAGCATGGCTGCAGGTGCCCGAAGTGTTGTTTAGTGTGGAGTTTTGCAGTACAGCTGCAGGAAATGGTGGCCAATAAGAGTTTGTATTTATTTGGAATGCAGCATGAGGAACGCTAAATGTTGTTTGCAGCCAAGCCCTTTGTTTATTGAAAGCAGGGCTGAGGCTGTGTACTTGTTGGACACAGAGGAAAGTTGCACAAGACACTCACTCTTTGTGTTAAGTAAATCGTGCACTGTTCTAGTGCATTTACCATCTTGGGAGAAAGTATGAGCACAGCTAAATGTGTTTCCATCATATGTGACCACACTGGTTTCTACAGGTGATGTTGCCTTGTTTCTACACCATAAGTTCCAAGTTTCATGTTGCCATTGAGACAGTAGGAATAGATGTTGAACTGTGAATGTGATGCTGTGGCTGAATCCTGAACCTGTCATATGCCAATGAGCCGGCTCAGAATGTGTATGTGCACATTGCACTGTCTGGAGCCCATGTTAGGAAACAGAGAGTTAAGCTGCCTATTCATATTATTATAGTGGCTGTCTTTACTTTGGACTGAGACCCTCATCAAACTTCAGCTGGATAACAGCTTGGCACTACGCAGCAATGCACAGTGAACAGTAAGACAGAACCATAAATATATAGAGCTATGCTGTTAAAGTTGGAGTAGATAAGGTCCTACGAGTTCTGAGAACCTGCAGATGATCACAAAGGCACTTTAAGTGGCTTGTATATCACAATAAATGCAAAGATAGTTAAAATAACTATATTTGACCCTTAGTTTTCCATAGGTTTCAAAGATTATGGATAAGGACAATTCACCTACATTTTTGTGTCATTCTTCATCATTGCTGAACCCAACTTGGTTTTAGGCAGTTCTTATTAGGAATTGACTCGCTACAGGCAGAGATCCAGGTATACTAATATTACATCGGAGTAAACCCAAAATATATCTCTTTAATGGGTGGGTACCGTGAGTAAGATTAAAAATGGAATCGTGTGGGATGTCTTTGCAGTCAGTGCCCCATACATCCGCTATCAAGTGCCATCATGTTTCGCAAGTACTCAATGCTCATTTGTATCAATGGCCTTCATCAGGGCTGGATAGATCCCTACCTAGAAAGCATGCAAATTCATGCTTTCATAATGCTTTTAGGCACAACACGCTCATATCAGCGTGCCATAGATAGCAGTAATATGCCTATGTTTGGGATGAGAAAAAATTGCTTAGGTTACATCACTTACAATTTGTTCTACACCATCCTTGTGATGAAGGACTAAGATAACAGCGAGAACACATAGTGATTTTCCAGAGTGATATAGTGCAGGTACTGCAAAACAAACACAGCACATATGAGGGTGAAACATGACCACTTTCTCTCCACAAAACACTTAGCTTATCTTGGTTCATATATGCTTCATGGTTGTGATCTGGGCACTCTCTGTACTCACACTCTTATATGAAAGACAGATATTTAGACATACGAGGGACATAACCTTAAATATATTGAAGCCCATTGTTGTCCTGGATTAGGTACAAAATATGTACCTACCAGACAAGTTGTCATAACTTTCAACACACAGTTATAGACGGTATATCAAAGTGATTTTTAAGCTTATTCATTAAGATGCTGAAAGAGTAACAGAGTTAAGATTGTATATTTCTAGACAATTATGATAATGGGTTCTTCTTTTTCTTGCATTGAAATAAAATCAAAAGTCTGTTGTGCCCCTTCCTGGAAGATGTCACAACAGCAACCTGACGCAAAGAACTGAAGACTTCTCCAGTAACATCCAGGGAGGTATGAAACCCCAGAGTGACCATGGACTTCAACAATTCACTGAACCTACATGTTAATGAAGACACAAAGAGTGCTACATAAATGCAATTACAATTTCAATCTCATTGTCTGCCAAAGTATTCTAGTACGCCATTTCAGAGGCCATGTCCATCATTCCAAAGTTTTATAAAGAATTGGGATCTCCCCTTGATTCAGGGATTCAACAGCTGGGAAACAATTCCTGAACAAAGCAGTGAAAAAATGAAATGGGGATAAAGGTAAAGAGATTTCTTGTGCCAGAGAGATGAATACTTACTCTAGGTAGTATATAGAGAGACAAAGAGCGTGGAAGAGCCTCATTTTCTATCATAGAAAAAGGGTAGCATACAATTCTTTTCAGTTACTACCAATTTTCTCCACAAAAAAGACATTAAGATGATCACAAAGATCCTGAGAAGAGGACACTTCCAGTAAAATAGATACGTGTTACTAATATTGTTTAAAAATTGGAATATTGATCTCTGGTTATTATTGAACAAGTGTATTCTCTGTGAATAAAAAGACAACATGAGCTTAAAAATGAACTGTTTATATAATTTAAATAGATTGTTATAGTATTGCTCTGAGTTATTAGAGAGATGAGAGTGACATTTACATTCTGTTTTCCTCAATTTATTTTTAGCTTCTTTGAGATCCTGGGAACCAGGGGCACAGTTGGTCCTTAGTCCTTAAACTGGATTACTTTTCATAGGCAGATAATCAGTAACAAAATTACAAATCCAAATGACAAAGGAGGTGCAGTGATCGTCCAGTTGAGCAGATGAAGTACAATAGGACCAAGTCAGACCTTGAATTGCAACTTCTTCACAATTAAGACCTTTTCTTTTGACAAAAGGCCATGGGATTATGTTTGGGTATGCATACGAGTATGAGGTTTCAAAACCTTAATTTCCATTTAATAGAAAAATTATCTGACCACTAACAAGGCTCCTGAAAGTCAAAGCCTGAAAAGGAAGTATTTGGCAATTCTGTCACCTTATAGTGGTTACTGATTTCTGTCCCTCTAACGACAGCAGCAATGCTTCTCACAAAAATGGCCAAATTGTCCTACAGTCTTGCAGGCCCTGGAGAACTGACAGGTCCAATCTACTGTTGTTGCCTACATTTTAATTTCAGTGAGTGTGGGGCATGAACATGAGCAGACCTAGTGAGCATCAGCAGAGGCTCCACCATTAGAGTGAGGAACGTCGCCCCCGCCAGCAGCAGAAGTTGCAAAGCTTTCACATCCTTTCGATGTGAAAGGGGCCTGATGAGCAGTGAGGGGCGTGCACTGTGCACTCCCCTCGGAGTGCATGTGTGTTTGGCCAGCCATCTAGGGGCGGCCAAACTCACATGCACAGTGTGCTCTCTCCAACCCGGCACTGTGCTGCAGGGCTGGAGAGAGCAGACACAGGGTCCCATTCTGCCTGGGAGCGTCCAAGCTGGGCACTCTCAGCCAATCATAATGCTGCTTTGAGCAGTGTCAGGATTGGTCGCGGGGCAAGCTGGGAGCCTGTGCCTGCAGCCTGGAGCGACGACGAGGGAAAGAGGGACGTTGGAGTGGCAACGGAGGAGGTAAGCTTTTATTTATTTTTAATTAAATGTTCCCCCCACGCCGCACCTGCCTCGCCCTATTAGAGGTCAGTGAGCCGCGACTGGTGGGCATATTTATATGCCTGTCTTGGGTGAGATCAGAGGTCTTTACTAGTAGAACTATTGTCCTCAAAGTGCCACGCTTTAATTTTTCTATTGTTTTCCCTGATTATGAGCCCTTGCCTCCAGCATAGGCCAAAATTGTGAGGCAAGCAATTGACAGCAGTTCTGCTCAGAGCATAAAGTAATGTTTTTAAGCAGATATAAACCAATTGGCAGAGGACACTTTGGGGGCCACTAATATGGCTGCTATGATTACCCAAAAACAGAAACAGCTGCTCATGAACAGACATATGGAAACATGATTTCCTCTAAAGGAGAGCATGTTTTCTAATTTGAGATAAGCCCAGGCAGAGGTTTCAATTCTACCGGCGGAATTGGATGAATTTTAATAATTCTGCGTTACTCTTATAACACTGAATTACAAATCAATTAAAATTCCGCTGATCCACCGGCAGAATTAAATTATGCAGTTGTTTACAAAGTTTAGAAAGCACTGCGTATCACTCAGTGTCCTTGCATACTCTGCAGTGATTAATTTTTAATCACTGCAGAGTATCTAAGGGCGCTGACTGAAATATGGTGTGGTTTTTAGAAACCCCTGCACATACTACTCGCTGGCATCCTTGCATACTCTGCAGTGACTACAAGTTTTAATCTGCAGAGTATGTAAGGGACGGGCACCGAGTGATATGTGTAGGAAGCTGGCCTGGTGTGTGTGGTGAGCACCTATGGTGTTATCACCTTATACCAGGTATCCCCTATTAGTGAGGTGTGGACAGTGTCTAGGAAGCCAGGGCTCTCTAGAGGTAGCTGTGGATGAGCAGCCAAGACTTATCTATGAGACATGCAAAGCTTATGCAATACCACTAAAGTCACACAGCACTTACACACATGAAAGAACCACACATTGTTACAAAAATAAAGGTACTTTATTATGGTAACACACATACTAAAATACTGTATAGGCAATATTCTACTAGTAGGCGAGTAAACACAGTATTATATACATATTAGTAATCAGAATGGGCTTAGAAAGCATTAGAAAAGGGTGAAATAACAGAAAATAATGGAGACCCTTGGGGGAGACCAAACAATATACTAAGTAAATGGAATGCGAAAGGCAGACCCCCACCCAAGGAAGTGAAACCCGTAGAGGGGAGCTGGAGGAACCAGGAACCCCAAAAGGCAAGTACCAGATTGCTCCCCAGCAACCAGGAGAGAAGAGCTAAGTAAGTACTTGTTTTTCCCCAAACCCACAGGTAAACTTTGTAAAAAGGAGTGTGCAAGACCCAAGTAAGACCCAGGCAAGACTGGAAGGAACAGAAGATGGATCCCGACAGAAGAGGACCTACAAATGAAAGGGACCAAGTCCAGTTCCAGTTGGAATAACCGGTTGGTGCAGGAGCCACTACCCACCCTTCTCGAGATGCAGGACCAGGTTGACAGTGAAGACCAGGAGTCGGCTATGAAGCACAGGAGCAGGAGAAGAGTTCCAGAAATGATGCAGTCGATGTCCCATGTCAGAAGAAGAGTTGCAGTCAGTCAGTGGTGTGGAAAAAAACACCAACAAGCTTTGGCAAAGGCAAGAGTTGCAGAAGAAGAGTCGCTGAGCTGCAGGGGACCAGGAAGGTCCGTGAGGACCCAATCCAAGGAGGGGAGTCACAGGCAACCCTCAGCAGTAAGGAGAGTCAGAAGTTGAGGATGCAGCCCCAACAGGCAACTCACAAGCAGCAGGCACAGGAGTCGCAGTGTGACCCACTCAGCACCTCTTGAGAGGAGTCCCACGTCCTTGAAACAGCAGGCAGGAGACTGTGCTTTGCAGGGAAGAGTGCTGGAGGCTGGTGCTACACATAGCCTGAAGATCCCTTGGAAGAAAAGCCAATAAGCCCTGGTAGCTGCAAGAGTCACAGTTCACAGGGGTACTGTCCTGCAGGGAGGGGTATGGGCTTACCATCTCCCAAGTTGGACAGCTGGTAGAGAGGACCAAGGGGCCACTCCAGACCATGACCTGTGATGCAGGATCCACGCAGCATTGCGGGAGAGAAGATCCATGCAGCCGGTCCACGTTGCAGTTTGTGCCTGTGGATGCAGGGGAGTCACTCCTTCGCTCCAAGGAAGATTTCTTGTTACTTCTTGTGCAGGCTGAAGACTCATCACCACTCAGAGGATGCACAGCCAGGGAAATGTTGGAGTTGCTGGAAGAAGCTGGACAAACAATGTTGCAAAGTGGAGTCGTCGCTGGAGTTGCAGATTGTTGGTTCCTGGAGAGACCAGTTGCAGTCCCTGTGGCCAGAAGATGAAGTAAACGATATAGAGGAGTCCTGCTGGAATCTTATACATCAAATCTGAGGACCCTAAATAACCCAGGAAGGGAGATTGGTCACCTAGCAGGGTGACCCCCTATCAGAAGTGGGCTGTGATGTCACCTGGCTGACCTGGCCACTCAGATGCTCCCACATGCCTCTTCCCACCTGGGATTCAAGATGGCAGAATCAAGTGACCACCTGGAGGAGCTCTGGGCACCACCCCTGCGGTGGTGATGGACAGGGGAGTGGTCACTTCCCTTTCCATTGTCCAGTTTCTTGCCAGAGCAGGCAGGGACAGGGGGTCCCTGGGTTGGTGCAAACCGATTTATGCAAGGAGGGCACTAAGTGTGCTCTTCAAAGCATACCGGTGGCTTGGGGAGGCTACCACTCCCAAGCCACGTAATACCTATTTCTAAAGGGAGAGAGTGTTGCCTCCCACTCCCAAAGGAAATCCTTTGTTCTGCCTTCCTGGGCTTGAGCTGGTCAAACAGCAGGTGGACAGAAACTTGCCTGTAGGAAGGCAGCAGCGCGGGCTGCCTGTGAAAACCCTGCAAACTGGTAGGAGCAAAGCTGGGGGTCCTCTAAGGAGCCCCCAGATTGCATGGAATCACACAACCAATACTGACAACGGTATTGTGGTATGATTCCGACATGTTTGACACCAAACATACCCAGGTTTGGAGTTACCGTTTTGAAGCTGAACATAGCTGTGTTCAGTACACGGGTAAAATGGCTTCTCCAAACTTACGAAGTCCAGGAAAATGGAGCTGTAGTTCATAGGGGCACCTCTGCTCATGTAGGGGTGCCTTCACACACAGGTACTTGTACCTGCCCTCTAGGCTAGGAGGGTCTGCCATAGGGGTGTCTTACAGTGGCCTGGTGCAGTGACCTGTAGTGAAAGGGTGCATGCTCTTTTTCACTCAGGCTGCAATGGCAGGCCTGCAGACACATTTTTTATGGCCTCCCATAATGCAAGCTGCAGCCCATGGGGAACCACTAGTACCCCAATGCCCTGGGTACCTAGGTACCATATTCTAGGGACTTACATGGGGGAACCAATATGCCAAATGTAGGGTGTACTAAGTCAGGGACAACCAGATTTAGAGGGAGTCAGCACAGTCACTGGGGTCCTGGATAGCAGGGTCCCAGTGAACACAGTCAAAACACACTTACAGCAGGCAAAAAATGGGGGTAACCATGCCAAAAAGAGGGTACTTTCCTGCAATATGCAGTTTAGAAACCACTGCATACCAGCTACCCAGTGCCCTTACATACTCTGGAGTTATTAAAACTTGTAATCACTGCAGATTATGCAAGGGTACCAAGCGGTATTGGCTGTGCTATGTCCACAGGGCAAAATGCTCCCTCACATTCATTTTTAGATGGTGGGGTGCATTTTGCACTACAAAAATAGCTCCAAATGCCCACTCTGCCCCACTGCGTAATTCTGGTGAACCTTAATATAAATCCGTGGAATTAAACTTCGCTAATTTCTCCCAACCTTAATTTGAGCCCTGGGTCTTTACATAGAGGGACATATTAGGGATTTGTGGGTCCCTGGCCAAGATATATTTTGGGACACACTCTGGTGCGGTCAGCTTTGAATTTATTACCACATTTCAGCTGAGTCAGGCTCCCATGATGCCAAACAATATTAAATTATATATTACAGATATATTCCCCCTCACTAAAGGCGTTCGTGCTGCAACAGTTAAAATCAAAGCACTGCCCTTAGGGTTTCACCATTCCATTGCTAAAAATCTAATAACTTTCTTCTAATTTCTAGTCTGCTGCCTTGTGCCTATTCTCTTTAGATGTGTGCACTTCTTTGGTTAGACAGTCACATGTGACCCTGCTGAGTAAGAAAAATGGAACGGGGCAGAATACTTCATTGACTTTGTTCACTGTACCTCCTGTGGTTCTGGGTGTCCCCCTCACATCTAAGCATCCCTCTACAAAATCTATTCACGCAGGGAACTGGGGCGCATTTGTGGCCTTGTTTAGAGTCTATGGCACAGATCCTACCAGCCAACTACTCAATGTTTTTTTGTTATTTTATATTTGGATCAACAATTTAATGCAGCGGGCACCTTAAAAGGTGATTTGTGTTCCTTTCCAGCATTTTTGCATTTGATGAACTAGTTGCCCTTGTTTAAATCACCTGTAGTGATGCAGTTTCTTTCAGGCTTGACACACATGTACCCTCCTGAACAGTTTGTGATGTCACAGTGGTACCTTAACTTAGTCCTGGAGTTCCTTATGTGAACCCCTTTGGCCAATGCATTGCTGCGTGTCGCATCGTCTGGCTCTCAAATATACAGGGATACAAAGAGAACAGTATAGTGAGAGAAGTAGAAGGAGAAGGGGGTACAGGTAGAGAGGAAATAGAAATATACATGAGGTAATGAAAGAACTATAGTAAATAAACAAAGAAGAGGAAGCTAGAAAGAAAGATAAGGAGAGGTAGAAAGAGGAAGATATAGGTAGAGAAAGAGGGACAGAGAAATAGGCAAGGTTTTAGAGTGGGATTGAGAGGCAGCGAGAGATAGAGATGGGGAGAAAGAAATGTAGAGTGAGGCAGATAAGTACAGCACCCCAAGGGATGAGGTAGATAGAGAAGTAATGTACAAAAAGGTGAATTAGAGGTAAAGACAGCGAAAGGTAGAGACTTGAGGGAAAAACAGCGATGAAATACAGGAAGTGAGCAAAATGGGACGAGGTATAGAAAAATGTATCAGGTAAATAGAATAGTAGGGCAGAGAAAAGGTCAGAGCGAGGTGTGTAGGTTAGAAGGGGAAATTTGGTGTAGAGTGAAAAGGGGAAGTTGGGAGACAAGGAGAAGTTATTTTTTGATGCAAAGCCCGGTCCGGCTATCTGCATCAGATCAAGCTCTGCATCAAAATAAAAAAAAAGTATGGGTACTTTTGTTACTCCACTCAAGTAATGCTCGCTTAACACAAGCGGGCAAAGCATTACTTGGGCTGAAAAAAGGGTACCTTCCTAGCACCAAATAACTTTTGTGCTGCAATGTAAATACTCCTGCAAGAGTTTGTGCTGGTTTGTGTCACTTTGCGTGACTCTTTCCCCAGCACAAATCCTTAGTGAGTGGGCCCTTAATTTGTGTTAAACACTTTTGGATGTGAAATTGAAAAAATACAAACGCAGCTTTTTTATGAGCAATGTAATTATGGCAGGAATGTCGACTCCCCACTCATATATGGCAGCAAGGTGCCCTTCGAAGGTGGGGGGATGGGGCGTAGGCAATTGCCCACTTTGCCCTTGTCTTAAAACGTTTCTGTTTACATAGGAAAAGCCCTGCAGGCAATAATAGTGCTTCAAAAAGTGGAGATGAGCTCCTTCCTCAACCACCAGTGTGTGGAGCTTTTTGTTTTCACCCAAGAGAAAGCAGATGATTTTCTTGATTATATCAGGAGTAATAATTAACATGAGGTCTCCATTCTTTATAGATGTCTGAAGAGGAAGGCTAAACTCGGAGTGATGAAGATCAGTAGTAAGTAATCAGGGTATCACTGTGTTCAGGGAAAGGTGCTGAAAATGGGGACCTGGCGATAAAAAAAAGCATTATGAAAAATCAGATTTTTCTCAGGGAATTCTCTTCTTCCTAAGACCCTGTGTGCTTTACATATTTTTCGTAGCTCTCGCTAGAAATATATGTACGCTATCAGGAAGAGGTATGCATTGCTACCTCGTTACTAAATCAGAGATTTAGGAATCAGAGATATATTTGCAGTGGTTTGGTCCAAATGACTTACTAAATAAAATACGTTTTACAAAGACCTTTTGCTGCATGGGATGCAGGCAGTGCTTAATTTGAGGCGGTGGTAGTAGGTGGGGCCTGTAATGTTGCGGGCCCTGGACCCACATGCTAAGCAAATAATGTACACAGAGACGTAGTTGTGGTACTGGCAACTGGCCTAGGGCATGTGCATCCGGCTCCTTTTATTGGGAGGGTCACCTGACTGGTGTCGCCTGTGAAGGATGGGTGTGGGATGAGTGTTAAGGTCAGCCTGGTAATACAATACTTGACTAAACGCTAGAATGTGTTCCGCAGGACACTACAGGCCCGACCGCCACTCATTTTTGGGGACTTATTTTTCCTCATCAGACTTTGATGTAGAGCAAGAGAGAAAAATCACACAAAAGGAGGAGGAAGATAAAGATGGAAACACAGTGACAAGGGAGAGTAAGCAGGGATGATAAATAACTTGCAAAAACTAAATAAAGGGGCAGGGAGTGTATTGTTGTGGAATAGTCATGTGATGGAAATAAGGCTACTCAGATTTGGGACTCGCAACCTGGCATTTGGCACCTCCTGCTGAGGTCTTCTGAGAAAAACTTTGGACACAGCACTTACTCTTTTATAAATTTAGTTGTGATTGCAGGTTAAACTTTTCACCTTTTTTGGAAAGTAACCCTTAAACTCTGGTGGTGGGCAGTCTCAGGTGAGCTGAATAGGTTTTCCAACAACATAACAGAAAGTAATGAAAGCGGCCTGAGAGGGCCGCAAGTTTAAATAGATGAAATGTTTCGAAGGCTGAAAGGTTTCGTACACTTTTTGTGTGCCTTGACACATCCACAGCTCACCTCAGCAGGTGCTTCTACAAAAAACTCGTTCCGTTACAAAGAGAAAAAAAAAATCCCGAACCTGATTCACTCTAACTGCTGTGCGATATTTTTGTAAGAAGGCTCTGAGCGGGAAGTCTCTGGAACATTGTATGCCAGAACATTTATTAGGGCTGATGGTTTGTTGTGACTCACGCGCCTCGCCAGCAGCACCTGCGACTGCCACTTCTTACACTGAAAAGCCAGCCCCGGAGAAGGCGGGACGAATAACGGGCCTCAAAAAAATAGGCCGAGGCACCTTAATAAAAGGGGCTTCATTAGTGAACCAGGTAGCTAACAGTGTGTCCCATATTTGTAAATCAGGCCAGTTTTGAACTTGTAAAGACACGCTGTATGGGTATTTTGCAAGGGATGTGAGACTGTGTGCAGGTGTTTGTTGCAGAAAACATATATGGTAATATTAGGGTGATCAACATTAAAAATCGGACAATCTGTGTATAAAACAGACCCACAAACTGCTAGAAAACCGGCCCACACACCAATCTATCAAACCAGCACATTGGTCATTGCCTGATTGCCCTACACGTCAGTCTGACCTTGCATATTACTCTGAAATTAAATTACATATAAAAAAAAATAACAGAAGCTCCTGTAAAAGAGAAATCCAATGATTATCAAATTTATCACAGTCACAAATATTTGCATAGGTGTTAAGTGGTTTTTGTGTGCACTTTTTTGACATGCAGCTGTGGACTATAATTTAGGAGCTGTTGGACCTGGCATCCTTGGTGGGGTTTCTCCTAACGTTTTGCCTTCAGATCTCCTGTTTTGCTGACTTCTCTTTTGCTGGCCTTAGAATTCTGCACACGTTACCACTGCTAATCAGTGCTAAAGATCTACTTGTGGACATTTCCTAAAATGTGGTAACATTAGCTTATCCCCAATTGGCATATTTAATTTACTTATAAGTGCCCTATAGAGTGTACTACATGTGCCCAGGGCCTGAAAATTAAATTCTACTAGTCAGCATGGATCACAGATTGTGCCACCCCCTTAAGTAGCCCTTTAAACATGCCTCAGGCCTTACACTACAGAGCCTGTGTGTGCAGTTTTAAACTGCGATGTTGACCTGGCAAAGTCAACCTTCTGCCAGGCTCAAATCTTCCGTTTTAATACACATGTCACCCCTAGGGTAGGCCCTAGACAACCCCAAGGGCAAGGTGCGGTTTATCTAAAAAGGTTGGACAAGTACTTTCAAGTTTTAAATGTCCTAGCAGTGAAAAACTCTTAAATTTGTTTTTCCCTACTGCAAGGCCTATCTCTCCCTTAGGATAACATTGGAGTTACCTTATTATACCCTATAAGTCTAATTTCCAAATAGGAAGAGATAACCCCCCCACCATAACGTTGGTGTCCCTGAAATCACAATTTAAAATCCTAACTGATGGTGAAGTCAGATCTTAAATTGCAATACTGTACTGAAAATGCCACTTTTAGAAAGTTTGCATTTTCTTACTTTAGTCATTTGGTACCTACTGCCTGTCTCTGATCACACGTCTGGGGTGGGGGTGACAAATGGACTTTGTGTATTCCTCCTAGACCGCCACACACAATGGGAGCTTAAGTGTCTGGGCAGGATGGGAGGGAGGGCCTGGGCACAGCCTCACTTACACCTAAGTAGGCTGTGTCCTGTTCACACACAAACAGAGGCTGCATAGCCCCTTGTAGTGAGTCTGGAACCAGGGAAGGAAGGGCAGGGACTCTGTGCACTTCAAAGGCATGTCATGTCCTTGAATTCTCCCCCACTTCAAAGTCCCAACTGGGCATAACTATTGGACCTCTGACACATTTCAGTACACTTCTGGACACATGGATACTCTGCCAGGAGGAAGAACTGCTGTGCTGCTGAAGGTCTGCCATTTTGCTTGGCTGCTGTTTGCTGGACTCCTGTCTTGCTCTGCTGACCTCTTTCCAGTGAGTAAGAAGTAGGCCTGAATCTCTCCATCCCAGAACCCAGAGTGACTCTGCAGGCTAGTTGTCTGGCCTACTAATCTGAAGTCTCACAGACATAACATACTTCCAACCACCCTTCTCCTGCACCTGGACTTTGCCATCTGTGAGTCTGTTCTGCCAAATGGAGTCACTCCAGTCCTAGACCCTTGGAAGTGGGCCTAAGGTGCTTGCTCCAGTGGAATGGACGCATCCTCTCCTGCAGGAGCAGAATTGACCCATCACTTCTTTTATGAGGAATAGAACCAATGCATCACCTCTACTGCGTTGGTCATAACTGACACAATCAGGAAGCAGCCTGAAGCACAACTCCCGAACAATGAAGTTGCGGAAAACGAAAGCGGCACAGCGCATTTGTTATCCACGACTTACTTGTTTGGGGCCTTAACCACACATGTGCTTAACCACGCACATGCGTGGTTAAGGCACAAAAGAAGGGAATCGGCTGAGGAGAAGGACGCGATCAAGGAGGAGGTAAGTGGGTCTGGGGCTGTTTTAGGGGTGGGGTGGGGTGTCAGGGTATTTTTAGTTTTAGGGGGTGGGGGTCGGGTGGTTTAGGGGCAGAGGAATGGGGTCGGGCATTTTTAGTTTAAGGGGGGAGGTCGGGCATTTTTAGTTTTTGGGGGTTGGGGGGTGGTTTAGGGGCAGGGGAGGGGAGGTCGGGCATTTTTAGTTTTAGGGGCGGGGTGGGGGTTGGGGTATTTTTAGTTTTCAGGGGTGGGTGGTTGGGCATTTTTAGTTTTAGGGGCGGGGTGGGGAGTCAGGGTATTTTTAGTTTTTGGGGGTGGGGTGGAGGTGGTTTAGGTTTAGGGGCAGGGGGTCGGGGCATTTTTAGTTTTAGGGGTGGGGTGGGGAGTCGGGGTATTTTTAGTTTTAGTGGTGGGGGGGTCTGGGGTATTTTTACTTTTTGGGGGTGGGGTAGTTTAGGTTTTAGGGATGGGGTGGGGGGTCGGGGTATTTTTAGTTGTTTGGGGTGATTTAGGGGCAGGGGGGTCGGCCATTTTTAGTTTTAGGGGCGTGGGTGGGGTGTCGTGGTATTTTGAGTTTTTGGGGGTGGGGGTTGTTCAGGTTTAGGGGCAGGGGGGTCGGGGCATTTTCAGTTTCAGGGGCGAGGTGGGGGGGTCGGAATATTTTTAGGGGCGGGGTGGGGGGTTTGGGTATATTTACTTTTTGGGGTGGGGGTTGGGGTAGTTTAGGTTTTAGGGGCTGGGATGGGGGTTGGGGTAGTTTTAGGTTTAAAGGGTGGGTTGGGGTGGTTTTAGGTTTCAGGGTTGGGGGTGGGGGGTTGCGGTAATTTTAGGGGCGGGGTTGGTATGGTTTTTGGTTTCAGGGGCGGGGTGGGGGGTTGGGGTAATTTTAGGGGCGGGGTGGGAGGTTGGGGTGGTTTTAGGGGCGGGCCAGGGGGGGTCCCAGTAATTTTTAGGGGTGGGGGGCCAGGGGAGTCGCATGCTGGAACCACGCATGCCGTTCACTAATGCCTTTACCAGGAATGCTTTTACAACAAAAAATCGTTCTTAAGGCATTCGTGGTAAAGGCATTAGTGGTAACAACGCGGTCGTTGTTCTGACCGCGTTGTTTAGACATGCATGGTTCTAGCATGCATTGTTGCGACATACATTCGACACAATCAGATCAGACTTTCATCACACCTCCCATCTTGGAACCAGCGCATTGCCTTAAGAACCTACACTGCAATGCTTTTCTCAGTTCAAGGTCCTTGCAGCCCCTTCAGCGGCAGCATCAATGACGATGCCGAAATGTTGCATTGCAGCCCAGGTCCTCATTGGAACAAACACATTACCTCAACTACACAGCGCATCCTCGTCTTCGCATTTCAAGCCCTGGTGCCTGGATCCTTGATGTTGACTTATTTTGAACTCACACCGCAGCCTCACCACAACTCGGAAGCAAAGCATTGCCGCTGCTGCATGGAGCAGAACTGACGCATTGCCTCTACTGCGTGGTACGGAACTTGCGCAAAGCTCTGCAACCAGGATTTAAGGTACTTTGGTTCAACAGGCCCAACTGGGTCCCTGTAGCCGGCACGTTCTCCATCGCATTTGGCCTGAACTTGTGACTTTGTCCCTGTCCGGGATGGACGGATATCCCTGGTTGGCACTCCTTGCTTCTAAGCTCTGTGTTACAGTCTATTCTTTAAAAATTAATCACCAAAGTTCTACTTATTGGATTTTTGTTGTTTTGGTCTTGTTTTATTTATTAAAATAAGTTCTATTTTTCTACCCTGGTGTGGGATCTTTTTTATGTGTTATTTTCACAGTTTTACTGATTGAAGTGTTGCACAAATACTTTACACATTGCCTTCAAGTTAAGCCTTACTAATCTGTGCCAAGCTACCAGAGGGTGAGCTTAGGTTAATTTGGGGTTTGCTGGTGCCTTACACTGACAAGAATTGTGGTTGCTTCTTACCAGGGCTCACACCCCAGTCAACCAACATCCCAATTTTTCACAGGAGCCTACAAAGATTTATCTCTATAGTACCAGTCTCAACAGAAAGAGCAAATCAACCAAGCCCAACTTCTCCCACTCAGAGGATTTGGAGGGATTCTCCCACATGACATTTTTTTTTAAAAATGAAGCCATTTTCTAATGCATTGGCCTAGAAACCAGGCAAATTTATTAGGTTACACCAATGTTACAGGCTCAAGTCACAGATCTGGGCCTAAATACATCTTTTTGTTGCTCGCCATGCCATTCCAGTTTGGACCCAACAATATACAAATCAGCCTCAACCCTGACCTCCATGGGAACAGTCCATCCAGATGATTCAAGAGACAAAGTGCATGCAGGGACCATTGGATGGGTAGGGGGCTACTGGCGCCTGGGCAAATGAGATGAAAAGACATCATTGAGGATGGGAAAAGGCAGCAACACCATTAGCTGCACACACTCACTATACAAAACAGGTTTCTCCTCTTCCTCTAACTAGCTGCCCCTAGGAGGATGAGTCAATACTAGAAGGAAGGTTGGGATCTCAGACAAGACTAAGCTCCACATGGAGCTCACAGTATAATTATCTTCCTGTTTCAGGAAAAAACTGCTGGAGGTAGCTGTACACTGAACCATACACACAAACACACAAACACACACACACAAACACACACAAACACATGTACTCAATTTGAATGTGAGCTGGCAGCAATATTGAAATGATTCAACCATCACATACACAGTACACTGAAATGGAAAATTGAGAAGAGAAAGGCAGTGGTTGAGAGGGGATAAAGGGCAGGGAAACACAGTGGGCACATAGTTTAAGGAAGCAGAGAAACACAGATGGCATAGAGAGGGGTTAGGTGAGCAGAGAGAACAAAGGCCACGAGAGGGTGTTGCTAACAGAACATACAAAGAGAATGATGGAAGCACAGGGGTAAAGAGATCAAGGGTCAGGCTGTCATAGGAACACACTGAATACTGACAAGATAGAAGATTATAGAGCAACAAAATAGGCAAACTAAAATAAGGAGGGTGGATCATGAAAGAGGGCCAATAGCGAGATAAGGAGGAAAGAGATCACAGCGAAGAGTGTAGGTCCGCAGGAGCAGAGCAATAGAGACGAAGTGAGGGGCGAAGAGACCAGAAGGACACATAAGCAGATTGAGGAGAGGATAGGAGCACAGAGGACATTGATAGGATGATGGAAGCAAAGAAACAGAGAGGTCAAAGGGTGGGAAGCTAAGAAAGGAAACAGGACATGGTGGGAGGAGAGAATAGCACAGAAGACACAAAGTATGAGGTACGCAGAGGAATGCAGAACACAATTGGGTGAGGTGAGAAGAGGAAAACAATGCCAAAAGCCAAATAGGGAACGCAGAGTGCACAGGGTGCAAGTGGAGTCATAGGAACAGCGAAAAACAGGGGGTAAAGGAAAGAGTATTGAGGCATGTAGAAGAGCACAGAGGGCAGGAGGAATAAGGGAAGCAGAAAAACACACAAGGACTTAAGGCTGAACTGAATATATTAGTTCAAAATCCTTCAAGGATTACTTTCCGAGAGTAGGTCCTACGTGCTGAGCCATTTCATGGATCACTTCGGCGCTGATGGTTTACTAAAGCTGAGCACAGCTTCCTTTTATGGAAATATTTTGGCCATTATTTTTTGCTTGGGTCTGTTTCACTCAGTCCTATAAAGCAATAATTGACAAAGCCAATAGGTTTGGCTTTTTGTTATGGGCAGTATTTGGTAATAGTTTGGGACTTGGGTGAATGTGGTGTCCCGAGCTGTTCTAAATAGAACCCTACCGACCTCCCACCACCCAATAATGGACCGTCTTGGGCTATAGCAGTACGAGCTGAGAGATTTCATTATCACATGTAAGCTGTACTCTCACAGAGAAGTGATATGAAAAAGAATAAAAATGTGTGCATTGCTTTCTAACTGGTGAACTTAAAAGCTATATTATGAGAAAACTCCAGAGCTCCAGGGCAATCATAAGTTGATGTGCCTCAAATATATCTCAGGGTTTACTTTCCTCTGATGTCCTTGGTGCTCTGTACTGCAGATCCACAAACTGGGGACCAAGTACTAAATTTAGCACTTGATTCTCACTCAGGTTAGAAAGGAGAATAGTATACGGCTGGGTCATGGGAGTGTTAAGGACTAAAAACCCAGCATTGTATGCAAATTAAAATAAATCAAGTCCTGGCAGTATTTTTACTTTATAAAAAAAGTAGAGTAATCTCCATGCAACTAAATACTATGCACAAAGGTACAAAAATATATAGAATTGCAGTATATAAAACAGTTTAGGGTCTCTTCCAAGTGGTCTCACAAGGATTACCAAGGTTAAAAAACAGATATCTCAAGAATATATTTGAAGTAGCAAATAACAACAGAAACGATCTCTTTTTCAGGAATCTGGAAGCTTCCAATTTGATTAAATATTTACAGAAAGGTCCTAACACGGAAAAATCACATTGCGCTTATAAAGGCCTATTCCCTAAAAAAGGTGTAGGTCTTCAGGCTTCAACAAATTTGTACAATAACGCAGAACTGCCTTTCTTTAAAGAAGTTTTACAATGATGTTCCTCTCACTAAGGAAGATATGTACACTCCAGGCAGAAGCGGAAACACAATCATCAAATTTCTCGTTAACTGGTTTAAACTTCAAATTTGACATCACTTAAATGCAAACACAAAGGCTGTCACTAGAGAGCTCAATGATTATTCAGCCGGACTCAAGTTTAGTATATAGAAGCTCTTGAACTCTAACACATGGTCCTTGTTCGTTAGGGTTGTTTATCAAGCAGGATGCTTCATGTTACAATTTGCAGAGCCTGGCAGCTCTCCTTTGACAGACATGACGGTTTTGTTTCACTGTTTTAGGTTTCGCCTGCACAGGCGCTTGCACGCTGCTTGCAAAGTCTATTGTATCTCAAACAGTTCTTTAAAGTGATTTCAAACCCGTCCCTTACTTACCGGGCTATCCTATTTGTTTATTGTAATGTTGCTCAAATTTACTTTGTTTTTATTGGCTGGAAAGTCGGCTACACTTTAACCTCCCATTCTCTGCTTTGCTTCTGCGGTCTCTTGGAGTGTGGACGAAGTACAATTTCCGTTTTTTTGTTATTGGTTAGTGACACTGTCCTCCCACGGGTTACTTTTTCATTTGGTACTTTTTCACATACTGAAGAAGTACTTCTTAAGATAGCTTGCAGGTTGTGTTTGTTTTTGTCCCTCTACGTAGTGCAAATAAGAACGAAGTTATACAGTGCTTTTTTTAGGACCACATTTTGTTTGAAGGGATGTCTGTGCATACTTTGAAGAGCAGTGATAGTTTGAATTTTAGCTGCCGGCTATTGTTGTTGGAGTGCAAAGTACCTTGTCTTGTCGGCAAGCGTCCAATGGGACTTGAGATACAGTCTTTTTTTAATGGAATTTAGCTATTGTTTTGACATACTTTAAAATAAGTACTTTTTTTTTTTTTTTTTTGTTAACGTGATTGGCGTGTCTAAGGCAATTGAGAGGTGATTTTTTTATGGCATTTAGCTGTGGTTCTGAAATAGTTTAAAACAACGAATTGTGATTTTTTAATCTTTAGTGTGAGAAACAAAAAACGTAGGTATTGCAGTGATTTCCATGATTACTTTTTAGAGCGAGCCACAGTGATAACCAGTATTGGATTAGTGTTCTTAATATTTTTACGAAGTTCATTTTATTACATATTTAAGGATATGCTCCTGAATAAATGGGATGTTGCCAGTTTTTAAAGTGTTCCATGCTTCTTTAAATTTACACCTACCTCTACCTACTTCTACCTGTACCTACACCTACCTCAACCTACACCTACCTCTACCTACACCTACCCCTACCTACACCTCCACTTACCTGTACCAACACCTACACCTGCCCCTACCTATACCTACCTATACCTCTACCTCTACCCACACCTAACTCTACCTACCTGTATCCCTACCTACACCTACCTCTACCTAAAACTGCCTACACCTACCTCTACCTACACCCACTTCTACCTCCCTCTACCTACACCTACCTCTACCTCGACCTCCACCTCTGGCTACCCCTACCTCTACATATCCCTCCCTACACCTCCCTCTACCTACACCTACCTCTACCTACATCTACCTATACCTCTACCTGCCTCTACTTCTACCTACACCTAACTCTACCTACCTGTATCTCTACTTACACTTACCTCTACCTACACCTATCTCTACCTCTGCCTACACCTACCTCTACCTACACCTACCCCTATCTCTACCTACCTCTACCTCTAATTACACCTACCTCCACCTCCACCTACATCTACCTACCTCTAGCTCTCCCTACACCTACCTCTACCTACCTCTACCTTTGTCTACTGCTACCTACATCTACCTCTACTTCCCTCTACCTACACCTACCTCTACATACATTTACCTCTACCTACACCTACCTCTACCTACAACTGCCTACACCTACCTCTACCTACACCTATGTCTACCTCCTTCTACCTACACCTACCTCTACCTACACCTGCCCCTACCTACACCTACCTCTACCTCGACCTCCACCTCTAGCTACACCTACCTCTACCTACACCTACCGCCACCTACACCTACCGCCACCTACATCTTCCTCTACCTACACCTGCCTCTACGTTCCTCTACCTACATCTACCTCTACCTACACCTACCTCTACCTACACATACCTTTACCTACCTCTACCTCCCTCTATCTACGCCTACCTATCTCTGCCTACCTCTACCTCTGCCTACCTATACCTCTACTTACATCTACCTCCACCTACCTGCTTCTACCTCTACCTACACCTATCCCTATCTACACCTACCTATATGTACACCTACCTCTACCTACATCTACCTCCACCTACCTCTACCTACACCTATCCCCACCTACACCTACCTATACCTACACCTACCTCTACCTCTACTTACATCTACCTCTACCTACACCTACCTTTACCTACCCCTGCGTACACCTACCTCTACCTACACCTACCTATACCTCTACCTATGCCTACCTCTACCTACACCTTCGCCTACCTCTACCTACATCTATCTCTACCTACACATACCTCTACCTACACCTACCTACTTCTACCTCTACCTACCTATACCTCTGCCTACCTCTACCTGTCCCTACCTCTACCTACAGTACCTACACCCATCTCTACCTACACCTACCTCTACCTATAACTACCTATACCTACCTCAAACTCTACCTCTACCTACCACTACATATATCTACCTCTACCTACACCTACCGCTACATCTACCTACCAATACCTACATGTACCTCTACCGACGCATTCCTCTACCTACACCTACCTCTACCTACACTCTATATACCTGTACCTCCATCTAACTACACCTCCCTCTACTTACACCTACTTCTACCTACATCTACATCTACCTCTACTTACACCTATCTATACCTACACCTACTTACACCTACACCTACCTCTACCTACACCTACCTTTGCCTACCTATACCTCTTCCTACCTCTACCTCCACCTACCTCTACCTCCACCTACCTCTGCCTATCTCTACCTACATCTACCTCTACCTACCCCTACTTCTACATACACTCCCTCTACCTGCCTCTACCTACACATATGTACCTCTACCTACCTACATCTACCTTTCTCTACCTACCTCTACCTTACACCTACCTCTACCTCTACCCACACCTACCTCTACCTACCTTTGCCTACCTATACCTCTTCCTACCTCTACCTCCACCTACCCCTACTTCCGCCTACCTCTACCTACATCTACCTCTACCTACCCCTACCTCTACATACACCACCCTCTACCTCCCTCTAACTACACCTCCTTCTACCTACACCTACATCTAGCTACATCTACATAAACCTCTACCTCCACCACTACCTCCACCTACCTATATCTACACCTACCTCTACCTATGCCTACCTCTATCTACCTCTATCTACATCTACCTCCACCTACACCTAGTGCTACCTATCTCTACCTACACTTACCTCTACCTACCTCTACCTACACCTACCTTTACCTCTACCTACACCTGCACCTACGTACACCTGCCTCTACCCACACATATGTACCTCTACCTACCTACATCTACCTTCCTCTACCTACACCTACCTCTACCTGCACCTAACTCTACCTATACCTACCTCTACCTGCACCTAACTCTACCTACACCTACCTCTACACCTACCTCTACCTACACCTATCTCTCTATCACTCTCCCTGTCCCTTTCTTGCTTTCTCTCTCCCGCACTCTCTCTCATATCCAGCCCGTAGTGAGGGCACCTAAAAGGTATTTGTAGTACAAGGCACTACAAAACAGTGAGCCACGTATTGGGGACACTTGAAGCATATTAGAACTACAATACAGGTAGCTGCGTATAGCGGGCAGTTAAAGTGTATCTGCACTACAATAGAGGGAGCTGGTTCTCTGTCTTCTTCACATTATACCAAGAGGTTTCACCTTTGTTTCTTCGTTCTATCTAACTGGAATGCGAATTTTGCAAAAATGTTAATAATGTTTGTTTCAAATTTTGATAAACCATTAACAGCTTATCAAATGTAAAACAAAAATTGTTATAACATTTGTTAAATATTTTACAATCCACTTAGATAGAAATAAAAAACAAAAGCGAAACCCTATTGACTTTGCCAATGCTTGTTTCCCTTTGGGAACGACTCAGAGCAACCTGGTGTGGTACTTGACATTCTTCCCAATGATGCTCCTGCCATACTGAGGCACCCAACACTCTCCCACGCTTTGTGGTACTTCATTTCAGTGCCTGTAGCCACTGTCACCTTCCCAGGAACATCTTAAGGATTTTGGGGTCCCTGGGCCATACATGTTTTGGGGGCCCCTGTTCTGATCAACTCTGAATTTATGATACAATTTCAGCTCTTTCATGCCCTGGTTGGCCAGGTCACCGACGGTACTCAGGCACACATCCAAATTCTAAATGTGCATACATCTAATATTCAGGGATAGTGACATGTGTTTTCAATATTGTAATACAGCAGCAGCCAATTAATATTACAGCAAATAATATGTTTTACCCTCCCATTTCTCATATGTGATGTCCTGTTCTGATCTAAAATAACTTTTTTATGGATGTAGCTTGAAACATAAACACAATCCTTCTCTGCAAAATGTCTTAAATAGACTCTCACACATCACCCACCTTAAAAATAAATTTAAGGATAACTAGATTTAAAAGAATGGTCCAATACTCCGTCACGAACATGACAGATATACAGTCCGCTTAATTACGAGTTCCATAGGACATAATGGAATTTTAATTTGGCGGATGGGATATCCTTCATATTTGTGACGGAGTATCTCCATCTGCAAGATTCTAATGTGGCCCAATATGTTTAAAAATTATTCAAGGTCATCAGGGCAAGATTCTATGCAGAACAGAGCTGACTATTTTGGGGGTCCCCTGAAAAGCTGGGGCCCTTGACCAGAGCACACTTTGCCCATGCCTTAAAGCATCTCCAGATGTCATCTAATTTATAATACTCCCCTTCTCTCATATTCTTGAAGAATCCTACTGATGAGCTAGGGAAACACAAAGCTGTCCTCTCATTGTTTAGGCTTGGAAATTCCTCTCCCATAGGTAACAGGGAGCTGATTCTAACAGAAACCAGACATCAGGCTTCCTTTGTTGGGCAGAGCTTGACAACAGCCCATTATCACAGTTGTCTATGGAAAGTAGATCTTATATGGAAAGGTGGTCAATTTACCAGGACTATTACAGTGAATGAGACTCCATTGTGGAGTCTCAGCACAACACAAGTCAAAAACCAGAGGTCAAAAAACAAAAGAAACAGGGGGTTTTCACAAGTGAAATACATTTTGCTACAGATATACCAAAACATATAGCATAGTAGATACTTTTGTGCATACTGCCACCCAATGCAACCTGAGACAATGTTTACCAGTAAGAGAAGGAAGTTTGTATTATTGATGAAACATTGTTGTGTTGTTATATGTATTTTTATAGAGCGCACTCCCCTGTCAGGTTATACTGGCCCTTTGGCAGGTGTGTGAGGCTAGCCTTGGAGGGACTTACTGAAAAAGTCATGTCTTCACATTCTTGGGGAATTAAAAAACGGAGATGGGGCTCTAATGTGGTGTGAGAGGTCATTCCATGTTTTAGGAGAATTGTATCAGAATGCACAAGTTCCTGATCTGCTTTTGCCTATGTGTTGGACAAGTGCTAGTGAGACTCCCAATGGTTGGAGTTGCTTTGGAGTATTGGTGGAACTGCACACGGCTGTTCAGGTAGCATGGGCCTGTATTCTGTAATGCTTTGTATGTGTGAGTGAGGAATTGAACTGTGCATGCTTATGTATAAGGAGTCAGTGGAGTTCCCTCAGGTGTAGTGTGATTTGAAAACTACTGGGAGGTTGAGAACCAGTCTGCTTGCTGCATTCTGAATGACCTGTGATCTTTTTGTGAGTTGGTTAGTTATTCCTGAAAAAAGGGTGTCCCAGCAATCCAATCATCTGGTGATGAGGGCATGAGTGATGGTTTTCCTGGTGTTGGTGGGTAGGCACTTGACTATCTTTTTCAGCATCCTTAAGGTGTGGAAGCAGGGTTCAGCAACTGCGTTGATTGGTGCAGACATGTCCAACTTGTTGTGGGTAATAATTCCAAATATCACCACTTTGGTCTTGTTCGTGCTCAGCTTGAAGCAGTTGAACTTCATCCAGGTGGCCACTTCAGACATGCACACATTGAAGTTGATCCTGATGCTGGGTGTTTTATCTGGGAAGGACAATATCAATTGCATATCGTCTGCATAGATGAGCATGTCAGTGGTATGTAAGTGTATAGCATAATTCAGAAAAGTCATGCAGATGCTGAAAAGGGTCGAGCTGAGTGAGGATCCCTGTAGGACTCCTAAAGTTGGTTCCCGTGTTTATGAAAGGTATGGTGGCATGTTGACTGGTTGGGTTCTACCAATGATAAGTGTGCAGATTAATTGGAGGACAGGCCCTTGGATGCCACTCTCATGGAATCATCTGGTCAGGACAGGATGGGAAACTGCGTCGGAGGCTGCAGAGAGGTTGATTATAATGAGGGCTGCAGTGCCCCCTCTGTTGGGGATCATCCACATTTTTTCTGTTTCTTCAAAGAGGGCAGTAACTGTACTGTGTTTTGGCCTGGATCCTGATGGCATGGCAAGGTGGTAAGTGAGGGTCTGTTGATGGCTTTTTCTAAGACCTGGGCTGGGTAGGTGTAAGGGGGAGCCTGCGGCATGGCAATTAAGAAGCAAGGTAAGCTCTCCAGTTGTTGAACCAGAACAACAGAGCTGGAAGTGGAGTCCTTGCGCAGGAGTTGAGGATGCAATCAGCTGGTGGCAAGAGAGGGATACAGGGGAGGAGCAGAAATTGAGCAGAGAAGGAGTGAGCAGGTACCAAGAGAAGTACGGTATGGATGGAAAAACAGATGAAGACCAAAGAGAGGGGATTGAAGAAGAAGCTGCCCAAAGGTCCCAACAGCCTGGCAACCCTGAGGAGGGAGGCACCATGGGCCCATAGGCCATGACCCTGGAGAAGGGTCATGACTGCATGCAGGTGACTCGCACACTATTCACAGGGATGGCTCAGTAGATAGTAAGGTCCCGGAGTGAAGAGAAGGGAGCAGGATGAAGTGGGCAGGCAGGACTGGCTACACCACAGAAGGGTGACTGAGAGGTGATGGTTATGCAGGTGGAGGAATATACGGAGTTGGTGATGGTGCCACTACACGTACTGGTGTAGGGAAATACCCAAGAGGATCAATATCTGTTTTGCTCATTCTGAGGTCACGAGATCTTTGAGGGGAACTGGGAAGACCGGGAACCATGGATGTCCATAGAGATTGAAAACCTAATGAACCCAGAGTTAAGAATCCAAGAACCTATATCCTGCATGTTGTGTTGATCCCGGATGTTCATCTCTCTTATTGTTTGAATTAAAGCCTACGGAAAAACATGATTGGGCTGTTGTGGTGTTTGTGTCTGTGTGAAAGTATGGTGGAAGGGATATCAGTCTGTAGTTTGCAAGCTTAGCTGGGTCTGCTGAGGGCTACTTCAGGAAGTCATTGAGGGCTGCGTCTTTCTAGGTTCCTGGAAAAGTGGCTGTGTTGATAGAGGTGTTGAAGGCATGGTAGGGACAAGGGTCTAATGGGGCCCAGGTCTGGATGGTGTTCATGATTGCTGTGATTTCCTCTGTGGTGATGGTTTTCCATGTGGTCAAGGTGCTGTCTTTGTCCGATACCAGGAGACTTATTGCAAGGTTGAAGGGGTCCGGTTGGGGATTGAAGTTGCTGTAAATAGCTGTGATTTTCCTGCGGAAAAAACCTGAGAATTCATTGCACAGTTCTTGGGTTAGGGTGATGTTGCTGGAGGTTGCTGCTAGAATGGTGAAATCCTTGATGATTTGAAAATGTATTTGCTGGTGTTTGATCTATTGCTGATATAACCAGCTAGGGCATTTTACTTGTTTTCCAAGGTTTGCTGGTGCTATTGTCTTCGGGCGAATTTGAGCATGTCCTCGTCCAATACTTTCTGGCTTGTCCTCCATATCTGTTTCAGTTATGTGCAGTGCTGTGTGGTCATTCTGAATTCTTTCCTGTACCTGCATTCACGTTCATGCTATTCGGCTTCTTTTCCAGGATGTTGGGAAAGGTGGTAATCCCATCAAAGACATTGTTGATGTCAGTGGCTAGATGCCTTGTTGGTTTTTGTGGAGGACAGAATTCCAATCCACCTCTGATATGTTGTTACTCCATTGGTGGTCTGTTTAGTTGGGGAATGTCGATTTAAGTCCCTAGTTAAGTGCACCAGAGGTGTCCGGGGCCTGTAAATCAAATGCTAATAGTGGACCTGCAACACTGATTGTGCCAGCCACATGAGTAGCCTTGTAAACATGTCTCAGACCTGCCACTGCAGTGTCTGTGTGTGCAGTTTTGTATTGCCAATTTGACCTGGCAAGTGCACTCACTTGCCAGGCCCAAACCTTCCCTTTTACTACATGTAAGTCACCCTAGGTAGCCCCATGGGCAGGGTGCAGTGTATTTAAAAGGCAGGACATGTCCTGGTGTGTTTTCCATGTCCTGATAGTGAAATTCTGCCACATTCGTTTTTCACTATTGCAAGGCCTATCTTTCCCATAGTTTAACATGGGGACTGCCTTTAAATGTCTTTTAAGCATAGTTTCCCATTGGGAGCAGATAGAGATGTGGAGTTTGGGGTCTCTGAACTTACAATTTAAACATACATATTTTGTGACGTTGGTTTTTATATTGTCTGTTTGAAAATGCCACTTTTAGAAAGTGGGCATTTTCTTGCTCAACCATTCTGCACCTCTGCTTGGCTGCTGAATACACGTCTGGGTCAGACTGACAGTTGGCCTGTTTGTGAATTCATTCTAGACAGTGACACAAAGGGAACTGGGGTGTGTCCTGCATATCCTGATGAGTCTTCCAGGGCTAGAGTGGGAGGGAGGAGCTGACACCTGCACTTGAAAGGGCCTGCCCTCACACAATTGCACTCCGACCCCCTGGTGAGTGTCTGGGGCAGGGCAAGGAAGAGGCAGGGTCTTGTGCACTACAAAGTCTTTCCTTTGAAGTTTGCCTACTTCAAAGGTGGAAATGAGTATAAAGTATTGGACTGCTGACCCCACAACTTCAGATTACTTCTGGATCAAGAGGAAAGTCTGCAAAGGAGATTACCTTGATGCTTGAGGGGGACCTGCCACTCTGCCTGTTGCTTTGCTGTGATGGCCTGCTGCTGTTGCTTCGGCCTTAAGAGGGAAACAACTGGACTTTACTTTCTGAAATCCTGCTTGTGAAGTTTCTCCAAGGGCTTGGACTGAGCTTGCCTCCTGTTAAGAAGTCTCAGGGACATCAAAGACTTCACCTGCCACCACCTGGGTGCTCCTTCTGAGGACCACGACTTGCCAAGTGGTGGCAATCCAGTTCCTGGGTCCTTGGAAGTGAGCTCTGGTGAGAAAACAAGAAGATCCAGGCACCCGACTCTGGCTGACTTCAGAACTAGCACCTCTGCAATACCCCAGACCACTGCCTGCAACCTGAAGCCGTGGTCCCCGCTGGAGTGTGAGAACCCTGACTGACACTGCTTACCCGACGCTGCCGCAGCCTGGTTAATGATCTGCGACTCTGTGAGTCCTGAAGTGCTGTGTCACTGATGTCCATGACACCT
This sequence comes from Pleurodeles waltl, assembly GCF_031143425.1. Lineage (NCBI taxonomy): Eukaryota > Metazoa > Chordata > Amphibia > Caudata > Salamandridae > Pleurodeles > Pleurodeles waltl. Next base: position 188,196,379 of record NC_090447.1, read on the forward strand.
GACTCCGCTGTGGCACCTGCAGCCCCATGGTGTGACCGCGACCCTGTGAGGTCGCCCATCGTGTCTTGACCCGCTGGATTAATCAATGCTGCCAAATCGTCAGGAACTGATGCCTCACACTGACACCGCATCACCTCCCCTGCTCTACAGTAAGGAACCAATGCCGCATCAGATCCAGCGATGTCTCACCTCCACAACTCTGTGCACCAGCTTGTTTCCTGATTCACCGGCTGGTTTCCTCGTTTACCAAAGGTACTGTACCTGGGGGTCCGCGCGACTCTGTGACCGGCGTCGTCCTCCTTGCAAGTGGCGTCGCTTTGTTGGGAACTACTCCACCAACAACGTCCCTAGTTGGAGCTATTGTGTTTCTAAGCGCTATATTGAAGTTTAATCTTTGAAAAGTCGTATCTTTGCTTATGTATGTTGTCGGGAGAATGTGGTGAAAAATGCATGAGTAGTGGTACACAGCAGTGAGAACTCTGCAGTCACAACAAGGCAACTCAAACAAAGTTGCATAGGGTGCTAAAGGGCTATTTTTCCAACCAGCAGAGTGCTATATCTAAGGATATTAGAAGACATTGTGGATCTCCCACCTCTTAAAATGCTCCCTTTCACAGTGAGAACTGTTTTCCCTCTGTGAAGTTACCAGGAAATGTTGCACATTCCCGCACAGTACAGAGAACCCACCCCCTTGTGATCACAAAATATTGGGTCCACCTCACCAAAACCAGAAGTTGGTGTGGTGCCCAAGAAGGGAGGAGCAGACACATTCTTTCGGTACCCCTATGTTTTTCATCGTCCTTAGATGACAGTCCATTTCCCCTTAATAAGCCAGTGCCCAATGATGTTCCATCCGGATTAGAGTGGAAAGATGTGTTTCCCCATTTAAAAAAAGAATGTTGTGTGTTCCCTTTGCCCACAATCGATAATGTTATGTGGCCTACTTGGGAAGAAAGGCAACAGACAGACTCACCACTCCACTAACTGATTAAAAAAATGACATTGTGGCAGAAAAGGCCAGTACTTGAAGATGTCGTGCCCACAAAAAGACACAACCTCACTGATAGTGGCTGATAAAGTTTTGAGTCCCCCACTCGTGAGACTGTCCATTCCATCATACCCAGTGTTGTTATGCTCGAAAGGGTTTTTTGCCTTTTTCCTTTACCTGAGGATGTCATGGAGTCCATGTTCCGATTCTGGTTTCTGGAGCACACCACAGCCACTTGCAGGGGTGAGGCAAGCATTCATTCTGCTGTCTGTAGCTTCTAGCCCCAGAAACCTAAAACCTCCGGGAGGACCCGGCTGCACCTCCTCTTCTCACACAAAATGGTGCTAGCAAACTCTGCATAACTGGAAGTGGCACTATCCTGAAACGGAGGTAGGAACGAGGAACGTCCATAGAAACTGCCATAGTGCAGAGGAAGAGAAGAAATACTACATACAACCAAAGGGCTCTACAGGCATTAGATGAAGACTGCAAAGGCTAGAAGAACACAAGGAGCAAACAAGCTTCTACGTGTGCCGAAGCTGAACACATGTGGTGGTCGGGAGAGGGCATGGGAAGACAAGCAAACAGTAACATCAGCAGGAACCAATGGAAAAAAAACAGTTCCACATAACAACAGATAAACAGCCAGAGCATAAGGATACAGAACTAGGGCAGTACTTTGTGGGAGGAAACAAAAAAAACAGAAAAAAAGAGACAAAGAGGAAGGGCTGACCACTAGCAAGCAATAATTTTTGAAGTACATTGAAACAAACAAATGAAAAGCAGTGGGCAGGCTGTAAGCCCACCAAGAAATATATACCAAGTATATATAACAGTTCTCAAAAGCCCAACCTAAAAAAGTAATGTTTAGGCCTAGCATAAGGTTTATTTTGCCAAGTCAAAATGGCAGTTTACCAATGCACACACATGCTGCAATGGCAGACCTGAGACATGTTTAAGTGGCTTCTTAAGTGAGTGGCACAATAAATGCTGCAGGGCCACTAGTAGCATTTGATTTACAAGCCCGGGGTACATGTAGTAGTTTATTAAGGACTTACAAATATATTAATTGTGCCAGTTGAGTGTAAGCCAGTGCTACCATGTTTAAGGAGTGTGCACACATACTTAAGCACTGGTCATCAGTAGTAAAGTGCACGAAGTCCTAAGGTCAACAAAAACAAGAACAGCAAAAAGTCTGGCGGGAAGACAACCCTAAGGCTGACAAGGCTAACAAACACTAAAAGTAAAACACACATTCAAGACAAGTATGTTTTGTTACACTTTTATGAACACCTAGGTGCATGTATGGCTTAAATGTTTCATATGAAAACAGCTTCTTGAATATTTGTAGTTTATTAATCTTCTTCCTCATAAAATATATTAAAATAAAAGGAATGCCTTTGTGACAGCATACATGAAATAACACACACTTGCTTTCAATTGTCATGTCACATCTGCAGTCTAACAAAAGGACGGCTCGGTATGCCATCACGAAATAAATGGGAACACACATGGGATAATGTAACCATTCACAACTTGCCCTGGCTTCAATGGACGAGCCATCCAAATAATGGCAGACAATAACATCCAAATAATGGCAGACAATAAGTCAAGCAGGCTGTTCAAAGTCAACTCACTCTCTCTATGCTTCTTCTTTTACTTTTTTTGTGACTTGAGGTCACCAGAGAGCTAAGGCTTTGTGTACCTAAACTGAAAACCGTTTTTTTAATCAAAATGCTGTGAATGCCAGTCTTTCAGCATTTTTGGTGCAGCTTATCGTTTCTCATCCGAGTAAGAGAGCTCGTGGGATTAGTTTAGCTGTTGCAGAGATCTGTTTGTTACTAGGAACGTGCAAAATCTGTGTCATTACACAAAATGTGGTAGAAATTACATGCAATTACATGAAATGCCAAACCCACATTTGCCACTATATTTTAGGAAGAAATGCGTCCACGCAGCCATTTTGGATGCAAGAATGCGTTTTGTGCTATAGAAATTGTGAAAAATACAAGCACTACAAGTAGCTGCTGCTGTGGTCTGGTTGTTCCTGCACACTTGTGCTAAATGTTTTATTGTGTGTAATTACGTCACACGGCATACTAGCATAATTTTGGGAATTTCGTGCAAGCATGATATTAGGTTCTCAAAATTATGCAAGACTGCGTCCGCATAGCAGAAAGTTTGCTGTAGCCTATTTGCAATCTTGAGGTCATGAAATCAAATCACATCTAGGTATCATACTGAACATGCCTGCTGCAGAACAATATGTATCACGTGCAGGTCACAGATTGCAGGAGAAAAAAATATATGGGATATATTATCTGTTGCATTAATCTGTATGTAGCATGCTTCTGTCTCTTAGTAAAATTGTTCACTGTTTGAATGTCTATACTGTGGAGTATGTAACTGGAGAGGGTAGATTTTATAAGTTTGTGCATAATCTGCACCAGTTTTAATATCTCTAAAATGTCAATTATTAAGTTTATGTAGGGAGCTGTGTGTAAATTGCAGGTCAAATCTTATGTTTCCAAGGATATAGTTCAGTGGGTGAAAGCACCTTCTGTAGCTATCACAATGTAAGCTGTAAATTACAGGTTCCAATCTTAGCATAACTGGAGTAGTCATGCATTCTTCTAAAGTCAAGAATGAGTGCCCAGAGGATGCCTATGGGACGTTTCCAGGTGGCAAAATGTTGCAGGGTCAAAGAGGGAACAAGATGCCAATAAGGATGAATAGCTGATTACTGTGGATCCAATAACAAGCCCCAGGAGGCATGTACATGTGGGAAAGTTTCTTCATGTCCAGAGAAAGGTAAGATGCAGGTGAAGTTGAGAAGCTTATCACTATAGAGCAGAGGTCTTCAAACTGGGGGGCGGGCCCCCCTAGGAGGGCCTCAAGTGAACCCGGGGGGGCGCCAGGCTCTGGCCAAAAGAAGCATTATATAGATAACAGGCTGGAGCATGTTATTGCATTTTTTTAAAAAGGTAACAGTACTTAACTGCAATGTTCAAATAGTTCAAGACATATTTAAACATTGCCATCTTTATAAAATAATTGTGATACATTCTGAGGGGTGCCCAATGATTTTTATTTTTCAACTGGTGGGGCGTGGCATTAAAAAGTTTGGAGATCACTGCTATAGAGCGAACATTGAGAGGCATGAACTTTTGTACATGCACCGTTTAAGAGGCTGCCAAAGAAAGAGATCCAATAGGCATGTTCACTCCTAAATGAGTCCTAAAGCTTAGTGTTGCTTGATTAAGCAGCCTTAAGTAGAACCCCTAGTCAAAGGAAGTGCGGTCCGACCAAAAGAAAACTAATTGGACGAGCTATTATTGTTACACTAGTGAGGATTTGCAATGTGCTTTTGCAAGGCCCTGTCATAGGAGGGCCGGTTGCAAGCAGTCTCTCTTCATTGAATAACTTTAATATTAGAGAATAGTGATCACTTGCTGATGAAGAGTACTCTACTGACCAACAAGTGTTTTGTGAAGTTGCTGCCACAAACAGACACTTGTTAAGTCCATCAGAGTTTTCAAAGCTTGGGTGCCTACTTTCAGAACCACTTTGTGTCTGATAGCACTTAAGCAGTTGCACCCTTCATTTATTCTTACTTGGAGTAACCTGAGAGGTATTGTGCTGGGTATCTTTGTAGGAAAAACATCGTCTATAACAACAGTTGCTGATGACAATCAATGGTCTTACCACAGCATTTAATACTGACTTACAACAAAGTAGAAGACACAGCAATCCCTTCCACAGTTATGAGTCACAGAACTCAACAACATCGCACCCAAAGACTCTCATTACATGGGTCATTGAACTTCTGATGTGGTAGTACCAATACTGCTGGATGCAGTAATTTCCAGATGTGGTATTATTGCACTGTTACAGATATGACCCTGAGAAAGCTGCGTTTTTGCACCAATTCGTGCATAATTTAATCAATTATTGGTTATTTTCTCCATGAAAATGTTAACCAATTTAAGGCAGATAAGATAAGGTTGGTACTTGCACCATGATAACTTGGTGCAAACCCGGAACTCTATTAAGTCCATCTAGAGGGATGCTTATCTCGTAATAAGGCTGAAATCACAAAGTCATTAACATTCCATTGACAGTGAAGCAGATTTTGCCCACAGTAATGACAGAGAGGAATAGATCGCAAAACAATGAAGGTTTATTGATAGATTAGTAAGGTTACAATATCCAATCAACCAGTTAGACATAAATCGATATTCATCTGAATAGAGTATACATGACTATGATCCTAGTGGTTCAAACAGTAATGTGGTTATTGCATTATGAAAGGTAACATATGAACATCAAGGCAAAGACTTGTTTCCATATAAGAAGCTCCCTAATTCTAAGCTAAAGCTAGGGCAGGTCAGATAAATTAATCAACAGCAGGTGTGAACAAATACAGCACCTAAAAAGCACCAGATTACGATTCCAATTAAAATGAGAATAAATGTGGTTCTATGAGCAGAAAAATTTAGGAGCATTGGGCTCAAAAAAAAGAAAGGACTTTGACTTGCAAAGACAGAAAGGGCAAGTATTCTTACTAAATAACAAGATTTTCACAGTTAAAACATAACATTTTGTTCAAATGATACAGACTTTTGGTTCCCACTGGCCAGGTACCAATCAAAATTCAGTGTTCTCTCCATACTTTGTATCAGCCTCCTTCTCACGGATAATACCATGCCATATTCTTCTTCCACTGTGAACTTCACGATATCTCACTAGTACGTATTCACCGCTTCAGTTTCTCATCTATTGCAGGTGTTGAAGTCACTGTCCAAACCAGCTACTTGCTGTTCTATGAGCTTCAAAATGTAAGCTAGCAAAGAATAACATTCTAACTGACCACACAGTGACTCTGGTAAGTGAAACAGAAAAGTGTTATGTGCAGGAAACAGAAATATGAGATTTATTTCAAAATGGAGTGTGGCACCTAGTCTCACACAGGCCAACTTTAAATCACACTGGTCTGCCTTGCGTTAGTTTGCATCAGGGAGGAGGGTCTGGGAATTCCCATGCATCCACCCATGGATTTTGGTGCATTCCCAGAAAGCTAGTAAACCTAGTAAATGAAGACAATGCCTCTAAGGATTGTCTTTGTGCAGGAAGATGTCCATTATGGTGGAAGGGTGACTGTGTTGGCGCTAGGCTGCACAGAGTGCACCTGCGCAAAGAGAGTGCAGAAATACTTCATATCTTTGTCAATACGGAGCATTTCTACTCTCTCCCTTTCGCAGAACGCACACAGCAACTTCGTGTGCAGCCCTGTGTTGTGTTTCAGATTAGGAAATATGCCTCCTGATCTGGGCATCTGACAAAGATAGTACCACCGTTCCAAACACGTAATTAGTCTTACTACCATGTCATCTCATCTTGAGTATCTTTGTATGAAGGTACTTGGTCTCTAAAGAGAGGTATTTCCTTTAATGCCTTATCTTTTTTTTGTCCTCATAAGTAAATCCCACCATACCGTACGAGGGTCATCAACCAACATCTAGCATGGTAACCTCATTAACTAGGTTTAAAACCAATTAGACCTCTCCCGAACCCTCCCAATACTCCTCTCCAACCACAGATCCATGAACTAGGAAAGGAGAGCAAAAGAGAGGAGGGGGGTGGAAAGGGGGCCGAAATAATCATTGGACTACATGATATAGAGAAGACAAAAATATTTATAAGACTATACATCAACAGTAATTCTATTTTGTCGAGCATTTTCCCAAATAGCCCAACTTTCATCATTGATACCCATTGGACCGCTACGTTCCAAACATGAAAAGTGATCCACTGAAGACATCCAGTCCAAAACACTTGGAGGTGACGGACTAACCCACTTTAAACATATTTGTCTCCTAGCCAATAATATCAACAGAAACAATATACCCTTACACGGTCTAGATAACTTCAGTTCCCATGTTAATGCCTTATCTTTTAACATTAGAATGCAAGATAATTAAGGGGGCCATGGAAATATAGCTTAGATAGAAAATGCCAAAAGCCTTACCTTTCTGGTTAATTGCCTATGTGTAGTGAAGGATGCCCTCCACACAAATGTAGGCAAGGTTTTTAACTTATTCAGTTCAAAACAAAATCTGTATACAGTGAAGATGCGTAGACAAGCAGGTTAAACTGAAGTCCTTTTATTGGCATATTATCTTACTCATCAACAGCCGACATGTGTTTTTTCACCAATGTGACTTTTTCTAGGCTGTAAGAAGTACATAAAACTAACACTTAGTAGTCTTTCTACGATGACAGGGAAATATACATTAAAAAAACATTCCTCTATGTGTCTCATAGGCTAATGTATGTGCCAGCGTGACGAACAGCACCACTAATCCATGCTAGAAAATATGGTGAGCAAAACATTCAATCTGAAGCAATCCAAAAAGAATCACGTGCAAACTAGAAAAACGGAAATGGTGGGTGTTAAGAATCCCCTAGAAGCCCACTGAAATGATAGAGTGATGGCACCCACAGTGCAAGGATGTGCAAAAAGACAAAAACTGAAGCCCGACCGTGAAACCGAACATAAAAAACAAGGAAAATAAATGAGCTCATACAACAACAATCCTAAAGAAAAAACAACCTAATGGTAGTGTTGCAAGAACAACAACGTAGACTTGCATGAAGGGTCAGCTTGTGGATTTAAAGAGTTAACAAGTCCAGGTAAGTTGTATTGGAGCCAGCCAATATTCAATAGCTCATCTACTAGTCCCATTGCAGATATAACAAACATTTTCTTAACATTTCCAGGAGTGTCGAGAAAAAATGGAATGTTTAGGTTAGGGTGGTGCATCCTAACCATAAAAATATAAAGCATGTAGCTCTTAAAAAAAAAACATAAGCTAAAGGGTACATTATTAGTATGATCACGGAAACTCAGTATAATGTCCACACTGATACAAGTTACTAAAAGGGGTGAGTGGCTAACCATTAGCCAGAATAATACTAAGTAAATTAAAAATCACATACCCACAAACAACCGGCATAGCGAACACCACAGGCCCACAGCAAACCAAATTACTGTCATTTAATTAATACGAAGAGGACAAATGCGGGCAAAGTATGTAAATTCACAATGATAACAGTGGACTTACCCTCAAGCTCAGTCTAGGAAGGTCCCAAAAGAAAGCACCGTTCCAAACGTGGACCGTGATAAGGCCACAGTCTATAATTAACAAAAAACAAGAGAAATACAAGACAATGTTGTATTTTTTTAGCAATCATAGTGACATCACAGTCGTTGGTCCCCTAACCAGATCAAACATACCAACACACAGAAAAATAGGAGATGCCATCACATAAAATTAAGTTAATGCCTGAAATCCCCATCTGAGGTAAGGAGCGTGGAGTCAATTCCAAGTGCGAAAAGGGCGCCCATAGTCTGTACTATATTGTCAGCATATGACATGGAGTAACAAAGGTGGAACCAGCAACACCACAAATTGACTAAACATACAACTGAGAAAGTGGAGGCAAGATTGAAAAAGTATGTGCACTACAACAATACCCTACCCGACCTCAACCATCACAAAAACAAAGTCAACAGAACACAATTAAAAAGATCAGATGAGAAGTGAACCTATTGTGGGTGAGTTAAACAATGTGACAAACCAAAAGGAAGAGATATCAGAAATGGCAAGCTAAGTGCATGGAACGTGCTGAGAAAACAGAAAAGGTTCCCATTAAAAAGTACAGTGGCCGAACTATTTGGGTAAATGACAGGTATTTAAATGCTGCATATTTATGAACACATATGGAACAATGCACAGCAATAACACATCAGAGAAGAAGTGCATGGCAACGTCCCTATGTATTGTGTAAAGTCATAGTATGCATTATTACTGCTGCATCCTTAGGAAATGGCAATTATTGAAAAGCATCACTCTTTTAAAATCACACCCAGATCGTACATAGCAAAATAAGTTTAAAACAAATGTAACTGAAGTTGTCAGAGAGACAATGTAGTGTCCCAGTGCCCTGTTATTGATCTCATCAAATTGTCATATGCAATATGCATGCCCAACCCATCGGGGAAATAGTAATTATTCAACTACAGAATATTCATGAGTGACATAGAAAGTGTACTGAAAAGCCACCTTGGAATAAGTGTGACTAGCAACGCGAGATAGACAATGCAATAGAGGGAAATACACAGAGTACCTCTTATAAAGTCACTGTATGGTTCGATTCGGATAACACGTAATAAGGCCAGCAAGCCCAACCACGTAATAGATTTAAAAAAATTGAATACAATATGTTCAAGAGCAAATAGGTAAAGTGTATTTCAAAGCAACATTATAACAAATGTAACAGCTGACAAGAAAAGCAATGCAATACTGCAAAATCCAGATGTACTTCCTATGACTTTGTTACGGTGGTCCGGTCCAAATAGCACACGAGAGTGCCAGTGTCAATTCAGGGTCAGGAATATGTGACAGCAACCCAATCAATAGAAGTATTCAAAAATCACCATTATCATCCCCGAAATGGAACAGAGTAATTGAAGTATTCATAAAGACCAAACTGGTTCCTAATGTCAACATTCAATGTTACAGAAATACATACAGTTCTTTGTCCACACTGAGTCTCATTCCAGCTGACAGTAACTGAATTATCCATTGTTAGAAAAGGGGTCTCTAGTTTGAAGTCAGTTTACACCCTGTCCAAGTAGGGACCCTCACTCTAGTCAGGGTGAGGGAGATACACTGCTCAGATAACCCCTGTTCGCCCCCTTGGTAGCTTGGCACAAGATAAGGACCCTTAGCCACATCATAACGTACCTGAATATACTCAACCTATCCTCATCAAGACACTCACTGATCTCCCGAGCCCCTCCTCCTACCTCTCAGCTCCATCACTGACATGGTTTTATATTGCTCTTTCCACTCTGCTTGTCGCCCCCATATTGGGTGCCTCCGGCGCACAAGCTGCACAAGCTTAGACCCCTAGTTCAAGGTTTCTGGCCCGCACCAAGGCTCCCTCCTTGCTTTGGAGCCACTTCATTGCTTTCTTTTTCCTTTCCTTGCTCCTCCTTCCCCTCATCCTCCCTTTCATCCCACCCCATCTCTCTCACCCTTCTTGTCTTTGTCTTCATCACCTGAGGTAGCGGACACTACCAATGCCCTCAGTGACTGAGGGACTCCTCCCACAAAAATCTTCCCCTCTACCTTCCTATTCCCCCCTGCTCCAGCCTTCTACCCGAGGCTCACCCCCCCCCAAGATCTGCCCTACCCATTATCCAAGATGCCCCGCACAGGACCCACGACAAGTTCCACGCTGAGTGCAATCTCCTGGAATGTCAGCGGCCTCACACACTACATCAAACGGAAAACAATATTGGCTTAACTACAATCCCAGTGCATAGTCATTGCCCTCTTACAGAAAACCCATCTTTCTCATCTAGAATCTGAGAAACTACATTGCGACTGGGTGGGATGGATGTTACACAGCAGGTATCCGACAGACGGAACACTGGATCCTGGCTTGTGAAGGAAATGCGGTGCTGCAATCCTCTTACGAAGGTCGTTACCCTTCACCATCCTCAAGAACTGGACAGACCAGATCAGTTGATACATCCTCGCTAAAGCAGAATCGGCAACCACATTCCTTGCACCGGCTCTGTATATGCCCCTACAGGTGCTAAGCGCGCTTTCTTCCTCTAACTGAAATTGGGGCCACACACTTCCTCCTGGGGGGAAATTGGCTCACGATCCTGTACTTAAACGTACTGGCCTTTTAAACCACTGCAACAATACCAACAGGGCCCTCATGGGCGACCTCATGTCAGACCAGGGCCTGATAGACCACTGGCGCCTAGACCCCCGAACAAATAGGGAATACACCTGCATATCGCTGGTTCATGGCACTCAATCCAGAATAGACTACTTCTTGATCTCCCAGAGGACTGTAGTCCTTATTAGGGACTCCAGATTCTATAGGCCGCACTCTCAGACCACTCCCCCGTCCTCCTTAGTCTAGACCTAGGACTCACCACCTGGGACGTAAACCATGGTGACTGAACATCTCATGTTACCGTACACCCCAGGGAAAAGCCCAACTATTCACCCACATCACCAACTACCTAGGAAACAACAAAGGTTTGGTCTCCTCTTGTAGAGTTCTGTGGGCTGCAGCGAAGGCAACAATACGTGGCCAACTAATGAGGGATGCAACCATCGCCAACGCTCAGCTGCGCACCCAACAGAAAGACATGGAGCGTGCAATAGCGACCCTTACTTGCCCCTACACCACGGATCCCTCCACTGACACCCGCTGCAGCCTCAAGCGGGTCAAAATGGACCTCAATAACCTCTTCACCTCCAAAGCAGCGTACGCCCTCCAAAAACTGAAGGGACACCATTATAAACACGCCGAAAAGGCGGGCCGACTCCTAGCAACACAGCTGCGCCAACAGGAAGCAGTGCTAGCTATACCGGGCATACAATCTTCGAGTGGAGTTATCCTCACCCGCCCCAGGACTTTGTGCATTTGGAGACTTTTATCAGTCCCTTTACACCCCTGAAACTGTAGAAGACCCCCACATGGCTCTTCACATTCCTAGTATGATATGCCTCTACTCAGGCTCAATGAAGATGGCAGGAGCTTACTAGAGGGCGAAATTAGCAAAGTAGCTGTTTAGAGAGGCCCAGGCCATCTCTAATATACCCTACCATAAAACACCAGGGGAAGATGAATTCCCAGCGGAATTCTACAAATGGGCAGGTAAGGATGTGGTAGACATCCCACATGAAGCCTTAACAGAAATGGCAAGGACTGGTACCTTAGGTCCCATCTCCAACAGAACGACCATAGCAGTCCTTCCAAAACAAGGAAAGGACCACCTGCTTCGTGGGACCTACGGACCCATCTCTCTTCTAAACAGAGATATCAAGATCCTGGCAGGGGTACTGGTGGCCAGCCTACAGAAAGTTATCCCATCCCTCATACACCATACGCTAGTGGGAGTTGTGCCCGGCCAATTGTCGAGAAACCTTCTTTGCACCTTGACACACGCCCTATGGTCGCCCAGAAACCTATGAGAGGAAGCCCTTGCTCTGTCTTTGGACACAGAAAAAGCATTTGACAGGATTGAATAGTGGCACCTCTTCAAGGTTCTGCAACATTTCGGCATCAGGCCGATGATTTCATAGCCAAAATATACTGGCTCTACGACTCACCCACAGCACAAGTGAATTGCAGAGGTTTCTTATCAGACCATTTCCTATCAGGCGAGAGACTCGCCAGGGCTGCCCACTATCCCCGCTGCTGTTCCTCCTGGCCATGGAACCGCTGGCAGCCAACATCCAACACGCTCTGCTTGTATCAGAAGTCACCATCCCAGGGGGCACATCTACAATCTACCTTTACGCGGATGATGTTTGCTTACTTTTACGGACCTACCACTCTCACTTCTCACAGTCTACAGGCCATCCTCACCAACTCTGAGGCTTGGCCGAGCTACAAGGTAAACTGGGACAAGGGTTAGGCACTACCAATCTCCCACATAACCATCAGAGCAGCTATAGCAGACCTCCCCCTCCGCTGGACACCGTCCCGCCTCAAGTATCTGGGGATCTACATTAACAGAGGCCTGGATCACATACTTGTGGACAACCTTGACCCCTTAATCGCGTGCATGCAACAGGATTTTGACAAATTGTCACAATTAGGCCTCTCTCTTTGGGGGAGAGTGCAAACAGTGTGTATGGTGATGCTACCACGCTTTACATGTTACCCTTGCTGACCTCCCTTTCTATCCTACACTCCATTGATAAATGTTTCCGCTCCTTTGTATGGGGTCCTCCCACCCCTGCCCGACTAGTGCCAAACTGATGACTCACCGTTCCTGTGACATCCTCCCCTCAGTGGAGAACTATGCCCTGACCCTACACCTTTCACAGCTCCCCTACATGCCCCCAGGGACGAAGGACCTCCGCAATGGGTCCAAGCAGAATGAACTCTGCTGCACTGCTTTCAGAGATTGAGCCCACTCTACCCACTTGTGCTGTGGGTGAGATGCCAAGACATGACCTGCCAACCCAATGGTGCAAGCCATGGTGAAATCCTGGTGAGGAGCCCACCGCCTGCTTGGAGAGACGCCCACCTTCACGATCAGGCAACACTATGGATCAATACAAGACTACGGATTGCAGGACAAATGGTAGAATGGAGAGAATGGTGCACCACCGGCATCACCCACTTGGGACAGATAGCTGCAGACAGAACATTCAATGTAGTGTTACGTGATGAGTAGGACCTCCCCCCACAACAGGCCTGGAGGCACACACAACTCCAACAATGCCTGGTTCACAGTATGGGACCACATCCATGGTCCCTGCAATCCTCTCCGGTAGTTTCCTACCTCAGAACCTGGAGTTACTTCCACTGTGTAATGTCTGGCCTTCACGCCCTCTTGATCCGCCAACTGTTCTCCCTACCGCTCCTCAAAATCCTGCCACCTCACGGCAATTAAAACTACAAGTAGACTTTGAAATGGAAGACAGGGCAGATTTCCTAGAAGTCCGCGACCCGGATGAAATTTTGCCTTTTTAAAACGCTCCATGAAAGGTACTGGACACCTGCTAAACTGAGAGCAGCGGGCCTCTTACCTCATGCGAACTGCTGGTGTTGTCCTCATGCTTATTGCAACCTCTTGCATATCATATACCTCTTGCATATCATATGTGAGTGCCCCTTAATCACGCCCTATTGGGACTCAGTGGGAAGAACACTACGAGAGATCCTGCCCATCCAAAATCCACTACCCTGTCTGTTGCTCTTCCTACACGACACAGCAGGATCTCCTGATTTAACACTCCTCCACACATCGCTTGCCACAGCTAAACTCTGCATACTTCAACACTGGCGTTCCCCCACACCCTCCTCCCACGGTGAATGGCTAACAGCCATGTACCAGACAGCATCATATAAGCGCATCATTTACAACTTGCAAGACAAAGCTGACATTTTTCTTCAAACTTGGGCACCGTTCCTCCAGGCAAAAGCATACCAACCCTAAAACCCCAATCCCTATAACACTCCGTACTCACCAGCCCCCCTCTTTTTTTTTTCTCTCCTCCTCCCTCGGTCACCTCACACTATCTCCCTCCCATTTTCGCTTTTCACTTCATTTTACTGCGCACTTCTCGTAAAACACTTTACTAATTCAAACACATGCACTATATTTCCCAACCAACACCTCACACTCTCCAGACACTCCATGCCGTCACATTTCTCTGCCCCACACATCCCATCACTCCCAACCTAACACCACATACCCTATCCCCTTTCATCCTACTAAACATCTCCTGTCTTTTCTACACTGTGATACTCGACCGCATTGTAGCTTTGTAATCTTACTATTTCTTCGCCTCATTGCCTCACTACCCTACTGGCTCCACACCTGACCACCTTACTGCCGCTTTAACCCACAGTAGAGTTCCCCTCCTCACATTCTCAGCTCCTGCCCCCTGCCTCCATTCCCCACAACACCCCCCCAACCGTGAAGAATGAATGAACATCCAAAATGGTCCAGAACCTTCCCGACCTCTTACAGGTCAACGGCTCCTACACATTAGCAGGACACAATACAGCCCAGTCATTACCACCAATAGACCGGTCCAGGATCCCACCCCCTAAATCCTCCCCAAATGGCCTTTTCCATCTTGGTCATGGTATAACTAACACTTCACTTAGGACACTGATCCACCCCCCCACCCACCCCATGAAAGCACAAACCCTGCGACATTTATAGCGTATGTCTGAGCCATGAACATGTAACATTGATTTCTCTCATGTAACCACGTCTGTTCGTCCCCCCCATGCTGTATCTTGTGTTTTGAATTTAGATCTAATAAAGAATTGCAAAACAAAAAAAAGAAAAGAGACTTTTACTTCCTGGTAACTGCTGTATATAGACTATGCTCATGATGATTTAGTGGTTTCACTTCCCCTCACCTGCAGTTTGCGACCTAGGGTTTAATGTGAAGTGCATTTTTTGTGTGAATTGTGCTTGGTATAGTAAAATTTGCAAGTTAAGAAAGCATAATATTAGTTGCCGGTCTTGTAAAGACATCTATAAAATCCTTAGATTAATTTTGCCCTTGTCCACATCTCATTGTTCCTATAATCATGTCATCTCTTAAAGACAAGGCTCTCCCACTTGTGTGGTGCTCGTAATGGTATCATTATGCTTTTAGTGCCCCTCTGTGAGACGAACACCACACCACCGTCTTCCAAAATCTAACTCGCTCACACTGTCCGTGCCGAGTAATTCTGCATGTGTTGTACATCAAAAGTACGAACCACTCATCCAACGGGACTCAGCTAAACTGCGACAATCAAAAGCACTTAGTAAAAAAAGAAGCCCATGGTAACAGTTATGGCCCAGAGGCCAAACACAAACTAATCACAAAGCGGAGTTTCCAGAGCCTGCTGGACCCATGAACTTACGGCGTTTCCTGCTCGGCCCTTGCCTATAAGTCAAATCCTCTCTGTTGTCAGCATCCAAGACCTCTGCACAAGTCTCCATCAATGGTTATGGTGAATACAAACACCCATTCCCACCAAGCACTTGAACTCTCTCTCTCATTCCTTCATTCTCAGACACGAGCAATCAATCCTTCAGTCTCTCGAGCAATCAATCCCTCAGTCTCTCCTCCATGGCCAAAATGAACTATCACCTAACTTTTCTTATTCAATCTGCTCCCATTCTGACTCGTTACAATGCACTCTCAACGGAAGAATGTAAGTACCAGTAAAAAGAACCTCTGAATATTGCTGTCATGCTCTTTTTCAACTGTAGAATAATCTTAAGCATCTCCTATATTTATGTAGTAACAAACCCAGGAAAATCTGTTTAGAGACAAACTGAACTCAGTTTAACGCTGTCTGCCATCATGTCGAAATTCCTGCATTATTCTCAATAGAACTACGCATGAACAATTATGGAAGCATACATTTAATATAGTTGTAAGTGTAGTATGTTAATGCATAACCATTATATTTTGTAAAATATGTGATACGTTCATGATTGTGATACATTTTTTTTGCTGTGCGGAGTCATAATCATTGGAAAGCTCATATCCTTTGTTAAGCAGACCTGCCTAAAGTTGACTCTACTGTCTTCATATTGTGAAACAAAATATATTTGGAATTTACATTCATCACATACAACGTAGACGTTGCTGTTATGAACACACAGACACAATCTAGGTTTCAAATTATCTTAAATTAGGATAAATCACATAACGTAGGTATGTTCACTGGGTGCAAACGTATATATATGCATCCCACTTAAAATACACAAAATTGCTGTTATATACATTTAAAGGCAATCTAGGTTTCAAAGTATCTGAAACTGGGCTTTTGTCACATAACTCAGGTATGTTCGTTGGGCTTATAAGCACTTCTGCTGATAGCGATGCTCATTGTGTGAAACATTTCATCTCAACTTTGTCATTGAGACTTGTTGGTACTAGTGCATCTAAATGTTCCATCCAGTAATACTGCGTCTGTGCAAACAGATCACCTGTATTCACTTGTTGCTAAAATGTGTTCCAAGATGTGAAATCCGATTTGATGGATATTGTATCCAAGTTGTTGCCAGTGCACGGCCACAGGTGCTCCTCCACTGTTATTGATGTTACTTTTATGTTCTGTGAATTACATTTTTACCTTCCAGCTAGCCCTGCTGCGTATCCCTTTTCACGTGGTTACTTAAGTAAAGTTGTTAGTATCACATGTACTGAACTGCTTTTAAGATATCCCCCCTTGTAAGGATTTTGTAGAGTTGGTCTTCAATTATATTATTGCATTGGACGCAAATATAGATGGGTTTCCTTTTTGGTTGTTTGTTTTGCTCTTTGTTTGTTGTCAGCTGCGGATTCAACCCTTAAAATGCATTTTTTCTATTATTATTTCTAGAGTGACCAGAGATCGATTTGTGTGGGAAGAGTGTTTGCATTTGCGAGTCATTCTCAATCCTCAGTATTTCAAAATCGTTTCTCTAATCCTTTCACTTTGGTTTGAGGATTCTTTTTTAATGAAGAGCAATTTCGTATCCCCTTTTCTAAATGTCAATCAACAATAAATCATCTCTGCATACCTCTTTGTATCTTCCTGCCCTAAACTTTTCCAGTAATGCCAGATTTTAATGTTATATAGTTGTGAACTGAATTAAGTGTCTTAGGGCCAGATGTAGAAAAGGGTTTTTCCCATTCTGTGTCAATGGGAAAATGTGTTCGTACATATGGCCCTTAATACTGTCAGCAAGGTCTTTTTTGGACCCTACCATATAAGGAACAAATCATCAATACATATTGAATGTAACTTAATATCAGCTGGTAGTAAGCCTCCTCAACTCTAACGGCTTGATTATGTGCTCACACTTGGCATGGTGGGTTGATGAACATGGGCCTACTTGAAAGTAATGAGTTATTTCTGGGTCTCTTCTTTCTGTGGGTTTGCAGGAAATGATCATGCATATCACATTTAGGGAATATACGTAAAAGGATGTTTAGGCTTGGGCCACGGGCCAGTTATGCCTAATGAATGAAATAGAGAAAGGAAAATAACTAAAATAGGGGAAAAACAGAGAGGGACACACAGAAAAAATAAGCATGAGAGAGGCGGCTAAGAAAGAGAAAGGTTGAAAGCAAAAAGAAGGGTAGATAGAAAATGGGAAGAAAGAATGAGAGTAGGAAGGATGAGTAACGGAAAGGAAAGGAACACAAGGAAAGGAGAAAAAGGGGAAGTAGGGTGGAAGTGGCAAAGAAGAAATAGAAGGAAGTGGGAAAGAATGGAAACATGGCATGGTGAGAGGTTAGGTGGAAGAGTGAAAGATTGGACAGATGAAAGTGTGACTGAACTGATTGAGAAGAATGAATAGATGGATGAGTTAAAGTGTGGATGGATGGATACATGCATATACTGATGGGTGGATCCGTGAGCAGATGTACGGCTAGCTAAATGGATGAATGGAAAAAGTATGAGGAACAGGTGGATGGAAAGGTGAAGGGATATACAGATAGATTGACTGATGAATGGATGGTAGGGTGGATGGATGGATAGATGGATGGATGGAAGAAGGGTGAAAGGATGAAAGGAATTCTTGTAAGGAGAGTCTGGCTTGCTAGCTTTGCATGCTCTTTGTGATCAGATGTGTCTTTCAAGTGAGTGTATTTTTATTTCCTGGCTATTCCCTTGCTTAATATTATCCAGCCATCCAGCATTATTAAGCACATGTTGGTCTTCCAAGCAGCACAGAAATGTTGCTGCGGAAGAACCGATCCAATTTCCAGGTATTTGCAAGTAATTTTGCCCATTGTGTGTAAACAGTTGTGTTACAATATCAAATGCATTGATTAATTAAGAAAGGTATTGTTGGCTTTTAAATATGTTTCGAGCTTTTGAGATTCCGAATTTTTCAGAACGTTTGCCTATACATAACTTTGAACTTTGCTACGAGAAGATGCAATAGGGAACTCTGAGGTCAATCGTCCACAGATTTCCAAATGTGTGACATGGTGCTTTCTAAGCCAAAACAGTGGAAGTAGGGTAAGTCACCTTTCAGCACATTGTCTCGTGTTTGCCCTGAAATATTGTTCATTACTAATTAAGAAAAGGAAGGTTGTCTGGGATAAAATTCTAGAAGATCAAGAGGATGCCTCCTTATGTAAGCTGGAAAGTGCAAGGATCTCTGGGATCCAAGAAGTGTATAGGACTCGGATGGACGGGTAAACGCAGAAGGGTAGCATAACGCAGGCTGATTCACTCTCACGCTGTCAGTGCAACAACCTACCAAATGCTTTATCTCTCACCCTTGCACGTCCAGAGTGCCTGTCTGTCCAGGGTCTGAGCCATGCCAACTGGGGCTCACCTAAATGGTGCTTGCCCGCATTTGTAAGCCTTCAGGATTTTAAGAGGGGCTTGAGTATGAACGTCTACTAAACAATGTTTGTTTCCTTCTGTCCAGCAGACATAGGTGGAATATGGGTCTTTGTAAAGATTTTGCAACTTCTGCTGAGGTTGCAACCCTTGATTGCTCTTACACTTCCTTCTTTGTTGACTGGGTACATTTACTCTGCAATTGAGAGTATCTTTACCTTTAAAAACAGGTACACGGCTACTGCTCATGGCACCAATTTCCATTCTTGCCATTTTGGCATCCTTAGGGGCCTTCTCTGATTACCTCTCTTTTTTCGTAATGAAGTGTGTATTTACTATTCTTACTCCACGTGCGCATTGATAGTAGGGAAGGTTATTTAGTGGACCGAGACACATATATAACTGAACTTTTAGTTTTTTGATACACTCGCTCAAAACTACCTAAACACACTACAGGGATTGGTCCTGAAAATGCACTGGTCCTCACAAGGATAGTGTTTGTCTGGAACTGACAGTCCTCACAGCATGGGCTATCCATGCCCACAGACACACAGACACACACAAAGTGCCATGCAATTTGCAGGTCTCTCTCTCTCAGTGCCAAGTGACGAGCTCCATAACACAATATCCGCACTTTGGTTGTCATCATCCACAACATGAAAACAGCTCTAACATAGGGTCAAAACAAAAATAACACCCTTACAATCACACACCCTACATGGTGTGGCCTGTTATCCATGTGGGTGAGCGCGTCAGCACCCTATATAGGGGTAGTAATGCTACATACAAATGCTACAATACACTACAATGCCATTCTGTACTATTTCCCACTTCCTTCTCTCTTGATCGGGGCTAAGCCTGGGCAGAGAGCAGGAACCGCAAGGTGTCCTGTCTTCAGAATAAGCGCCTCTGTTGAAGTCGAGCCTGTACCGCATGTTCCTCCATTGTAAAAAGCAACATTCCCCTTGCATCACCCCTTTTCCCTGCCACTGCATTAATATACAGACAGTTGTCCTTCCTTTTCACGTCACTCCATACGATAGTTTTGCAGTTTTGTAGCACTGTGAATTACAGGCATTATTACTACCCTTTCAGTGATACTCGTTTTTATCAATGTTAGAAAGATTAAAAAAAGCTGATTTAGACACATGCGAGGTCCTGACTTTTAAGCTGGTCATAGATTTCCCCTATTGGGACATTACCCAATTAAGACATCTTGATGGTGATTCTTGCTAGCCACGTTTATCAGATAATAAAATAAATCAATGAGTTAATGCCCCGGTTGCAGAGACCAAGATCTCTGTTTGTGTTCCAGAGGTCAACGCATTAAAATCCCAGCAAAGGAGCTCAGGGGGTTGATCGATTTATTGCAGAGGTCTTGGTATAATTATCAGACCACAAGTTCAAATGCTAGCAAGACACCTCAGTGAGTTAGTCACCCATTGCAACGCCCCGCATGCATCACGTAGAGTATGTGTTTGAATCCTTGCAGGGGCAATTAACCTTTCATTCATTCAATTGTAATAACACGAGTACCATTTAGTTAGGGATCAATTAACTACTATTGAAACGCACCAAAACCAGTTCCACTTCCGTTGTGACAAACATAAATGGTCATTGTGAATATAATGATAGCTAGATGGCAGGTCGTTTTTCAGAATGGTCTGTTAGCGCGGATTATTCTTTGAAGGGCATATTTTCTTCCGTTGCGCCCTGGCGTACAGATATGACAGCAGGGCTGTCTTTTCTTGGGCTGTTTACACCAGCAGCCGGTCCCGCCTGCAAGGAGTCGTGCCTTCAGCTTGGCTAAAATGGCCTATCTGGGGACCCGTATTGAACACGCCAGTCCAGCCGCAGAGGGAGGACGAGTGTGCACTGGAAGCTGAAGTACCACAACACCCCCATGTTGAAATGTTGGGAGTGAAATTAACTCCTAAATCCTGCTCTGGCATGGAAAAGGTAACACCCAAATAGAGAGATTCACCCAGCTGTCCGCCATGTTGATTTCATACTATAATTTTCTGTGGAATGACAGTAATTATTCCCGTGCAATTTGCATCAATAATAAGTCATTCACACTGGCAGCGATATGCCATTTTTTTAAAGGGATGCCCAGCAATTTCACTTTTCCACATGAATTACCAAATGCGTTCAGTTTTCTAATTTGAAATGTTCTAATGTCAAAGATGTTTTTCACTCTGAAAAGCAAAAAACCTCCTTTTGTGAATCAGTTCGTGTTGGTTTGCGTGTGATTATAACAGTGGCAGCTGCAACGAAATGAGAGGGGACAGAATCCAACATGGTTGTCAATCCCCTCTGAATTCAAATGGACCTTTTCTCCTTGAAGTAAAAAGGACTGAAATAGAGCAATAGATAGCCTGTGGAATAACAAAGGTCCCTGCAGCCCCTCGGTGTGGGGGGTTGCCCTAAACTCCAGGGGGCCCCCTCAGCAGAGTACCCTGCCCTAAGAGCTTATGAGTGAGTCCGTGGGGGGTCCCCAGTGTTCCTTCTAACTTTGCGAAATGCAAATGTGTGCTATTAGTTACTGAACAAATGTAAAGGGTGCTTGTGAGCCAGAAGATGCTCAAACTAATAGAGTCATT
This sequence comes from Pleurodeles waltl, assembly GCF_031143425.1. Lineage (NCBI taxonomy): Eukaryota > Metazoa > Chordata > Amphibia > Caudata > Salamandridae > Pleurodeles > Pleurodeles waltl. The sequence continues at coordinate 188,217,886 of NC_090447.1, forward strand.
TGATGCTTCATGATGACAATGATCTACTCTTTTTAAGTGATAAAATAATGGTGTTACCAGCTGTGTTCTGGACTTTATCTTGCTAATAGAAGCTTATGAGAACTGTTTGGACTAGGTGCGATCTGATTGTGCATTACTACAAATTTACATTTTGAGAGCATTTGATGTATATTAAACATGTAGTGGCTTACTCACAAACTGCGTTTTGTAATCTGCGTTGTAGTAGTACAATAGAAACACTTGCATACTACAAAATGTTATTCACAAATGTACATCCAGAGGTTCCACCTATGCATAGCTAATACTTCAGTGTGATCTCCACCCTGACTGCGGTGTCTCTGCACACATAAGTATACATTTAAGTAGTAAACGTGGGAGGGGGAGGGGCTAGAAAATAGGAAATACTACTAAAGTAGAGGGGTTAGATGAGGAATAAGGAGGGGCTAAGGGAGGTAGGGATGGGTTTCGGGAGTGCCGTGCACACACCCAGCCACAAAAGATTAAGCTCATTTCTATTCACAAAATTCACTTCTGCAGTTACCACAGTCAAAAAAGAATCCAAAACAGTCACAAACGTACTCTAGCTCGGAGCTGGAGTAAGTCTAGCATCAAGCGTGGCCAACCACTGGTACAGCAAAACCCTCCCATAGAAAATAATGGAGGTTGAGAATTAAAATAAAACTCCATAGGATATAGGAAATACATTTAGAATGCTTTATTTTTAGTTTAAGAAAGAATGTATACATTTAATTTAATGTTAAAAGAACCATATAATAATAAAGCGTCTTTATTAGTGTAGAGTAACTAAGCTATTAGCCACGGAAACAGTTACCTGAAAGTTTTTATGGGTGTGTTCACTTTTAGAAAATTAAAGTTTATAGGAGCAGACTGTCAATCCTATTCACACATTATTATTATGAATTATTATTATTATTATTACCAATCTTCAAAGGGGATATTTCATGTTATATTTCAATTTTTCCTAAAGGAAGGGAAGCAGTTTCAATCTTTTATCATGGTGCAGGCCTGTCTTCAAGAGGTGTGTTACAGAGAACCTTCTTTTTGGTGCCGGAGCATGCCAGACATGAGGTGCTGTACTTAGAGCAGTAAAGTTTGAGGGGTTTATTGAAACTTACTTGCAGTAGCCAGGAAGTTATTGGGAGAAATGTAATTGGAGCCCTGTTGGTGGACAGCCCATGGCACTGATGTTTTTTTACAATACACATGTGTGCAACATGCAAAAAGGTACATTAAGGGGCTTAGTTGGCCTCTGGCTGACGCATACTACGTATCACGTTTGTATCCTGTCAGGTCTGATACTCCATATCACGTATTTCAATATAATGCACTTGTAATAAGATGGATGGGATATCCACCACGTTTGTGGGAGAGTACTCATCCACCACGTTTGTGGGAGAGTACTCATCCGCCAAATGCTAAATCATGCCCTTAAACTTCTTGTTTTCATGTTGCGCTTACGCATGAACTGTAACGCACACTAGTATCATGGCTGCGCACTTGCAGGGTTCCAAATATATCCTAATGCACTTGTAATAAGGTGGACAAGATAGCCACCACATGTGATAGTGTACCCATCTGCCAAACTCTAAATCGGGCACAAATCATTTGCCATAATAAGACACATTGTTGTCTAACCCATTAATTGTAACCATGGTGTTCAAGCTTCAGAGTGTTATAAGCTATAGATGACATCTCCTCTCAAGTGACCCCACTACATTGAGTTCCTGAGTCTTGTCACAAGGAGATGAGTTTGCCAATCATTCTGACAAGATTGACACTTTTCATTGCTGGCGTGACATCAGTTATTGTCATGCCCTGGAGACAGATTTTTATGCAATTACTAATTCCACTATGCTAAACCTGTAAGTAAAGTCTCAGCAGACAGAAGTGGATTTTTCGTATAACTACCTAGTTGTATGCTTTCTGGACATAAAGATCGGGCTACGTTATAATATTACAATTATTAAGCACATTAATATCATCCGTATTGCTTTGTAAATGCGATTTGTATCCGGTTCATACATTAGATTCAGTGGGATTCCTTTCTCCCACGCTTACATAAACATTATGCTGTCTTAGACTCACACTGCTACCGCATTAGTAATCCTTGGACTAATTGCTGACAATTTTCTCCTTTTCAGACCCGCCAACGCTATGTTTATAAAAAGATTTTCCAGAACTGTCAAGGCTCCTGCAGATAGTACATCTTGCCACCAACTAATGTTCCTTTTTCTTCTGATGTTTACCTTTTGAGCTTAATGACACATGCCTTCGAATTATTTTTACATTATTAATAATTATTATTGGCATACAAGTGGCCATTTATATGACAGTCTATAGATATTAGCCAAATATACATGTTTTGGAATCTGAGCAATTTTATTATATATATATATCCTAAATAAATATATATTTTTAGCAAGTGACCACAAAACAGGAATCAGTAACATTATGGTGATTCAGATACTCTCAGTCTTTGCTTTGCCTCCTTCACAACTACACTTTGCACACAGGGTCAAAAACAAAGACAACACCCTTGGAACCACACACCCTACATGACATAGTTTGCTGCCATGCCGATAAGATCTTCAGTGCCCTACATACAGTGCTTAATTTGTGCTTATTGTTTCCGGTGCTGATCACCAGCACTTATTTTTGAGGGCCGGCGCTTATTCTTGTGCCTCAAGCATTTGCTGCGAGCAAAAGACACATATTGGAAAGACGGAGGAAGGGAAAAACGAAAAAGCGTCACAAAGGTAAAAAGCAGAAAACTGCCAGAGTGAGCTGAAGGGGTAGGGAGTGGCTTTAAATGTATTGAAGAGGCCCAAGATGGCTTCAGGATTACGCTGACTCAGTATTCTGTGTTCCACATTTAAATGCAGCAGCAGCGTTTTTAAGAGGAGGGCTTTGGGCACCAGCACGCTTTTATTTACAAATTAAGCACTGCCTACATAGGCGTAGTAAGCGTTATAGAAATGCTGAAATACAGTACAATGCAGGTGATCGAAAACTGCCTGCACCACAAGTACCGTCAGAAACATGTTCTTCTAAAGGATGCTGCCTTAAAAAAGACTTGTGTGAGGAGTGCACAGGTATTCTCATTTGTGGGCACTCCTCACTCCCTATCTGCGATCCACCCAACCATCTCAGCCTACTTCCAAAATGTATTTTCTACCGTGTTTGATTACAGCTCTCCTATGCTAAATTGTGGGATGGGTGATTTGGTGATACAAAAAAGAAAGCAAGAAATAAGAGAACCAGAATCACTATGTAGAGAATTTTCCCTGGCCCTCTCACTCTGCACTCCTTCGACCCCAGATGTTTGGGAACCTGACTTCACAGACTAAAAAATGCTGCGTGGTGAGTGTGAGTATACCAGAGGGGATATTATGCTAATGGTATGTGCAGACGTTCAATGTAAAAGGCCATTACATTTTGGGAAATGCATTCAGTGAGAAATGCATACGAATTGCATGTGGGGTTCATCCAATGGCTGCCTTACAGGTATTTGCAATACAAAATGGTGAGATGCGTGCTCCCACTTGGAAAGCCAGGTATTCACCGATGGAAGGAAGAGAACGAACTCCAGATACTTGGGAACTTCCTCATGAGCACGAGGAATGTCCAGATAGGTTTACTTTAAAAAACTCTACCACTGGACTAGATCCATGAAGGTTTTTTTTAGAGAAACTGCTCACTGCTTATTCCACTCTCTGGAGTCAATCACCTCACAGCTGCTACTCCTTCAGGTGTGGCTCTCTTCTTCGAGTTACCAATGCTCAGCATTCCAACACTGATACCATCATCACAGCCAGGAACATTGTAGCCCACAAACATTACCCACTAGGAAAAGGAACAACAGTTGATATTACATAGGTGTCTTTTTTAAAGGTACTACACAACCTTAAGAAAACCATTATACACTGTACAACTGCATTCACTGTCTCTTCTACCAGGTACTTCCCAATGTAGCTTCCTATGTGCTATACATACAGTGTTCCACTGTGTGTCTATGGCTCTTACCTACAGGACCAGAACGACCACAACTCCACCATCCTCCCTGAAGACCTCAGCATCCTGGGACTCACCAAGCAGAAGAACAATCCCACCCACGTAGCCAGACACCTCCTCGACCCCCTCTTCAGCAGCTTCTCATATATCATGGTTGCCAAGCCCACCCTGGTCATTGGACAGACGACTCTCTCACTCTCTTCAGCATGCACCTACCCAACCAACCCAGAACTGCCACTACCCAGACCGTGTGATGTTACTGCAACAAACTTCCCTGAGGACAAATGGATCCCCGAGCTTCTGTCACATCTCCCCCAACCTAGCATGCAAGCCGCAACACATGGATTACCTTCTGCGTGAATCCCTGGCTTCTCCGAGAACCATCTCCACATCTCACTCTAAGCTTCAGGCCAGCTGATACACCCGGGCCTCTGATTCACAAAGCATCACTGCAAGCAGCTGGAGTGACAGTAACGCCACTCTCATGATAACACCTACAAAGGCTTCTACAAATTGGCCTTCTTCCGGATCCTTCCAGATTTCCCACCAGCACCTCACACTTACAATGGTCTACACAATGGTCTACACAACCAAGGCCTAGCCTAGCTCCACAACTGCATCCACTTTCACATCAAGTCCAGACACCTCCACTCAAATAGCCTACTACTTGCACACATCCCATTCCCGTTGATCTAATGCTCGGGTTGTGTTTTGTCCCACACTGCCCCTATATCTTGAAAGTAGCTCCCCTCAGGGTTGTCTTCTGCATCTTTGACTTCTTCAAGAAACTGAGAAGCTGCCTGTACCAGGAGGCCACCCTTCTCCAGCAAACCTTCAAGGGCGATACGTGGGCTCTACAAATCTGAATAACCTAACAGCATAACAAAAGAATATGTGTGAAAGAATTTATTGAAGATGGCGTGAATACAGTTTTAAACTGGAAATAAATAATGTTCTGATTTGCCAGCTTTGAAGTTTGAATACTACATCCCCAGAAAATAGGGACAGGGGTATATGTTCTGGAAACGGTGTGGACAGAGAACAGCGTTTTTATCTTTGAGAAATGTGGATCATTAGCTAGATGTGATGCAGAGGTTTGGCATTTATTCAAGCCATAGCATAGATAGACAAGAATGAGAAAAGACTCCCCTCGTTCCACTTCAGTCCTCAGATTATTTGGTGGATAGCATTGCATGTTACGTGACTCAATACCTGGGCAGTGCCACGCATACATATCTGGGCCATAATAGATTATGCTTAGATTTGCCAGTTATTTAGTGGAGCACAAAGGTACCCAAGCAATTTTTAGTCACATTACTGTGGCATTATTGAGTGCTCATTTTGACATTAGCGTGGCTTTGAAGCACTGATGGCGTTGGGTACCTTTCAACCTTGAATTCGGAGATTGCCTTGCAAACGAGATTCTGTTTGGATTGATGAGCTGCGTCATCGGTGCACTAGTGGCTCTGTTACTGTTTCCAACAGATGTGTGACACTGGTGTGTCAATCAGTTGTAGTGTTAGATGCAGGGCCGGCTTTAGGACTGGTGGCGCCCTGTGCGATAGTTTATTGTGGCGCCCCCACCCCATGACCTCCTCCTCGGTTTCACTCACCACCACCGGCAAATGTGCTCCTCATCTCTCCATCACTCCCGTTTTACATACATTCATGTGTTTTAAAGCACTTGTAAAGACTGGCTTTACTAATCCACTCAGCTAGCCACATAAAATATAGGGGCATATTTTAAAGCCCCTAGCGCCATTCTAACGCTACATTAGTGTGATTTTTTTACGCTAATGTGGCGTTATAAGGCCAAAAGCGCTGTGCCAGATTTACAAAGTGGCGCAATGCATGCATTGCACCACTTTGTATCCCTTTGCTCCACATTATGCCTACACCAGTCATAATGTATGCAAAGGTGGCATTCCCCTGTTAGGGGGGGGCAAAAAAATGGCGCAAAGAAATCTGACAGATTTCTTTGCGTCATTTTTTTCTGGCACTTTTAACGCCTACTCAGAGCAGGTTTTAAAAGGAGGCATCTGTTGGTTACAATAGGCCTCTGGGTGCTTTGCAGGATTAATATCAACATTTTTTATGCTAATCCTGGAAAGCGCCGGACTTGCATAAAAAATTCTGACACTAGTCACCTAACTACTGCCATGTTCCACCATATTTTAAATACAGCGCACACATGGTGGCGTTAGGGGAAAGCTAAAGGGCGCAAGAAAAGTGGTGCAGCACTGTGTGCAGTGCCACTTTTTTCAAATATGCCCAATATGGGCATATTTAAGAGCCCCTAGTGCCATTCTAACACCACATTAGTGTAATGTTTTTTAAGCTAATGTGGCGTTAGGAGGCCAAAAACACTGCACCATATTTACAAAGTGGCGCAATGCATGCATTGCGCCACTTTGTAACACTTTGCGCCACATTATGCATGCACCATGCATAATGTATGTAAAGGGGCATCCCCCCGTTAACGGGGGCAAAAAAATGGCGCAAAGAAATCTGACAGATTTCTTTGCATAATTTTTTTCCGGCACTTTTAATGCCTGCTCAGAGCAGACATTCAAAGGAAGCTTCCATTGGTTACAATGGGCCTCTGGGTGCTTTGCAGGATTAGCGTCAACATTTTTTATGCTAATCTTACAAAGCGCCAGACTAGCATATAAAATTCTGAAGCTAGTCCTCTAACTACCACCATGGTGCACCGTATTTTAAATATGATGCGCACATGGTGGCGTTAGGGGGGGCGCTAAGGGGCGCAAGAAAAGTGGTGGAGCACTGTGTGCAGCACCACTTTTTTCATATATGCCCCATAGGGCAGTGCTTAATTGGTAAATAAAAAGGTGCCGGTGCCCAAAGCCCTCCTCTTAAACACGCGGCTGCTGTAATTAAATGTGTGAACATGTAGTACAGAGGCAGCAGATTTCTGCTTTTTCCCCCATTGTGACTCTTTTTCGCATTTCTCTTCCTCCATCTTTCCTATATGTGTCTTTTTCTCGTAGTAAATGCTTGAGGCAGAAAAATAAGCGCAGGCTCTCAAATAGAAGTGCTCGTGCTCTGCACCGGAAACACCAAGCACAAATTAAGCACTGCCATAGGGGCTTATTTAAGAGCCCGTAGTGCCATTCTTATGCCACATTATTGTCATTTTTTTAGAGTAATGTGGCTTTAGAAGGCCAAAAACTCTGTGCCATATTTACAAAGAGGGGCAATGCATGCATTGCGCCACTTTGTAACCCTTTACGCTATATTATGCCTGCGCCAGGCATAATGTATGCAAAGGGGCCAAAAAAATTACGCAAATAAATCTGTCAGATTTCTTTGCTTCATTTTTTTCCAGCACTTTTAACGCCTGCTCAGAGCAGGTATTAAAAGGAGGCTTCCATTGGTAACAATGGGCCTGTGGGTGTTTTGCAAGATTAGCATGAACATTTTTTACGCTAATCCTGCAAAGCGCCGGACTAGCGTAAAAAAATCTGATGCTAGTCCCCTAACTACTGCCATGGTGCACTGTATTTTAAATATGACACACACATGGTGGCATTAGGGGGGCGCTAAGGGGTGCAATAAAAGTGGCGCTGCACTGTGTGCAGCGCCACTTTTCTTAAATATGCCCCATAGTTCTGTTATTTGCAGCAGGCATATTAACCCTCTATGCTACTTTATGTTGAGTCAAAGCTGCCACTAGGCAAAACTCTGATCTCTCTCTTTAGGAGGAACCTTAATCACAAGAGGTATCTTGACATTTTAATTGTTTCTTGATCTTTAAAGCTAAACACAAGGAACTTTTCAGCAGGTTCTTTTAAATCGCAAGTTTCGTTAGTAATTGCTAAACACAGTGCCCCCCTGAGGTCAGCGCCGGGTGCGGTCGCACCACTCGCACCGCCCAAAAGCCGGCCCTGGTTAGATGGGTATGGTCGAGGGTCCTACCAGATGGATTGGGTGTCAGCTTGGTTTTCTGGACTTAAATCGACTTCATACCACAAAAGGCCTTGGTACAGCACAAATTCACAAGAGTGTATGTTAAAGTGTTTGATGGACCCTCCTCTTCGCTATATTAAACCGTCACTAAGGGCCATATGTACAAACACATTTTCCCATAAACACAGAATGGGCAAAACTGCTTGCTACATCTGGCCCTAAAAGCGTTGTCATTTATACTTACTTTGTCTTATTCCCACATTCTTCCACTTGGCCAGTCGCTGTGATTAGCAGTGGTAAGGTTAACTTTTGTTTCAGCACACTGATGTTGCTAGCGGTATATGATGACTCATGCCAAAGCGCCATTCATTCACCACTTAATTCGTGATTAAACTCTTGCTGAGTGACAGAGCGCTCTCACAAAAGCGATTGCGTGCTCTGTGTTAACAGCTCATCTCGCCGTGAGGTAACACCGTCATTGAGTGGGGAGGAGGCTTGTGCGCACGTGCTGATGGCAGCTGCGTGAAGAATGTACAAGGACCACCTTTGAACAGGAAGTGTTTGTTTTGGCCGCTCCCGAAAAACGGGTTAAGCAGCATTTCTTCACTGGATAGCACTATCTTCATATTCCTCTGTAGCTTTCTTTTATGTTTTTTTCTTTGCTTTGATCTCAGACCTTCCTTGATTTTGCGATAAAAATGAACCTGGTGTACTTTTCAGTTGTGGGTTGACATGGGTGACTGGATCATTGCCCTGGATTTCTGGGTCACCACCAGTTCAAATCAAAGCAGAATGTTAGTTTATATAGGGAAGTTCTACAGATGGTTAGTTCTCTGGATGCAATTCCTGGAATACAAAATGGTGAGATGCGTGCTCGCTTTTGAAATGTTTGTGCAACTTTCAGTGCCCGGTTCGAATCCTTTGAGAGCCTTCTCAACTCACGGTCAATAAACTGATGACACAGGGGAAGATAACAATGACATTTGTTACACACAATTCGCAAAATAACGAAACTGCGATAGCAAGCGCTATATAAACAAGCATTTGCAATGCAACGGGTCTCGCATTACGTCGAGTTAGAGCTATTAGCGTTGTAAACTCCTAACAGGACTTTTCATGCCACATTAAATGAAAAAAAAAATCTCGCGCAATCGCGCGGCGAAATAAATAGAAAAAGTAGTCCAGAAACCATATGGAAAACATAGAGCCTCGTATGTTTCCAGTAGTTTACTGGTGCTCTTGAGGAGGGCTAAACACTGGAAAAGGCATGACGTATGCATGTCTTTCATGAATGAAAACAAGCGAATATTAAAAGGCAAGCCCACAAACCAATGAAAGTGACTGACGTAACATGGGCGTGGTTAAAATCCCCCTAAAGAGAGATTGGATGAGGGGCAGAGCGCTTTGCGCTTGCCCTTAAAAATGGAATTGTTGCTGTCACAACTTACAGTATTTAACTATTTTATAGCAAGGGGCCGGATCCCATAACATTTTTGACTGACACTATTTCATGTCCTTGGCGGTATGTACGGCTGTTCTTGGCAGTGGTGGCTGCTACTGAATGGGGGGTAGCCAGAGGAGAGGGGGCGTTGGGAGGGAAAAATAAAATAACAAAAGAACACTTACCTTTTCTGTCGGAAGATGGTTTCCGTCTCTCCTCCGTACTCATCCTCTTCCTGACTACTGACAGCACACAGGCTCCCAGACTCCCCTAAACCAATCACGGCGCTGCTGTCACCAGCATGACAGCAGGGTCACGGTTAGGCTGAGCGGCCTAGTTCGGCGCTCAGACAGGGAGTGGGAGCCTGTGCACGTTCTCCTCCCAGCTGTGCAATACAGGCAGGTGGAGAAATGCTAAGTGCACATGTCCGTTTGGCCGGCCTAACACGGCCAGCCAAACAGTCATGCGCACTTACGGAACACATACCTCTCCTCCCTGTGACACACCCAGCCCCGCCTCACCCTAACCTGGCTCCCGATGAAAAATAAAATGATATTAACATTGCACTTGGGCATATTGTTGTGTGTGTTTTTTTGTTGTAGTGGGGATCTGCTCTGTTTTTGTGCTGTTGTGTTTTTGGGCTGCATTATTGCAATGTGAATTTGTTGTAGTCATTGACGTCCATTCAACAAAATGCCAGGGGTAGCAGAAGTGACATCACATGCCCTTGGACCTCCACTTTCACTCACACAGATACTTACAAATACACTCAAATTCACACTTATACACACACACTCTCACAGGTAAGCATACACACAACCTACTTTTAAAAGCATTTTTACTTACATTAGCTGCCATGGAAGGGAAAATACACAGCTAATTGTAACCCATTTGTATTACACTAATAATGTATAATATTTTATTATCCACTATTAGAACATTGGAATGTGGGGAGCTTCATTGCAGAGAATAGAGTTCTCCAGGATTTTACTGGCTGGTAAAAGCCCCAGCGTCAACATTCCAATGTCCCCTTTGTTCACAGCAATAGCTGTGAACAAAGGCCTCACTGAGTGCTCTATGAGAACTTTGTTTAATTTATTAGAACATTCTTCTCTCTAGTGGCAGAATGTTCTAATAGCCTTAGAGTCCGCCGTAGCGGCTCTACCAGCAATTAAAGGCCCGCTCCCTTGTTGAAGCCCCGAGCCGAAAGCGTGAGCGGGCCTTTAATGGCCGGTAGAGCCCACTACTGCGGGCTCTAAGGTTATATTAGTGTAATAAACATTAACAGGAAACAAAGAGAGTGGAGTCCCAACTGACGTCCAAAAGGACGAGCTGCCACTGTGTTTCTGGCACTGAATTTGAATTCTGGCATTGGGGAGACAATTCCATGATCCCCAGAGTCTCTAGCACAGACCTGGGTACTGCCAAACTACCTTTCCCGGGGTTTCACTGCAGCTGCTGCTGCTGCCAACCCCTCAGACAGGTTTCTGCACTCCTGGGGTCCAGCCAGGCTTGGCCCAGGAAGGCAGAACAAAGGACTTCCTCAGAGAGAGGGTGTTACACCCTCTCCCTTTGGAAAAAGGTGTCAGGGCTGGGGAGAAGTAGCCTCCCCCAGCCTCTGGAAATGCTTTGATGGGCACAGATGGTGCCCATCTCTGCATAAGCCAGTCTACACCGGTTCAGGGATCCCCCAGCCCTGCTCTGGTGCGAAACTGGACAAAGGAAAGGGGAGTGGCCACTCCCCTGACCTGCACCTCCCAGGGGAGGTGCCCGGAGCTCCTCCAGTGTGCTCCACACCTCTGCCATCTTAGAAACAGAGGTGCTGCTGGCACACTGGACTGCTCTGAGTGGCCAGTGCCAGCAGGTGACGTCAGAGACTCCTCCTGGTAGGCTCTTACCTGTGTTGCTAGCCTATCCTCCTTCCTAGATAGCCAAACCTCCTTTTCTGGCTATTTAGGGTCTCTACTTTGGGGAATTCTTTAGATAATGAATGCAAGAGCTCAGCAGAGTTCCTCTGCATCTCTCTCTTCACCTTCTGCCAAAGGATCGACCGCTGACTGCTCAGGACGCCTGCAAAACCGCAACAAAGTAGCAAAGGCGACTACTGCAACCTTGTATCGCTGATCTTGCCGCCTTCTCGACTGTTTCCTGGTGGTGCATGCTCTTGGGGTAGCCTGCCTCCTCTCTGCACTAGGAGCTCTGAAGAAATCTCCAGTGGGTCGACGGAATCTTCCCCCTGCAACCGCAGGCAACAAAAGACTGCATCACCGGACCTCTGGGTCCACTCTCAGCACGACGAGCGTGGTCCCTGGAACTCAGCAACTCTGTCCAAGTGACTCCCACAGTCCAGTGACTCTTCAGTCCAAGTTTGTTGGAGGTAAGTCCTTGCCTCCCCAAGCTAGACTGCATTGCTGGGTACTGCGTGATTTGCAGCTGCTCCGGCTCCTGTGCACTCTTCCAGGATTTCCTTTGTGCACAGCCAAGCCGGGGTCCCTGACACTCTAACCTGCAGTGCACAACTTCCTGATTTGTCCTCCGGCATCGTGGACTCCCATTTGTGTCTTCGGGTGAGCTCTGGTTCACTCCTCTTCGTAGTGCCTGTTCCGGCACTTCTGCGGGTGCTGCCTGCTTCTGTGAGGGCTCCCTGACTTGCTGGGCACCCCCTCTGTCTCCTCGTCCAAGTGGCGACATCCTGGTCCCCCCTGGGCCACAGCAGCATCCAAAAACCCTAACTGCAATCCTTGCAGCTAGCAAGGCTTGTTTGCGGTCTTTCTGCATGGGAACACCTCTGCAAGCTTCTACACGACGTGGGACATCCATCCTCCAAAGGGGAAGTTTCTATCCCTCTTTGTTCTTGCAGAATCTACAGCTTCTACCATCTGGTGGCAGCTCCTTTGCACCCTCAGCTGGCATTTCCTGGGCATCTGCCCGATCTCGACTTTGTCACGACTCTTGGACTTGGTCCCCTTGTTCTACAGGTACTCTCGTCCGGAAATCCACTTTGGTTGCATTGCTGGTGTTGGTCTTCCTTGTAGAATTCCCCTATCATGACTTTTGTGCTCTCTGGGGAATATAGGTGCCCTTTACACCTACTTTTCAGGGTCTTGGGGTGGGCTATTTTTCTAACCCTCACTGTTTTCTTACAGTCCCAGCGACCCTCTACAAGCCCACATAGGTTTGGGGTCCATTCGTGGTTCGCATTCCACTTTTGGAGTATATGGTTTGTGTTGCCCCTATATCTATGTGCTCCTATTGCAATCTACTGTAACTTTACATTACTTGCATTACTTCCTTTTGCTATTACTGCATATTTTTGGTATTGTGTACATATATCTTGTGTATATTTGGCATCCTCATATTGAGGGTACTCACTGAGATACTTTTGGCATATTGTCATAAAAATAAAGTACCTTTATTTTTAGTATATCTGTGTATTGCGTTTTCTTATGATATTGTGCATATGACACCAGTGGTATAGTAGGAGCTTTGCATGTCTCCTAGTTCAGCCTAAGCTGCTCTGCTATAGCTACCTTCTATCAGCCTAAGCTGCTAGAAACACCTCTTCTACACTAATAAGGGATAACTGGACCTGGTACAGAGTGTAAGTACTCCTTGGTACCCACTACAAGCCAGGCCAGCCTCCTACAATTTACATTTATGCAAATAAATAGAAATGGATAATGTAAAGACTGAGGGATTTACTTAAGAGTCCCTAGCTCCTCCTTGCACCACATTAGCATAATTTTTTTACGCTAATGTGGCCTTACGAGGCCCAAATCGCTGGCCATATTTACAAAGTGGCTCAGATCATGCATTGCGCCACTTCCTAAGACTTTGCGCTACATTATGCCTGTGCCAGTCATAATGTATGCACAGGAGTCGTTCCCCCGATAGGATGGCTGAACAAATGGCTCAGAGAAATCAAAGAGATTTCTTTGCGGCACTTTTAGGGGGTTATTACAACTTTGGAGGAGGTGTTAATCCGTCCCAAAAGTGACGGTAAAGTGACGGATATACCACCAGCCGTATTACGAGTCCATTATATCCTATGGAACTCGTAATACGGCTGGTGGTATATCCGTCACTTTACCATCACTTTTGAGACGGATTAACACCTCCTCCAAAGTTGCAATAACCCCCTTAATGCCTACTCAGAGCAGCCGTTGAAAGGAGGCACACCGTTGATTACAATGGACATCAATGGGCCTTGCACGATTAGCATCAACATTTTTTACTCTAATCCTGCAAAGCTCTGGACTAGCGTAAAAAATTCTGACACTAGTCCCCTTACTAGAACCATAGTGCGCCATATTCTAAATATGTCGCACACATGGCGGCGTTAGGAGGTGCTAAGGGGCACAAGAAAAGTGCCACTGCACTGAGTGCAGCACCACTTTTCTTAAATATGCACCTAAGGTCCCTGAAAACCCATCCAGCACACCCAGTTTTCCTTTGTCCCTGAAAGTGTTGCTGTTTTTTTTATGGGCGAGCGCAAAGCGCTCCTTCCATTCTGTAATCTCTTTTTGGGCTTCAAACCACATCCATGTCACATCAGTCACTTACATTGGTTCGTGGGCTTGCCTTTTAAAATCCACTTGCTTTCATTTGTGAAAGGCATGCATAAGTCATGTCTTTTCCGGTGTAGCCCACCTACACAGCACCAGTAAACTACTAAAAGCATGCGAGGCTCGATGTTTTCAGCCTGGGGTCCGGACTACTTTATCTGTTTATTTTCCACGCAGTACGATCGCGCTGTATTTTACACAGCGCGATCGCGCTATTTTTTTTTCTTTGCAACGCTACTAGCTCTAACTCGAGCAAATACGAGACTCGTTGTTTATTTTTGTCATGGATTTGTTGGGCTATTGATCCAAAGGGACGCATACAACTGCAAATTGGTGTTCCTTATGGTTGGTGTGCTTTGAGAGACCACATGCTGCATTGGTCTTCATACCCCTTAATATCAAACTTGTAAGCCCACTTCAATCCCTCTTCACAACTGACTGGTGGTAGCATTCTAGTGTTTCTAATGCAGTGACTGCACCCAGGAACGATGCCTACTGGCTTCCTTGTAAATTAAGCCCAGAGGCTTGGATTTGACATGGGCTCTTTTGTGTTTTTATGTTTTTTTGTGAGTTTGGAATGTTGGTGCACAATATGGGTATAACATTTGCCCAATTGATCACAATAATTAGAACACATAAATACAGTAAATGCTTTGTGAACACTACTGGTGCCCTTCACTTTAAAGCTGTCTGTTACTATTTGTAAACATTCATTTTTGTAAGAACAACAGTTTCAAGATGGAGGGTGGATGCTGCTTGTAGTGAGCAGTTCCATCCCTACTTTCTTCCTCCTCTGCTGGTTCTTTGTTTCCATAGCTGTCTGGAAGGAAGTACTCAAGTTTCCTGCCAGAGCGGCCTTCTGGAAGATGTATCTGGCTTTATGCATGAAGACAGTGGTGAGTGCAATATATTCTAGGACCATCCCAGACTTCCCACTGGAGGGAGAACCTAAGACCAAGAACAACTGGTTTGGCCTCTCTGAATCTGGTGGACGCACTGACTTTCAGTGGGTATTGTCCAGTTTATTGAACACCGTTGGATCTGGAACTGCATGTAATCCTGCAGGTAGTGCTTCTTGAATGTATAGCTGGGGCATGCCCATTTCCTACTGGCTAGGAACAAGCCTAAAGACCCATAATGAAGGACTGCTGACCTGCTCTTCTGCTGACTTTGCCTCTGTGGAACTCCCAGCTAGTTAAAGGAATACAGAGGCATGGACATAACTTGTTGAAGGTCTCTTTGCTCCTCTACTGAGACCGGAGGAGCACTGTCCAAGACACATACTGTCACAAAAGCAGATGAGAAAGCACTTATTATTTTTAATTCTTCATTGACATTCCTGTTACAGTGATCCAGTACCTGATTGGCTTGATAGACAGCCGAATTGAGAAAGTGGCTCGATGTACCTGCAGGCTCACAAACTATACCTTGGGTTCAGACCATGGCCTCTCCTTCATTACTGAGATTTATCCCCCCTACAGTAGCCATTAGCTGAAGCCACCAGGGTCCAGATATCTAGATAATGCCATTTTGGGGAGTAACACCACTAACTCTAACCTCAGTTTAGATGCTTAAAGAAATCAGAGACACCAACCCCGTTACTGGGTACTGTGTATATTAATTGCAATTGAATTTGCTTTGAGTCTGCATTGTTTTAGGTGTTTAGGAGCACCACTTACAACAAAGTAACTCATCTATTTTGCAGTGTTTGGCGATCGCGGTTTGTTAGTGTTAAGACATTATACTTTTGCAATCATTGCTTAATCCTATCATCATTTCTGTAATTGTATTGTTGTGGTATTGTGTGGTTTGCTTTGAGGATTGTGCAAACGTTCACAATCATTTAGTGACCTCAAACAGTCTATACTGTGGATACCCAAAGACCCTCTTTTACTCTTATATTGTGTAGCACTAGAATTTTGCTGTGTATTGTGTTTTTGCTCCAGTTTATGCTGTAATTTTATAGATAGTTAGAGGTCTGAGAATAACAACATTTTAATAATATTAAAAAAGTTATGTAGTCAAAACATGCCCCATGCCACCTCCCTGGAGCCAGGTCTTGACTACTTGACTATGTCTACCCGAAGAGTGAAGGAGGCTAGGGTAGGCCAACCTCTCATCACAGGGTGGTTACCGAGTGTCATGACTAATAGGTACCACAGGCTTATCTTAATTTAGAAGTGTCTGATGGCCCTTCCAGCTGTATGCACCACAGAAAAGGCCCAACAGTTATGGATCACTGAAACCTCCTCAGAAGTATAACTATGTTATTTGCATTAGAGGAGTTGGTACTATTTATCATGATTTGACAAAGGTTTGACTGAATTTACAAAGCGTTTTAAGCATTTCTTTGATTGTGACACTTCAAGAGATATTGGTGTTCCAGTCTGGTGTTCAGACGTGGTGTGCTTACAGTGATGAAACTCAACTGATTGTTATCATTTGGCCAACATATGGATTGTTTATACACCACTTGCTCAAGGCATGCAGCACCTGGTTTCTGTAGATGGTTCCTGAATATGAAAACTACTAGTATGAGCTGTTTAAACCAGAGGAACTATCAAACTTATTTATTAAGAATTAATTTCCAAGCCAATAGTTTTGCCTTCTGTATGGGCAAAACGTTTCTTTGATTGTGATAGTGTTTTTGACTATTGTATGGCCCTTTTCTTGCCTACAGTTGGTGTGATCAGTTACCCAGAGGACCAGATGCTGTCTTTTTGAGAACTGTAAGTGTGTCTTATCATTGTTCAGTGCATGTGCCGAGGCCAAGAGACTTTAGGGCAGCGTGGAGTTAGCAGAGCTTACCAGAAGAATTAGCCATCCACCCTAAGGAACAGGATTTTCCCTGATGTACTGTTTTCAGTAGTTTAAATCCAGGACATAGCATTGTGTTTGAGGCGGGCGGTTTCTCTTTTAGGGCTCGGGGGCTATGCCCCTCTGAAATTCCTACACATTCACATAAAAAATATTAAATAGATCGATTTGTTTAACAAATGCATTTAAGTCTGGGCTGTCTGTCCCAGGCTGCCTGTCCCGCCTTGCTTTGAAGCACGAGATGGATGCCAGACAATAAATCATCTTTCCACACTTTGATGCATAATGCAGGAATGACTGCTCTAAAGCCCTTTATTTCCATTGTGGCCTATAGCAGTAACCACTATAGGACAGTAACGCTTTTAGAATCATGATTTTGGGTGTCAGAGTCTTCAGCCCTGTATGAGGTCAGCCATCCATCATTCATAGGCATAGATCCCACCCTTTCGCCATTCGTCACACAGTAGGAGTGGGTGCAAACATGTGTGACTTAGTGCCTTGTCTTTGGTAACAGTAAGTGTTATAATGCTAACCTTGTGTTATTGTTATTGTTCTGAGACCCCTTGTCACACTAACCTCCACCATGGGACACCCAAGGCCCTGGCTGCAGATCGCTGGCTCCTTTAGGAGTGGTGCTGCTGTATTTGTTAGTTGTGAAACTGTTCCAAACAACAAGCACAGTTCTTGCTCACTTGCAAAATGGATCCAAATATCTGAGTCAAGCGCAAGGGGAGAAATACGTGCTTACAGTAAAGGCAGTTATCTGCTGTATGGCGTTAAAGCTATCCCTATGTTCCTGCCCCTAACATTAATGCCACAAACATAGATTGATATGCGAACAATGAAAGTTAAAATGTGTGTAATGTGTGTCAGCCATTTAGTTTCTCTTATTTCACATGTTTTAGTTAAAGTTGCATTCCTCAAGAGTTAGCTATTTCATCATGCTGTATTTCTGTGCATTTTATCACTCTTGTATAGTGCATACTTTGACTTGTGACAGACGTTTAGGAGGGGCTTCGATTGAGAGCGCTAGTGCTGAAGCTGAAGGCAAAGCAAATTGCTGACAGTGGGTTGGTGTCTGCAGAGCACACAGAACAATGGTCATGTATTCCAGTTGAAATGAAATTCAGTGTAAATGTGTGTGAAGGGGTGCATAGAGGTCAAAATATTTAGAAGGCAAAATTAAACAAAGTGCTTAAATGTGAATGAGTGCATTGTATGTTTGAGTTGGTAAAATGAGGGAGATGCGAGTGACTGCATTCAGGGGAGATGGAAAAGAGGGTGCAGAAGTGGAAAGAGAGGAGGTTGAAAATGTGCAGATGATTAGATGTGAAGAGAAAAAGGGCATACATATCTAACATAAAGTACACATAACTGAAGGCCATACTCCTTCCATAGGCCTCAAAAATATTTAATTTAGTCTCACAATTTCAGAATTGAAACATTTCCAATGTTAATTGTTAATTGTTTATAACTAATCGTTGTTGTTACTCATATATCATATACAGCTAACAGCCATTGACTAAGGCAATAGTACTGACAGGTTTTAGATGTATGTCAGTTGTTGTGTTATGTTTGTGGATGCAATAACATCTCAGAGCGAAACCAAAATACAGGCCGGGTGGCACACTACGTGAATCACAGAAATTTATTTAAAGTGTTACCTTTTAGAGAGCCCCCACTTTTTCATCCCACTTAAATATCTGTCTGCACATATTTCTGTATGATTGATTGTGGCCAGCAGCTGTGGGTGCTTCTTGATGCCTGGTTAGAGTATTTTCTTCCAAAGTTGGTGCTGCATGCAGTGCAAGACACTGGGTAAGCACACACTTTAAAGGGCCTGAACTTGTCATAACTGTTGAACGTATTAATGCAGCAAGATATGGGGCAGTTTTTAATTTGTTTTGTATTTCAAGACTATGGGGTCATTATGACAGGGCAAAGGTGGCGGTTTCACCGCCAACAGGCTGACGGTGAAGACCGCCACATCCCTACTTGTACCGCAAGGGCGGTCGGACCTGCTGGGCCGGATATGAGCATCCAGAACCGGTGGTCCACAGAAGACTGCTGGCAGTATTATGAGCCGCCTTTCCACCAGGGTTTCCACAGCAGTATCACCGCCACAAAAAACATGGCAGTAATGCTACCGGTGACAGGGAAATTCTTCTCTGTCACGGGTAGATGACTTCCCCCAGCAAGCACAATCCCCCCACCAAGTACAGTGCCCCACACCACCCTACCAGGTGCAGCCCCCCTCCCCCACCTCGACTCCCCCTCCAGGTACAGCACCCACTGTCCCCCTGCCCCGCCCCCACATACATGCACACGCACACAGGCACCCACACGCACCACGCATACACTCATTCCCCAACACTGACATACATGCATTTACTCACATGCATCCATACTCACATTCACCACAACACTCACACACATACACACAAGCATGTGCACTCACTTCTACATTCAGACACACATACAACCATGCATACACATATTCATGCACACACGCAGGCAACACACACTCACACACGCACACACAACAACCCCCACCCTCCCACCACCCCTTCCCCTGTGGACGATCAACTTACCTGGTCCGGGTAGGAGGTCGTCCAGCAGGGAACAAAAATGGGTGCTTCCACCTCTGGCAGCGCCCGGCCATCAGGACACCACCAGGCTCTATTATTGCACATAATATGGCAGGCGGAGTCCTTCTGGTGGGGAGGAGCCGGTGGTAGAATCGCCTCAGAGCCTCTGCCCGCCAGCACAACTACTGCTGGATTTCCACCCAAAATGCAGAAATCCAGCAGTATCTGTAACATGATGGGCAGAAGACCGTCAGCACTGGTGGGTTTCTGGCATCCGTGGCTTTGGCAGTCTTGTTCAAAGACCGCCAAAGTCATAATGAGGGCCTATGTGTTCCCACTGCTTTATAAACCTTGTTTTCTCACTAAATTAATTTGCTTTCAAATGCACCAATTGTCAATCTTTTTTTTAAAAAAATTCTCGGGAGGAGGACTCACCTTGAACCCCTCATGTTTGTCCATTTGGGTTGCATGCTTCACTCGCTAAATAAAAGTCATTCCCACTTTCAAATGCCACAGCCATATCTAGTTGCAGATTCCTTACCTTAGAATTTCCCACAGGCGTCTGTCTGGATCCAGAGATCTTTCTCACGCAGTACCCCTGAGCACCATTAGGTGGCCTCGTTTGGCTCCCTGTCCATCAATGGCGGTGTCCGTGCCGGATATGATGTCACGTGTCTCATATAGGCTCCACTCTGACGCCAGTTCTTCCCCCCCCCCTCCCCCCACACCAGACAGCGCTCATCTGAAGACAGAGCTACCCCTTAGTGACTTTTTGCCTGGTCTTTTTTTGACTTTTTTGTCAAAGATTTTTGAGTGTCTACACTCTTGGTGTGTTGAGGATGTCTTTGCATAAGGCAGGATTCAAGCCCTGCGGATCCTGCCATTGGGAGAGATCTGTGACGGATCCACACCTCATGTGCCTTTGGTGTCTGGAGCGCGACCATGTCCCAAAGTCATGCTCTGAGTGCGGGCCATGAATCTGAAAGCTTTGAGGGAGCAGGCGCTTGGCTCTGCGTTGGTCCTGCTCTCTGTTGGGAGGAAGGTCCCTGGATCAGTCACAGAAACCCCGCTCATAGTCGTCTCACTCCAAGTCCTCGAGGCGATCGGGTAAGTCGAGACACAAGACAGACCCCCCAGGATGCTGCGGCATGAATTCGCTCATTTTGTAGCAGAAATATGCACATTTTGTGACATTTTTGTGGAAATTTGCTTTGCTATTTTGACAAAAAATAAATGCCCCTATTGCATGCCGCATACCCTGTGGGTGGTGGACCCTAATCATTTTTAAAAAATTGTTTTTAAATGAATGCACCCTAGGCCTGCTGCATGCCAGTGGGTGGCAGGCCCTAATCATTTAAAAAGATTACGACACCCTGGGCCCACTGCCTGCCCCGTAGGGTGCAGGCCCTAATCATAAAAAAAAAGTATGCCCCTGGGCCCGCCGCATGCCCCATTGGCGGCAGGCCCTAATCATTTAAAAAATAAATGCCCCCTGGACCCGTTGTGTACCTGTGGGTGGGGGGGCCAAAAACTTGATAAAAACGAATGCCCCCCCCAGTGCCCGTGAGTGTTGGTCCCAGGGGGCATTCATTTATATCAAGTTTTGTCCCCACCACCCACAGGTACACAACGGGTCCAGGGGGCATTTATTTTTTAAATGATTAGGGCCCATAGAGTGCCCCGTGGGTGGCGGGCCATAATCATTAAAAAAATAATTGCCCAGTGGGCCCAAAACTTGATAAAAATGAATGTCCCCTAGGTACGCTGTTAGTGTGTGGTGCAGGGTGCAATCATTTTTATCAAGTTTTGGGCCTGCCTTTTTTTTAATGATTAGGGCCCCCAGAGTGCCCCATGGGTAGGGGGCCCACAACGTGATAAAAACAAATGCACCCTGGGTGCCCATGGGGCATTAATGTTTGTCAAGTTTTGGGCCTGCTGCCCACAAGGCACTTGGCAGGCCCAGGGGGCATGTATTGTTTTAGTCAGGGGGTTCAGCTCAGGGGTTTCAGTCTTCCCCCTATCTCCGTCCTCCAGACTATGGCAGACCTCCTGCTTTTGCTGGGGTCACTATAAACATGCCGAAGTCACACCTGACTCCCTCTCATCAGAGCTGTTGGGGACACAGTGCAGATTTGTGTTTATCCTCTTGAGAGGCAAGTCCTGAATATGCAGTCTATGATACCGATATTTCAGCCTCTGCCCTGGATTTTGGTGAGAATTACTCTGAGGCTGATGGGCCTCATGGCCTTCTACATCCTGCTGGTGCCACATGTCAGATGGTATATGCGGGCTCTGCAGTGGGACCTGAAATTCCAGTGGGCGCAGCGTCAGGGGAATCTCTCTGACATGGTCCAGATCTCAGAGGGAACTGAGCGAGATCTGCAGTGGTGGCTAACAAACCGTGATTTGGTCAGGGGCAGATCCCTCTCCCTTCCCCAACCAGATCTGACAGTAGTGACAGATGCATCACTCCTAGGATGGGGCAGCCACCTGGGAGAACATGAGATGAGATTAGAGGTGTCTGGTCTTTGGTGAAGTCTGGACTCCCACATCAACCTGTTGGAGCTTTGGGCAACCGGACTAGCATTGAAAGCATTTCTTCCCTCTCCCAAAGGGAAGGTAGTCCTAGTGATCATGCACAGCACCACCACCATGTAGTACTGCAACAAGCAGGGCGGGGTGGTGTTGTGGACCTTTTGTAAAGAGGCTCTGCCCCTCTGGTTGTGGCTGAAAGAACAGGGCATTTCCATGGTGGTTCCACATCTGGCAGGCTCTCTGAACGTTAGAGCGGACAAACTCAGCTGACAATGCTTAGTCGATTACGAATGGCATCTCCATCCAGAGGAGGTGCAATGTCTCTTTGGGCAATGGGAAGATCCTTGGTTAGATCTGTTCGCCTCTGCAGAGAATGTGCAATGTCAGCAGTTCTGCGCATTGGAGTCTCCAAGGTGGCACTCACTCAGTGATGTTTTTCATCTTGAGTGGTGCTCAGGCCTTCTATCTGCCTTTCCACCCAAACCACTTATGCCCAGAGTTCTCAAGAAGATTAAGAATGACCGGTCCCAAGTAATCCTTGTGGCTCCAGACTGGGCATGAAGAGTCTGGTATCCCAAACTATTGAGCATGGTGATCGATCCTCTGATCAGACTGCCCCTTCTGGAGGATCTTCTGTTGTAGCAGCAGGGGAGGGTTCTCCACCCGAATCTGCCTAGCCTCCGCTTTCTTGTGTGGAGATTGAGCTGCAGCGGTTAACAGCTTTTGACCTTCCACCTGAAGTCTGTAATGTATCTTGAGAGTCATGTGTCCCTCCACAAAAATGGTATACGCCTGTCATTGGAAGAAATTTGTGGCATGGTGCACAGACAAGTCTGTTGACCCCCTATTAGCCCCTCTATCTGAGGTTCTATTGTTTGTACTTTCATTGGTCCAGCAGGGCCCTGCTATATGCACGCTAAAAGGGTATTTGTCTGCAATCTCTGCTTTCTTAGTTGATCAACCCTCTTTGTTTAAATCTCCCATTGTATATAAGTCCCTTAGAAGACCTAGTCATATGTTTCCTCCATCCCCATTTGTTATGCTCCAATGAGACTTCAATTTGTTTTTGACTTTTCTGATGTGTGCTCCTTTTGAGCCTCTCCACAATTTGTTCTCTCAGGCTCCTCACTTTGAAAACAGCCTTCCTTGTGGCTATTACATCTGCCCGCAGGGAGAGTGAGCTGCAGACATTGCCATCTAAGCCGCCCTCCCTTTCCATCTATCCTGGCAAAGTAATGCTTTGCACTTGGGCCTCCTTTCTGCCGAAAGTTGTCACGCCCTTCCATGGAGGCCAAACCATCACCTTGCCTACTTTTTACGCACCCCTGCATCTTTCTAAAGAAGAGGAAAGACTCTACCCCCTGGACTCAAAAAGTTCTGCATTGATTGTACCAAAGAGTTACGATGTTCTACTTTGATCGTACCAAAGAGTTACAGGTGGATGAGCATCTCTTTATTGGTTATGTGGGCGCGAAGAAAGGTCGGGCGGTGCAAAAGAGAACCATCTCCCGATGTGTCATACTCTGCATTAAAATGTGCTACGCATTCGCTAAGAAGCAACCACCAGAAGGTTTGCATGCTCATTCTACCAGAGCTAAAGCTGCCACTGCTGCATTAGCACGCGGAGCTCCAGTCCAAGAATATCGAGGACAAACATTTTGTGAAGTTAATTCTCTATAGTTAAGCAATGTTTTACCATATATAACTCAACATATATGTACCTTAATAATATATATATATATATATATATATATACATATATATATATATATATATATATCTATATATATTTATATATATATCTTGAAGGGACATAGATGTGGAGTTGAGAATAGTAAATCTATACTTACCTATTTGCACTTAACTTCTCGATATTTCGGTCCTTGATATTTTTGACACAATATTCTGTCCACATGATATTTGTGTTTCCCATATTCTGTCAGTGATTGTGGCTCAGTTGAGGTTAGTGAATGAGGGCAAACATCTAAATGTTTTGTGTTCTGCCAGCATGTGATTTATTTGAGTATTGACTCTATCTACCACTGATAGCAATTCGTTTTTGTGCAAAGGGACTTGTGGGACTGTTCTGACACTTACAGATAATGTTTAGTGATGTGGATTTTGCTTCCTTGCACAGCCCTCCTCCCCTTCTCCTCTTCATATATTACTCTTGTAAGTGTAATGCTGAAACTCAAGTCAGCAGACTCCTGGTGGTTTTAAGGGTGTTGAGTTGCGATGGGGTGGCAGGATGAACAGATAGTTTCTGCTTCCAATTAAGTGGGGTATTTTGTTCTGGTAGCTGACTTTAGCCTTTCAACTTTAGTTATTGTTTTTGCCTTTAAAAATACCCTGTCAGCATAGATAACATGATCGAATCAACACGCAGTGCTAAAAGCCGATCTTGCTAAACCATAGTTAAGGCAAGAGAGAAACAACTACCTTTGTTATTTTGCTCTGAATTAAGCCTTGGAACACATTGAAGAAACATACTGGAAGGGAAATTTCTTGTAATGAGAAAGATGTAATACACAATTATCCTTCGCACATAACTAGGCAAAAGAGTAAAAAGTAGAAACTTAACAAAATAATGGACTTTATGTAAGTAAGAATTCTATTACGATGGCAATGAATAGATACATATGTTCGGTAATGTTCATAAAGAGCAAAGTTTATGATTTATATTTGTTAATCATCAGTAGTTCAGGAACTGATCAATTTAAATTTCCTGGGAGCATCTAGAGTATAAGTGAGTAATATTTTTCTTGGATGCAAACGGTCAGACACACATCTGAGTCACCCATCACCCTAAGACCCATCCCCCTCCACCCCACTCATGCTTACACCCCAACTTGCATGCTTATGAGAATCTATACCTGTATATAATTGATGTGTTTGATAACATGTACTTTTGTATAGCGCTCTGATACCTTCGGGTCATGCCAGCGCTATAGAAAACTCTCCAAATAAACAAAATAAATAAATAAACATCCCACAGCTGGACGAAGACGAAATTGAAGGGGCTTTCAGCAACAACCGTTGAGTTCAGTAGGAGTTACCCCTACTGGGAAGAAGGGGAGAGGAACTAATGATACTTCATGTTGTTGCTCAGTAATAAAATAATGAATGTACAGAAATGATCATGTAGTCATAAAATGGATCACGTATGTGCTTACAGTGGGCACACACCAATAGTATATGGCAGCTGGGAATGCTAAGAACCTCACCAGGGCTGCAGAAGAGATTCGAGTCGCCTCAGCTCCCCTCCATGGTGTAGGCATCCAAATGCCCATGCTTGAAGCACCCCTGTATAGACGATGTAGGCTAGTCTGCCTAATGGGCTACAGACAGTGTGCAACGGGCATGGAAAGTACCACGGGTGATACAATGAAAAACTACAAAAGCACTTTGGTGAGTTACACACTATAGGAACTATAGGCCTTAAAGTAGCTTTTTAGACCTATCGCTTTTTTTTGTTTGTAAGAAGAGGTAGTGATTGAAACAAGTAAGAAAAGGGTAGGTTCGGTCATAATCGTTTAACAAATCAATTAATCAAGTTTCACCTTCATCCTTTGTTCTAAAAAAAAGTGTACATGGTGGTGAACACATAACTCTATTAAATGTTCCTGAGCCAAAAAACGATTACCACAACTGACCACCAGTCAACTTTTGGATTATAATGGCAAATATATAATAATTTGCTAATTTCAAATAGATCCCAATTTCTCGAAAAGCATGATCAGATAGGTGATTTGTACCAATGGCCTCTAACATTCTTGGGAGAAATCAGACAACATGAGCTTATTTGAAAGTTTTGGCAAGATTCGGCAAAAAAGCGTAGACAGCATGTGTCTGAATATTTTTGAATATAGTTTTGTGTTTTTTATGCATTCGTAAAGTTGTGTAGGTGTCGATGGTCTTTCACGTAAACTGATTACAAGCAAAACGTAAGTTATTTACGTACACGCATTGTTACACTTTGAGATTGCCTTGCAATCTCACACCAGCCACACTGCAGTGCTAGAACCACGTGACCATAGCCTCCTAGAGCTCTGTTCATGTAATGGTCATTTTCTTTCAAACACTCAAACTGTGCACCAATAATTTTCTCTGTCTGCGCTTGTCTACTCTTGGGCGCTTGCATGCTGTTTTTGAAGCAATAGTTTTTATTAAAAGTCAGTGTACACAAACAATCACACAGCCATGTCTTAGTATAATGAGACCAGGCAAATTGAGCGGCAAAAGGGCACATCTCCATTTTATTATACATGTTATAGCACTGTAAATATCAAGTGTTACTCTCATCCAAATAATGCTACTCTGTTTACTGACCTCGGAAGCTGAGTTTTCCTTGCCTCCATTCAAGTCGTGTCCAGGAGATCAGCCCATATTTCACTGGCAAGTGGCATCTCAAAGACCCATCCTGACATCTACACAATGCTGCGATCAACATTCCACAGCCCTATAAAAGTGTACATGCTTTTCTGAGGACCTCGAAAGTCTTTTATCATTTGTAACTGTCCAGAAAGAAACAACAGCCTAATCAATACGAAGATTCACCAGTGAGCAAACATCAACTAGGACATATATCAACCACAGAGGTCTCGGTCGGTCCCACGAAAAAGGGGGATACCTCTCAGCTAGACGAATGGCCGACTGGACGGAGCCCGGGATATTCACCATAAGTGACTGTTTCACAAAGTTTACACGCTGCAAAGCTCCACAGATCTGCTGAATGAGGAAAACTTGCCGAGATCTCAGTTCCTAGCATATGGATCTCTCAGGGGCTTGAAACAGGCCACATGGCTATGGCCAGAAAGAACACCAATCACATGACACCTTGCAAACACTCCTTATATACGGGAGCAGCAGGAAACTGGTGTCCTGGCTCCACAAAACTATCTTCTCATTGGCGCCCATAAAAAGAGTCCAAAAGCACTGGCAGGGCACAATGGGATGCTAACTGGCGGCTAAGGAATGGAAAACAGTACTACAGTACACATACCATGTATCTACAAACACCAGGCTTAAATATACCCTGTTCAACTACCTTCTCACCACCTAGCTTACACCGCACAGGCTTAATGTTCTATTGAGTATCCCACATAAGTCATGCCCTCGATGCCCTCGATGTGCCTAAACTAATGCAGGTTTCTTACACATTGTATGGGACTGCCTTACTTTTTCAACCTTTTGACACTAAGTGACGCAAAAGCTGGAACAGGTGACATACTGCCCACAGCTCAAAATGCCATAAATCTGCCTGTTGGGTCTCTATCCCAGATCCCCGGCCACCAAAGTGAACTTCAGATTCATTGACCTAAGACTGGTACTGGCTAAACCAGAGATTGCTATGCACTGGAAATCACCAGTTAGTCCATTGCATAGCAGAGGGAAAGTGGAGGTTATAAAATGGATAACGGGCAAAAAGTCTGCACTGTGAATGGAAGATCAAACAGACTGTACTGTGGAAGACATGAATGGCAAAATCAATAGCTGTCAAAATCATCTGGGGCTCAACGAGGCCTTGTCTGCCAGTTTGGGAGCATATTGCCCATAGATCAGCAGGGGGATTTAGCCTGCCATCTGTGGAACAATACTGTTTAGCCCTACATTTGTCACAAATGGCATACTGCACCCACTGGTCCAAGACCCTCCGTTTTGGGTTATGATTGAATGCAGACTCCAGGAGGTATTGTTGGGATTACAGGTCCTCTATATTTCTGGCCCGCTGCCACCGACTCACCCAATCCCATGCTGAAAGCCTTGTATGCTGCCCGGATGCAGACTCATTACCTTTTTTTGGTGGACATGCATTTTCATGACAAAGCTCTCATCTGTGAGGAAATGGACAAAACTCGCTTCATCAAAATGGCCGCTTGGCATCTATTTTGTTCTATGTTGCCATGTGCTCGGCAAACCTTCTGAACTTTGGTGATCGACTTCGTGTTCCCAGCCCTGGGCTGCAATCTGTTTGCCTCTCCCGCAGTTCTCACAGTTGTTTTCTGAGAACTATCAGGCTTATCAGTAACTGCAAGAACACGTTTTGTGCAATCGTTATCACATCCTGGCATCTGTACCTTGCCCCACCACACCTGTGTCAGTGGAACACTCTGAACACCACAGGTGTGGCAACCAACAGGCCATGATCACGCCACAGGAGGAGCTACCTCCCTGACTAAGCTATTTTCTGTGTATATAAGGTTGTGCGCCCCGGAGTGAAGGGTCAGCCTCCGTAGGAAAGTCTCTCTGACTGTCCTGGGACTCTGTACTAGCTCGAGCTAATATCATATGTAATAAAACCCTTCTTTTCTCCTACAGTTGGTGACTCCGCTTGGTTTGTATAATGCATGTCTATATACCCTGAGGACTCAGGGTGTCCCTCCACCGCTGGAGGAACGTAACAGTCACTTTCCTCCGGTTCCTCAGTTGGCGCCCGAACAGGGACACCATCTAGGCATCCGGGGGGTTGTCCCGGTGACGGAGGACTCGTTGACGGACTTCCAAGGGAGGCACCCCACATCTGATTCTGAGCACCGTTCTCTGTCGTCGACCTGCGGACTTCGACTACTGGGTCCTTCGGTCGCCTGAGACACCTTCTGGTACTGTCTGGACTGGTGTCTTTGTCTTCTGTGAATTATCGGAGTCCCTGACTGACGGAGAAAATAGAGTGTCAGGTAAGGACAGGAATTTGAAATTCCTGTCTAAAAACTGTCTGTATCTGTTTTGAAAGGTAATTTCGCTCTTTGCAAAGATCGACGTCAGTGGTAAGATTGACCTGAGTCATCTGATACATATTATAGTATAGTAAGAAAGAGCATATTTGCATTTGTTCTGTTTTTTTTTAAATACCACTGATGTAAGTACATGAACTGGTTTTCCTGCAACTTTTTATCATACTATATACATAATGCCGGCATTGAGTTGTTTTAGAAAATGGTGTTGTTGTTGTTGTAGCACGGACTCCTGCCTGGAGGAAACATGTCCCGCTCCTCCGGCCGGGACTCCGAATCATGACATTTATGTTAAATATGGAGTAGGCCCCATCATTTGGTCTGACATTTGGAGAAAACGAACAAAGGCTAGTTCCGACTTGCAATGGCCTGTACATGGTTCCTTTGAACAAAGTAAACTTGATTATTTACAAGAACGACTGTTTGCAACTAAGAGTAGGCTGGCTATGTTCGACTCTTTGCGCATCTGGTAGAAGGAAGCAGACCAGAGACACAAAAAGGCGGAAAAGGACGCAAAAAGACATATGGCTCGGACACTGACTGACAAAGCATGCAAATTAGACAGGACAGAACGCGAAGAAGGTAGAAGGTATTGTAGCGCTTGATAGGACACATCGTTTAAACACTGATAAATGTTATCCTTCCCAGACCCTTCAAGAAAAGCCAACAGAGGAGGACCCACTCATGAATGACTTGTTAGATAAGCCACCAGTATATACACCCCCATTGTATCCCGTTTTAGTCCACCAGCCGCCAGCGCCAGGCACACCCATTGTTACACCACCCGTCGGATCCAAGACCCCACACCCCCTTACTGCCTCCGCGACTCAGACACCTCAGGGATATAGTCCCTCGGGCCCCACTACACCTCCCGCTGCCACCCTTCCCCCCCTGAATAGATTACCTATTTTGTGGTCTGCCGGACTCCCTATGCCCCTTGCGTCAACAGCTTTTGCTCCCTTTCAGGACACTCCATGTCCTACCACCCCACGGAAATGTACCCTGCGGAGTCATTTGTTTTCCAATCCTCAAGAGGAGGATGTGGTGGACGAACAGGTTCGCCAATGGATGACTAACTGGAATTCATATGGGGCGCAAGACATTTTTCAGACCACGAGGCAGTGGGAGACTCAAGTACAATTTTATGCGGCCTCTCTCATGTGCGATTAAGTCAAGCAGGAATATGAGAGCACGGGATCCTCAACCCCAAAAGGCCTAGTTGCCCTCCGGAACCGTGCCTCCAGCGGAGTCCCATTCGGACATGACCTTTATGACTATATTGTCACCCTTCTTACGTTTCGGGATTGTTTGTATATTTGCGATTCCAGTTCTGACATCAATATGTTCCCAATGAGAGAGGTTCCCCCCGTTTGGCGCGAAACGGTGCCGGCGGCTGCAGGTCAGCCTGCAATACCTGGCCATTTCCAACAAATGTGGGTGCATACTCCATGGAAAAGGACTGAAACATACGCTCTTAAGGCGGCACTACCTGACCCCCGGAAAAATCCAGCAGGCTATTATAAAGAAATAAAACAGACATTAGACTCCTGTGTGATGACATTGTCCGATATAGACATGTTAATGGCCGCCGTAGTTCCCCCTGACATTTGGACACGTATACGCCATGCTGACCATGTTGCTGAACTTGGGGGTACCTGGGCAGCGCTAGAAGGGGCCGAGCGTGGACGGACGGGGAGAGCGAAACCTGATCCAGTAATACTAGCTCTCCCAAATCGCATTGTAGATTTAATGAAAACAATGTTAACACCGCATAGGGTAAATTGGGATAAATTGTCAGCCTGTAAACAGAAAAAGGGTGAAAGTGTCTCCGATTTTTACACTAGGTTCGAGAGTACATTCTCTGACTTTAGTGGACAAGATATGGCTACCGAAGGTGGGCTGCGACTATTTGTAGATAAATTTGTTGCTAACCTGTTACCTGATATAAATGCTAAGTTGAAACTCTGTGAAAGTACCTGGCCGCTGGCTACCTCCACTGGTATTCTAACAATGGCCCAATACTATGAAAACAGGGAAATAGAAGAACAAGAAAAAGCGGATTGGAAAATAAAAGACTTAAAAACAAAAATACTGATTCAACAGGCTTATCCGCCATCCCGCCCACAGCCTCCCAGATCTCATTCCCAGGGCCCACCCAATAACAATAGGCCACCGCCTGCCCGCCAGTCCCTGGGGTATCACCAATGTGCATACTGTAAAGAGGAGGGTCACTGGAAAAACGATTGCCCGAATAAAGGTGGCACCTCCCGAAAAAGTGCCCAGCCAGATAACAGAGTACGCGGACGTACGGGCCCTCCAAGACAGAATACTGACAATGACAGACAACAATTAGGACTACGCTCCCACAGTGCCCCGCATCAGAACTATTTTGATAAACAACCACAGCGCCAATATTTCAACGATGACTATGACCCCATGGAAGGACAAGGTTCCTCTTTTGATTAGGACAGCGTAGGACAGGGGGGGGTGGGACCGGTCTCTATCCCCGTTAAACAGAACGGCCCTCACGTCGAAGTACAAGTAGACGGTACTCCTCGTGATTTTCTAGTAGACACAGGGGCCACCAAGAGTTCTGTAAAAAGGGATGCAGTCCCAGGGGTCCCTCTGTCCAGCACTACCAACGTTTCTTTGGGTTTCTCTGGTGTCCCTGTGGCAAACCCCGTTACCCAGCCACTACCTGTCGCCATTGGTCCTTACACGATCCGCACTCCCCTTATTCTCACCTCTGGGTGTAGCGAAAATTTACTTGGTTTAGACTTGTTAAAAAGATTACATGCTACTATTTATTGTTCCCCCCGGGGAGTACATGTTACTTTAGGCCCTCTTGTTACCCCGGCCCAGCTGTTGTCAGCCCCCTTACCTGACGAATTGCGTGCCCTCCCTGCTACTCTGTGGGCGGCACACAAAGATGACCTAGGTTGCCTCGACATACCACCATACATTATACGGCTCAAAGACAATGTTAAGTTGCCCTGCCTCCCTCAGTACAAATTGGCCCAGAACACTTAGCAACTTTTGAAAGACATAATAAGTCAGTTGATTGACCTCGATGTTGTTGAGGAAACACGTGGCAATATTTGCAAGAGTCCCATTCTCTCTGTCTATAAGAAAGTCACTGATGAGAAGCAGTCCCCTGAATTGCGCTTTGTTATTGACTTACGCGCTGTTAACAAAATTGTGGTTCCCCAGTTCCCTGTGGTGCCAGACATAACAACGTTGTTAACAATGATTCCTGCTACAGCTATTTGGTTTTCTGTTATCGATCTCAAAAATGCGTTTTTCAGCATTCCCATTCATCCTGACAGCAGACATGTTTTTAGATTATCCCTGGGTGGTCGTAGTTTCCGGTTTTGCTCCACAGGGCCATACTGAATCCCCGAGCATTTTTAGTCTAGCCGTCAAGAGTCAATTGGACACACTTACCCTGCCCTGCGCCTCCACCTTAGTCCAGTACGTGGATGACCTTTTAGTAGCATCCAGTTCTGAAAAAGATTGCAAACTGGACACGGTGGCCCTACTCCAACACCTTGCTCACCGTAATCACAAGATTTCTCTCCCTAAATTGCAGTATTGTAGACAGCAGGTCACCTATCTCGGTCACCTCCTGTCTAAGGAGGGACGTACCTTGACTGCTGAACGGGTACAAGCCATTCGAAACATACCCGTCCTACGGACTCAGAGAGATGTGAGAGCCTTTATAGGCTTCACTTCCTTCTGTCATCAGTGGATTCCAACTTATTCCCTTCTCATCAAGCCATTTTTATCCCTTACACGTAAAGATTGTCCCGAGAACATCGAGTGGAATGCTGATTTCCAATCCAGTTTTGACGACCTTAAACACGCACTCTGCACAGCACCCGTGCTAGGCACACCTGACTATCGTAGACCCTTCCAGTTGTACGTCTGTGAGAGGGACGGATGTTCCCTGTCAGTATTGACCCAGGAACATGGGGGCAAACAACGCCCATGTGCCTATTTTTCGGCCCTGTTAGATCCTGTGGCCCGTGCTCTCCTGGGATGTTTGCACGCAGTAGCTGCGGCTGCAGTTGCAGTGCGCCAATCTGCTGGGATAGTAATGGATTCCCCTCTCATGCTACTGGTTCCACATACTGTTGATGCACTACTGAATAAAACAAAAATGCAACATCTCACGAATGCCCGTTTGACCACGTATGAATGGACACTTCTGGCCTGCCACATCACACTTCAGAGGTGTAACACACTCAACCCTGCCACCCTGTTGCCCCTCACGGAGGAGCTTGAGGGTACCCACACTGATCTACATGACTGCGTTCTTCGTACAGAAGATGAGACAAAAGGCAGAGTAGACTTGCAAGATACCCCATTACATGACCCTGATGGAACACTGTACGTGGATGGCTCGTGCCTTAAATTATCCAATGGTACCACCTCTGCAGCCTACGCTGTAACAACAATGGAAAAGGTAATAGAGGATGCTAGGATACCACAGAATTCGGCTCAAGCTGCAGAATTGATAGCTCTGACACAAGCCTGTGAGTTGAGTACGGGACTAAATGTCAACATCTACACAGACAGCCAGTACACAACAAGTTGGCACACAACTTTGGTCGATTATTGGCGGAACAAGGTTTTCTGACCTCACACGGTACCCATATTCAACATGGGTCACTGATATCTAACCTTTTGTCTGCTCTTGCACTCCCCTGGACCATGGCCATCATCAAGTGTAGTGCACACAAAAAGGTGACAGATGACGTTTTGTCTTTGCTGACCAGATAGCGAAAGAAACAGCATGTGAAAAGACAGGACGCATGTACGTAGTACGAACTGCAAGGAGGGTCCCTGAACATGAAATGTTCGGGAATACTCTGGAAAGTGTCCAAAGGATTCAGGCAGAGGCTACGGAGCAGGAGTTAGTTTCCTGGAAGGAGGGAAAGGCCGAATTTGACGAGAACATACAGTGTTGGACAGATCTGTCACAAAACAAAAAATGGATGCTCCCTGATGCGTTCATCTTACCGGTAGTGACGATGGCCCATGGTCCAGGCCACATAAGTGCCAAGAGTATCTGTGACATACTTGACCCCGTTTGGGCTAATGACAGTATCAGAAAGACCGCAGACCATCTGGTTCGAACATGCATGATATGCTTACAACATAATCCAGGGAAAGGTACACCAGTCCCACCCGGGCATTTTGCCCCCCCAGACTATCCTTTTGAAGTACTACAAATGGATTACATCGAAATAGAAAGATGTAACAATTTGAAATATGTCCTGGTCGTGGTCTGTATGTTCAGTAAATGGGTGAAAGCCTACCCAACTAAAGACAGCACTGCTATTACTACAGCCAAAATACTTCTGAAAGAATTCTTTCCCCGATTTGGGATCCCTCGGTGTGTATGGTCAGACAACGGAAGTCACTTTACCGGACAAGTCATGGGGAAGGTCTGCGAGGGTCTAGGTCTCCGCCAAAAGTTTCATGCAGCTAATCACCCCCAATCTGCAGGCTTTGGTAGAGAACTATAATGGTAAACTCAAGTTGAAAATTTCAAAGATATGTGCTGATCGTGGCATTTCATGGCGTGATGCACTACCCTTAGTGTTATTGTCTGTCAGGATGACACCCCATTCCAGGTCAGGGTTGTCACCTCACAAGATAGTGATGGGAAGGCCGGCGAATGTCTGGGGTGTTCCACGTCCTCGCAAATATTCTGACATTGAACATCCTGTCTTGTTGGATTACCTTGCTGAACTTACTAACTCTTTACGTCTCATTCGCCAGCAGGTACACGAAGCACTCCCTCCCGTGCCTACCGATCCAGGCCACGACTTGCAACCTGGTGATTGGGTCCTCATGCAAAAATTTCAGCGCAAAAAGAGTCTTGAGCCCCGCTGGAAAGGTCCTCAACAGGTCCTCCTTGCTACTCGAACAGCAGTCAAAGTCGAGGAGCTAAGAACTGGATACACACTTCACACTGTAAGAAAGTACCCCTGTTTGTACCCTGTGATGTAATAAAAGGTGGTGACCGCACCACGACAAAGGACAGCTTCAGCAGCCCCACGCTAAGCAATAAAAAAAGGAACGACAGTGCTGTGAAGGAGGGTTCCTCCGATTTTATTCACACTGAACAATTGTTTCCTGACCATACTGTACCACATTCTACAAGATATGATTTCCACCCACGAAAACAAAAAAGTAAAGAATGAACTGATTGCTTGTCCCCTGTACTAAGTCCGACAATAGCTGCAGGGCCGTGATTTTGTCTGTCGGGGTGGACCAGAGTGTGTCAATAGGACTGCTGGAATCACCCCTCAGTGAAGTAACCACCAGTCACGGGCAGCACCTAGGTTGGACTGAACTGCTAGTGGGCAACACAATAAAAAGAAATGGGTGTTACACAGGAAGATAAAAGAAAAATGCAGAAAATTAAGTATTCAATGGTGAATAGCAGGCACATAAGACAATTAACACGAGTCGTAGAGGCAACGATCAATGAAACTGCAGGAGCCCTGAGCAACATCACCGCGGAGCTGACCGCCTTGTCACTCTTCAAAACAGAATGGTACTTGACATCATACTAGCAGACCGTGGTGGAGTCTGTACTTTGATCGGATCGAGGTGCTGAGTTTACATACCGGATAATGCCCCTACGGTGTATAAGGCCATTCAAAAGTTGCATAAAATAGCATCAACAATACACCAAGACGAAGGCACCTGGTCCCTGACCGGCTGGTTCTGGGGCCTGATTTCCCAATGGGGCTGGAAGATACTAATATTCCTCGTTGCGATCGCTGCTGCATTCCTTACCTGTTGTCTCTGTGGACAGTGCCTCCCTGCTTTGTGCGGGTGCTACATGGCATCCCTTATCCCCAAGCCCGTCAACACTCCTCGCCATACCGCTATGTTGTCCCTTGATCAGGAGGTCAGGGACCTTAAGTCTATCGAAATAGACACTGAATGACATTCTAGTTTGCCTCCCACTGGCAAAAGGAGGGATTGAGGAAATGGACAAAACTTGCTTCATCAAAATGGCCGCTTGGTATCTATTTTGTTCTATGTTGCCATGTGCTCGGCAAACCTTCTGAACTTTGGTGATCGACTTCGTGCTCGCAGCCCTGGGCTGCAATCTGTTTGCCTCTCCCGCAGTTCTCATAGTTGTTTTCCGAGAACTATCGGGCTTATCAGTAACTGCAAGAACACGTTTTTTGCAATCGTTATCACATCCTGGCATCTGCATCTGTACCTTGCCCCACCACATCTGTGTCAGTGGAACACTCCGAACACCACAGGTGTGGCAACCAACAGGCCATGATCACGCCACGGGAGGAGCTACCTCCCTGACTAAGCTATTTTCTGTGTATATAAGGTTGTGCGCCCCGGAGTGAAGGGGCAGCCTCCGTAGGAAAGTCTCTCTGACTGTCCTGGGACTCTGCACTAGCTCGAGCTAATATCATATGTAATAAAACTCTTCTTTTCTCCTACAGTTGGTGACTCCGCTTGGTTTGTATAATGCATGTCTATATACCCTGAGGACTCAGGGTGTCCCTCCACCGCTGGAGGAACGTAACAGTCACTTTCCTCCGGTTCCTCATCTGGCATTGTCATATGAAGGACCATGCTTGACTGGGGCCCTTGGTGCAGAGCTGGGATTCTGACTCTTACTGTCTGGCACTGAACTCAAATCCTTTGAGTTGCTAAGGGAGGAATTTGGTTTGTCGTATACTTAACAATGGTGATATATCTATACAATTACGTCATTGTCTGTTGAGCAAATCAGGTCCCCAACCCTGGACCATTCCCGTTTCTCCAGTGCTCTCTTTCCTCAATACTTGGGGTCATTTTAAAGAAGTGATATTTGGATTATAAAACTTTCTGATTTGTCATCTTTACGCTCACCCACAATTGGCCAGCCGCAGGACGACCTGGCAGACTCCTTTCAGGTGGAATATCATGAGGAAGACTGGACAGAACTATAGGAGGCAAGACCAAGGAGTCTGTGAGGCATAGTTGAAACTCAGTATTATTAATATCCTTTAGGGCTGTTACTGGACCCCAGCATGGCTCCAGGCTGCAGGGTTGCTCCCTCATTCTGCCTGTTGGTGATGTGATAATGCATCTTGTGATACTGTCCATATTTTGCTACACTGTCCCACTGTACACCTCTTCTGGACAGCAGTAGACTCTACACTCTGGGAATCTATGGATTTACCCATGCCGCTTCCAGACCCCTTAATTCTCCGCCATGACATCAGACACTCTCAAATTGACCCGCCATGATCGTTGATTACTCGTCACTGCTCTTACACATATTTTGCGACATTGGCACTCTCCACAATTGCTGTCACATGAGGAATGGCTTGCAGAAATGTACAAGACTGCATCATATGAAAAGATAATTTCTGCTTAAATGGACAAAGCACATCCTTTCCTTTTTATATGGTCCCCCCTTTCTGCAAGATACACCCCATAGTTTGCTTACACTCTTGCTTATTTCTTATTACCATCATTGTACTCACTACCCCCTCCCCTCTCTTTCTTCCCTGATTTGCAGTTTTCGTCTTCCCTTCATCTCTTTAGTTTCTTCCTTCTATAGCTTATTCCCTCACACTCTCTTCCTTTTTCTACCTCTGTTAAATATTATGGCCCTCATTCTGACATTGGCAGTGAGTGATAAAGTGGCGGTAATTCCGCCAACAGGCTGGCGGTAATTACCGTCAAATTATGACCATGGCGGTGATAACTCCAATAGACAGCCAATGTACCACTCCAACCGCCAGGG
Source organism: Pleurodeles waltl (assembly GCF_031143425.1). Lineage (NCBI taxonomy): Eukaryota > Metazoa > Chordata > Amphibia > Caudata > Salamandridae > Pleurodeles > Pleurodeles waltl. The sequence goes on from NC_090447.1 coordinate 188,255,307, forward strand.
CGTTAACACCACTGACCACAGCGGTAGCCGTCAACAGCCATGCAGAAGACAAGGTACCGCCAACCATATTATGACCTTGCAATCCGCCAGGATTTCCGGGGCAGAACACAGAAGACCAAAGACTCATCATTATAGACACAGGGAAGAACAATGCAACCATGGCACCGGAACTGCAAGTCTTCCCCATGCTTAAATACAGTACAGCTGCCTAGCACACAATGGAAGGAAGAAGGAAAACAAGAGTGACACACACACGCACGACACACACCCGACACACACACCATACACACAACCAGCAGCAGATGCAAACAGTGGCACATGATACACGGCAGAATAATGCAAGGACAACAAGAATGCAGTAATGAGAATGTATTGATTGTAAACAGCTACCAAAAAAACAAATTTTACAAAAAACAGATTTGTACAAATGTACACAAAGGGCCAATGCCCAGTCCAAAGTACTAAGGGCGCACATGGCCACAGGGCACAGTCCAAGGCCCAACTCAAATCCTGACTTCATCTGCATAGAACTCTGCAGGGGCTTCAGTTTGCAACTGGACAGGCACCTTAGGGGGGTGGAGGGAGGGGGGCACCTCAGCCGAATACGGGAACAAGCCTACTGGTTCTAGAGGGGGCTCCATGCCCATATCTCTGTGCTGGGGAGTGCACGCCCACAGTCTCTCCTAGGGGTGACTTTCCCACTGGTTCTGGAGGGGGATCCATGCCCATTTACCTATGCTGCGGAGTGCAAGGCCACTGTCTCTCAGGGTGGTGACTTTCCAACTGGTTCTGGAGGGGGCTCCATGCCCATATCTCTGTGCTGGGGAGTGCAAGGCCACAGTGTCTCAGGTGGGTGACTTTCCCACTTGTTCAGGAGGGGCTCCATGCCCATATCTCTGTGTTTGGGAGTGCAAGGCCACATTCTCTGGAGTGGGTGACTTTCCCACTGGTTCTGGAGGGGGCTCCATGCCCATTTACCCATGCTGGAGAGTGCAAGGCCACAGTCCCTCAGGTGGGTGACTTTCCCACTGGTTCTGGAGGGGTCTCTATGCCCATATCTCTCTGCTGGGGAGTGCAAGGCCACAGTCTTTCAGGTGGGTGACTTGCCCACTGATTTTGGAGGGGGCTCCATGCCCATATCTCTGTGCTGGGGAGTGCTAAGCCACAGTTTCTCAGGTGGGTGACTTTCCCACTGGTTCTGGAGGGGGCTCCATGCGCATATCTCTGTGCTGGGGAGTGAAAGTCCGCAGTCTCTCATGGGGGTGACTTTCCTATTGGTTCTGGAGGGGGATCCATGCCCATTTACCTATTCTGGGGAGTGCAAGGCCACAGTCTCTGGAGTGGGTGACTTTCCCACTGGTTCTGGAGGGGGTTTCATGCCCATTTACCTATGCTGGGGAGTGCAAGACCACTGTCTCTCAGGTGGGTGACTTTCCAACTGGTTCTGGAGGGGTCTCCATGCCCATCTCTCTGTGCTGGGGAGTGAAAGGCCACAGTGTCTCAGGTGGGTGACTTTCCCACTGGTTCTGGAGGGGGCTCCATGCGCATATCTCTGTGCTGGGGAGTGCAAGGCCACAGTCTCTCATGGGAGTGACTTTCCCACTGGTTCTGGAGGGGGCTCCATGCCCATTTACCTATTCTGGGGAGTGCAAGGCCACAGTCTCTGGAGTGGGTGACTTTCCCACTGGCTCTGGAGGGGGTTTCATGCCCATTTACCTATGCTGGGGAGTGCAAGGCCACCGTCTCTCAGGGGGGTGACTTTCCAACTGGTTCTGGAGGGGTCTCCATGCCCATATCTCTGTGTTGGGGAGTGCAAGGCCACATTCTCTGGAGTGGGTGACTTTCCCACTGGTTCTGGAGGGGTCTCTATGCCCATATCTCTCTGCTGGGGAGTGCAAGGCCACAGTCTTTCAGGTGGGTGACTTGCCCACTGATTTTGGAGGGGGCTCCATGCCCATATCTCTGTGCTGGGGAGTGCTAAGCCACAGTTTCTCAGGTGGGTGACTTTCCCACTGGTTCTGGAGGGGGCTCCATGCGCATATCTCTGTGCTGGGGAGTGAAAGTCCACAGTCTCTCATGGGGGTGACTTTCCCATTGGTTCTGGAGGGGGATCCATGCCCATTTACCTATTCTGGGGAGTGCAAGGCCACAGTCTCTGGAGTGGGTGACTTTCCCACTGGTTCTGGAGGGGGTTTCATGCCCATTTACCTATGATGGGGAGTGCAAGACCACTGTCTATCAGGTGGGTGACTTTCCAACTGGTTCTGGAGGGGTCTCCATGCCCATCTCTCTGTGCTGGGGAGTGAAAGGCCACAGTGTCTCAGGTGGGTGACTTTCCCACTGGTTCTGGAGGGGGCTCCATGCGCATATCTCTGTGCTGGGGAGTGCAAGGCCACAGTCTCTCATGGGAGTGACTTTCCCACTGGTTCTGGAGGGGGCTCCATGCCCATTTACCTATTCTGGGGAGTGCAAGGCCACAGTCTCTGGAGTGGGTGACTTTCCCACTGGCTCTGGAGGGGGTTTCATGCCCATTTACCTATGCTGGGGAGTGCAAGGCCACCGTCTCTCAGGGGGGTGACTTTCCAACTGGTTCTGGAGGGGTCTCCATGCCCATCTCTCTGTGTTGGGGAGTGCAAGGCCACAGTGTCTCAGGTGGGTGACTTTCCCACTTGTTGTGGAGGTGGCTCCATGCCCATATCTCTGTGTTGGGGAGTGCAAGGCCACATTCTCTGGAGTGGGTGACTTTCCCACTGGTTCTGGAGTGGGCTCTATGCCCATTTACCCATGCTGGGGAGTGCAAGGCCACAGTCCCTCAGGTGGGTGACTTTCCCACTGGTTCTGGAGGGGTCTCTATGCCCATATCTCTCTGCTGAGGAGTGCAGGGCGACAGTCTTTCAGGTGGGTGACTTGCCCACTGATTCTGGAGGGGGCTCCATGCCCATAACTCTGAGCTGGGGAGTGCAAGGCCACAGTTTCTCAGGTGGGTGACTTTCCCACTGGTTCTGGAGGGGGCTCCATGCCCATATCTCTGTGTTGGGGAGTGCAAGGCCACAGTCTCTGGAGTGGGTGACTTTCCCACTGGTTCTGGAGGGGGCTCCATGCCCATTTACCTATGCTGGGGAGTGCAAGGCCACAGTCCCTCAGGTGAGTGACTTTCCCACTGGTTCTGGAGTGGTCTCTATGCCCATATCTCTCTGCTGGGGAGTGCAAGGTCACAGTCTTTCAGGTGGGTGACTTTCCCACTGGTTCTGGAGGGGGCTCCATTCCCATATCCCTGTGCTAGGGAGTGCAAGACCACAGTCTCTCAGGTGGGTGACTTGTCCACTGGTTCTGGAGGGGGCTCCATGCGCATATCTCTCTGCTGGGGAGTGCAAGGCCACAGTCTCTCAGGTGGGTGATTTCCCACTGGTTCTGGAGGGGGCTCTATGCCCATTGCTCTGTGCTGGGGAGTGCAAGCTCACAGTCTCTCAGGTGAGGAACATGCCCACTGCTTCTGGAGGGGGCCCCTTGTACAGCAGTCCCTGGAGGGTGGCCTACATGGCTTCTGCTGGTGGTGATGGCTGCACTGTGTCATCTGTAGGTGAGGGCTGCACTGTGTCTGCAGGTAAAGGGGCCTTCAGGTATTCACTACAAGTGACTGTTACACAAATTTTACACGCTGCAAAGCTTCACAGATCTGCTGAATGAGGGAAACTTACAGAGATCTCAGTTCCTAATATATGGATCTCTCAGGGGCTTGAAACAGGCCACATGGCTATGGCCAGAAAGAACACCAATCACATGACACCTTGCAAACACTCCTTATATACGGGAGCAGCAGGAAACTGGTGTCCTGGTTCTACAAAACTATCTTCTCAATGGTGCCCATAAAAAGAGTCCAAACGCACTGGCCAGGCACAATGGGATAGTAACTGACGACTAAGAAATGGAAAACAGTACTACATTACACATACCATGTATCCAGAAACACCAGGCTTAAATATACCCAGTTCAACTACCTTCTCACCACCTAGCTTACACCGCACAGGCTTAACGTTATATTGAGTATCCCACATAAGTCATGCCCTCGATGCCCTCAATGCCCTCGATGCTCCTAAACTGATGCAGGTTTCTTACGCATTGTATGGGACGCACTGTCTCAGCAGGTGAAGGTGCCTCCTGGGCAGCCTCTGCAGGAGGAGTAGGCTGCACTTCCTCAGCTGGCGGTGAGGGCCCGTGACCACTGTTGATGACGGTGGTGGTGTCACCCTGACAGTCTCTGCTGGAGGTGAGGGCTGCACTGTGTTAGCAGGTGAAGGTGCCTCCTGGGTAGCCTCTGCTGGAGATGAGGGCTGCACTGGCTCAGCAGGTGAAGGTGCCTCCTGGGCAGCCTCTGCAGGAGGAGTAGGCTGCACTTCCTCAGCTGGCAGTGAGGGCCCTGTGACCACTAGTGGTGGTGGTGTCACCCTGACAGCCTCTGCTGGAGTCAAAGGCTTCTTGCCCTTCATGGCAGGAGGTGTTGGATCCTTACCCTTCCTGGCAGGGGTTGAGGGCTTCTTCTCCTTCATGGCAGGAGGTGCGGGCTCCTTCCCCTTCATGGCAGGAGGTGTGGGATCCTTAACCTTCCTGATTGGTGCAGTGGGATCCTTCACTGACTTGCCACCATGACTAGGTGGTGCCACCACTGTCTGCATGGACTGCTTGGCTGAGGTGCTGGGAGGGATCATTGGGACCCTGCTCTTACGTGCAGTGCGGGGGAGGAGGAGGGAAGAGGTCAAGTTGGACAAGGAAAAGCTTCTTAGAGACGGTGGGGCGGGATGAGGGAGCAGGGATGGGAGTGGAGGTTGAGGGAGTGGTTGTTTGAGGTGTATGTCTGCTGGACTTGGGTGCAGGTGCATGGGCAGTGTGCTGATGTGAGGTGGATGGCTGTTGGGTGTGTGAGTGCTTGCGTTTGTGTCCTTTAGGGGGGTACAGACAGGATGGGAGAGGACACAGTGGAAACGTACATGGATGTTGTGGAGGTGTCTGCTAGTGAGATGTGAGTGCAGCTTGTTGTGGTGATGCTGGTGGTGGATGTTGATGCAGTGCATGCATGTGTGAGTGTGGACATGACTGTGGGCGAGGTGGAGGAGGAGGAGGAGGAGGAGGGGGAGACAGTGGAGGCAGTGGATGTGGTTGTGTCTGCAACCATCTGGTGTTTGCGTGAGTGCTTGTGGGATGATTTGTGGTGCCTGTGTTTGACTGTGCCACTCTTGTGTGTTGTCTTGTGTGCATGCTCATCTGTATGTGTGCGTGGGATGGGTTGGGGTTGAGGAGAATGGGACTGGGAAGTGGTAGTTGGAGAGGGGACGGTAGAAACAGGGACAATGGCTGCCATCAGAGAGGAGGCCAGAGCCTGAATCGATCTCTGTTGGGCCACCAATCTACTGTGGATGCCCTCCAGGAATGCATTGCATTGCTGCATCTTGGATGCAAGCCCCTGGATGGTATTCACAATGGTTGACTGCCCTACAGAGATGGATCTCAGGAGGTCAACAGCCTCCTCACTCAGGGCAGCAGGGCTCACTGGGGCAGGGCCTGAGGTGCCTGGGGCAAAGGAGATGCCCACCCTCCTGGGTGGGTGGGCATGGGCAACTCGCTGTGGGGCTACTGGAAGGGCAGTGCTGTTATGGGGAGTGACAACTGTACCTGTAGCTGGGGTGGTCACAGAGGTGTCCTCCACCACCAGGAAACTTCCACTGGAGGAGGTATCTGAGTCTGTGTTGTCGCCTCCTGGCTCTGCCGTGGTGCTCCCCTCGCCCTCCGTCCCACTGGTTCCCTCGGCGTCGGTGGACTCTGCCTCCAGGGTACTGTGGGATGCAGCTCCCTCTGTCGCTGGTGCCCCTGCTCCTCCGCCAGATGATGCTAATGCACAGATGGACAGGATGACAGAAGGAAAAAGGGAGGAGAGAGAGAAAGGAAACACTGGGTCAATTACTGCACCAACAGCACTGTCACACACAGGGATCAGGATTGAGCACTATGCATTGCACTGCCAGTGATTTGGCTAGATGCCACGGCAAGATGAGGGCTACACAGCGCCAACTGCACCACTCCTGGTACTCACAAAGCCCTGACTAACATGGAATGCTAACAGGTTAGGTTACCTGTATTTGCCATACACCCATTACCCTTCAGCTGGATCATGCTGCAATGTCTGGCCTGGCATTAAGGGGCACCCACTAACTCGCACCCACCACCCGGATCCCATGCCATCTGCCAATAATTGTAGTAATGCCCACTGTACTCACCCCCTTGTGGCTTCTGTGATGCCCTCAAGCGCCTATCCAGCTCTGGGTAGGCCACCGCCAGTATGCGGGCCATCAGGGGGGTCAGGTTCCAATGGGCACCCCTTCCTCATTGAGAAGCCATCCCCAGCTGGGCCTCTGCGATCTTCCGTGCCCAGTGTCTCAGGTCCTCCCATCATTTCCGACAGCAGGTGCTCCGCCTGCCATAGACCCACAGGGTCCGCACGTCCTTGGTGATGGCGCGCCATAACCACTTCTTTTGATGGGCGTTGACCTGCAGAGGTAATACAGACAGGAGGACACCATTACACATACAATCCAACCTGTCACACATATGGCCCACCAATCCCATTTCCGTCACAATTGGCACACACATCGGCCGGCGCACACCATGCACACGACCACAAGACATCTCCCCCGCTGACACGATGCTTGCACACACATCTCCATGCATCCTTCCCACATGCATTGTGCCCAAGGTGTACTCACCTGTTGGTCTGGAGGTCCAGACAGCAGTCCATACTGGGATAGAACCCCATCCACCAATACCTCCAACTCCTCAGAAGTGAAGGCAGGGGCCCTTTCCCTGGTTATATGGCCCATGGTAGTTTCCAGACATAGGTCACAGCTGCACACGCAGTGTAGGTGTTCTACTGTTGAAGATCAGGAAACAAGGGAAGAATGAGATAGAAAATGGCGGTCACGTCCACGGCAGTGTACACTGTCTCTGCCGGCGCTGATCCCCATTGGCCACTGTACTCCATAGAGCCCCATATTATCCAATGAGGAATTGCACCGCTGTGCAATACTGCCTTCCGCCACAACACCCAACGTCGGCGAAGTTACCTCACTTCCACCTGTCCCTAAATAAAGCACAGGCAGTCGCCATTTCATGGTGGCTGACAACAGTCATATCAACCTTAACTGTGTCATAGCCTAGATTAGCACACACCTCGCCATTTCCACTGTCCCATCACATAAATGCACTATATACACTGAGGTTGTGGTTCCATTGTTCAAATTGTGACAGCCTACTCACTCTTGTGTCCCTTAGATACCTACTGCTGTGGATGAATAGGAGGAGGAGACAAACCCCGTGTACAGACCCCTTGTGGACTTGGCTACACTGGAGGACACGCACATAATACTCACCTATAGACTGGACAGGGCCACAATCACAGAGCTGTGTGCCCAGTTGGAGCCTGAGCTGATATCTGCTATCCGTCATCCGACTAGGATCCCCCCTCTTCTGAAAGTGCTATCAGTGCTCCATTTCCTGGCAACTGGTTCTTTCCGAGTGGCAGTGGGCTTGGCAGCAGGAATGTCACAGCCAATGTTCTCAATCGTGCTGGCAAGAGTTTTGTCTGCCCTGGTGAAACACGTACAGCTACATAGCTTTCCCCCAGGTGGAAGATCTGGCCACTGTGAAGGTCGGATTCTATGCAATGGGACATATACCCAATATTGTTGGGCCATTGACGGGACACATATTGCATTAGTCCTCCCACCAGAATGAACAGGTGTTCAGGAATCGTAAGAGTTTCCACTCACTGAATGTGCAAATAGTATGCCTGGCGGACCAGTACCACGTCAATGCTAAGTATCCTGGGTCAGTGCATGATGCCTTTGTTCTGAGAAATAGCAGCATCCCAAATGTGATGGCCCAACTACAGAGGCACAGGGTGTGGCTGGTAGGTGAGCCATGGTCCCCACCCACTGTATGTTAGTGTATGCCTTCAGGTGTCATCCCCATAGCATTGTGTGAGGCTAAATCTTGTCCCTCAATACTTGCAGGTGACTCTGGCTACCCAAACCTATTGTGGCTGCTGACCCCTGTGAGGAATGCCAGGACAGGGGCTGAGGGTCGTTATAATGAGGCACATGGGTGAACCAGAAGGATCATCGAGAGGACCTTCAGGCTCTTTCAGGCCGGGTTCAGGTGCCTACATCTGACAGGTGGACCCTGTGCTACTCACCTGGGAAGGTCTGCCAGATAGTAGTGGCATGCTGCATGTTGCACAACCTGGCCCTCAGATGGCATGTGCCATTTCTGCAGGAGGAGGAGACTGGAGATGCCCCTGTGGCAGCCGTTGACCCTGAGGACAGTGAGGATGAGGAGGCAGAGAATGAGGATGAGGACAACCAAACATCAGGTATAGGTCAATACTTCCAACTACACACAGGTGAGACAGTGCAACTGACCATTCTTCTGACTGTTGATGTTTTGTGTGTGGCTGTAGCATGATGGCATTAACTTCCATAGCATCTCAACTTACTGTCACCTATGGCTTGTCATTTTACAGATGTTGGTGAGATAACAACTGTGTATTCTAATGTGATGAGTACAGACCGCTATAGGTCATTATTTCTATGCTCTCACAGTGTTCAGATCATTTGCACTAGATGTGACTGTTTCCATAAATGCACATTTTCAACACATAAAATACTAGTAGTCAAGTTGTGTTCTAGGGTGTTTATTGTGGTATTATGAAATTGGGGGAAAAGTGCAATGGAGTGGGGTGATGATGGAGGAAAGTCCATGGTATTGTTCCAGGCTAATTGTAGCAAAGGTCCAGTGTCCAAGGGGCTTAGGAAGGGGAGCAGAGGCACTTCAAAGTGGACAAGGTGACAGTGTGTGAAATAAGGGGGACAATCAATAGAGTCTCATTTCCTGGCGGTGGCCTTGGCAAGTGTCTCTGTCACCTGTTAGGGTCACAGGGAAAGTTTGCGGGGTGGTTCATCTTCTGCAGCGGGAGGGGTGCTGGTGGCCTGTGGACCATGTGGTGGGGCCTCCTGCCCACTAGCTGCAGTGGAAGTGGAGGGCTGGTCAATGGGCTGGCTAGGGGTGGGGGCTCGCTGCTGTGCTGTTGCTTCCCTCATGATGTTGGCCATGTCTGCCAGCACCCCTGCTATGGAGATCAAGGTGGTGTTGATGGCCTGCAAGTCCTCCCTGATCCTCTGATACTGTTCCTCCTGCGGCTGCCTGTCCTGATACATGTTGTCAAGGATCTGGCCCGTCGTGTCCTGGGAATGTTGGTAGGCTCCCAGGATCTCTATGAGTGCCTCCTGGAGAGTCGGTTCCCTGAGCCTGTCCTCCCCCTGGCGCACAGCGGTCCTCCCAGTGTCCCTGTTGGCCTGTGCTTCTGTCCCCTGAACGGTGTGCCTACTTCCACTGACCCCAGGTCCCTGATTGTCTTGGGTATGAGGTGTAGACTGGGGTCCCTGTACAGGTGGGCACACTGCTGATTGACGTGTCTGGGGACAGAGGTGTGGGTATGCTGGGTGGGTGCTGTGGTGTTGGATACTGATGGGGGAGGCTCTGTGATGGACTGTGAGTGGGATGGGGTGACCGACTGTCCAGTGGTCCCTGATGGGCCAGCTTGTTGATCCAGATCCTGAAGTCCAGAGTTACTGCCATCAATGGGGGGATCTTCTGTTCGGGGACTAAATAGTCATGGCACCTCCTCTCCGCTGGGATTGGCTGGGGCACCTGTGGGGTGTAAGTGATGTAATATGCTTCATGTCTGTGACATATTGTAAATCCCTGGCTTACCCTCTATTGTTGCTGTTGCACTGCCACCTTTGTTTGTGTATGGTGATGTATTGTGTGATTGTTAGTTTCCCTATGCTATGCATGCTTTAGTGATGGGTGTCCATGCAGGGCTGGGAGGGTTGTCCATGCATTGGTATGGCATGCACGATTTGGCACTTGAGGTTAGTCATATGTGTAGGTGCAGTGTGTGGGGTGAAGTGGAGTGATGGGAGCCAGGGTGAGGGGGTGAGATGGCATGCAGGTATGGGGGTGAGTGATAGGTAGTAAATCTTGACTCGCCAATGTCTAGTCCTCCGGCTACTCCAGCGAGTCCCTCAGGATTCAGTAATGCCAAGACTTGCTCCTCCTATGCTGTGAGCTGTGGGGGAGGAGGTTGGGTCCACCCCCCGCCCTCTGTATGGCGAGCTGGTTCCTTGCTGCCACGGAACGTGCCTTCCCCCGTAGGTCATTCCACCTGTTCCTGATGTCGTCCCTTGTTCTTGGGTGCTATCCCACGGCGTTCACCCTGTCCACGATTCTCCGCCATAGCTCAATTTTCCTGGCAATGGATATTTGCTGTACCTGTGCTCCAAACAGCTGTGGCTCCACTTGGACAGTTTCCTCCACCATGACCCTTAACTCCTCATCAGTGAAACAGGGGTGCCTTTGTGGGGACATGGGTGTTGTGTGTTGGTGAGAGTGTGTTGAGTAATGTGGTGGGGTGTTTGATGTGGGGTGCGTGAGGGATGTATGGGTGTATGTGGTGTGTGTGTCTAGTTGTCTCTGTGCTGTTCGTGTCAATCTCCTGGCAGTAATTGTTATTCGTAAAGGGTTGTGGGTAATGTGGGTGTGTGTTTGATGGTGCTGTAGGTGGGTGGGTGTGGTGTGTGTATGAGTGTCAGGTGTGTGATTTCAGTTTTGGCCAATGTAGTGTTGTTTTGTATGTGGGTGTCCATTCTGAGCAAGGCGGTACGTACCACCACTGGTTTACCGCCATTGAATGTCCACTGTGTTGATTCGTGGGTCATAATGTGGTGGGCATTGTTTTGTTGGTGTAACGGTATGGGTGTTGATACCGCCACTTTAGAACTGACCTTTGGGGTGGCGGATTTGTGTATGTGGCTGTATTCTGTCGGACTGGTGTTTATGTGTCATAATATGGGGAACGTATATTTGCCTCCGCAGTGGTATGTTTGCGGCCGTCACCGTGACGGTAAGCGGGATTTACCGCCAATGTCATAATGAGGGCCTGTAGGAAGTTGGCTCTGTATATACTATTTCAAAGTAAGAAATAGTGTGCACAGAGTCCAAGGGTTCCCCTTAGAGGTAAGATAGTGGCAAAAAGAGATAACTCTAATGCTCTATTTTGTGGCAGTGTGGTCGAGCAGTAGGCTTATCAGAGGGTAGTGTTAAGCATTTGTTGTACACACACAGGCAATAAATGAGGAACACACACTCAAAGACTTACTCCAGGCCAATAGGTTTTTATATAGAAAAATATATTTTCTTAGTTTATTTTAAGAACCACAGGTTCAAGATTTACAAGTAATACTTCAAATGAAAGGTATTTCACTCAGGTATTCTAGGAACTTTGAATCATCACAATAGCATGTACAGTTTTGACAAAAATGGCAATAAGCTATTTTAAAAGTGGACACTGCAAAAATCAACAGTTCCTGGGAGGTAAGTAATTGTTAAGTTCACAGGTAAGTAAAACACTTACAGGGTTCAAAGCTGGGTCCAAAGTAGCCCACCGTTGGGGGTTCAAGGCAACCCCAAAGTTACCACACCAACAGCTTAGGGCCGGTCAGGTGCAGAGGTCAAAGAGGTGCCCAATACACATAGGCTTCAATGGAAACAGGGGTACCCGTGTCCTCGGAGGGCAGACCAGGGGGGTTTTGTAGGGCACCGGGGGGGGACACAAGCAGGCACAGAAAGTACACCCTCAGCGGCACAGGGGCGGCCGGGTGCAGAGTGCAAACAGGCGTCGGGTTTTGTATTGAAAGCAATGGGGAGACCCGGGGGTCTCTTCAACGATGCAGGCAGGCACAAGGGGGGCTCCTTGGGGTAGCCACCACCTGGGATAGGCAGAGGGTCGCCTGGGGGTCGCTCCTGCACTGGAGTTCGGTTCCTTCATGTCCTGGGGGCTGCGGGTGCAGTGTTGGTTCCAGGCGTCGGGTCCCTTGTTACAGGCAGTCGCAGTCAGGGGGAGCCTCCGGATTTCCTCTGCAGGCGTCGCTGTGGGGGCACAGGGTTGTCATCTCTGGCTACTCACGGGCTCGCAGTCGCCGGGGAGTCCTCCCTGTGGTGTTGGTTTTCCACAGGTCGAGCCGGGGGCATCGGGTGCAGAGTGGAAAGTCTCACGCTTCTGGCGGGAAACGTGAAGTCCTTAGAGTTGTTTCTTTTGTTGCAAGAAAGTTGCAGATTGTTGAACAGGGCCGCTGTTCACAGGAGTTTCTTGGTCCTTCATTGCAGGGCAGTCCTCTGAGGCTTCAGAGGTCGCTGGTCCCTGTTGGATGCGTTGCTGTTGCAGTTTTCTTCGAAGTTGGGAGATAGGCCGGAAGGGCTGGGGCCAAAGCAGTTGTCGTCTCCATCTTCACTGCAGGGCTTCAGGTCAACAGTCCTTCTTCTTGTTAAGGTTGCAGGAATCTAGTTTCCTAGGTTCTGGGGAGCCCCTAAATACTGAATTTAGGGGTGTGTTTAGGTCTGGGAGGGCGGTAGCCAATGGCTACTGTCCTTGAGGGTGGCTACACCCTCTTTGTGCCTCCTCCCTGTGGGGTGGGGGGCACATCCCTAATCCTATTGGGGGAATCCTCCTTCTACAAGATGGAGGATTTCTAAAAGTAAGAGTCACCTCAGCTCAGGACACCTTAGGGGCTGGCCTGAGTGGGGGGGGGGTGACTACTCCTTGTTTTTCTCTTTATCTCCTCCAGCCTTGCCGCCAAAAGTGGGGGCAGTGGCCGGAGGGGTGGGCATCTCCACTAGCTGGAGTGCCCTGGGGCATTGTAACACGAAGCCTGAGCCTTTGAGGCTCACTGATAGGTGTTACAGTTCCTGCAGGGGGGAGGTGTTAAGCACCTCCACACAGAGCAGGCTTTTGTTTCTGTCCTCAGAGAGCACAAAGGCCCTCACCACATGGGTCAGAAACTCATTTCTCAGCAGCAGGCTGGCACAGACCAGTCAGCCCTGCACTGAACAATTGGGTAAAATACAGGGGTCATCTCTAAGATGCCCTCTGTGTGCATTTTTTAATAAATCCAACACTGGCATCAGTTTAGGTTTATTATTCGGAGAAGTTTGATACCAAACTTCCCAGTATTCAGTGTAGCCATTATGGAGCTGTGGAGTTCGTTTTTGACAAACTCCCAGACCATATACTTAATATGGCCACAACTGTACTTACAATGTCTAAGAATAGACTTAGACACTGTAGGGGCATATTGCTCATGCAGCTATGCCCTCACCTGTGGTATAGTGCACCCTGCTTTAGGGCTGTAAGGCCTGCTAGAGGGGCGACTTACCTATGCCACAGGCAGTATTTTGTGTGAATGGCATCCTGAGGGGGATGCCATGTCGACTTTGCCTTTTTCTCCCCACCAACACACACAATCTGCAATGGTAGTGTGCATGTGTTAGGTGAGGGGTCCCTTAGGGTGGCACAACATATGCTGCAGCCCTTAGGGACCTTCCCTAGTCACAGGGCCCTTGGTACCACTGGTACATTTTACAAGGGATTTATCTGTGTGCCAGGGGTGTGCCAATTGTGGAAACAATGGTACATTTTAGGTGAAAGAACACTGGTGCTGGGGCCTGGTTAGTAGGGTCCCAGCACACTTCTCAGTCAAGTTAGCATCAGTATCAGGCAAAAAGTGGGGGGTAACTGCAACAGGGAGCCATTTCCTTACACAAGCTACCCCCCAGCCCACAGGCCAGGAGACTCAGCCAAAGCTGGGAGAGTCTTCCTAGTCTGTCAGGCGAGGAAGTGTATAGGAAATAGGCTGGTTATTTGCAGGGTCTACTCTGCCTTACATCCTCCTGTTCTGGGCATTCCATCTGGGGAACTGACCCACTTCCACAGTGATAGGACCTAGTCTGAATTGCCTCTTGTCTGTGCTTTTAATGTCTTCACCCATTCTCTCTATTTTGGGGTTAGAGGTATCCACCTCTGCTAATCTTATCTTAGTCAGAGTCACCCCTAGCTTACCCAAAGAGGTTACCCATAGCTGGAGTAGCCCCACCACGACCAACAGGGTCAGGGTGCCTAACTTGCTATTTGGTATGGGGTCAGACCACCATGCCCAGGATAGTGCAGCCATAAAGGCTAACACCCAGCAGAGGCCACTGAGAGCTGTCAGTGCCCAGAACCACACCTTTAGCTCTTCACCTACAAGGGAAGGAGCTACGTTACAGGCTTCTTTGGGTTCAGGGTGCCTGTCTGCTGTGTTAGAGTCGGGGGTTACTACATCTTGTAGTAAACACCCTTCTTCTACTCTTTCTTCTGTTAACTGAGGAGCCACCCACTCAGGTTTAACAGTTGCCTGACTAGCCAGGACTTCTTGTGGGTCAGGTTGGACTTTACCAGTGCCAGTTTTGGAGCTCTCCCCTACTGGAGCAGAATCTCCTTGGCTTGCTGGAACCTTGGCTAAAGGTTGTCCACCCTTCCTACTCTGTTTTCTTTTCTTTTTCTTCTGGAGGGTTGGGCCATTATTCCAGACTCCAACACCTCTTTTTCACCCTGAGCCTTGCACTGTGCCCTTGTTGTGACACACACCAGTTCAGGGATACCCAGCATGGCTGCATGGGTTTTGAGTTCAACTCAGCCCATGCTGAGGACTCCAGGTCATTTCCAAGCAAACAGTCTACTGGGATAGCAGAGGAGACTACCACCTGTTTCAGGCCAGTGACCCCTCCCCATTCTAAAGTTACCATAGCCATGGGATGTACTTTAGTCTGATTGTCAGCATTGGTGACTGGATACGTTTGTCCAGTCAGGTATTGTCCTGGGGATACCAGTTTGTCTCTCACCATTGTGACACTGGCACCTGTATCCCTCAGGGCTTCTACACTAGTCCCATTAATTAAGAGTTGCTGTCTGTATTTTTGCAGCATATTAGAGGGGCAGGCAGGTAGTGTGGCTAAGTGCACCCGACCCTCAGAAACTAATGTAGCTTCAGTGTGAACCCTGATTTGCTCTGGGCACACTGTTGATCCCACTTGGTGATTGGCTATTCCAGTGCTAACTGGAGTAGTAGTAGAAGTGAAACCTTTCTTGGGACAAGCCTTGTCTCCAGTTTGGTGTCCCTGCTGATTACAGCTATGACACCAGGTCTTTTTGGGATCAAAGTTTTTACCCTTGTACCCAAATGTGTTATGAAGAGGCTTTGGACCCTCCCTCCTGAGCAGGTTTTTGGGGCCCTGTAGAAGACTCTTTACTTTTTCCCTTGGATGTCTCAACACTCTTCCCCTGGGGAGTCTTTGTGACCTCTTTCTTTTGGTCACTCCCTGTGGAAGTCTTGGTCACCCTAGTCTTGACCCAATGGTCTGCCTTCTTTCCCAATTCTTGGGGAGAAATTGGACCTAGGTCTACCAGATGCTGATGCAGTTTATCATTGAAACAATTACTTAAAAGGTGTTCTTTCATAAACAGATTGTACAGCCCATCATAATCATTTACACCACTGCCAATAATCCAACCATCCAGTGTTTTGACTGAGAAGTCAACAAAATCAACCCAGGTCTGGCTCAAGGATTTTTCAGCCCCCCTGAACCTAATCCTGTACTCCTCAGTTGAGAATCCAAAGCCCTCAATCAGGGTAGCCTTCATGAGGTCATAGGATTCTGCACCTTTTCCAGAGAGTGTGAGGAGTCTATCCCTACACTTTCCAGTGAACATTTCCCAAAGGAGAGCACCCCAGTGAGATTTGATTACTTTTCTGGTTGCGCAAGCCCTCTCAAAAGCTGTGAACCATTTGGTGATATCATCACCATCTTCATATTTTGTAACAATCCCTTTGGGGATTTTTAGCATGTCAGTATTCTCTCTGACCCTATTTAAGTTGCTGCCACCATTAATGGGAGCTAAACCCATCTCTTGTCTTTCCCTTTCTATGGCTAGGAGCTGCCTCTTCAAAGCCAATCTTTTGGCCATCCTGGCTAATAGGACGTCATCTTCATTGAGGCTGCCCTCAATGCTTCCAGAGCTGTTGGACTCCTCTGTGGGAGAAGCAGCATTTCTGACTATCACTTGTGGAGTCAGGGTTGGAGGAACCCTGGTCTCCCTAACTAGGAGTGGGGGTGGGAAGTTATCCTCCACATCACTAGCTTCCCCCTCTGTAAGATTGTCTTCAGAGGGGTTGTCTCTAGCAAACTCTGCCAAGAGCTCCTGGAGCTGTACTTTGGTAGGGTTTGATCCAGTTTTTATCTTTTTGATTTTGCAGAGAGTCCATAACTCAGACATCCTAAGATGCAGGTAAGGGTTGAGGTTGAGCTCCACCACCATCTCTTCTGCAGTAGACATTACTTCTCTAAAAGTTGGGATACTTTTTAAGAATCTAGAACTATCTCTAGAACTTAATCCAAACTTTTACAAAACTTTTAAACTCTAAAAGAAATGCTAACAGGGACTAACACAAGGCCATAGCAGGACTTTTAAAAATTTAGAAAAATAGCTCAAATTTCGAAAATCAGTTTTTAATGACAATTTTTGGAATTTAGTCGTGTGATCAGGTATTGGCTGAGTAGTCCAGCAAATGCAAAGTCTTGTACCCCACCGCTGATCCACCAATGTAGGAAGTTGGCTCTGTATATACTATTTCAAAGTGAGAAATAGTGTGCACAGAGTCCAAGGGTTCCCCTTAGAGGTAAGATAGTGGCAAAAAGAGATAATTCTAATGCTCTATTTTGTGGTAGTGTGGTCGAGCAGTAGGCTTATCAGAGGGTAGGGTTAAGCATTTGTTGTACACACACAGGCAATAAATGAGGACACACAATCAAAGGCTTACTCCAGGCCAATAGGTTTTTATATAGAAAAATATATTTTCTTAGTTCATTTTAAGAACCACAGGTTCAAGATTTACAAGTAATACTTCAAATGAAAGGTATTTCACTAAGGTATTCTCGGAACTTTGAATAATCACAATAGCATGTACAGTTTTGACAAAAATGGCAATAAGCTATTTTAAAAGTGGACACTGCAAAAATAAACAGTTCCTGGGGGAGGTAAGTAATTGTTAAGTTCACAGGTAAGTAAAACACTTACAGGGTTCAAAGCTGGGTCCAAAGTAGCCCACAGTTGGGGGTTCAAGGCAACCCCAAAGTTACCACAATAGCAGCTCAGGGCCGGTCAGGTGCAGAGGTCAAAGAGATGCCCAAAACACATAGGCTTCAATGGAAACAGGGGTGCCCCGGTTCCAGTCTGCCAGCAAGTAAGTACCCGTGTCCTCGGAGGGCAGACCAGGGGGATTTTGTAGGGCTCCGGGGGGACACAAGCAGGCACAGAAAGTACACCCTCATCGGCACATGGGCGGCCGGGTGCAGAGTGCAAACAGGCGTCGGGTTTTGTATTGAAAGCAATGGGGAGACCCGGGGGTCTCTTCAACGATGCAGGCAGGCACAGGGGGGGGGCTCCTCGGGGTAGCCACCACCTTGGCTAGGCAGAGGTTCGTCTGGGGGTCGCTCCTGCACTGGAGTTCTGTCCTTCAGGTCCTGGGGGCTGCGGATGCAGTGTTGGTTCCAGGCGTCGGGTCCCTTGCTACAGGCAGTCGCGGTCAGGGGGAGCCTCCGGATTTTCTCTGCAGGTGTCGCTGTGGGGGCGCAGAGGGGTTGTCTCTGGCTACTCACGGGCTCGCAGTCGCCGGGGAGTCCTTCCTGTGGTGTTGGTTTTCCGCAGGTCGAGCCGGGGGCGTTGGGTGCAGAGTGGAAAGTCTCACGCTTCCGGCGGGAAACGTGAAGTCCTTAGAGTTGTTTCTTTTGTTGCAAGAAAGTTGCAGATTGTTGAACAGGGCCGCTGTTCACAGGAGTTTCTTGGTCCTTCGTTGCAGGGCAGCCCTCTGAGGCTTCAGAGGTCGCTGGTCCCTGTTGGATGCGTCGCTGTTGCAGTTTTCTTCGAAGTTGGGAGACAGGCCGGTAGGCCTGGGGCCAAAGCAGTTGTCATCTCCGTCTTCACTGCAGGACTTCAGGTCAGAAGTCCTTATTCTTGTTAAGGTTGCAGGAATCTAGTTTCCTAGGTTCTGGTGAGCCCCTAAATACTGAATTCAGGGGTGTGTTTAGGTCTGGGAGGGCAGTAGCCAATGGCTACTGTCCTTGAGGGTGGCTACACCCTCTTTGTGCCTCGTCCCTGTGGGAAGGGGGGCACATCCCTAATCCTATTGGGGGAATCCTCCTTCTACAAGATGGAGGATTTCTAAAAGAAAGTCACCTCAGCTCAGGACACCTTAGGGGCTGGCCTGACTGGGGGGGGTGACTCCTCCTTGTTTTTCTCATTATCTCCTCCAGCCTTGCCGCCAAAAGTGGGGGCTGTGGCCGGAGGGGCGGGCATCTCCACTAGCTGGAGTGCATGGGGCATTGTAACACGAAGCCTGAGCCTTTGTGGCTCGCTGCTAGGTGTTACAGTTCCTGCAGGGGGGAGGTGTGAAGCACCTCCACCCAGAGCAGGCTTTTGTTTCTGTCCTCAGAGAGCACAAAGGCCCTCCCCACATGGGGTCAGAAACTCGTCTCTCAGCAGCAGGCTGGCACAGACCAGTCAGTCCTGCACTGAACAATTGGGTAAAATACAGGGGGCATCTCTAGGATGCCCTCTGTGTGCATTTTTTAATAAATCCAACACTGGCATCAGTGTGGGTTTATTGTTCTGAGAAGTTTGATACCAAACTTCCCAGTATTCAGTGTAGCCATTATGGAGCTGTGGAGTTCGTTTTTGACAAACTCCCAGACCATATACTTAATATGGCCACAACTGTACTTACAATGTCTAAGAATAGACTTAGACACTGTAGGGGCATATTGCTCATGCAGCTATGCCCTCACCTGTGGTAGAGTGCACCCTGCCTTAGGGCTGCAATGGCCTGCTAGAGGGTTGACTTACCTATGCCACAGGCAGTATTTTGTGTGCATGCTATCCTGAGGGGGATGCCATGTCGACTTTGCCTTTTTCTCCCCACCAACACACACAATCTGCAATGGCAGTGAGCATGTGTTAGGTGAGGGGTCCCTTAGGGTGGCACAACATATGCTGTAGCCCTTAGGGACCTTCCCTGGTCACAGGGCCCTTGGTACTGCTGGTACCTTTTACAAGGGACTTATCTGTGTGCCAGGGGTGTGCCAATTGTGGAAACAATGGTACATTTTAGGTGAAAGAACATTGGTGCTGGGGCCTAGTTAGCAGGGTCCCAGCACACTTCTCAGTCAAGCCAGTATCAGTATCAGGCAAAAAGTGGGGGGTAACTGCAACAGGGAGCCATTTCCTTACAGGGCCCATATATCAGTACTGTTTGCTATTGGTGGATGTATCACAATCAACATTTGTATCTCTATATGGGTATAAGCTGGACTTGTGTGTCACTGTATTTGCTGTTATTTCTCAATTCTTATTTTTACCAATAAAATAATTGATGCCCAAAAAAATCAATAGCTGTCACAAGAAAATGCAGAATAACAGTCAATTTAAAATGTTAAAATTATACTAATAAAAAGATTTAAAAAACAACAGAGGTCTCTGTAGGTGTAATTATTCTTGGCTTCTCTATTATATAACACATATGAACTCCATGTTTCCTCAGCCATATGACCTAGCCCTTGAGTAGATAATTTGTTAGCCCTGACCTATTGCGTTATGTCCTATAACCACAGTATTGTTAACAGTGGTATTATTCTTTCTTATGTAATTGGATAGGTATAGCTTTGCAGTCTTATCTCATTACCAAACTAAAAAGCCAGCCAGATGAGTCATCACTTCTTCCTGAAAGCCGTACGCCCCAAAACCCGTCCACCACATTTGTCGGTGATCTGCCAGTGACTAACCAAATCAGGGCTAGCTCAAAGCAAAGGTTAGGCCCATCTCATGAGCAATCACATGTAATTTAGGTTCCCAGGGTCATTAGTAGTGTGTATGTGGTGGCAATCACTCTATCATCCTGATTCCAATAATTGTACACCTAGGTAATTTTCCCATTCCTGCAGCACCTTATTTATGGACTTGTATGACGTGGGTCATTTGCAGTTATAGAGGGTAGAAAGCTTCCTAACAGTAAAATCAACGAAGGAAGTGCTTCATTCACTGCATGTGTCTCCGGCATGATAAGGAATAGAGGCCAATTGTTTCTGTCACTTTCTGGCAAGCTGGGAAATTGTAGAAACTCAGGCCTGGTGGAAAAATATTGGCCCTCAGAAACATGATAAGTTATAACTCTCACCACACTGTACAGCTGTCAGACTGTCACAACTAGCAAGAACCTTATCTAGCTACATTTTCTACAATACCCTGACTGGATCTGGATGAGAGTTTCATAGTTTGCCTATTATCTCAGACACCAAATCTAGTTGGAAATCCCACATTGTTTTTGCCACATGTTAAACATTGGCTGCAACGTCACAAGTCTCCAAATGTGGGGTCTGTAGTCTGACCTCCACATGTGGATGGCATAGTTTCTGGAAGGATATCCCAACTTGTCTATTGTTCCTATAACAGAAAGTAGTGGCTTGTTGACTTCCCTAAAATACACCTTGCAGGATATATACAGGCATGACTTGTAATTTAATCAAAGGTTGAACTAGTAGGATATATTTGGCAACACCAGTCTACCCTTCAGAGGCATCAGAGGCTACCCCATAATGTCAATGATTTTATGATGTTTGTGCTTCTACCACATTTCTGTTGCAGACGGATGGTATTGCCCCAACCCATGCATCTGAGTATTTACATAGAATCTCAGTGGTTTTGATTGGTAGTGCAGTGAGTTCATCCTCTAAGCAGCTTCACAAAGGAAAACAAACTTATTTCTCCTGATGTATTCTAAGTTCTGAAATCATGCCAAAATCTTCTATCTCTCATAGTAAAATGTCCTGTTGCCTTGTCAGCTGCTTTAACAAGGGCATTGGGCAGATCACATTCTGTTTCCCACAAAGATCCTCAGCCTTGAAGTCCAATCCACAAGGCGGTCTGTCAAACATGGGGTAAATATCTCAGTATAGCTCTTTCCCTGTAGTTATGGTGCTTTCTCAGTTGCTCTAAAACTCCTTATACATGTCATTATCTGCTGCTTCTTGGTCCAGTGGATAACATAGTTACTTGTCCATACTTTCTATGCTCGATTTTAGTACAAGAATTGGCACATTTTATGGCTTCTTAGAGATTGGCTCACAGAAATGAAGCCTTGAGCGAGATGTAAAAGCGACCATTCACAAGCAAGGAGTTCCTTGGAACACACAGACTGAATAACATAAACACGATATCTCACTCTACTGTCCAGCTTACCTGCTCTGATCAAAGTTAGGTGTCTTTAGAAGTCATACCTAACCATGTGCTGTCTCTGGTTCTTTAATTTGACCCAGTTTTTCTTATGGAAGATCCCTTCAGAAGTGACTGTGTGGATCTTACCATGGGTCAGAAGAATGTTTATACAGGGCGTGTGTGCAAAGTGTCCTTTTAATCAGGGTTGGAAGGTTTGGCCACAATAGCTCTGAGACATTGCAAACTTGTGTTCTTATCTTTGGGACATTACAATGTCGTCTTCTAGGTTGACTGCAAGGTGCACTGATTTGCATTTGACCTGTTGCTCTGGAAATCATTTCTGGTGACAAGTCAGCGAGCCATGGCAGGTGGACGTAGAAAGGGTGGAGTGGTCTTAACCATCTGCCAGGGGAGTAAATCTCAGTGGCCATCTTGGGTCTTGTGTACAGGCAATAATAGCCTTTTGGTGGGTGAGGTATAGGCCGCATCAGCGCACTCCAGAATGGGCTCCAGTATTCTACCAAGAGAGAGCATTGGCTATCTTACAAAAGACATCTGCACCAGTGTTTCCCAAACAGTGGGTCACAAGCCGATTTTTTGTGGGTCAGTCGGGAAAGTTCGAGCAATAAATAAAGATGACTTTAAATTCTGTGTTTATCTTGTCACGTTTGCAGTGCTTCAGCGGCAGAGATCAAATGTCAGGCTGTCTTCTGACAAGTTACTGCTTTTTCTTTTATCCTGGGATGGGTTCTACTTTTATTTCTCTGACTGCAAAGTGTGATGAGTTTTTAAAGTGAGTTATGTGACAATCTTAGGATGTTGTTTTTGCACCACATAAAATGTAAATACCAGTACATGAACTGTATAGATTCAGCAGTTAGGAAAGCAAAAATGAAGTACAATTTTTTGTAATTTTGATGTGTGCTAGAAACAGATATTCTAACTGGTTTAAAACAAATAAAGCCACTTTAATTGGTGACGCACAAATAATTTTCAAAGAAACCCCTTTTCCACACATTATCATTTTAGAGCCATATACTATATATTATAATAAGTAATGCAAAGTTAGTGACAATTTCAATGGGAAATGTGCTTTTTGTAAATGACTGCGCTTCCAACCAAGGCTTTAGTTACATTAAGAAAAAATCACCTCGTCTCATGTCCATTAAGTAGGGGGGTCGTGAAAGTTTATTGTTCTAAAAAGTGGGTCGTGGTTCTAAAACGTTTGGGAGCCACTTATCTACATGCCATTTCACTTAGCACTGGTGTTAAGAGTTAGGGCTGCAGCTTTTAAAAGTCATTTTTATCATAACCTCTGTGAGAACTCACATTTCAAACTAAGGGCATTTTCTTTTTTTACATTTTCTAAAGACTAGAATTAAGCCGAGGCCTGCTGACTCTCACTTTTTGGTGTGCCAAAAAGCAGACAAGAATCTACTAGGAAACACCCTGAAAAGACTGACAGTTTGCTGACATTCACAAACAGGGCAGAAGTTCATAAGGGGAGAGCCTTAAGTGAACCTGAATGGGAGTCTCAAAGTGGGCGCCTTGATAACAGCGTTTTGAAGATACTAGTAATAATATAAATTGATGAATACAGGAGCAGAGATGGAACCCCTTTTTTTACGTTTTATGAAACCTTTATTTAGGGTTTTGTCATAACCCCAGTTAGACAAACAGATCACACCTAATGCACAACTAAACCACAGCAAAATAGTCAGCTATTTCCATTGGACAACACACACCTTGCAGCTAATGGGTGTGACTGGTAGATATTTCAGAAAACCTCATGTGTATTTCCGCCCCAACGCGGGAAATGTTGTGTTAATGCTAAGACTTACTGTACGCATACGAAACCCATTTATTATTTCTCCTTCAGCAGGTGGTTGGTTGAATCTTTATTATACAAATTAAAGGATAATTTGAAACCACATAATTAGCAGCCCACGCCTCAGCTTTCTGCAGTCAAGCCATCCTTCGCCCATGGTATAGTTTGCTTCAACTGAGCTTTGTGCACATTGCCACAGGGCCTTCAGCGAACAGGAGGCGAGTAATCCTGAACTTGAGAGATCTCTGCTTTGCAGTGACCTTTAAAATTCAGATGCATGCCATAATATCGTGGGCCAAATATGCACCTACAGCTATAACATGAAAATAATGTGTCACTAAAATGTCGTCAAAGGTAAGTGTAGATTTTATTTTATAGCTCAATATTGAAGTTTTACTTAATTCTTTACATTTCAGGATACTGTGTCATCATACAGAATTCCGCTTCATGCACCAAAACAGAGGTATGGGGCAATATGAAATATACAACACAATGTCATAGTTAGAAAACCACAATTGGAAGAGAAACGTTTGAGCATTGAGGGCATCACTTACAATTACCGCCACCGTTATGTCATTTGGCATCATTTACAATTTGCGCCACCGTTGTGTCATTATTTTTTTACGCAGTGGTGGTGCTAGCAGTGCTCTACACTGCTCCAGATTTACAAACTGACACATTGTCCTCAGTGCATCAGTTTGTAAACCCTTCCATCACATTATACCTGCACCAGGTATAATGTCTGCAGGTGAAATTTACAACATGTCACTGTGTCATTCTATGACTTCACCACGTCAAAATGATACCACCTGCTCAGAACAGTCATAAAATTTATGCAGAGCTTTTCTCTATGGGGGTCTCCTCGAATTGCTGGATTAGCGTTATTTTTTTTATGCTGGTCCAGGAATGTGTGAGTTTAGCGCCAACAGATGCACCAGAATTTCTGACACATCTGTGAAAACGTGCACCATGGAGCTCTGTATTGTAAATACAGTGCATCCATGGCATCGTTAGGAGATTGTAGGGCCGATGCAACAGATTCTTTTAAATGAGGCTCTGTGGTTTGAACTTTGAGTTTTACGATTCAAATTTTGAATTGTGAATGTTTGGGTATGCATATTGATGAGTGAGGTGACCCTTCACTGATGTATTGTTATGCAGTTTCTGCATGTGCAAGAAGAGGAGGCAAGGGCAACTGGGCGGTATTAGGCATTTTGTACTACAAGGGGGGTAGCATGTATTGTGCTGATGTGTTGTTAAACTGATATTGGTGCTCTTTGGTGGCCATAAGTCCGACCCCTGATCTAGAGCCTACAGTACAATTCCCTAGCTTATAAACGCTGCTTGCTACCCAATTCTATACCATAAGCATCTAATCACATTATCCAAGTCCAAGGAGGAATGCTTCAGGTGTGTTAAGATATTGCTTACCTGTGACTTGCCTAAGAAATTCAAATACTGCTTTCCAGAAGGACTGTAGCACTGTGCACTGCCAAGTCATGTGAAAGAAGTCTGCTTAGTCTTTGGCACATCTAGAGCAGTGCTTAATTTGAGCTGGTGGTTTCTGGTGCTGAGCACCAGCACTTAATTGTCAACACAACAATTATGATAGTCTGTCACATGGTGGTGCTGTTTGTCTAACTTATAGACAAGCACAACAATTGTTTGTGAATTCAATATATCTCAAATATTATACCTGCCTCCCAAGCCATTCTGATATCATTGGAGGCCTGGAATAGTCTGAATTGTCAAACCTGAAGAAGTGTGATGTTTAGTAGTTGTTGTGTTGCTTTTGTCATTGGCAGCGCTGGCAGGGGCAAAGGGTGATGCAAGCTGCAGTGGCCTCCTGACAAGAACGTCAGCACTTATTTTTTCACAAATTAAGCACTGATCTAGGGTATTTGTGGAAGGTGGTAACAAGTACCTGGTATAGGTTGGCTGGGGTAAGGTACATCCAATAGGTATAATTAGATTCCAATAATTTCAAGCAAGCGTTTCTGGAAATTTGGATATGCGACTAAGAGATATGGACCAGTCGCTGTCTGAAAGTTCAGTCGGAGATTTGGACACCAGTGGGTTCTAAAGGCCATTCGGGGCTGCATTTGTCCTTGCAGAAGTGTATATGTTTGTGACCTATGGTGCCCAGAAATTAATGTCACAAATGTGTGCAGTGTTGAGTCTGTGTTGGGGTCGGCATCGGGTTCGCATCAGAAATTGCCAGTCGCCCTTCAGAGTGCCACATGCATCATCAAGGTAAGTGTAGAGGTACTATTATTAACTCCACCACACAATATTTAAGAGAATATATTATGGTCACTATATATTTGTAGGTCCATATTTCAGTGGCAATGTTGTGATGAAACAGAACCCACTTCTTTTGTAGCCCCAGATATAAACCTACCACCTTCCTCAAAGTACATGCACGTGGCCCTTAGGCAATGTAAGTGCTCTATAAGAAAATCAAATGAAACATTACCAAAGCCAACTTTGGCAAGCTGGTGCGAATGTTATTTAAAAAAAAATATTTCTTATTTTAAGCATATGTCACACACATGAATAGAAGAAAAAAGAAAACATGGCACACATCTACTTGGCAGTGATATGCTTGCAATAAAGAACTGTAATTCCAATAAATAATAATTGCATATACTTTAAGCAGGAAAGGACAGGGATGTTGATAACATTTGTGCAGCAGGTGGTATAACACCGGAGCCCAGGATTCTGAAGTTCCCTTTGACTGGCACTGGAAATAGGGATGCGGGGGGTACTGGAGCATCCCCATTAAACTCGTTGGTGGAGTTCAGATGGGAAAATAGCAGTGCACAGGCCTGTATTTATTAGACCAGAAGCACATGTTGTGTGTTAAAGTACAAACTGTTTCACAACAGGCAGCGTCATTCGATCAGCCAATTATTTTAAAATGAAGATCTGTGTTTCCTATTTCATTCTCTTATTGCAATAAATGGTATTTTGTCATGTTAACTGCCGACTCTTTAGCTGGGATACAGGTAAAAGGACTACCTCAGAGCATTCCAGAGAATTTTCTAATACATATGTATATAAAGTTGTTTTACCAAGTACACATATCTCAAAATATATATCAGCAGCGTGACAAATACAATCAAGGTATTTAAGTCAGGTGATGTCTCTGGCCAGCAACCCCACTCTAACAATTGTTCCAGGAAACTGGTCCCTCTGGACTCTAATTACGGTCTACTTGGTATTAATTTCTATATTGAGAGATATTTTGAAGTTTTAAATAAATGCAAATGTATTTTACCGCACCGAACAAATAAATGGATTTTAATTGTACCGGTGAATCAAGCACAAAATGCATATTCAACGAACAAAAAGAAACACAGCTGTGAATATATTTTTTTTATTGTATCCAATTATGTATTAATAGCCAGTAAGAGTGCTACGCTAGTGCAAAGTAAAATGACTCAGTGCTCAGGTGACTCAAGCATGAAAATAGTGGATATAAACGAACATGACGCATTTAATAGTCAATGGCTGTAGCAGGCTGCTTAGAAAGGAGGTACAGTGGTGGATCCCCTCTGATTCACTAGTCAGTAGAAAATAAAACAGCCCATAGTTGTTGAGACGACGATATTTCGACCCCAAGGAGGTGAATTACACTGGTTAGCACCAAGGCAGAGTCTGGGACATTGGAGAGGACGGCGCAAAAACCCTTCTGACACTAATAAATCAATTACTTACTGGTAATCTTCATTACCCTGAATCAGCGTCCTCCCCTTCCCAGTCTTAACAAGAGGAGGAGGAGCCCGTATCCCATACAGAGATTTATACAAGGCAACAGAAAGTACCGCAGTCCATTCTCTGTTTCTAGTCTACATAGACCATAAAAGACCACTCACTTCCCCTCCCACCTCCTTTATATAGCAAGTCATATGAGTAGCTCTAGGAGGTGCAAAAAACACGAAGGGAGGGAAAGTGGACAGGACAATTGATTCATTAGCCATCATCGTGCCTCACTGCCCTAGTCCTAGGAACACCGCAAGTTAGATGCTCAAAATCAGGTTTTGTTTGCTGCTACAACAAGTTCTTCATTGCTATATCAATGATGACTGAACCAAAATGTGAACATATTGAGGTAAGTCAAAACGATAATGGGAAGTAAAAGTTTGAGGGGTTCATTACGTGGTCACTCTAGAGGTTTCCAATAATGATGCCCCCCTGCTTCACCCCAAGGAGCTGACATTGCCCTTGGAAACCTCTTCTGGACGTCCTCTGGAGGATTGATGCTAGCTGATCTATTAGTTTGTTCAATGGCAACCTCCACCCACCTACTTACAGTAGGAGCTGAAATCTTTTTTTCCTTTGTTAGCACCTCCAGCAGAAATAAATAAACAGTTAAAAACTCAGAAGGTCTTTGTTATTTACAGGTGACTCAAAGTCCCCTCTTAATATCCAGTAATGACAGAATGTGAGCCTAAACCTGACTTTAGAATCGGGAGGACTATTTCCTGAGAATAATGGAAATTAGCATTTACTTTTGGAATAAAAATTGGGCCTTGTTTTAAAACCATGCTATGAGGTGCAGATATGTTCAAACTATTCCGTTAACTCTCCCAACCTCCTTGCTGATGTAATAACCAATGGCAACGATACTTTTGAATATAGCGGGGCTGATCCGCAAAAGTAAACTGAGAACAAGAAGTCTAAGTTGTGACAAAACCCTAAGTCTATGTTAGTTTAGATCAAAAGTTTAGATCTGGTAAACTTAGGGGCTCACTTACAAGAAACCGGTACATTGTGATCAATGCACCAGTTTTCTTGTGCTGTCCTGCGCCCCCCTAAGGACACCATGGGAGTGCTGTATTTACAAAACAGAGCTCAATGGCGCAAGCTGTCCACAACAGCGTCAGAAATCCTGACGCTGTTGTGGTGCTAAACCTCAACATTGCTGGACTAGTGTCAAAACGTTGACACTAGTCCAGGAGTGTTATGGGGGCCCCATAGAAAACAGTACAGCATCACCATTAACGCCTGCCCGGAGCAGGCATTAGAAAAATGACGCCATACTGGCGCAGCATGGTGCAGTAAAATTTGGTAGATTTCATTGTGCCATTTCTGTGGGGCTTTTATTGGGGGAACGTCTACCTTGCATACTTTATACCCGGCACTTTACAAACTGGCGCAATGGAGACATTGTGCCAGTTTTTAAATATGGCGTGGGTAGGGTACTGTTTTGTGCTGCCTTAGCGTAAAAACAAATGACGCTAAGGTGGTGCAAAATCCTTGTAAATGAGGCCCTTAGACCTTTGCTCTAAGTTTAGACTTTTGGTCTAAACTTAGACTTTTGGTCTATGTTCAGACCAAAAGTCTAAGCTTAAGACTTTTCGGTATTCACAAAGGTGAGTTACAAGTAGTACCTTTACGTCTGCACTCGGGGTGGATCATCCACACTTGGGGCGGATCATCTACACTCAGGACCTTAGGAGGTAATCCTTAAACTGACAGCTGTGTCAGTGCCTACCATCCCCCCTCCCAGCTGAAACTCCTCAATCCACACCCCATTCCCGCCTTGCTGCACACATAAAAGCAAAGCTACCACAAACAAACCTTTTCACATCTTTCAACATGTCGCTGAATGTGTTTGTTGGTTTGCCTCTTGCCATGTGACAGCAGGATTTGAGAAGGAGAAGGAGAGTAGAGAGGATCTTCAGACAAAGGAGCTACCTCTTTGGAATGTCCAGCCAAGAAGTCATGGCCAGATTTTCCCCCATGATATCATCTTGGAAATGGTTTGTGAGTGGGATCAAGATCTTGACTCTGTAACCTGCCGCTCCCATGCCACCCTAGCCTATGTCAAGATCCTAGCAGCTCTCCATTTGTTTTCTAGGGGAGTAATTCCACAGGATCTCCGTGACCTTGTGTGCATCTCCCGGGCAACCCAGTCTCGATGCCTGCATCAGGTACTGGGCTCCATCAATAGTAGAGCACATCGCCAGATACGAATGCCCCATACACTGGCCAGAAGAAAAAGGGTAGCTAGGGTTTTCTACCTGATTTCCTGCTTTCCATGTGTGATGGGTGAAATTGATTGCGCTCATGTGGCTCTTCAGCCACTTTGCTACAATGCACACATCTTCTGCAACAGACACCACTGGCACTCCATCAACATGCAGGGTGTCTGTGATGCCAGTGGTAGCCTCATTGATGTGCATGCAGTGTTCCCAGGCAGTATCCATGATAGCTATACTGTATATTCTGCAGATCACCTCTTGTCCAGTGGATGGCAGCTGGAGAACATGTGACAACTGGGTAAGTACCAAGCACCACAAAAGTATAATTTGTGTAATTGTTTTTTAAGATGCCTAACCAGTAGACAACACTAATCCTCATGTCACATATGTGCCCCCAACAGACACAGGTGGTCATTCTGACCCTGGCGGTCTTTGACCGCCAGGGCGGAGGACCGCGGGAGCACCGCCGACAGGCCGGCGGTGCTCCAATGGGGATTCCGACCGCGGCGGTAAAGCCGCGGTCGGACCGGCACCACTGGCGGGGTCCCGCCAGTGTACCGCGGCCCCATTGAATCCTCCGCGGCGGCGCAGCTTGCTGCACCGCCGCGGGGATTCCGACCCCCCCTACCGCCATCCAGATCCCGGCGGTCGGACCGCCGAGATCCGGATGGCGGTAGGGGGGGTCGCGGGGCCCCTGGGGGCCCCTGCAGTGCCCATGCCACTGGCATGGGCATTGCAGGGGCCCCCGTAAGAGGGCCCCTACATGTATTTCACTGTCTGCTGCGCAGACAGTGAAATACGCGACGGGTGCAACTGCACCCGTCGCACAGCTTCCACTCCGCCGGCTCGATTCCGAGCCGGCTTCATCGTGGAAGCCTCTTTCCCGCTGGGCTGGCTGGCGGTCTGAAGGCGACCGCCCGCCAGCCCAGCGGGAAAGTCAGAATTACCGCTGCGGTCTTTCGACCGCGGAACGGTAACCTGACGGCGGGACTTTGGCGGGCGGCCTCCGCCGCCCGCCAAGGTCAGAATGAGGGCCACAGTATGTACCAACATGTACTCTACTGAGGCAAGAGGGACATTTACAAATATCACTCAATTTCCATCCTCAGGTGATGCTGCATTTGCACTCTCCCCTCATCTCATCACCATAGAGATGTGCAACCACTGTACCTCAGCAGAGGTATAATAGGGAACACAGACATACACAAGCAATCACTGAGTGCAGTTTTGTTCTCCTGAAGGCAAGATTCAGATGTCTTGACCGGTAAGGGTGGGGTGATGCTTTAATCTCTTTAAGTTGTGTGCAAGATTATAGTAACCTGTTGTGTTTTGAACAACATAGTATTAAATCATGGCTTACACATAACCTCTGAACCCTCATCTAGCTCTGAATACGGGCAATCGGGCCATTGTACAAAATAGAGGGGAGGAAACGCTAGTGCATGACCAGCTGGTTGACACTTTTTTCACTTGAGCAATATGTTGTGTCATGGCCTTCATGTGGTTTGCAGTCTGTTGTCAATGATAGTTGGACTTTTGTCACTCTGGGGGTCATTCTGACCCTGGCGGTCAGTGTTAAAGCGGCGGTCAACCCGCCAACAGGCTGGCGGCCTAAAAATATGAATTCTGACCCTGGCGGGAACCGCCGACACAGGCCGCTGCATTAACACTCCGACCGCCACGGCGGTACAAACAAACAGCGCGGCGGTCACCGCCAACAGGCAGGCGGCAGATAATGTACCGCCCACCCTATCACGACTCACCAATCTGCCACCTTTTCCGGGGCGGGAGCCCCGCCGATAAAAACACGTCGGAAACAGACATCTCCAATGGAAAACGCTTACCTCGACACACTCCACGAGGAATCGGAACAGCATGGAACCCGAACTCCACATCCTGCCAGCCATTGCCTTCCTGCTCTTCTTCCAGGATCACGAACCTCGCCGCAGACGACAACGGTGAGTACTGCACCTACGACACAGGGGAGGGGGGAGGAGGAAAGGTTACGGGCACACACATACGCCACACACCCACCCCCACCCTCACCCCCACCGAAATACCTACACACCTATGCAGATAAAAAATTCAGTGACACCCCCAACCCCCCCCCCCAAAAAACAAAGACAAAAGGCAATGAATGTAAAAGTAGAACCATATTATTGCAACAATAAAGTATAGCGACCTTAGCAATATATGAAGAATGAATACACATCTAGAACTATATCCATACAAGTAGCAAAAATCCGGCCCAGTCATTCAAAGTCCAAATGTCCGTGGGCCAATGTGCAGCAACACATGGGCAAAGCCCACACACGAGATCGAGTCCATTGGAGAGAACACTGCTGGGGCATCACTAAAATAAAAAGACAGGCACCTCAGTGGGAAGGAAGGGGGGGCACCTCAGCCACATGAGTCCACGACGCCAGATCCACGAAGGGCCTCCATGCCCACTGTGCCATCCTGGGGAGTGCAAAGCCACAGTCTCACAAGTCTCTACAGTGGGTTGATTGCCCACTGGGCCATCCTGGGGAGTGCAAAGCCACAGTCTCACAAGTCTCTACAGTGGGTGGATTGCCCACTGTGCCATCCTGGGGAGTGCAAAGCCACAGTCTCACAAGTCTCTACAGTGGGTGGATTGCCCACTGTGCCATCCTGGGGAGTGCAAAGCCACAGTCTCACAAGTCTCTACAGTGGGTGGATTGCCCACTATTACATCCTGGGGAGTGCAAAGCCACAGTCCATCAGGTGGATTACAGAGACCACTGGTCATGGAGGAGGCATGGTGGGCAGAGTGCGTTGTGAAGGCCTGCCCGACACAGAACCGGGACTGTCAATGGGCCAGCGGTGCTTGACAGGAAGGGCCCAGCGGAGCGGTGCTTGAGACGGCGGTGCCCAGCGGAGCGGTGCTTGACAGGAAGGGCCCAGCGGAGCGGTGCTTGAGACGGCGGTGCCCAGCGGAGCGGTGCTTGACAGGAAGGGCCCAGCGGAGCGGTGCTTGACAGGAAGGGCCCAGCGGAGCGGTGCTTGAGATGAAGGGCCCAGCGGAGCGGTGCTTGAGATGAAGGGCCCAGCGGAGTGGTGCTTGACAGGAAGGGCCCAGTGGAGCGGTGCTTGACAGGAAGGGCCCAGCGGAGCGGTGCTTGAGACGGCGGTGCCCAGCGGTGCTTGAGATGAAGGGCCCAGCGGAGTGGTGCTTGACAGGAAGGGCCCAGCGGAGCGGTGCTTGACAGGAAGGGCCCAGCGGAGCGGTGCTTGAGACGGCGGTGCCCAGCGGAGCGGTGCTTGAGATGAAGGGCCCAGCGGAGCGGTGCTTGACAGGAAGGGCCCAGCGGAGCGGTGCTTGACAGGAAGGGCCCAGCGGAGCGGTGCTTGACAGGAAGGGCCCAGCGGAGCGGTGCTTGAGATGAAGGGCCCAGCGGAGCGGTGCTTGAGATGAAGGGCCCAGCGGAGCGGTGCTTGACAGGAAGGGCCCAGCGGAGCGGTGCTTGACAGGAAGGGCCCAGCGGAGCGGTGCTTGAGACGGCGGTGCCCAGCGGAGCGGTGCTTGAGATGAAGGGCCCAGCGGAGCGGTGCTTGACAGGAAGGGCCCAGCGGAGCGGTGCTTGAGATGAAGGGCCCAGCGGAGCGGTGCTTGAGATGAAGGGCCCAGCGGAGCGGTGCTTGACAGGAAGGGCCCAGCGGAGCGGTGCTTGACAGGAAGGGCCCAGCGGAGCGGTGCTTGAGATGAAGGGCCCAGCGGAGCGGTGCTTGAGATGAAGGGCCCAGCGGAGCGGTGCTTGACAGGAAGGGCCCAGCGGAGCGGTGCTTGACAGGAAGGGCCCAGCGGAGCGGTGCCTGACAGGAAGGGCCCTGTTCAGCGGTGCTCCTCACGGCGGGCCCTGTTCAGCGGTGCTTCTCACGGCGGGGCCCTGTTCAGCGGTTCTGCTCACGGCGGGGCCCTGTTCAGCGGTGCTCCTCACGGCGGGGCCCTGTTCAGCGGTTCTGCTCACGGCGGGGCCCTGTTCAGCGGTGCTCCTCACGGCGGAGCCCTGTTCAGCGGTGCTCCTCACGGCGGGGCCCTGTTCAGCGGTGCTTCTCACGGCGGGGCCCTGTTCAGCGGTTCTGCTCACGGCGGGGCCCTGTTCAGCGGTGCTCCTCACGGCGGGGCCCTGTTCAGCGGTTCTGCTCACGGCGGGGCCCTGTTCAGCAGTGCTCCTCACGGCGGGGGCCTATTCAGCGGTGCTCCTCACGGCAGGGCCCTGTTCAGCGGTGCCTGTCTTGTGTTTCCAGTGAACCACACCTGGCCAATACTTGCCGCTCAGTCTGCATCGGACCTTTCCGTTGCGGGGCCCTCCTGTGATGGAGTCCTGGGGCCCTGGCTCTCCTTCGATACCCCCGGAATGGGGCTGGTGGGGCCCTCATGGCCAGGTCGGCTGCTCCCTGCCTTTTGCTCCTTGCTGCCCTTGCCCTCCTTGGCAGACTGTCCGTGGCCCTTGGCTCCCTTACCCGATGTGGCAGGTGACGGTGCAAGCCTACCCTCCTTGGGGGCAGGCGTATCAGGCCTGTTGCGCCTGCCCTTCAGTTTCTTGGTCCTCTTCCCAGGGGGGGGGCTGGCTGTGCCTTTGCTGCTGGACGATGTCCCAGAACAAGGAAAGGGCGGACTCCAAAAACCAGGCACGACGTTCTTGGGAGTTGCTGGGCTGGTGGTGGCTGAGGTGTTTGTGGAGCTCTTACGGGATGGAGGGGGTGGGTCAGGTGAGGAAAAGAGGTCCACTTTAGAGAGGAAAATTTTCTTTGGAGCCATGGGAAGGGTGGCTGGGGTGGGTATGGGAGTGGAGGAAGAGGATGTGGTTGTAGGAGAGTCAAGTGTGCTGTCTTTGGGTGCAGGTGCTTGGGCAGGAGGCTGACGTGAGGTGGATGGCTGTTGTTTGGGTGCCTGCCTGCGTTTGTGTGGTTGGGAAGCGGGGGTGACAGACACACTGGGAGAGGACACAGGGGACGTGTACATGGCAGTGGGGGTGGTGACTGCACGTGTGCGGACTGGTCTGGAGGGTGTGCTGGTGATGGGCGCAATGGCTGATGGTGGTGTGCTTGCAGGTGTGTGTGGAGACGTCACAGGGAGGGAGGAGGGAGACGAGGAGGTGGGGGACACAGAGGAGGTAGTGACTGTTGGCATGTCTGCATCTGGATGTTGCTTGGGTGAATGCTTGTGTGTCCTGTGGTGCTTATGTCTGGATGAGCTGTCCTTGGGTGTTGAGGTGTGTGCAGGCTGGTCTGTAAGTGTGGATGGGATAGGCAGAGGAACAGGGGAGTGGGACTGGGTGGAGGGAGTCAGAAGAGGGAGGCTGGAGACAGGGACAATCGCTGCCGTCAGTGCTGAGGCCAGAGCGTTGAACGATCGTTGATGGGCAGCCTGACCCGAATGAAGGCCCTCCAGGTATGCATTGCTTTGATGCACCTCCCTCTCCACACCCTGGATGGCATTCAAAAGGGTAGACTGCCCAACAATGATGGTCCTCAGGAGGTCAATTACCTCCTCACTGAGGGCAGCAGGGGTGACTGGGGCAGGGCCTGAGGTGCCTGGGGCGAAGGAGATGGCCGGCTTCCTGGCCTTGCGGGCACGGGCCGAAGGCCGAGGGGCTGCTGGGAGGGCGGAGCTGGTGCGCTGGGTGGCGGCTGTACCTGTAGGATCTGTGGGCATGGATGTTGCCGCCACCGCAAGGGAGCTCCCTTCCGAGGACGTGTCGGTGTCGCTGACGTCTCCATGGGTCCCCGTGGTGGAGCCCCCCTCGCCCTCCGTCTCACTGGTCATGTCGGAGTCCGTTGCATGGCCCTCCGGGGCCATGTGAGATGCAGCTCCCTCTTGCGCCGATGCCACTTCTCCTCCGCCTGATGATGCTAATGCACACATTCACAGAAAAACAAAGAAAATGGGGGGGGGGGTGGAAAACATAAAGACAAGTTGAGTGCATGCATTGGGGACACCGTTGGCGGAGAGGACAGACACAGAAGCCCCCTGCACTACGCTGCACACTTGGGGTACACTACTCATTCACTGGGACATGCCCTACAAGCCTATGGGCGACAACTGCCCACACAGTATACACTGGTCCATGAATCGCGTTACTAGGCACCCTACAGAGGTGGGGGGCGGGGGCACAGGACCATACCTCACGGACGGGCCTATCCTACAGAAATCGCCTTGGCCTAGGGATACCCACAGCCCTCCTCCCCCACCCAGGCACCTCCACTGCGCGCAAAATAGCTGGATTTGCTGGTACTCACCCCCTTGTGTCTGCTGTGATGTCCTCAAGTGCCCATCTAAATCGGGGTAGGCCACCGCCAGGATCCGGGACATCAGGGGGGTCAAGGTACGACTGGCACCCCTCCTAGGTTGGGAGGCCATCCCCAGCAGAGCCTCCGCGGTCTTCCTGCTCCCGCGGCGGATGTCCTCCCACCTCTTGCGGCAGTGGGTGCCCCTTCTGGTGTGGACCCCCAGGGCCCGGACGTTCTTGGCGATGGCACGCCAAATGTCAATCTTCTGATGGGCGCTGACCTATGTGACATGTACAGGGGGGGAAGAGAAACATCATCACTTTTCTGCATGCTCGATGTGAGTGGCCCCCCCTCCCCAACCTTGCCATGTGGCACATGCTCTCATCTGTCGTGCAATGCATTCGTCATTCGCTGCCCTCCCCTCCATCGTACATCCTCCCCACTCAGCCCAGGCATTGGGCACTATGCATTGCCCCCGTGTACTCACCTGTTGGTCTGGAGGCCCGTAGAGTAGCGCATACTGGGGGAGGACCCCGTCCACGAGCTTCTCCAACTCCTCGGAACTGAAGGCGGGGGCCCTTTCCCCAGTCGCAGCAGCCATTGTCACTTCCAGACCGAGGTCACAGCAGCACTTGCAGTATAGGTCCTCTCCTGTGGATGCTCAGGTCTCGTGTGATCAAGCAGAGAGAAAATGGCGGTTACGGGCGCGGCGGTGCGTGCCGCGGCG
Source organism: Pleurodeles waltl (assembly GCF_031143425.1). NCBI lineage: Eukaryota > Metazoa > Chordata > Amphibia > Caudata > Salamandridae > Pleurodeles > Pleurodeles waltl. Next base: position 188,291,351 of record NC_090447.1, read on the forward strand.
GTGCGTGCCGCGGCGGTGCGTACCGCGGCGGTGCGTACCGCCGGCACTCACTGTCATTGGCTCCTGAAACCCATAGGGTTCAATGTTGTCCAATGCGGCTTTGCGCCGCAGACTGCGACCGCCTACCGCCACGGTGTGCCACGCTTGCGCAATGACCTCACTTCACATTGTCACACTTCACAGGTCAGGCAGCCGCCATTTCAAGGGCCCACATGGCTTCATTCCTACTGCGTCACACATGGCTAGGCCTTGCACCGACAATCATACTAGCCATTCAATCCCGAGAGATTCGTGTACTGGGCATGCTGTGGGCACTTACCTGTGGGTTGCTTGACTCTGTGCTCCATGTTGTCCTTCCTAGGCATCGTCCGCTGGGACTTGCGAGGAGACGGAGGAATCTTCCCGTCTACAGACCGCTGGTGGACCTGTCGACAATGGAAGAAAGACACGTCATACTCACCTACAGACTCAACCGTGCCACTATACAGGAACTGTGTGCCCAGCTGGAGCCAGACCTGATGTCACCCATCCGCCAACCCACAGGGATTCCGCCTCTAGTGCAGGTGCTGTCAGTACTGCATTTTTTTGCCAGTGGATCATTTCAAACTACCGTGGCCATTTCATCTGGGATGTCTCAGCCTATGTTTTCAAAGGTGTTGTCCAGAGTGTTGTCTGCCCTGATGAAATACATGCGGAGCTACATCATTTTCCCTGAGGTGGGTGACTTGCCTACAGTGAAGGGTGATTTCTATGCCCTTGGACACATTCCCAATATCATTTATGCCATTGATGGTACCCATGTGGCTTTGGTTCCCCCAAAAGACGATGAGCTGGTGTACAGGAACCGAAAAAATTATCATTCGATGAATGTCCAGGTGGTCTGTTTGGCTGACCAGTACATCTCCCATTTAAATGCCAAGTTCCCAGGGTCAGTGCATGACGCGTACATCATGCGAAATAGCAGCATCCCTTATGTGATGGAACTGCTACAGAGACACCGTGTGTGGCTAATTGGTGACTCTGGTTACCCAAACCTGCCTTGGCTATTGACCCCAGTGAGGAATCCCAGGACCAGGGCAGAGGAACGGTACAATGAGGCCCATGGGCGTACCAGGAGGGTGATTGAGCGGACCTTCGGCCTCCTGAAGGCCAGGTTTAGGTGCCTGCATATGACTGGTGGATCCCTAATGTACTCACCAAGGAAGGTGTGTCATATCATCGTGGCCTGCTGCATGCTTCACAACCTGGCTTTGCGACGCCAGGTGCTTTTCCTGCAGGAGGATGGTCCAGATGGTGGTGTTGTGGCCGCTGTGGAGCCTGCGGAGAGTGAAGAGGAGGAAGACGAAGAGGACGACACAGACAACAGGGACAGAGTGATACTGCAGTATTTCCAGTGACACACAGGTAATAATCTACTCCTGCATTGTATTATATCTGTAACTGTAGTGGCTCTCTACTGTCTGACCTTTCACCCCAATGTATGGTAACTTAGTTGTGTATATCACTTCCTATTTCAGTGATCTGATCCCCACGGAGTGCCCTGTGGTTTTTTTCCCCATGGACTACTGCTGTGTGACACTGGTATGTTGTCATCACAATGTAACTAGAAATGTTTTGTTGGTTATATCGAATACATTTGGTTTAAATAAATAGATAGCAGAATCCAGTTGGTTAATGTGCAATAATTGTGTTTATTGAAGTTTTAAAATAGGTGTATAGTTCAAAAAGGGTGATGGGTGATGGTGGAGGCATGTCCATGGCAGTGTCCAGACTGTCGTTCCTACAGGTCCATTGTCCATATGCCTGTGGAAGGTGGAGCAGGGGCAGTTCAAGGTTGGACAGGGTGAACAAGTGGGACAGTGGGATGACATCCGGGGGTTTCCGTGCATGGCGGGGGTCTTGACATCCTACTCTGTCTTCTTCCTCGATCTCAGGCCTTTCTTGCGGGGTGGTTCTTGTTCTGCAGGGGGTGGGGTCCGGGAGGGCCGTTGCTGTTGTGTCGGGGCCTCCTGACCACTAGGGCCGGCGGAGGTGGTGGGCTGTTCTTCCTCCATGCTAGTGGCAGGGGCCCTTTGGGGGGCCACATGGTCCCGCAATGTGGTGACAATCTGGTTGAGTGCCACCACGATTGTACCCATTGCGGAACTGATGCTGCGCAGTTCTTCCCGGAACCCCATGTACTGGCCCTCCTGCATGGCCTGGATCTCCTGGAACCTGGCCAGGACCGTCGCAATCGTCTCTTGGGAGTGGTGGTACGCTCCCATGATGGTGGTGAGGGCCTCTTGGACAGTGGGTTCCCTAGGCCTGTCCTCCCTCTGTCGCACAGCAGCCCTCCCAGTTCCTCTTTGTTCCTGGGCCTCTGTCCCCTGGACGGTGTGCCCACTACCAGTGCCCCCAGGTCCCTGTTGTTGTTGGGTTTGTGGGTTACCCTGGGTGCCCTGTACTGGTAGACACACCGCTGCTTGACCTGTCCTGGAGACAGAAGCATGGGCCCGCTGGGTGGGTGCTGTGCTGGTGTTTCCTGAGGGGGGTAGGTCTGCTGTGGCCTGGGGCTGTCTGAGGGTAACCGACTGTCCAGAGGTCCCCGATGGTCCGGGCTGGTCATCAGGTTCTAGGTCGACAGAGCTGCTGTCATCACTGGGGGCCTGTTCTGGGGGTGGGATGGACAAATCTGGACCCTCCTGGCCGGTGTGTTGGCGTTCGGGCCCTGCAGGGGTAAAAGAGTATGGTTATTGATTTTGTGTGTGCCATGGCGTGCGATTTGTGGGTGCCCTTGTCCCCCAGTGCTGGCAGTCCCATGTGGGAGGAGTTGTGAGGGGGGTTTGTGGGGGGGGGATGGGTATGTGCAGTGGTCATGCTTAGGTGATGGGTGTCCATGGTTTGTGTTGGCATTCAGGGGTTGGCGTTGGGTTGGGTGGGTTGTGCTGGTGAGACATTAACAGGGAGTATGTGTGCTGGGGGGTTAGGGGTGAGGGTGGGGGTGTGGGTTGGCATGCTGGTGGTTGGGGGGGGTGAAGTAGTTGAGATTAGACTTACCAGAGTCCATTCCTCCGCCTACTCCAGCGAGGCCCTCAGGATGCAGGATGTTCAAGACCTCTTGCTCCCATGCTGTGAATTCGGGTGGAGTGGGTGGGGGTCCGCCGCCAGTCTTCTGCACAGCGATGTTGTAACTTGACACCATCGACCGCACCTTCCCCCGTAGGTCGTTCCAGCGCTTTCGGATGTCTTCCCGATTTCTGGGATGCTGTCCCACAGCTTTGACCCTGTCGACGATCCTTTGCCATAGCTCTGCCTTCCTGGCTATTGTGGTGTGCTGCACCTGTGTGCCGAAGAGCTGGGGCTCTACCCTGATTATTTCCTCCACCATGACCCTGAGTTCTTGGTCCGAGAACCTGGGGTGTCTTTGGGGTGCCATGGGGTGGTGTGGATGAGGTGTGGGGTGGTGTTTGTGGTGATGAGTGTGGTGGTGTGTGGTGTTTTGTGCGTAGATGTGGTGTGGGTGATGATGTTGGGTTCCTGTGTGTGTTGTGCTTTGCGTTCCCTGTGCTCTCTCTCTGTGTATTGCGCCTTGTCTCTGAATTTCGATTTGTGGGGGTTTGTGGGTGATGTGGGTGTGTGTTTTATATGGTGATGGGGGTGTGGGTGTGGTGTGTGTATGTGTATCAGGTGTGTGTATTTCGAATTGTCCACTGTGGCTGTGTTTTGTAAAGGTGTGTGTATTTTGAGCGCGGCGGTGTGTACCGCCAATGGAATACCGCGGTTGAAAGACCGCCGCGTGGATTCGTGGGTCGTAATGGCATGGGCGTGTTTGTGTTGGCGTGACGTGGAGGTTTGGTCATCTCCAGTTTATCGCTGACCGCTGATGAGGCGGGCTTCAGTGGATGTCGGGTTTTTGGTGGTTTGCCAGTTGTGGGTCAGAATAACCGTGGCGGTTTACCGCGGCCGCGGCGGAATGATGGCGGTCTTCTGACCAGCGGTAAGAGCCTTTTACCACCAGGTCAGAATGACCCCCTCTGTCCGTATATTCCATCCTGAGACTACTTTGTAAGCCATACATGACATGATATCTATAAACAACAGCCGTTGCCAAGAGTCAAAAGATTGGCCATGCAATATGTTATGTGCACATGTCAGAGATTACCATGGACAACGTCTCTTAGGGCTTCATTGAGTCTGGGGATTAAATATCTGCATGTGTGAGACCTCCCTGGACAGTGTCACAAGAGGGGTCTGCTTCACAGAGGTGAAGGTGCCATATTAGAGGGTGAGTTCTTCTATCCAAGGGGAAATTGCTGCTATGAGTGTTCACAGTTTAGTGATCCTGCCCTGCGTGGTAACTCACCCACAACTGTATGGCCTCTGATACAAGGGCAGAGGCTCTTTGTGAACCTGGCTTCTTGTATGTTATGTGTGGCAAATCATGTGAGAGTGTGGCCATTTGTTTGACATATGTACACCATGGAACAAGTTAACCAGTGTAGAGACATAGGTAGTCCATGCTCAGAGCTGACATGTTTGGCAGCCGCCCATGGGATGTGCCACTCCAAGTCTGTGGTTAATTATAGTGGAGACTGGGACCTTTATTCCTGTTTCACTATGGAATAACAGAGACTACAAGACCCAGAATTCATCATGACCATCTGGCCTGGATCAGCACATCAGGAATGGATCTGGGAATTTTGAGAGAGCTCCATGATCACAAATAGTCTTTCTCATGACTCAGACTAACACCTACTGGTCACATTCACAATGTGTAGCCATTTTGCATTTTGTGTAATAGATAATGTATCACACATGCAGGTCTCATGTACCCCGATGATGACATGTCACTGTCTCTTGTCAACTCTACAGGTATCTTCCGAGACATATGACATGGAGTGGCTGCCAATATGTGGGCAGGTAATGTTATTCTAACACACACACCCTGCTCCAAAGGTACATCAAGGCCTACCCTGCAGCACACAATGAATAAACTCCATTGGCCGTATTCTTCAAAGAGCTCCAGGTACACCCATGAATGTGCAACTACTCTGTGCACCCCCAAGGCACTTCTGTACTACAAAAAGGGCAGCAGAAGCTTGTGCTGCCCTTTCCGCAAAACAGATAGTGCTGGTTTACATATAGTGCCTGCACTAGCACCAGTGGGTGTCCACTCATTAGCATGGGGACCTAGCCCCATGCTAATGATGGAACCCATTTGCCACTGCACCCATGCCACAGATTAGATGCGGGTGCAGAGGTAAAGAAGCTGTCAGGAGGTGCACTTATAGTGCACCACATAAGAGGTGCATACCCTGCTGGGAGCCCCCTGGAGGGGAGACAGGTGGTTCTACGGATCCCACAGCCATACCTTTGCAGGTGGGTGTAGTCACTTACTGCACTTGCTTGCAAGGGCATCACAATCCCCCTCAAATGTACATGTGGGTTGAAATCAGCACAGTGCTACAAGGAGTGACTGCTTTAAGACAGCTTCTTCTTCCACTTGACTGCACCGCCCCCAGGACAGCCCAAGTGTGTGTCTGCTGTGGGGCACTGCATTCAATGTAATAGGGCAAACTTTCCTGCTCAGTATCTTTTTTAAGCTCTGCTGTGGTGCAAACCGAGAAAGTGTGTCTGATGTGTAAAAAGGCCTCTGTTACCAATGTGGACAGCAGCATGTATCTGTTTCTCTGGGCCCACATATTGCCAGGGCTACCTATACATCACCCCCTCAGTGAGTATGTCCATATCAGCATAACTGACTGTGAGGGTGCCTCATCCACAGGTCATTCAGCCATCATGGGTGAGGTTGGTTCAACAGTGCAGCAGGATGGCAGAGGAACCTGCTTGGAAGTGAGGCTGTGTGATCCTAGACCAATGTTTATTTCACTTTGCCTCCCCTTCCCTCATAATCACAAATGAGTAAACCTTAGAATCCAGGACTTCAGGATGTGTGCTTTACATAACTGTATCCAGTGTCAGGTAAAATAGACCATGATGTTGTTCACATTCATTGGGAACACAGACCAGAAGAAGAGTGCACAGCAGAAATGGCTGACCTCATAGTCCACAATGGGCAATGTTGTTCCGTCTGGGGGGTAGTAGAATGAATGTTACCCATAGCTTGGTTGATAATTGTGTATATCAAACATGTGCTCTGCAATGCACTGACAAAATCAGATGTGCAAAGATGAACCAGCTCTGCATGTTGTGGAAGACCCTTTACAAATGAGCAGATACCACATCATACGTAGGATGCATGATGCCCCTAAAAATGAAGGTGTGTCCAAAGGTAGTCAGTGCAGGACACACTAGTTATTTCCATCATGTAGCTCTCATTAACCTCCAAATACATGTTTGGCTGAAGGGTGATACCTGGTTGATATGAGGGCTGCTTCTAACTTGCAGATCACTGGTCCATACCTCTGACATGTACATGTATAATAATCACCATTATCCTTTGCACTTAGTTATGGATATGTATGTTATATTACAGGTGCTGCCAGGCCTACTTCAGTGATGCGGATGACACCATCCAGGGGTTTAGGAGACATCCTGGCTGCAGCAGTCAAACCCACTGCCATCTGTTCATCAGGCAATATGTGCCATATGGTGTTGTAGACAATTGATACCCTACCCATGTACAATAACCAAATCCTTGTGGAATGGGGTGAGCAGATATTGCCATTTTAGCATTACATGTGAAGTTGGTGTGTAAAATGTACCCAACATAATCAGTGATGTGGTTGTCAAGTGTGCATATTCACATATAAATCATGCAGAACCTTAACTATGGTGTCACTTCTTTCACAAGCTGCTGGATCAAGGACCATATCTTCTGCTACACACTCAAGGAGCACGGTCCAGCAGCTGACATCAAGGGGGATCTCAATACCACACAGTGCTGTGGTTGGAACTGGTGAATTTGCTTTTGCATTGTGCATCTGTATTGAACACCTCAATGCCACAGTGTAAGCTGTCTCATGTAGGTGTACACAAACCAGGTCACATGTGAAACATACATTGATGTGAAGATAATTTGACTCAATCCCTGTGTTGCACCACATGATATAGTAAGGCAAATACTTAGCCTGTTGCAACCTCAGGTGGTGAGGACGATGAGTCCATTTAGAGGTAGGACGATGGTCCAGTGGTGGGCGATGGGCAATTCCCGGGGGAACCCACTCCTCTTCCAAGCTACCTTGTCAGCTGCCAGAACTGCATGAGAGGAAGAGGAGGAGGAGGTAGAGAAGAAAGAAGATCAAGCCCTGATTCCAATAGATATAGAGGTCGATGCCCTGCACACTATTGTTGGCCCATGTAGCATTACATCAAAGCCTAGATCTGCTCTGGTCAACATAGCGCTTCCTCTCACACCCGGATTGATTGTCCATTCCTCACACACCCCAACACAACCATCATCTCCTCACAGCCCTCACATCTAGGTCAGATGTGTTGGTTCCCCTACACCCTCCTGCCCTGACAGTGCCTCCCAGGCCTTCTCTCCAACATGTGAGGTACATGCCAGCCCTGGTGAAGAGCATGTAGCTGCTAGACAAAAATCTCCCCCTCACAATCTCCCACCTGCCACCCTGCCCCCTGCTGGTGGGCATCCCAGTCGCATCCGAGGCCCTCCCAGGTGGAGAGGGCTGGCAGATATTCATGGCAGAGAGCAGGAGGAGGATTTCTTCCAGCAGCTGTCAGATGTGGGGCAGGATATTTGTGACATAGGGGCTACACTGTTTGACATGTCTGCCTCATTACAAGACATGCACCAACTCCCACAGTTGGTGCACAGATTGACCTAGGTCTTGGAGAGAATGCATACTTCCTGGAAAGACATGGGGAAGAGGCTGAATGGCATCATGGCCTTACAGAGGGACAGGAGTGCAAGACACCATGCATTGGCTATGAAGATGATGGAGGGCATACTCGAAATGATCCCAAGTTAGCCTTCAGAGTCAATGAATGGAGGGGAGCCAACACATCTACTTGCACCATATCATCCCCCTCCCCTGGTTAAGAAACCTGCACAGGGAGCCCATAAATCTATGCTAGCAACACTCCCCTTTCATAGGCCCCCCACTGCACAGTCACGTCCTCCCCCTGAACATGGATCACTACCCTTTGTCTTGAATGCAGCCCCCTGTCAATGCACCACCATCCCTGTCCACAAAGCACCCCACCCGTACAGGGACCACCACCTCTTGTCCCGGAAGCATCCCCTCTACAGGGACCACGTCCCCCTGTCCAGGAAGCAACCCCCTCTATACAGGCAAAGGCACCATACCCACCTGTACCTCAGAGCCCCAGGAAACACCCACCATCACAAAGATCCTCACCACCAAAATTGAGAAGGCACAAACAATATCCCCTATGAGCACTGTACCATATTTTTGCACAGAACAATGTAAATAAAATACATATTCCACATTTAAAGTGAGTTGAGTAATAGTTGATGATGGTCAATTTCTTATTGTGGTTGTAGGCCATACATTTGTTGATACACTTGGCAAATACATGTTCATTAGTAGAACCATCTGTGTACAGAGGTACCATAGTTCCATACTTTGATTCCAGCAAATACAATGAACTATATGACAGTGCGTTTTTTACAATATAGATATGATTTGAAAGAAAAAAAAATACCATCCACTGGGAAGAGAGAAATGAAATCAAACAATGCTTTTCATACAGAATGGGCAGGACACTTGAAAGGGGTTGGACAAAACAAATAAAACAAGTCAGGAAAGATGAATCAATCTATATACAAGGACTAAAACAAATGTCCAGGCAAGTTATGTTGTCCAGTCACACATCATCCTGGTCATCCTCCCTCCCAGTGACAATGAGGTCCTCTGTATCTGTAGCCTCTTCCTAGCTGGCTGGTGGAGGACTGGGACACATAAGGGGATTGGGGGAAACAGAGTGGCAGAACGAACAGGGAGACACATCGAGAAGGGTATGGGAGGGACGCTGGGACAGGGCACACATCATGGCTGCACTCAAGGAAGTGAGGGTGGCATTGAGGGGGGCCATGGCACAAGCATTTTCTTCTTGGGGCCTAGGCAGTTCCTTTATGGATCTGATGTAGAAGCCAAGAGGACGAGCCATACTCCCTCTCAGATGCCACCATCCCTTCTTGGGATACAGCCACATGGGTGACATAACAGGGAGGGGTTTGGGTTGCACATGAGGGATTTGAGGTGTTGGGGATAGGTATGCTTCTTGGGGCACTGGGGCAGGCACTTGGAGGTGGACAAGTAGCAGGGGGCACAGCTGGGACCCTCGATGGACTGAGGGCCTCAAGAGGTAGGGAGGGGTCAGAGTCAAGCCCAGGTGTTGATTCAGCCTGTCTGGGGCCACCTTAGGTGTATGATTCCTCCCCCCACGGCCAGAGGGGTTCAGTTCAAAGCCCCCCCCTACAGTGTCCGCAGCCTCCACCCGGTCTGTGGCTGATGTTGTGTCCATCTGGGTGGTCGCTCTCCCCCTGCCTGAGGATGTTCCAGGTCTCTCCTCCTCCTCTTCCTTTTCTTTTGACAAAAGAGCCTGTACCCACTGACATCCCAAGGATGCCCTCCTCTCTCCCTGTTCCTCTCCCTGGCATTCCTGGCCAGCCAGGTTCACTGAAATAGAAATGACTACATTCTGTACCTGATGTACACATCAGGGCATGGCACATAGGTACATGAAGCAAGTGCTGACTTTGTTCTCCTTTGATCTCACTAACCAATTCTGGGTGACTTGGATCTCAAAATGTATGTGTACTATCACTGTAATGTCCTGACACTACTCACTCATTGTCATCTGACACAATTGTGGGGTGTACACACTTCTGTAGTGACGAAGCCTCACCTTAACGTTATTGCAATACTGAGGTCCGATTCACAAAAGGAAACAAATATGTTTGTTTTAAACTTATATCAAATGTCTGAGTTTACCTTTCTAAATTGGGCCCAGTGTTTCCTGTCGTTGCTACCTAGTCATCTTCCAAAGTCAGTCTACAAGGAGATGGACACAGTCTGGATGGATCTGTCCACACCTAAGCATGTATCTATAATCATCCTGTAATGTGCAGCCTCAATAGTCTTACACGGACTATGCATGTCATCTGATGTGTAGCGTGGTCTGATTCCACACAGATGGTTGAACTGGCCTTGGTTATGGCCTTTGCTAAGCTGTTGGTCTATGTATTGGAGGATCACTGACACCTTCAGCCAATCTACATGGCAGGTGCCACATTTGACATGCAAAGACTGCCTGCTGGTGCTATAAATCAGTTTGCCTGTGTGCATAGTTGGTATAGCTAGCTAGATGTTACATTTGGCATACGAGCCACTGTTGTGGAGACGTGTGCATTTTGTTTCCCTTGTAAATGCTGGTACAATTCTGTGTGGGACAAGCATCCCAATGTCAACCTTTACTCCAAGATACATGAAATGATACATTACACTGACAAACAATACACACAAAAAACATGCATGATACTGCATTCAACACCCAAAAAACATCTTGACTCCACATTGGACATTATCTGGCCCATCCCTTTGCCACTACAGCCAGCAGTGATTAGGCCCTTGGTTCACCAGTCATGATGTTGGAATTGCATTTCTTCCTTCAAATGCATGAGTGAGGCCCATGATGTACCCTGGTTTGTGCATCCAATGTGCTCCAATGAGGCATTTGCCTTATTACTACTGCAGCAGTTTCTGGGATTATGTGAAAGGAGACATGAGAGACACACACCAAAAGCATGCATGAAGCCGCACCCAACACCCAAAAAGGTTCTTGACCCCCACACTGCACACTGTCTGGCCCTTTGCTATTGCACCCAGCAGTGATTAGACCCTTGCCTCACCAGTCATGGTGTGGGCATTGCATTTCTTCCTTCAAATGATTGAGTGAGGGCCTTTTACCCAGTAGGTTTCAGAACACTACAAGTCCCAGGATGCACCCTGGTTTCTTCATCCAGTGTGCTTCAATGAGGCATTGGACTGATGTCTGCTGCAGCAATTGCTCAGATTGTGTACATGGTGACATGCCACATATGATGGTACAGCTAGGGCACCACTCACATCATACTAGCAGACACACATTGCAGTCCATGCACTTACCAGGCCTCTGTTGCTCCAACTCCTACAGCTGGTCATGGATGGTCGGCCAGGCTGTCCTCAAGACCCTTCTGTACAGTGGCGTAAGGCGCGGTTCATGCACGTGGGGCTAGGAAGATTGGCCCTATAGTTCTGGGGCCAGCATTTCAGGTCCTCTCAGTGCTTGCGGCATGTCCTTTCCCACCAGTGGTACACGCCCACTGCAATGCAGAGCTGCACAATGCTCTCCTGGAGTCAGGCGTGCACTGCACTGCTCAGCTTGTCCTTAGGCCACCCATAAAGCTAAGGGTAATTGTCCAGCACCCTGAAGCCCCACTTAAAATGTCCAATTCAGCCTCACTGAAGTGGGTGCCCTCTCATCAACTTCCTCATCCATGTTAGTGTCATTTAGGGTACACAGAGCACCAGGATGGCAGAGGATCCTATCCACACCTTTACTGGTTTCACATTGTGCGGTTCAACCACTAGATATATAGGCTTCCCCTCCTCTACACCCACCTTATCAGCCACAACCCCACTCCCCAAATGCAAACCTTCTGGTATCAGGGCGCCCCTCATCCACATCATTACGTTAGCAGTAGGTTCCTGGGATTTTGTCAGCAAGTATTCATGTCATGAACTTCCAAACAAGTTTTAACTACTCCTCTGTATGAGAGACTTGGGAACATAATTATGAGCCCCTCAAGCACTGGAACATCACTCTTTTTGCGATGCCAGCTGCGCACACTAGTAAATCATGTCTATGAGGCCATGGTAAGCTACTTCCATGGTTTTGAATGGTCTCCTAGCTATGGAGTGAGTAAAGTCTGCACAAATCATTGTGTTGCCTTACTCCTCTGCACTTGAGTGATGTTCTTTACACATTGAGGGGGGGGGGTGTTCCCACACAACACCTATGGATTGTGACACTTCCAGAGAGTGACAGAACCATTTACACCTGGAGAGGTACGAATGCCTTACACCTCCTGAGGTGAGCCATGATGACTTGTAACATATAGACTTGCTGTATTGACCTACACAAAATCTGCCTACATGAGGACCAGTAGGAACCCTCAGGTAGGTAATGTACACATACATTTTGAGTCGACCTTTCATTGGCCAACATGATGTGGTATACTGTTATAAGCCATCATATGGAGTTGAGGGGTAAAAGTGATATTAGACACACAGTACATGCTGCTGACATTTAAACCACAGTTTAGGAGCATGAGCATTTGGTAAAGTCATATTTAGGTATCCTTAAGAGTATCTGACATCCGCACAGTGTGTGGTGGCTGACCAGATGTCACACCCATACATGTTGCAGAGGTCACTGTAGGCTGTGTCTTTCTGGACAACCTCACAGGGCCTACAATGAAATATGTGATTTCAGTTTACATTCTAGTTGACACGTGAAACACAATATTACCTAGTTCATTTCAGAGGTTTGGCACATTTTATAGATTAAGGCCCTCATTCCTACTTTGGCGGGCGGCGGTCGCCGCCCGCCAAGCGGGAACCGCCAGAAGACCGTACCGCGGTCAAAAGACCGCAGCGGTCATTCTGACTTTCCCGCTGGGCTGGCGGGGGACCGCCAAAAGGCCACCCGCCCGCCCAGCGGGAAAGCACCAGCAACGAGGAAGCCGGCTCCGAATCGAGCCGGCGGAGTTGCTGGTGTGCGATGGGTGCAGTTGCACCCGTCGCGATTTTCAGTGTCTGCCAAGCAGACACTGAAAATCAATGTGGGGCCCTGTTAGGGGGCCCCTGCAGTGCCCATGCCGGTGGCCCCACGACACCCGTTCCCGCCAGCCTGGTTCTGGAAAACCGCCAGAACCAGGCTGGCGGGAAGGGGGTCGGAATCCCCATGGCGGCGCTGCTTGCAGCGCCGCCGTGGAGGATTCACAGATCCTGGAGGATTCACAGGGGCAGCGGGAAACCGGCGGGAAACCGCCGGCTTCCCTTTTCTGACCGCGGCTTTACTGCCGCGGTCAGAATAGCCCCAGAAGCACCGCCAGCCTGTTGGCGGTGCTTCCTCCGTCCCCTTCCCTGGCGGTCTCGGACCGCCAGGGTAGGAATGACCCCCTAAATGTAGTGCATCTATGAGTTGACTGATCACAAAGTAGGAGTTATTGCCCTCTCCTGGCCATATTTAAGTATCAGTTGGTGCTGATAGTATGGATTGTTGTGCTCCGTGACTTTTCCTCCCTGATGGTGTACGAAACTCAGTCCCATGTGTGACTGTACTCTGGCTGAATGTGACAACAAAAGGGAAAGGTCATCAGACACAACTAAGATATTTGAATACGTGCAACCTGTCACATTTGTGCACAATTGCGTCTACATGGCAACAGCAGTGGTAAGTGAATGAGGTGAATGAGGGACATTATCCATTGCCATTTACCAGTGTTAAGTAGATGAGGCAGGAGCCATTTGTTGGGACTGAGGAACTGGAAGTTGAAATTGCCACCACAAAGGATTATGGGATGTTGTAGTGCAATGGACTAGCTGAGACACATGAGGGTCAAACTCACCATGCACTTTGCACATACTTGAGACAACATTCATGGTCACATTTGTGGAGTATCACTGACATTGCTCATTTGGTGTAAGTGTTAGTATCATCACATATTACCTGGCACCATATTGAGGTCATCTCTCACAGGTAGCCCATGGAGTAGGTGGGGGTCTATGGTGGAGCAGACGTCCCTCTCAAGTGGGGTGAGTTGGAGGCAGTGCAGGGTTGCAGGTGGCATTGATAATGTGCAGGTGCATATAATTACAATGATTCCGGCCCCCAGTGTGGATGACCCGCCCCGTGTGTTGACGTAAAGATATTAGTCGTAACTTACCTTTGTGAATACTGAAAGGTCCTAAACTTACACTTTTGGTATAAAACGTAGACCAAAAGTCTATATTTGCCTTGTGGATCAGGCCCATAGAGAGAAGTGCCATAATGGATCACTTTGATAAATGTTCCATATAAATCAGAAACCACTCCTCAGAAAGGCCGAGAGAATGAAGAACAGGGGAGGCTGGGATATCCACACGCACTCTCTAAACTGATGTCTGCAGGTAGTGAGCTAACATGTGACATCACCACTGATCAGTATTCTGGAGACTGAACTCGAGCTGCAAAGCCGGGAATTTATTGAGATTCCCATTACTGTACAACTGATCCACTGATTTCAGCCCCTTCTACCTGCAGGCTGTCCAATAAATCGGGTCCCCCCACCACCACACAGTGTCATGGGAGCCCATTTTTATGATGCAGCAATGGCGACAGGCCACTCAGTTTATGTGCCTCCTTCCAGACTGTGGCAGATATTGGGTGTGTGGTTATGACACGATCGGTGGTGAATAGGTACAACTGGAGGGGCAAATTTGAGCAGCCCAGGAGGTGTTATTATAAGCATGACCACAGTTGAGCCTCCTATCACTGGCATCTATAAGGGGCTAGCTGTGACAACATAATTGCCAAATTATACAGTTTCATGTGAGGCCACCGGAGGCCACAAGCTGCCATGTCGGGCCAAAGCCCAAGCACACGGATTCTGAGTTTATGCCCACTCCAGACATATGACCAGATATCTGCGTTGATACTGTCTATGAGCTGTTAAATGGGAGAGCAACATGCTAAATATGTAGTTGAACCTGGGGGGACTGACACTTTGACTGTCTGTAATTTACCTCAAAGAGGTGGGTTTAGGCAAGCCCACTTCAAAAAATTCAGTTTGGTCTGGGTTATCAGGGCTAGCAGGTGGGTGCACCAATAGAAAACTTGTTCATGTGTGTAAACCTCAGTTTGACCAAGGCTTTCTTTGCCCTTGTCATGAAAAATTAGTTCAGACTGATTTTCATTACCTCTTGTTCCTTCTGTATAGCATGGGTGGGTGAAACAGTGTATTGCACTGTGAGATCACGGGCAGCTGTTTCTTGGAAGAGTAGTTACTCCCAGCTCTTATGCTTTGCTATTGCAGATTCCTGCATCATTAGTCCCCCCAACCTTGCCTTACCAGCTGCTCAGACCTCCACCTGGGAGTCTACAGAACCCTAATTTTCAGCAAAATAAAACATGATATAGGTATGAAGATGCGCCTTGTTTTCCGGGCATTTGTAGGCAAATGCCTTCATCTGCAACCGAACCTGGGGTATCGGCTTGAGCCCACAATTCAGCCTAAGGGGACACTGGACAATGGCCAGAGAGGCCAGCCTCCAGCACCTCACAGTCAGTGACGTAAGATAGCAATTGCCAATTACAGAGGTACTAATCTAATATGGGACTGGGTTTCATGGGGGCAGGAGTAAAAGATGTACTCCTTATCCTTTGGGTAATATAAACACCATACATCTATGAAGGTATGACCTCCAATCATATACTTCAGGTGTGCTCTATCATTACGATTGTGAGCATCCGGACATCCAGTCCTGTCAAAGGTCAGATCCAGGGCCGGATTCCAGTCCACCCAGGAGTCTCGAGTGCTGTGTCAGAAAGTGGGGCTTTGCTGAGGTTGAAGCATGAATAGATCTAATGATAAAGGTTCTATATAGAGCACATAATTTTGTGAGTACCCAACGATCCCCCAATGACCCTTCTCAATAACCTGTCTTCTGTTGAAAACAAAATGGCCACCTCACATTTTTTGTACAGCCCTTTAATAGAAAAGTCTCTCCTCAATGGTTGACTGTCCTACTGCTACTAATGGCTGTGCCCACCCATTCTCGCTTGAATTTTGATAATTTGCCTGGGGACAGATGGGTCTCTTGCTGCAAAGCTGTGTTTACTTGTTTCACTCCAAGGTAGTGAAGGATCTTCTATTGCTCAACATAATGGGACAGACCATTCACAGTCATAGAGATCCTCACCAGTGGTGTGGACATTTCGTGAAGTTTCTCTGAGAGGAGGGGGGTCAGGTAGGGTAGGCAAATTCATGTGTGTAGGGATATAGGATTGTACCAGTTGATTTAGTAAGGGAGGGAGTCTATCAATCAAATAAAGGCCTGAGAGGTGTAATAAAGATGTAATAAAGTGGATTGAGCCAACCTACCATGAAGACCTACTGGGGAGGGTCGAATGGAGAATGGGCTCGGATCGTGAAGGGGTAAGAAAATGTGGGGCAAGGAAGACACTGACAAGAAAGAACGATGTCTAAGGGTAAAACTAGGGGTTGAACACCCTCGTTTGGGCCTAGAGAAAACTCCTGCTCTGGATGGCACCAACCTAGTGACCCCCTGCCAGTATGCCCACCGTGTGGAGAACAGGGCTTGACTAGGAACAAAATATTAGAAAATGGGTCTAAGTGTGGGGCTCACATTGGTCATCTCCGTGGGATCAGACTGGCAACAATCGAGGGTCTAATTGCATCCTCCAAGTTCAGGGTCAATAGCACCAAAGCCAGGAAACACAGCCATCCTGGGATTCCCCAGTGCCAAGGAGACCTTCTCAACATCGGCGGTTAGGAGGGGTGAACATATAAACATGTCCAATTTACCAGTGGTTTAATAACAGCTGACCACTCATACAGTTAGTTTGAACAGGGCCCCTAACTAGTTCAACTTACACTCAAATAAAAAAAAAGAGAAAGGAGAAAACAGTAGAAAGGCCAATAGCTAGCAAACATACTAGTTTAGCATTCTTCTCTTTCTCTTTCATCTCCTAGGCCTTGTCTTAAGGGGGATCTTGATTTGTCTCTATCTCTCTCCTTGTGTAAAGCTACGACAACATGAAGCAGGCCAGCACAATTGGAATCTGGACAGGTCACACCTCCACTCGCTGAAGTCTAGGTTAATTCTTGGGGTGGTTTCCAAGGCAGGAGAGTATCATCCAACCCAGAGGAGTCTGTAGCCCAGGGGGAGGCAATATCCATCATAGGGTCAACCAGAGAATATAGGAAAAGTTCAAGGTCCCCAGGGTCCGACAAGCTCCATGTTTTGTTTAGTCACCAGCATGCTTGCAGGATCCAAAAGGCAATACTTGAGATCTCTACATTTCAATTGAGAGTGAAGGGTGAGAAACCTCCTGTGTTTGTGTTTGTAGAACAGTCTGCTGAAGAGGATATGCGATGATTTTACAGAAGTAAGGGCCCCTTCATCCCTCTTGCTGCCTGAAGTATGGATCAGGTTTGCTGATGGCGCAATGCACATGCAATGATCTGTCAGGCCTGTTGGAGTGGCCCCTTCAGTGTGAATGAACCTGGTAGGCCTTCTGAAATTCCAGGGGCAGCTGCAAGTTTAGAATTGTTGGAAGCATAGCAGAGAGGTAACTGAGCATATCTTTTGTTCCAACTCATCTTTTATGCCATAAGTGCAAAAGTTGTCCCATCTGGCTCTATCTTCAAAGTCATGTCTTGTGGCAGAGAAACTCAATGTCTCTCTTCCAGCCTGGCAGGCAGCAGTATTTGGGGTCCACTACAACCATGATGTGGTCCAGTTTATTGTGGGGCGTATGAGTGGTGGATACCTACTCTCTCATTGATTTCACTTCGGATGTGAGATTGGACTTTTGGGGTGCATTTTGGTGAGGGTGGCGCCGATGGACGATAACTCCTTGAGAAGTGCCTTTGTATTGGATCTGACAGATGCTGGGAAACAGCCTTTGAAGTTGTTTTGGAGTGAGCAACAACCTCGGAATACAGCAATCACCAGCCCCAGGACTTGTGCTGCGGCACATGGGCCGTGGAGCTGGGGTATATTCTATTATCGCTAATCTCCCGCATCATGGTTAAATGTGAGGGGTGTAGTATTCTGTTGATGCAAGAAGAAGGTAGAATCCAAAGATCAACATAATATATGAACAAGCTTTAGTTACTTGAGAAGTCCTGATGACTCAGGCAGTTTTAGTGGAGTGTGGTTTGGGCCCATTAGGCACTTGTGTCTACAAAAGGGAACACAGTTAGGTGGTCCTCCAATTACACACAAGAGGTTTAAGCAGTATAGAGAGAGGAGTCTGGTAGGTGATCTTAACCATACTTGCTGCTCTCTCTACCTGCCCACAAATTATACATCCACTCACTGTTGAGTGAGTATGCTCCAGAAGCCCTATTTCTAAGGGACACCTGGCTTTCTGAGGATTCTTCCCTAGATGTAGTCTTGGCTCTACCCCAAGATTATTTAATACATCACCTAGATAGGCCCCATTCTAAAGGCGGGGGAGTTGCAATCATCTATAAAAATTTGATAAATTGCCTCACCCAACCCATTGCTGTATCTGACAGTGAAAGTTTATTTTTTTCCTTAGCAATCAGCGCTACGTTCACATTCTCCGGAATTCTGATATACCGTCCTCCTGGTCAATATGGGAAGTTCCTACAGGCTGTACCAGAATTGGTTGTGGATTTCGCCTGCAGACACCCCAACTTCACCATCCTGGGTGAATTAAAAATTCATTTAGATGAGGTTCATAAAACAGCTAGTAAAACTCTTCTGATGGATTTGGCAGTCTTAGACTTTGCACAGTTGATCACTGGCCCCACCCATATCAAAGGTCACACTATTGACTTAGGCCCATATTTATACTTTTTTAGCGCCGCATTTGCGCAGCTTTTTGATGTAAAAGCGGCGAAAACTTAAAAAATACAATTGTATTTTTCAAGTTTGCGCCGCTTTTGTGTCAAAAAATTACGCAAATGGGGCGCTAAAAAAGTATAAATATGGGCCTTAGGGGGTCATTCCGACCCTGGCGGTCCATGACCGCCAGGGCCGGGGACCACGGAAGCACCGCCAACAGGCTGGTGGTGCTTCCTGGGCTATTCTGACCGCGGCGGTAAAGCCGCGGTCAGAAAAGGGGAACCGGCGGTTTCCCGCCAGTTTTCCCCTGGCCCAGGGAATCCTCCATGGCGGCGCTGCTTGCAGCGCCGCCATGGGGATTCCGACCCCCTTCCCGCCACCCTGTTTCTGGCGGTTCTTACCGCCAGGAACAGGATGGCGGGAACGGGTGTCGTGGGGCCCCTGGGGGCCCCTGCACTGCCCATGCCACTGGCATGGGCAGTGCAGGGGCCCCCTAACAGGGCCCCACAAAGATTTTCACTGTCTGCTTAGCAGACAGTGAAAATCGCGACGGGTGCCACTGCACCCGTCGCACCCCTGCAACTCCGCCGGCTCCATTCGGAGCCGGCATCCTTGTTGCAGGGGCTTTCCCGCTGGGCCGGCGGGCGGGCTTTTGGCAGTCGCCCGCCGGCCCAGCGGGAAAGCCAGAATGGCTGCCGCGGTCTCCTGACCGCAGAGCGGTCATTCGGCGGTAACCGCATGGCGGCGGTCAGAATGACCGCCTTAGTGTTTAGTAACCTGTGGAAATTGAAGAGAAAATGGAGGAAAACCTACAATGATGACTCCAAATCAGAATGTAGAAAAGCGGTTAGATCTTACCATATGGAAATTAAATCTATGCAGGCAGCCTATTACACCTCTAGAATAGAACAATTCTCCAATTCCCCCAATGAGATTTTCAGTATGTTTAAGGAAATGACTCATGAACCTGTCGCTACTGACCTAAGGGAAGCATCTAAAGAACACAGCAATAATCTGGCGTGTTTTTTCCAAAAGAAAATCCTTAACATTCAGGCAACTTTTCCTAATAATCCATCTCAAGAGTCTAAAAAGACATCTCAGGCTGAATATCACCCCTCCAGACACACTCCCTCAGTCTATCAGCCTATAACAGGAGAATTACTTGGAGATTATTTGTTAAAAATACAATCAGGGTCACCTTTGGACCCTGCCCCTCTGTCCATATTAGCTCAAGGTGGGGATGATGTAGCGCCGGTTCTAAATAATATTCTTAATGACTCCTTCACAGCTGGTAAACTACCACAAACGTGGAAACATGCTGTTATCAAACCTTTATTGAAAAAACCTAAGCTGGATGCATATTTACTAAGCAATTATAGACCTATTGCTCTTCTTCCTATAGCATCCAAAATAGCTGAAAGACATGTCAATAAGCAAGTTACAGGTGTTTTGGAAGAACATAAGCTTCTGCATCCCACCCAGATGGGCTTCAGACCTTAACATAGCACGGAAACTGCCCTTTTGGCAGTGACAGAAGAAACTCACCAACAGCTAGATGCAGGTGGCTATGCAGCAATCATTTTCTTAGATTTGAGTGTGGCATTTGACACCGTGGATCACAAAACCCTTCTTCAAAGAATCACTGAAGCGGGATTTGAAGGCACTACTTTCAACTGGCTCTCTTCTTTTTTGGAAGATAGGTCTTTCCAGGTTTTGGATAGGTCTTTTTTCTCTGACATCTATCCTTTTAACTGTGGGGGTCCCCCAGGGCTCTTCCCTGAGCCTCACTCTTCTTAACATTTATATGTCCCCTCTGGCTAAGATTGTTGAACCCTATGGCCTATCCTTAATATCTTATGCTGACGATACTCAGTTGGTTTACTCTTTTACCACCAATGTGAACTATGATCAGACCGCTCTAACTTCATGTCTCCCAGACATCGCCAGTTGGATGTCAGACAGCAACTTTTAAAACAATGGCGAAAAGACTGAGGTAATGTTGGTCTGTAATTTTCCCCTACTTAAATCCCCCATCTCAACCCAAGAAGAACTGAACGAGCTTCCCCCTCCAAAGGAAACTATAAAAAGTTTCGATGTCTAGCTTGACTCTTGCCTTATGATGGAACATCATGCAAAAAAACTGGCGGCCACCTGCTTTAATCTTCTAAAAATCCTCAGAAATCTTTTCAAATTTCTTCCTTTGCCTGCTAAAGGACTTATCATTCAGGCCCTTATATTATCTTGTTTACACTAGGGGAATGTCCTGTTTTTGAGCTCTTCTACTTGCGTACTAAGGAGATTGCAGGTAGTGCAAAATGCAGCAGCCCGCCTACTCATGGACATCCCTATAATTGTATTAGTCAAACCAGCCTTAGCCTTCCTTCACTGGCTCCCTATCTTGCAAAGGATTAATTTTAAAGCTATGTGTGTTGTGCACCGAGCTCTTCATGACAAGGGCCCGGCTTTTCTCAAGCGTATTATCACACCCTATATTCCTCGGAGATCCCTTAGATCTTCATCTGCTGCTCTAATCAACAACTGTTGTGTTAAGAAAGCAAGATGGGGAGGTAGATCCTTCGCGTTTAGAGCAGCTAATATATGGAACTCCCTCCCCCTGGCACTCCGATTGGACAACTCTGAACTATCCTTTTGTGGAAAACTGAAGACTCAATTTTTTCCAGCATAAATTTCACTCTGGTTCTTCCTTCTCCTTTTTAGCGCTGGTAGTCCTTCGGGTAGCCATGCGCTTTATAATTCTATTAAACTTAAACTTGCTTACCTCCCTGTCTCTTTCAGAACTCAGTCTTTGCCTTGGTTGGCCAGAAGTCACATAAATTCAATCTAGGCTTCTGAGAGCCATGTAGGGTAACCATGCATTGCAGTTGGTGTTCAGTATTCTTAACAGAGCAGCTCCAGGGAATCATGTTCTGTGCCCAGTGTGCCGAGGGCCAGAAGGGCCAACACTATTAGGGTGGGCTCCCAACTCACCAAGTGAAGATCACAGAGGATAAACAGGCCCAGCTGAGGCCCCCTTGGTACACAGGCTTTGGAGATTTGTAGTATGGAGGCCCACCAGGGGGATTGGGTGCAATGCTGCCTGTGGTGCTGGGCTTGTCTCATTAGGGATCCAGCTTACCTGGCTAATTAGATGGTAGTTCACAGTGCTGTCGTGCAGCTCACTGCTATTGGCCTGGTCTCCTATTGTGTAATCCCAGAGCGGGAGGATGGGATACTACTACAGCTGCTATATGGAGCCAGGAGAAGAGAAGTTGCGAGTGCTGAGACTCTGATCTAAGCATGGTCTGCCTAGTGTATCCCCCAGGGAGGGAGGAGCCAAAGCCCTAATGTTTTTTCTCTTTCGCTGTGGTGGGTGAGAGGTGCATTTGTGGGGTCGAAGTGTCCTGGGCTACAGAACTGCTCCTCCATAGCCATTCTTTGGTGCAGTGGCCATCTGTGGTAGAGCCTACACCTTAGGTCTCCAGGATGCAGCCCCCTGGGAGAAGATTGCCCTGTCCTTTGTGTTGGCGGGGGCCTAGCACCTCCCAGCCGTCTGTCTGACCGCCAGTTCGAGCACTCCTGATGGCAGGACTAGAAGACAAGCTGGCACCAATGCATGACACTCCTGGAAAGTGGCCATCACAGCTCCAGGCTCTGCCTCCAAAGAATGTTCTTCCTCCCCTAAAATTTAACGGTCATTTAATGTTGGTTATTTTGTCCCTATGGATATCAGGCTTTATGCTCTTTTCTCCAAAATTGTACAAACCGGAAGAAAACCTGCAACATGGCAGAGCAAGTCATATTGGAGATCTTTCCATTGAGAGGAGTAGTCAGGCATGATGTTCTCTGATTTGCTAAGCTGATGTTAGCAGTGCAGAAGGTTTTGCAGCGGCTTTTTTTCAGTGAATTTCTGGGGGAATTTTAATGTAAAGGAAGATCTTACGACTAACCCAACTGTAACTTCATTTTAACTTTTGTTTTTTCAGCTAATTTCTGTTTTTGTAACATAAAACAAGATCTTATTACTATCCCCAACCCTCTGTGGTGGCCGACTCCTCGTGGGAAGCCAACCCCCCACACAGATGGCATGTGGCCTGGCCCTGCACTCACCCGGCAGGCAGTTAAACCTCCACGAGCGGCCAACTGCTCATGGAGGCACACCCTATATTCCTCCTTTTTACATTTTTTCCTAGTCCTGTCGGGCTGAGACAGGAGCATATGGGTCTCACTGGCTCCTCAACTCTGCCAACACACATCTATCACGCCACAGCCCAATGCTCACAACTCCGGGCTCATATTCCAACTGTCACGTCCCATACTGGGCTCGGCCTATTTAAATGAGTTGGGATGTTTCCACCTGTAGCTTAGAGTCCAGACTTGAAACTTATATATTTGTGGGAAAACAGGGCTGATTGCAGAGGCCCCCTGACTTTTTGCCCCCATTTTTCACTTTTTGCTGGTGTTTTCCTGACTCTGATGGTGCCCTGGGTTCTGCTAGCCAGACCCAGGGCCTGTGTTCTGTATAAAATGAGCATGCAAATTAGGCTAATTATAATTGGCTAATTCAACCCACCTACAAGCCCCTAGTATATGGTAGGGCATGTAGGTTTAGGGACCCCAGCATAAGTGGTGCACCCACAGGTGCACTGCTGAGGTGCCCAGTGTCATTTTAAAGGCAGGCCTGCCTTGCTGGCTGCTTTTAAATTAAAGTTACATACAAATTCGACTTTGAATTAAAAGTAGTTCCAAAGTGTTAAACTATTTTATTTTTCCATCTAAGAAGCCCCTAAGGTGTGCCCTATGTGCCCCTAGGGCTGGGCGCCATGTAACTATAAGTTGGGACCTTATAAAAATAGTTTTATAAGCCCTGGTGAGGTAAAACAGCCAAATTAGTTTTCCCCTCATTGTAGTGAATGGCCCCCATAGGCTAGAATGGGGAGACTTTATTTTAATTTTAAAAATCCCCTTAAATAAAGATACCTCAAGTTTGGAATCAAATTAATTGTCATAATAAATCCCACAACTTCCAGTTGCTGTATTTAATATAACTTGTTCAGGTAAAGAGTTTTAAACTTTACCTGAAAAGTTGACAACTTCAGCCCTGCAGTGTTTTTGCTGTTTTGCTCTGATTGGCCAGCCGCTGGCAGCCTCGCCAGGCGGCCTTGATGAGGTGTGAAGTGGCCTGACTCAACACAAAGAGATGTGCCTGGGGGAGGAGATCTTCCCTCAGCAGATGGAGAGGCAGGAAGTGGGAGGGCTGCCAAACTGGTCTTCAAAGGCAGGGAAGGACATGTGGAGCAACCCAGCACCTCCCTCACATCCTGCAAACCCAGACAATTAGATGCCCCCCTGATTAGATTAGAACAGGGCAGGAGAAGGGTGTGTTTAAGGTTTTTAGCCACACCAGTGGGTGGGCTCAGCCAGATGTAACCTCCAAAAAATCAGTTTCAGCCATGATGGATTTTTGAGGAATGTTGCTCCCTGGGATTGATTTTTGCCACACTTCCCAGGAAGTGGTCATCACAGGGGGGAGGACCCTGCACCTGATTGAAGAACCAGGATCCCCCTGTTTTTCACCCAGGAGCAAGGATAAAACTGGCAGACCTGCACCTACACCTCAGATCCCTACCAGGAAGAACTACAGAAGAAGAAGGACTGCCCTGCTGGACCCCTGACCGGAAACTGGACACTGCACTCTAGAAGACTGCACCAGCTGCACACTTGGGCCTTACCACAAGAAGGACTTAAAAAGCATTCATTCTTTAAAAATTCATATCTCTGGTTCCCCTTATCCGATTTTAATCGCTTTGGTGTCATTTTAACCATAAAATTATAATCTATTTTTATGAATTAGTGTTGGATTTTTATTGTGTTTTGTGTTTTACTTATTGGTGGCCTATGCAACCATTCCCAGGTCGGTGGATCACACCCTTCACTCATCACCCCTCTCCCGGATTGAGAGCACCCAACCTACTGCACAAACCATAGTTAATTATTCAGTTGGGAAAAACATAAGCTGTCTCAAATTTAAAATATACCAGCTTGCCATAATCATTACTTGAGCACAGACGAAAGCTGCTGGGGTCCAGATGTTCGTCTAAGCATGATAATTAGAATGGTGTGCTTTTATTTTGTAGATACTAGAGGAATGGTGGCAGCGTGGGAATAGATCAGTGATGAGCAATGACATTTTCCTGGTGAGTAGGATGCACGTGTGAACATTCACCCTCCGGCCACATTGCAGCTCCTAACGCGGTTTGCATTGTTCAGCACTAGTCAAGGTTTCCTAGGTCAACACTGTGTTGTTTGGGTGGAATTAAACTGTATTCCTTGCTGGAGTGTTGCCGATACAAATCCCAGTTGACGTCGTAATCTACACATACCCTACCCTCATGTGCTGAGGACTAAAGGATCCCTTTTCCTAGAATGTTGAGTTGGCGTCCTGACCACTGCTCTTCATTAGGTGCTCTCGGGATAGGCTAGAAACTATTTTACACTCACTTTGATTTATTAAATCAGTGTTAGATGCCCTTAGAAAATGTTGCCCCAATCCACAAAACAGTCTGGGCTATTCCCATTTTAGTTGTTATTTATTTACATGATAAACACACTGTAAACTAAGTTAGTTTTATTTAGTGAACAAATATTGCTAGAGTGCTTCAACTGCGCGTCAACCAACAATTTGTGTACAACTCTAAGGACAACAGTAAAGCTGGCAGGAATGAGGCACAGCTGGGGCTGGCATGATTTGGGCCCGCTGTTTGGGGCATAAGACGCCATTGAATCACCACAGAACTAGATATAATGAATTATCCTTTGTCAAAAGCGACCATAGGATGATCACTTAGTTGGCTCAATCGATTTGTTTTCAAGGTCACTTGGTTATCTTTTAAAAAGCCTTTGCTTTGTTTTTATTTTGTAAATATTTTTTATTAACTATACAATATGTATGATTTTCAGTGACTAGGACCACGGAAGAATACAAATAAACCACTGGGCACACTGACGTCTTGGCTGGCATGCTTCGTGATCTCTCCTATACTCTTCCTTCTTCTCCAGTGTTTTTGACTTCAGGGTGCATGTCTCCTCCAAATTGTTATTGGTGTGGCACTTCCTGTGTCCCGTTGGAGCCTGCAAGAGAAAATGGAAAATGCACACCCATTTAAAATTATGCAGAGATGCACATGCAATTAACTAACAATGTTTTCAATGCTACCGACCACACAGGCTCGCTTCAACCATGCGTACTTGCATCATGAGACCTATCTGAAATATATGAACATTTGCTTTCTGAAACCCAGTTGCAATGTGATATACTGTGCCTGACTGGGAACATGGTAATGATATTCAGTGCTGTTAGTTCTGGACTTCAGTACTAGCAAACAGGACCATCCCTAAGGACAAGGCCTCTGGCACTAGCTAGGGATTATAGTCCACATTGAATAAACAGATGTGAGAGGAAGGAGCAATGCCAGGTTATTGAGGGTGAATGGTCCCATATATACATTTCTGAGTCACCTCTCTCCACAAATGTACTTGTTATTCATGTAACACACTTTGAGAATAATGGATCTCATGCACTCACATATAAGTTATAAGGATGAATAAATAAAAAGCAGTGCCCCTGCATAATGGGTCCTCGAGAGGTCACACTTTGATGTCATGGGACCACCAATTTAAATTGTCTTTGCACATTGAAGGTCACCACTGACTGGTAGCTCCCTGCGACTGAGCCAGGAGGAAGATAGGAAGCTGAGGGTGGCACAAGGAGTGTAGTTGTAGCTTGAAGTTGCCGGGGAAGCAGGCATGGTTTGTGTGAGGTAACATTGACATAAAAGTAAAGAGCCTGAATTAGTCCACCTTGCATAGCCACTAAGGCGGTCATTCTGACCGCGGCAGGCGGCGGTCGCCGCCCGCCATGCGGTCACCGCCAAATGGCCGCTCCGCGGTCAGGAGACCGCGGATGCCATTCTGCCTTTCCCGCTGGGCCAGCGGGCGACCGCCAAAAGGGCGCCCGCCGGCCCAGCGGGAAAGGCCCTGCTACAAGGAAGCCGGCTCCGAATGGAGCCGGCGGAGTTGCAGGGGTGCGACGGGTGCAGTTGCACCCGTCGCGATTTTCACTGTCTGCAAAGCAGACAGTGAAAATCTTCATGGGGCCCTGTTAGGGGGCCCACAACACCCGTTCCCGCCATCCTATTCCTGGCGGTAAGAACCGCCAGAAACAGGGTGGCGGGAAGGGGGTCGGAATCCCCATGGCGGCGCTGCAAGCAGCGCCGCCATGGAGGATTCCCTGGGCCAGGGGAAAACCGGCGGGAAACCGCCGGTTCCCCTTTTCTGACCGCCGCTTTATCGCCGCGGTCAGAATGGCCCTGGAAGCACCGCCAGCCTGTTGGCGGTGCTTCCGTGGTCCCCGGCCCTGGCGGTCCTAAGTGTCCTGCCGCTATGGGTACACAAATTAAAGCACACAGTTGGCTTTCTAGCAAGTTGTGATGTATCATAACTTTTCACTGAAAGCACAACTAATTCTACAATCCACAGACAGAAACCAATAACACTGATTGCAGAACAACTTTTGTTGACGTGTAGTTTGGCTGAGTGCAGAATATCACCCATGTCAGGTGTGTGTAGCTCATGAAGTCCTGTTTTATACATTGCACCCTGCTAGCTGTATCTGTAAATCTCCCTCAATAAATTCTGGACTACAAAGTACAAATCACAATAGCTTTGAGAATTCACACCCGAGCCAGCCGCATAACTGCTCTGGTCATCATGCATGACTTACTTCTCAGAGCATTATGCTACCAAGGTAGGTGTTTAGTGGTCCATCATTCGGAGTGTATTACCAGCATAGGATAATTTCACGATCCCCAACTGGCTCTCACGGGCTTCAGTGGGACCACCGTACATGTAAAGCATTCCCATCCATCCTAATATAATTCACCTTGATTAACTTCAGAGTGATTACTCTCCACAGACACGAGTTTACCCTCCTATAAGATTCCTCACTGTGAGACATATTTTAGGGTTCTTGTCATGTCAAAGGAGGTGGAGCCTGTTGAATTAAGTCTGTGATGGAGTGACATAGAGTGTGATCCTAACTGGGTGAATGGAATGATGAGACTGGTTGAGTTTGAGTCAAACATCTGTAAGTGGTTTAGGGAATGTATGTATCATTTCTCCGATGAGTACACCACAATACCTCAGTAGGTAAATTCATGTTGATAAGATGAGGGGTAGTTTTAAAAGCAGGACTCTGCCAGACTGACTCGTCAACTCTGCTGTTCACTGGTGTCTGCAGGCAGTAGTGGATATCTAAAGGACAAAAATATATCTTTGGCAACTTGGCATGAAAGCTTTGCACTCACCTGTAAGAATGAATGGATATACCTTAGCATTATCTCCCTTTAACCAACTCTCCGTATTCTGGTGTAAAGCTTGTAATTCTTAAAATTTATTAAACAGATATTGACTACCTAAAATGTATGTTCACTAAACACTAACTACTTCAAATATTGTGAAAGGAAGTGTGCTGTAATTTCCTGACATCTAAAAGCTGAAATACTGTCATACATTTACTGAAAGGGGGAGATTAAGAGTTAACTGGGAAAACGTTCAGGTGGATTCAGAAGTTTTTTCTATCATTTATGTCTGCTCATAGAGGAACCAATAGATGCTTAGCGGTATCAGCAATCCAAATGTCTAGGTACTGACACCAATGCAGAAGGGGGTTGGGTAATCTTATCAATAGTATTATGTCAGGCCCGAATTATGATAGTATCATATTAGGGAACAGATACAATGATCTGAAAGCACGCATCTCCTTAAATGTGAGGTCTCCCTGGCCCTACCTGTAAGGAAATTAACATAGAAGTGAACTGTAATTGAACTCTTTCTAACAACGTAGACTGGGAAAAAATCAAGGGCTTCGTGTCACTTCTTCAAAAAAGGAGGCTTTGGTACATCCAAAATGCAGCAGCTAGGTCCATTTACTTCTAAAATCTTCAATGTTAAAATATTGGCTATTGAACTTCAATCACGAGGAGTCCATTATTAGATTTCTTTGTTTCTGCCACAGGGGCTTAACAGCATCTTTATACCTCTTTCATAGTGTATGCGTTGTCCTTCACAAATCGACAATAAAAGAAGGTAAATGAGGCAGGAACTATAACAATGCCAGTAAAAGGTCTGCTTAATCAAACAAAGAGCAGAAAGGAAGGTGCAGGGGTGGTAACAGGAACAACCTAGCAAGTTATATCTCTTACTGAGTTGCTGAGACACTGCCATTCAGTTCCAGTGTCTCTATTAGACCTACTTTGATTACTGGTTGTATTTTTCAAGTGCGCTGGCTCTGTGTGGGGTGTGCCATACTAGTGTGACCTGGAGTATAAAAGCAGACCTTGCTTGGCAACAGCTTCCGCTTCATGTGGGCTGTTTGGATATCAGGGAGCCCCTTGATATGTTAAGTGTCACCTTCTACAAAGACAACAGTCCTTAAAATACCTGATGATGTGTACTAAATTCCACTTACCAGCACTAACTCACATACAAATGCCTCACCAAAAACAACTACACCAATATCCCCTCTCACTATTCCACAAAAACAATACCGACCACAAACATCAGCACATTAAAGAAACACAAACTTACATTACACTTATCGTCATACCCACTCCCACCCTCAGGACTACACAAAGAATATAAATTCCATCCTATCTCCATCCCTACTTTCTCACTCTTCACAAACACCTACCACAAGCACCCTAACCCAGCAACTTTCATTCACTCGCCTCTCCTCCATTGCACAATTTAGAGCCTTACATCATGATCCACATGCTCCTCCACCACCCCTAACCCATACACCATCCACACTAAACAAACGCAAACAAAATAAAAAACATGCCACTCATAGCAAACTTGCATCCCCTTGTCTATTACATAATAAAACTACCCTACAAAAAACAGTACACTCCTCATGGCTCCCTCAGCCACCAAGTCCACCACCCACACACACAGACCCAACAAAATGCCTCCTTAACCTGCTGGAAGAGGAACACTATATTGAATAGCAAGACTATTGTGAGCCTCAAACAGTTATCACAACTAGCAACACTCCTGCTTCAAGCTCACACTATACTACTTACCCTTCTCCTAAACAAAACAACACTACCACTAACTCAACTTTTCTAAACTGCCAGCTCATAAATGCTCGATCACTCTCAAAAAACAAGCACCACATCTACGACCTGCTCACAGACACACAACCTGACTTACTATTCATAACTGAATCCTGGTTGGGAGATGACATGGCCCCAGGGTTGCACGAAGCCATTCCTCTGGGCTATCAAACCATCACTTAAAACCGTATAGGCAAGAGAGGAGGTGGACTAGCTATTATATTCAAACAGGCATTGAACCTCAGTAAAACAGACAACATCTCCATACAAGGTTGTGAAGCCCTCCTTACCAGATGCCACCCTACTTCAACTTCCTCCTGTAACTTCCTCCTCCTTTACAGACCTCCACCTAACAACTACCCATTCCCAGATGCTTTTCTAGACACAGTCTCAAACCTTATTACACTATACTCCAACCTATGCATTCTTGGGGATCTAAACATTTGGTTTGACAAACCCAATATGCCCCATCCATAAGCTATCACCACTGGCCTAGTCACATTGAAACTACATCAGATTGTACACAATCCCACACACATCGCTGGTCACATCCTAGATGTAATTTTTGCTAAACCTGAACTAGTTACTATTCATAGCATCACGCCAATCACTTGGTCAGACCACCATATGATAACTTTCCAACATACAACTCCACAAATCAACACACCCCACAACTACTTACATACATACACCCATCGACCATGGAGCAAACTCAATTTGGATCACTTAGAAACACAACTAACAGCAAACACAGATCTGGATACAATTAATTCTGTTCCAAAATTTTATGAGTGGCTACAGGAAGCTTTTGATATCCTAATACCACTCAGAAAAACTAAACACAACAAAAGAAAACCAACACTTCGGAGAAACACAGAACTTAAAAAGATAAAGCAACACATCAGAAAGCTGCAGCGGACCTGGCTCAAAACAAACAACAGTCAAGACAAACTGCAGCTACACAAACTTAACAGGATATACAAATCATCAATCAAAAAAGCTAAAAAAAGGTACTACTCAGACAGAATTCAAAATGCTCAATCTACAACCAAGGAATTTTATAAAATTCTCAATGAATTTGGAAAACCTACATGCATAGAAGGAAGTCATCCCACTACTCAAGATTTCACAAACAAATTTGCAACTCACTACACAACCAAGGCAGACACATTGGACTCCTATTTAAAACAGAAGAAAACCATCAGCACCAACCCCTTTCCTAAAATACCCTCTAAGAATAAACCAACCCAACCTCTACAGTCCTTCAGACAAATATCCCAGGATGAATTTATGGATTTGGTCAAAGCAAGCAGACATTCTGGTTGCCCTTCTGACCCTTGCCCACCACAAATCTTCAAGAACATTCTTTTATCTACTTCTGCTGCCACACCTGTAAGAAGAATCATCAACAACTCTTTAACTTCAGGAACTTTTCCTGTAGACCTGAAAAAGGCATACATACGACCTTTATTAAAGAAAAAAAACCTAGATCCGCAAGACCCCAACAACTACAGACCAATCACAAATGGACCTTTCCTGGGAAAATTGATAGAAAGAGCAGCATTCACCCAGATGTCACAATTCATTGAAGACAATTCTATACTTTCAGACTTCCAAACTGGATTCCGCCCAGGAAGAAGCACTGAATCGGCACTCATAGCAATCTGGGATGATCTTAAAAACACAGTCGACCGAAATGGAGTTGTTGCACTACTTCTCTTGGACCTCTCAGCTGCCTTTGATACGGTTGACCATGACACCCTAACTCAATGACTCCACGAAGCCGGCATACAAGGGATTGCTCTCGACTGGATTACTTCCTATCTTCAAAAAAGATCTAATATCATCCACTCACCCCCCTTCTCGTCCGAACCCTACCTCACAAAAGCAGGGGTCCCCCAAGGGTCAATCATCTCGCCTTTGCTTTTCAAAATATACATGATATCTTTACCAGAACTGATCAATGATTTCCATCTCACATGCTACAACTATGCAGATGACACACAATTACTACTTAAATTAGAATGCCCCAAAAACATTGAAAACTCACAAATCTTCAGTTGCCTCAAAGCCGTTGATCTGTGGATGACCTGGAGCCATCTCAAACTAAATACCTCCAAAACAGAAATACTCATATGTGGTGACTCGAAAAAGTATGACCCTCTGTGTGTCTGGCCTGACGATCTCGGACCACCTCCTCAATTATCCAAGGAAGTTAAAAACCTAGGAATCACCATGGATTCCAAGTTAACTATGAATGCCCAAGGGGACAAATTAGCAGGAACAAGCTTCATCACCTTGAAGACTTTACGACGCATCTTCCCCCACCTTGGATTTCCACACGAGGTGCAAGCTACTATCTCGCTTGTACTATCCAAACTGGATTATGGCAATGGCCTCTACCATGGATCATCTCTACCTGTTATGAAAAAACTACAACTTATCCAGAATTCCGCAGCCAGGCTACTATTACATGTAAAGCCGCAAGCCCACATCTCCCCTGCCTTGAGAACACTACACTGGTTACCCGTTGCCAGAAGATGCACTTTCAATGTCACTATCACCCACAAAGCTATACATGGGACAGGACCGCTTTTTATCAGAAACAAAATTACCAAAGACATCCAACAAAGAAACCTCCGCTCAGGATTGGCACCCCGCCTTTTAGACACCACCGTACAAGAAAAAGACTATAGGTGGTACATCCTTCTCCGTTCAAGCAGCCAAACTATGGAATTCATTACTCCCAACTATAAGAGCCACAGATAACTTTCTTGTCTTCAGAAAACTACTCAAGAGTTGGCTCTTTCCTTCATAACCACCATATTCAAACAACTATGAACTGCATATGCCTATGTTGATAAATATTTTTTTCCGATTATGTGTATATTTCTAGTTATTTATAGTTTCTTTAGAAAATATGTATCGCTACTATGTCATAACAATAAAATACACACAGACTCTTTAAACCTGTTTGAGTAAGTATATTTTTTACCCATGGTTCTAATTATGTATTTTATGTGCATATGTTTGTGTATTCATGTGTGTGTATATATATATATATATATATATATATATATATATATGTATGTATATATGTGTATATGTTGTTTCTGTGCTTGGCATGTTCGTGGGTCATTGCATGGGTCCTGGGTGGGTTGTTATACTAGATATCTATGAATTCCTGCTCTCATCTTATCACACTTATCTACCCATCATCATATGTCATGTCTCTATCAAACTATCCTCCATTCCCACTCTGACTCATCCCAAATCCTTTCTACTACTTTCATCTCCTAAATAACTCTGCCTAAGCTCTTCCCTCCGCTTCCACATCTAACTCACTAAACCTCACTCTACTAACGTGACCTCCCACACAACCCTACTAAATTCTCCTGCATTTATCTCACCCTGCTACAATGCTCTCCCTAACCCTTCCACATACTCTTCCCTCCTCCACCCCCCTTTACTCATCCCAAGCCTTTGGGTTGAGTAAATTAAGGATATACTCCCAATTAACACTTCTGGATTTCTTTCCTCCTCCACCCCTCCATTACTCCAGTCAATCTAACTAACAAACTCTCATATCCGCGACTCAAATTAACTCATAATAATACTAAAACTGTACTCATTATTTCCCGATACTAATCCATCACTAATTCTTGTTGGGTTCCAGAGTAGCGTGCTTCTCACCGAAAAGCGCTTCGACGCCTCGTCAGGGGTAGTAAGCACTATATAAATACGATTACAATACAATACAATACTGTACAAACATCTCTCTAGCATTAACCTTGATGGAGTGTAATTCTGCGCCATGTAAAATAAGAATATAGCCCACAAAAGGGAAACACATGATAACTTACTTGGTTCTTAGTTCATTAATGTCATAGCCATCGGGGTGAGGAGCAGTAGCATGAAAGTTTCTAAGTTAATGTTTAAAAACTATCAATTTTAATAAATGCCTCTTAAAGCAGTGACATAATCTGGTGTACTAAGGTGAAATGCTTGTTAATGAAATATAATTTCTTTTAACTTTTAAGATTCTTTATCATATTTTACATAATATTTGTTGCACAATTTTCATTCCAAATGTTCACATTGCTGAGATCGTGCTTGGGCTCTTAAAGCCAAGATAGGCCATTAGAGCAAAGAAAGACTCTTGGCTTGGCTCTCACTGTTAATTTGTTGGCTTGCTCAACTCTACTGCAATACTGTGTATAACAGTTACTTGAGTTCCCCCTCTCTCAGTATCTCGCTTTGAGGGTCAGCATCTCATTTTCTGAGATTCTTGACAGTTTCCCTAGGTCTCAGATAAATAGCTATTCCTACTTCTGGTTTTAATAAGGCACAATTGTGCATTAGCCACCCAAGAAGTTGTTTTAAAGTCATTTGCACATTTATTTAGCATAAAATGAAACAAGCAACACTCAAATAATTAATTCTCCCTGTTCCAGCACTCTGACAGAAGTAAGCTTATGTTCTTTGCTAACCACCATCATCTGCCTTTCACCCGTCTGGCTGAATGCAGGGATTAGTGTGACTGTCCTGTCTTCAGAAGCCATGAAGCAGCATGGGTTTAACTTCTTTGACCTCTGCGGCCGATGGACAGCCAGGGCTGAATGGCGCATTCTACATTTACAAAAGTGGGCATGTGCACTGCTCAATCATTTAGTGTGTCCACAATGAGGCCTTCACAGTGCCCATTCAGGTGCTTCTGTAGGTGCGTCTGTAGATTCCGCTACTCAGAGTCTGACTCCTGCAGCTGACAGAATCACATAGAGCTAACAGAAAGGTCCCAGACCCTAGCAGGGAGTGGTGCTGTAGCAATTTGCACACTGAGGGTGTTGCCATCAATTTTACATCATTGAACTCATGGAGATTCTGAAAAATCCAAGCATCACACAAAGAACAAGTGTTGCAAATAAGCCGCTCCCATTAAATATGAGAGTGATAAGAGTGAAATTGTAGCTGGCGTTGCCTTCAGGAGCACTCTGAGTCACATATATTACTAAATCATGGTGTGGTAGCACATTGCCATTTACAGACAACACATGTACCATTGAACTGACCACTAACTTAGCACAGACAGCCTGTTTTACTGATAAAACTATATAACGGCAAATGATAATGTGCTGAAATTGGGTTTCAGTGAATATTTGTAATCTGGCATCACCAAGGTAATGTGTCTTGATTTGTTTCAACTCTATTAAAATCTTTGTTTTCATCACACTTTATAATTAGAAAAAAGTTCTTGATTTGCACTTTCCTAAGTGTTTATTTTGAAATATTTGTACAGTGACATCTTACAGCCTTTTGTTTCACACCGTCGACTGTCACATAATTCATTTACAAAAACGTCACACTTTGCTGTAAGAGGCAGAAAAGTAAACACCAGTCTCTATGTTAGAAGAATAACCAGCAATTTATCAGAAGACTAGACTGACATTTGAACTCTGGTTGAACGCACAGCAAATCTGACAAGCTCAAAACAAAATTTAAGGTCAGCTTTAATTCTCATTCACTTTTTTAACTCCAGCATGCAGTTGGTCCTATTCCTACCTCTGGGCCCCAGTGCGTGGCACCAGCTGCGCCACTGGAAGCTACGCCCCTGTATCCTTTCCAGTCACTCAGGAACTGCTGACCCTGACATCTGACACCATGATTCACTGGCCCTCAAGTTCTCTGTATTATTTCACCTATAGCTCAATGGGTCTAGCTAGGATGTGGGAAACACATGGATTCAAAGACTCGCTTCAGAACAGACACATGGCACAGAGAATTAACTTGAAGTGTGGAGGTTAGCACAACTGAACTGCAGTAGGTCGGCTGAGTCATCTTATTTGTATCCTCCTGTGCAATGGATTGCCTCCGGATGGAAGTAGACGCATTTCTTTGATGGTGGTTGGTGAACAGTTTTCATATTCTTCGGACTTTTGCAAGAAAGATATCATTTTCATGCATTGACCTTTTATAGAGTGTAATAAATTCACTTGAATAGGATAAATGACAATCATACAGGAATCATGATTGGAGGGTATGCATAAAACCTAAAGAAGGGAGAGGCACCAGGAATATATACCCAGTGTAGGGCACTGAATTTACATAGAAGTGTTTTATCAATCACCGCTCATACATAATAATGCCCTGTCTACATCTACAGGCCACACATATTCTTGCTCTTGTGTAGGCATATGGAACTATGGATTGCCCCACAGCCATCTTTGAACATGGAACGAACAGCAAGGCTCAAAAGACTGCATGCCCAAATCCATATTGATTTCCAGAGTGAGGTATCTAAAAATCTAAGTCAGCTTGCAACTATGTGTATGTACTTGATGTTACGTGATAGAAATGTTATTGCTACTTTGACATCACAGTGATCATCTATATGTGACAATCGTTGCATTTTGTTATTTGAAACACTAATAGATTAACTGTAAAGTGGTGCAATGAAAGCCTATGATAATGTGCATTCACCGTAGAGTAGTAATTTTAAGGGATGTGGTATAGCCCTAAAACTTCATGTATAACCAATTAATTCAATTTCATGTGATTCCTTATTATGATAGTTACTACTTTACCCTAAACCAAAAATGTTTTTTTTTTAAAGACAAGTTTTAAATGTTACATGCAAAGGTGAAAATTGTAGTTCTGCACCATAGTTAATGGAAAGTATTAACAGTTATTTTGTTTTAAATTTATGTAGAATGTACACAGAGTTAAAAAATGATGAATTCTTAATTTGAATGTTATATGTGCATTGCCTGATGTCAATGAATGTGCCACTTTAATTCACTTTAGTTAGCCTAAGGGAGGCATGTAAAGCCCTGTTTCATAAAACGTGCAGAAAAATGTTTAGTCATTCTTTCTAACGAGTCATTCTTTTCAGATTTCGCTCCCCTTGCTGGTGCGCCTTGCCATATGCTACGTCTATGCCACTAGTTTATTAATAAATGTTGCTTTCTCTCACCATGAAATGCTAGCTTGGAAATAGATGTCCTATTGTTTTACCCATAGTGAGCCTGAGAGACTAACCTTGAATCTGGTACATTGTGGAAATGTGGAAATGGACTGTATACATTTGTTGCAACCCGTATGGATGAGCTAAGATGGATGCCTTTCCCATGTCTGTAATGGGAATCTTCCTCTATGTTGCATTTCCATTTCATGCGAAGAACTTTGATTGGACAGTTGCATCTTCTGAATGATGTCATGCAGCTGATAGACGAATCATCAGTCACTTTGGACTTTAATATGCCGTTCCCCAGCTGGACTTTTCTCGGTCTACTCAATTTAACTCTTCCTTTCCGGATCCCCTTGGACTCTGAGAGGTACAGACCTCTCTACCCTTATCCCTTCTTTGTAATGCTATGCTGAGACATAGATATTTTGCTCCTAACCGGACAAGAAGACTCTTGACCTAGCTTTTGAACTGCTGACGCCTTCCTCTTTTACCTATTTTTTGCCAACTTTGGTTAGTCACCTTTTGCTCCAGGTCTAATTTTTCCAAATTTGTTTGTCTTTTTTCTTTTACTTTTTGTCCCCATGTGTTTTAGCCCCCGTGCATGTTAACTTGTAACTTGCATTAGCTCGCAGAATTTAAATAATTTTAATTTGCCTTAATGCTTAGAAAACGAAACAGTGCTTGTTTTCTACCCATTAAATTATCTTGTTGATGTTTTGTATTGCTGTGATTGAGTATTAGTCCTTTTGATTCTAGATTGCTCAAATCTTTTTCATCGCCTTGGTCAACCCATGGTGATTCTGTAACTTTTTAACCTTGTTTTGAGAATCATTTACATAAATATGAATCTGTAATAAAACCCTTAACTTTGTTTCAGACTGGAGATTTTTTTTTATGGCCAAACAGGTCATACCGTTATTTAAATTTGATTGTTTGAGATTTGATGTCTAATTCTCTTTCTCTTATACTGCGGTAAAATATGTATTGATTTTGTCTAAAGGATAACAAAAAAATGCTTTATCAATGTACTGCATCAGAGTTTGAGGACCAAAATTCCCAATTACAATCTTGAAAAATCTGGAGGATTTTCCCTTGAGAAGTATAAGGCTGCAAGGGCATGAGGTGGTGTATGACATTCAGTGATGTGGCAAAATCAAACAATTTGTATTTTCTCAACTTTCTTAGAAGTCTTTGTCAGCCAATTTTGCATTTACGTTTAGTGGCACAAACAGTCTCCAGTGAATGTACATGCTTGAGTGGCAGATATCACCATAGTTTAATGGAGTCCTGGGAAAGGATTTTCTCCTCATGGGAACTTGTTTTTCCATGTGAAAAAATAGTGAGATAAGAAAAAATGTGTGCATGCCAATCTGCAGTACTAAGGGGCATATTTATACTCCGTTTGCGCCAAATTTGCGTCGTTTTTTTCGATGCAAATTCGGCGCAAAACTAACGCCATATTTATACTTTGGCGTTAGACGCGTCTAGCGCCAAAGTATGAGTAAAGAGCGTCATTTTTTTGCGTGAACGCCTTCCTTGCGTTAATGAGATGCAAGGTAGGCGTTCCCGTCCCAAAAAATGACTGCGCCGCAAATGCGTCGTATTTATACTCCCGGGCAAAAATCACGCCCGGGAGTGGGCGGGGCAAAAAACCCCGCATTTGCGCCTCTTTTTAACGCCTGGGTCAGGGCAGGCGTTAAGGGACCTGTGGGCTCAAAATGAGCCCACAGCTGCCCTCCCATGCCCCCAGGGACCCCCCCTGCCACCCTTGCCCACCCCAGGAGGACACCCAAGGATGGAGGGACCCACCCCAGGGACATTCAGGTAAGTTCAGGTAAGTATAAAAAAAAAAATGTTATATATTTTTTTTGGCATAGGGGGGCCTGATTTGTGCCCCCCTACATGCCACAATGCCCAATGACCCCTGGGCATGGCCATTGGGCAAGGGGGCATGACTCCTGTCTTTACTAAGACAGGAGTCATGTAAATGGCGTCTGGGCGTCGTTAAAAATGGCGCAAATCGGGTGGAGGCGATTTTTTTGCGTCAACCTGACTTGCACCATTTTTAAGACGCCCTAACGCCATTTTTCCCTACGCCGGCGCTGCCTGGTGTACGTGTTTTTTTTCCACGCACACCAGGCAGCGCCGGTCTGCTTGCGCCGGCTAACGCCATTCAATAAATACGGCGCCCGCATGGCGCTTCAGAATGGCGTTAGCCGGCGCAAATTTTTTTTACGCTAAACTGCGTTAGTGCAGTTTAGCGTCAAAAAGTATAAATACGGGCCTAAGTATAGAGGAACTGGAGCTCACCAGGAAATTTACAATGTATGTATAAAAATGAGTTAAATTTGTGCAAATGGTAGGTGGCAACGAGTTCCACAAAATGGATCTGTCCTAAATTGAAGACACTTTTGAATATGACTTGATTAGAACTTCGTAGTCTTTGATTTCACATCTGTGCTTTCGTCTCAACAGCCTGCGTACTGTTTTTTCTTGATAATTCTTTCTCAGCTTGAAAGACTGTGTGTGGAGGGAGGAAGAAGGGTTTGGAGAAGGGTTTGTTTAAAGTTTGATTTGGGAAGTTGGAGAAGACAGTTGCGAATGGAACGAGAGATGAAACAGGGTGACATGTTAAAGTACTTCAGAAAATACTCCCTTTGACTCATTCTGCAGCCCATGGGACACACTAAATCACTGTACTCTGTACTTCAGCAGTGCAAGTGGTGTATGATCCTACTATGACTCAGCCATTCACTTGGCTGACACAGTGCATTTCAGACTCCACCTGGCTGCTTCTTATCATTGCTATATTCTCATAGGACAAAGTAGTTGTTTAGCCAGCGTTGAAAAATGACAAAACAAATTACGCATTTATAACTAGCACTGGGTCCTTGCACATTTTCACTGCTGTGGTATTCTGTTAGTTCACTTTCAACCTTAGTATCCAGGGTACAAACAAATATGCAGAGGTAGTTTTGGACATCATGTGTGTGCCTCTGTAATTTAGAATGGGCCAGTAATTGGAGCTACTGGCCCCAAAGGGATCACAAGAGCCAAGAG
The DNA here is from genome assembly GCF_031143425.1 of Pleurodeles waltl. NCBI lineage: Eukaryota > Metazoa > Chordata > Amphibia > Caudata > Salamandridae > Pleurodeles > Pleurodeles waltl. The sequence continues at coordinate 188,331,118 of NC_090447.1, forward strand.
GCCTGAGAGTTTTCGTTTTTTATAGAAATATTGCATTTGAGTAACAAAACATTTGCATTGTATATTAATATCATCACAACAAGTTGATCTATATCCCCCTCTCGGACTCAATCCTAGAACCACGGAGTCTGTCTTAAAATATCCAATATAAATAGACAGGGATTTATTGGGTTCCAAGATCATAGTAGTTCCACCATTTTTTCCATACATGTTCGTATTCTCGATAACCCCCTGTGCCATGTAGATCAGTTCTTTGAGTTTAACAAACCAGTCCATGCCTCTGGTCCGTACCTCCATCGAAGGGGGCATGGAGGCTTTCCAGCAACGTGCGATATCTTGCTTTGCAATTAGCATACCCAGGCCTATCAATTTCCTGCCTCCATGGGGCCCAATCACATCATCAAGAATACCCAGTAATACAACCATTGGGCTCACTTGTGTGCCTGTGATATCAGATAGGGTATTAATAACCAGAGTCCAGTAGGCCTGTATCACCGGGCATTTCCAAAAAATATGGAAGAAATCCCCCATGGGGTCCTCACACCTATGACACATGGGTGCCCTCCACATCCAGTGAGCTGACATATGGGCCTGATGCAAATACTTGAATTGCACAAAGCAGAGTCTGGCAGTAATTGCTACCATTTGGTGAGCCATACAGGCATCTATCCAGTCTGCCTCATCCGATTCCCCCACCAAGGTTTCCTATTTGGCTTTCAGGGCATCCAAGGACATAGGTAAGTGTATAACCAAGGACCTGTAGATTTGCGAAACCCCTCCTTTACATACGTGGCCCATAACAATCGTATTTTCTAGGGGGCTGTACTCTGGAATGCCCTACAGCATTTCTTGGTGAGGTTGTGGGGCGTGTCGAAGTTGCCAATAACGGTAAAACTGTGATGTCATTTGGAATTTTGCTTGAATTTCTTGGAAGGATTTCATATGGCCCCCACCTCAGATGTCGCCTATTCTTGAAATGCCTATGGGATCACAGCCCCGGAACCCCTCCAGTAAGGATTCTTGGGATAACCAGGTCCCCTCCCAAAGTGGGGGTTTCCTCGTCAGTTTCTCATTCCACTTCGTCCATTGGATGGCTGCATTCATGCTTTAAATGGGTTACTTCTGGAAGCTTGGGAGGGATGGGACCCCCGTAGAGGATGTGTATGATATTACCTAGTCCTAGAAGGGCCAATTTGCCCCTGTAGGCAGGGTTGTCCATTCCCCTGTGCAGCCACTGATTAATGGGAAGAAGTTGTGTCACCCAGTAGTATAGGCATATATCGGCCATGGCAGGGCCACCATCGTACATCGTCTAGGTACATTTCCCCAAGGCCACTCTAGAAGTGCCACCCTCCCACATGAATTTACGTTCCATGGCTCTGAGCGAATCATACCAGGATTTTGGAAATGTGTAAAGGGTAATTTTGGAGGCTATAGAGCAGCCTTGGGAGAGCTATCATTTTGAATAGTGCAGTCCTACCCATGGTATTGAATGGAAGTGAGTTCCAGCATGTAAAGTCCTCATGCGTTCATTGTGTCACAGGACTGAGATTAAGACTCCAGGTCAGGTTAGGTTTGCAGGATATGTGCATTCCAAAGTATTGGAAATTGACTCTCTGTATCAGGATTCAACATTTCCAGGCTACATCCTGCTAATCACCATTCGGGGGACAAGCAATGACTTGCCCGAGTTGACTTGCAAACCCAATACCTACCCAAAGATCCCCAGGATTTGGAGAAGTCTAAGACCCATCTAAGGTGAGTGTGACATAAATAGAAGGATCTAATCTACGTATAGTGCTATGTGGTCTTCTGTGCCCAAACCCCAATCAAAGCCCCACACTTGAGCATCACACCAGATCCACACCGCCAGCGGCTCAATGGCCTGGGTAAATAAATGTGGAGAGAAAGGGTATCCCTGTCTGGTGCCTGTCCTCACGGGAAGGCGTCTGATAACACTCCTTTAATTTGGATTCTGGTGCACATTCCGACATAGAGAACTTTAATCAAGGCATGAATCCGAGGTCCCAAGCGCAGTATAGTGAGCACCTCTGTGAGGTAGGACCCGTCGACTGTGTTGAAGGCCTTTTCAAAGTCTATAAGGAGGAGGGCTACGGGGCTGCCCAGTGCCTTGATATGAGAGTCAGCAACATGCATCCCCTGAATACAGTGTCTGGGGCTTCAGCGAGGAGTGAAGCCACACGGTCGGGGTGGACAAGAGAGTGAATGAGAGTCAGAAGCTTATTCACCAAACGTTTAGCATAGATTTTACCTTCACTACTGATAAGGGAAATGAAACACATTTGGTTGTGTGCGGTCAGGCTTGGGTAGGACTACCATAGTGGCCTGATCGATGTCAGCAGGGAAGGGGCCCTTGTCAGGGGCATTGGTATATAATTTAAGCAGGGTTGAGATAATGTCTGGGCGAAGTCTACGATAACATTCTCCTGGATAACCATTGGGTCCTGGTGTTTTGCCTGGATTGAAAACTCCTAAAGTTTCCCCTATTTTCCTCTGCCATAATGTCCTGATCCAAGGTTTTACTCTCCGTGGAGGACAGGCGAGATAAATGGAGTTCCTCAAACAGGGGGCAGGCCGTACCTTTGGACCATATACCTTTTCATAATAGCAGGCAAATACAGCGGCCATCTCGCCGGACCCATCGATCCATTCCCCCACGACACCCAAAATGCGAGGTATTACTCTAGCGTCAGAGTGGTGGTTAGCCAGCCAGTGTAGTAACTAGGTGGATTTATCCACTCCTTCTTAAACCCGACGTGTAGAGGCCATCCAACATTTTTGGTCCTCATCTAGACTTGGTTGGCGTAAAGTGGTTCTGTCAAGGTCTAGTTGGTGATTTTCCAGCTCGCTTAATGTGTTTTGTGTCTCTGCGCTCTGTAAGGTCTGTTGAGGCTTTGAGGTCAGCAATTTGGGGGTGTTTGTCACGGTCAGCCCCTCAAATATAGGAGCGGGCCCGCCTCTCATAAATGCCTTCCATGCACCCCCAGAAGATTCCTGCTGTGGCCACTGAAGCTTAATTTAGCCTTACGTAGGTCTGAAACACCTGGAGTAGATGTTCTACAAATGTATGGTCCTGCAAGAACCAGACATTAAGTAACCTCATAAGGTGGGTGCCTTTGAGAGCCATACTGGTGCATGGTCTGATTGCTCTCGGGGAGCCAGAGCCCTGAGGGTTTTCATCTGTACTTGCACAAAATGTCTGCATGGAATACTGGATGAAACATGTTGAAGTCAGTGCTGAAACACCGATTTGGGCATGGTTGTCCCCAAAAACTCATACCAAGATGCATTTCTGCTCCCCATAGTCACGTGCTAAAACATAGAGGTGTTGATATATGGAAAAAGATGATGTGAATACATCTCAGCAGAGCCACTGGAATTATGTGATTCTGCATCCACCCAAAAATACATTTTAGCTCAAATGGACCAAAAGTTACTAAAAACATGTGCCTACAAAAAAATCTGTCCATCTTGAGTCCATGAATCAAGATGGGCAAAGAAAGCCTAATTCCAAGCCTGAAATGAGGGCGCTGAATACTCCATCTGACAACACTTCCAGATTCTGAATAAATGGTAACACCAAATCTCCTACTGACAGCGCTTACTCCTTCTAACGACCTCTCAGTGATATCATGTTATTCCACACGCAATACCATGCTGTGAAATAACATCCCTTCATCTGTTTCCCCTATCACCCCTGAAAGCTTTGCAGAGCTTCAGTTCCAAGGCCATTCCTTCCGTCTGCCACCCTCCCTAACCCACTCCTCCCATGTTCATTTTCACATCAGACCCCACGCTCATTTTTGGATGATGGTTAAGGATGTGGTTTGGCAGCAGGGAACATCACATGCTCTCTGTATCTCTGAAAGGAATTCTGTAGTGGCTAGGGCAGGACTGGATTTTCTGGCTGGTAGCATTTAGTCTGGTATTTCGGCACTCAGGAGTGATGCAAAAAACTTGAAATCTGCTGGGAAAGTCACAAAAAGAGAATATATGAGGCTTATAAATGATATATATGTATATTTGATGTCACTTAAGAATTTGGTCATTACAAATAGTCTCTCAACAAGTTACATTTTAAAAACACAAATATATGTGACAAGGAGAGAAGAAGAGGTCAAACACAGCTCAATGCAGCATGGTAACAAGAAAAAAGACAACATGAGGATGAAATAGTTTTACTAATTGGTTATCATTCCCCCTTATGCTAATGTTTACTTTAAAAAACTGCTCTCCCAGCTAAAGGCATCAACATAAGACAGAAAACCGAAAACAGATAGGGTTTAAAATAAACTCATATACCATTCTATCCAAGTGTGCCTTTATGAGCCAAGCCTTGTCAGCCTTCTGTCATCATCAAATCCTAGGAGCTTTCCTCAGAGGTGTGTGTAAACAGAAAAGTTCTTCTTTATAACACACTTGCATTTCTTCTCCTCTGTCCTCAACCAGCATGCGCAGTTGATGCACCATTCTTTTAGTGGATAGGCCAATAGAAAGCAGCTCACTACCTTAACTCAGATGATGTTAACCAATCATTGTGAAGGGGCCTTTCAGAACATTGAAGGTTTCTTGGTATGGCTGAGGGCTGAGGAATGAGAATGATGACTGAAGGATTATGGATAAGAAGTAGGGGTGATGGCTGAGAAGCAGTAGAGATGGGTGAAAAATAGGATCAGATGTAGGGATGAGAGTTAGAAATGATATTAATATTACAAATCCAGTTTCACCAACAATAATGAAAATGTTGTGCCTCAGAGGGGTTGGATTTACGATTTCTACTTCAGTCTATGTAATAGTTGGGAAAGTGTTGGGTTTCAGTTGGGTGGGTCGATTTACTATTCCCACTCCAGTCTAAGCAACAGTAGAGAAAGTGTTGGACTTGGGAAGGATTTCATATGCACTCTAGGCAACAGTAAGGAAATTATAGGACTTCAAAGAGTTTAAATTTACTATTCCCACTTCAGTTTAGATAACAGCAGGAAAAGCGAAGAAAATTGAAAAGAGAAGAAGGACTTTAAAAGGGTTTATCACAAGGAATGCAAAGTATATCACGTTAATGTCAGAATCATTCTTCATGTTTCAGACAATAGTGGCTACTTTTATTGCATTACTTTAATATTTAGCCACACATTCATTTTAAACTACAGTGTCTACATTTATTGTGTTAATTCATTATTTTCTCAGATCCAAATTTATTTTGTCATTACTTTATGGAGCCTCCAATTTTTGCAGAATCCAAGTGAAACATGCCTTGGGAAGACTGGCATTAACCTTCTAAGACTTATTTAGAAGCAACTGATGATGCTGTTTTATGTGAAAATTGAAACTGGCTATGTTAAGACACAATACAGGTATGGGAGGTAGGAAGATAATTTAAAGTATGCCTATCCCTGATAGATCAGAGGGAGACAACATGGAGTTAGAGGTGGATGATGTTTATGAGGGAGAACTTTGTGCACTACAAGAGAACTACTACAAGAAGTTAAATATAGTGGTGGAAAGACATAGGTGGTCATTACAACCCTGGCGGACGGTGTTAAAGGTGCGGTAATACTGCAAACAGGCCGGCGGACAAAAAAAGGGAATTATGACCGTGGTGGAAACCGCCAACATAGACAGCCACTTTAACACACCGCCCGCCTCGGCGGTACAGACAAGCAGTGTGGCGGTCACCGCCAACAGACAGGCGGAAGACAATGTACCGCCCACAGTATCACAACCCGCCAATCCGCCACCTTTTCCGGGGCGGATTCACTGTGGATAAAAACACGGCGGAAACAGCTTTTGCAATGGGAAAACGCTCACCTCAACATACTCCACGAGGAAGGAGGACACCATGGAGCCGGAATTACAAATACTCCCTGCCCTTGTCTTCCTGCTCATCTACGAACACCAGCAACGGCGGCGCCGAAGACAACGGTGAGCACTGCACTTATGACATAGGGGAGGGGGAGGCAAAAGTCAGGGACACACACACGCAACACCCCCACCCCCACCCTCGCACATTACAACACACACACCAATGCATTTCCAAACATCACAGTAACAACCCACAACACCCCCGGAAGAATGCAAAGACAAAAGGAAATCAGCTCAAACATTGTACAGCTCCAAATATATACAGATATATATACACATTCAAAATTATATACATTTCGAAAAGTAGTGCAGGTATGCACATATCAATGTCCGTGCACCACTGGTCCAAAAATGCATGGGCGAGGCCCACACTAGATACCTGTCCACAAACGGAGAGAACACTGCAGGGGCATCAGATAGAAATACAACAGGCACCTCAGGGGGAAGGGAAGGGGGCTCCATGCCCATTGATGTATCCTGGGAGTGCAAAGCAACAGTCTCTCAAGTCTCTACAGTGGGTGGTTTGCCCACTTTACCATCCTGGGGAGTGCAAAGCCACAGTCTCTCAAGTGGATAACAGTCTCCACTGGTTCTGGAGGGGGACTGGTGCCCAGAGTGCTTCATCCTGTTAAGGACAGACGGAGTGGATGCATGTCTCCACTGGTTCTGGAGGGGGAATGGTGCCCAGACTGCATCAGGCTCCCTGTGACGGTTCCTGTTCCGTCACTGTCCCAGCTGCACATGGGATAACGATGTTTGATGTGGCGGTGTTTTCCTTGTGCAGCGGTGCTTTGCCATGGTGGTCTCTGACCTGTTCAGCGGTGCATTGCCCTGTTCAGCGGTGCTTTGCCATGACGGTCTCTGACCTGTTAAGCGGTGCTTTGCCCTGTTCAGCGGTGCTTTGCCATGGCGGTCTCTGACCTGTTCAGCGGTGCTTTGCCCTGTTCAGCGGTGCTTTGCCATGGCGGTCTCTGACCTGTGCATTGGTGTGCGGCATGACAGTCCCTCATTGTCCAGTGGGGCTGTGGCTGCCAGGGCCCTCCTGGGCACTGACTCTGGCGGTGGTCTCCTGACCAGTGACGATACTGCTGCCCTCCTGGGCACTGACTCTGGCGGTGGTCTCCTGACCAGTGACGATACTGCTGCCCTCCTGGACACTGACTCTGGCGGTGGCCTCCTGACCAGTGACGATACTGCTGCCCTACTGGGCACTGACTCTGACGGTTGTCTCCTGACCAGTGACGATACTGCTGCCCTCCTGGGCACTGACTCTGGCGGTGGCCTCCTGACCAGTGACGATACTGCTGCCCTCCTGGGCACTGACTCTGGCGGTGGTCTCCTGACCAGTGACGACGGTGCTGGAGGTGGCATCCCGGCCGCTGGGGAGGATGGCGCCCTTCTCTGCTGTGCTGCTCTTACCAGACTGTGCAGACTTCTTCTGGCCCCTCACCACCTTTGGAGGAGTCACAGCTGACTCTGCAATCCCCCTGGGACCCTTGTGAGCAGTTTTGCCTCCAGGAGTCTTCACCCTGTCCCGTCGGCCACTTTCCAACTTGAGGTGCTTTACAGGGGGTGGACTGGCAGTGCTTTGGTCCGGGTCACACTGGCTGCCCTGGTGGCCAGTGCACTCCACACACCTTGAACACGCACCACAGGTCCTGGAGTTTTTTTGGCTGAGGTGCTAATACGGGACTTATGAATTGGATGGGTGGGGGCGGGGGCAAAGAGGTCAGCGTTGCTGAGGAAGAGTTGCTGACGAAGACTGGGGTGGGTAGCTGGAGGGGGTCTGGGAGTGGAGGAAGAGGAGGTGGTTGTAGGAGGTGTAACTTTAGGTGTTTTGGGTGCAGGTGCAGGTACTGGAGGCTGTCGTGAGGTGGATAGATGTTGGGTGTGTGGGTGCCCACGTTTGTGTACTTTGGGAGGGGGCATCACAGACACACTGGGAGAGGACACGGGACGTGGAAATGGTAGTGGGGGTGGTGAGTGCAGGTGAGCGGGGTGTGGTGCTGGGTGTTCTGGTGCGAGTCCTAGTGCCTATAGATGTAGTGCATGCAGGTGAGAGTGTAGACAACACTGGGAGGGAGGAGGGAGACGACGAGGAGGGGGACATAGTGGAGGCAGTGGATGTTGCAGTGTCTGTATGTGGGTAATGCTTGCGTGAGTGCCTGTGGGTTGTGTGGTGCCTATGTTTGCCTGAGCTACTTGTGTGTGTTGAGGTGTATGCATGCTTGTTTGATGGTGTGCTTGGGATAGGCTGGGGTATAGGGGATTGGGTCTGGGTGGAGGAAGTTGGAGGGGGGAGGCTAGACACAGGGACAATGGCTGCCATCAGTGCTGAGGCCAGAGATTGCAGGGTTCGATGATGGGCAGCCTGACCAGAATGAATGCCCTCCAGGAATGCATTAGTGTGTTGCAACTCCCTTTCTACACCCTGGATGGCATTCACAATGGTAGACTGCCCAACAGTGAGTACCCTGAAGAGGTCAATGGCCTCCTCACTGAGGGCAGCAGGGGTGGCAGGGGCTGAGGTGCCTGGGGCGAAGGTGATGCCCACCCTCCTGGGTGAGCGGGCACGGGGCGAACGCTGAGGGGCTGCTGGGAGGGCGGTGCTGGTAGGGGAGGTGGCGGCTGTACCTTTAGAAGTGGGGGGCACAGATGGTGCCGCCACCACAAGGGAGCTCCCATCGGCGGACGAGTCCGTGTCGCTGGTTGGTGATCCGGTGACTGACGTGAAGCTCCCCTCGTCCTCCGTCCCACTGGTGTATTCGGAGTCCGTGGTGTGGCCCTCCATGGCCATGTGGGATGCAGCTCCCTGGTGCTCCGGTGCCACTGCCCCTCCGCCTGATGATGCTGATGCATGAAAGAACAGGGAGAGCAGAAAAAGGGGAGGGGGGACGACAGAAGAAAGACAGGTTGAGTGCATGGCTTACCGCTACCGTTGGCGGACAATACAGACACAGCAGCCCCCTGTACTACGCCGTGCTCTTGGCCACTACAGATGCAATTCCTGGGATCTGGCCTACATGGCTATGGTGGACATCTGCACACATGGATGCCACAGGGGCATGTATACCTGTACTTGGCCCTCTACTGAGGTGGGGTGGAGTGGCACATGGCCTTCATTACGGAAGGGCCTAGCCTACGTAAGTCGCCCTGGCCTAGGGAAACCCACATCCCTCCTCCCCCAACCAGACCCTTCTACTGCATGCAACGTCCCCAGAATGAGAGTGTACTCACGCCCTTGTGTCTTCTGTGATGCCCTCAAGCGCCCATCCAACTCCGGGTAGGCCACCGCCAGGATCCTGAACATCAGGGGGGTCATGGTGCGACGGGCACCCCTCCCACGTTGGGAGGCCATCCCCAGCTGAGCCTTCACCGTCTTCTTGCTCCAGCGGCGAATGTCCTCCCATCTTTTCCGGCAGTGGGTGCCCCGTCTCTGGTGGACCCCCAGGGTCCGGACGTCCTTGGCGATGGCATGCCAAATGTCCTTCTTCTGGTGGGCGCTGACCTACATGACATGCACAGGGGAATAAGAAAAGTCATTACCAACTGCACCGTTGATGTGAGTGGCCCCATCCCTACCCTTGCCATGTGGCACATGCATTCACAGTCCTTCATGTTCCCTGAACTCTGCCCCCTTCCTTCTTACAACCAGCCCTCTCCACCCAGGCATAGCCCATACAACGTGCTCCCTTGGTACTTACCTGTTGGTCTGGAGGACCGTAGAGTAGCGTGTACTGGGGGAGGACCCCGTCCACGAGCTTCTCCAACTCCTGAGCAGTGAAGGCAGGGGCCCTTTCCCCAGACGCAGCAGCCAATGTCTCTTCCAGACCGAGGTCACAGCAGCACTTGCAGTGTAGGTCCTCTCCTGTCGCAGATCAGGTATCGAGTGATTGAACAGATAGAAAATGGCGGTCACGTCCGCAGCGGTGACGTCCGCGGCGGTGCGTATCATCACCGCCGGCGCACTTCATCATTGGCTCCTGGGACCCCTAGGGTCCAATGTTAACCAATGCAGCATTGCGCCGCGATCTACGACCGCCTACCGCAACGGGGTACAACGCCAGTGCAGATACCTCACATCCCATTGTCCCAGTTTAGAGGTCAGGCAGCCACCATTTCAGGGGCCCACATGGCTTCATTTACTACTGCGTCACACATACCTAGGCCTACACTCAACACACATACAGGAAGAGTTTTGTGTTTGGTGTCGTGTTCTGTGTATCTGTGGGTACATACCTGGAAATTTGTTGACTCTGTTGTCGCTGTTGTCCTTCCTAGGCACCGTCAGCTTGGACATTTGAGAAGATGGCGGAATCCTCCGGTGTACCGACCGCTGGTGGACCTGTTGACAATGGAGGAGCGACATTTAATCATCACCTACAGGTTTGACCGTGCCACTATCCAGGAACTATGTACCCAGTTGGAGTCAGGCCTGATGTAACAAATCCGCCATCCCACTGGTATCCCCCCTGACATGCTGGTCCTGTCAATGCTCCATTTCCTTGCAAGTGGGTCTTTTCAGACAAGAGTGGCCATGGCATTAGGGATGTCCCAGCTTATGTTTTCCAACGTGTTGTCCAGAGTGTTGTCTGCCCTGCTGAAACACGTAAGGAGCTACATCGTTTTCCCTCAGGTGAAGGATTTGGCTATAGTGAAAGGTGACTTCTATGCCCTGGGACATATCCCCAACATCATAGGTGCTATTGATGGCACCCATGTTGCTCTGGTCCCCCCTCCGCCCCCCCACAGGAGTGAACAGGTGTACAGGAACCGGAAGAGTTATCATTCGATGAATGTACAGATGGCATGTTTGGCAGACCAGTACATCTCCCAGGTAAATGCTATGTTCCCTGGCTCTGTGCATGACACCTACATCCTGCGGAATAGCAGTATCCCGTATGTGATGGGTCAACTCCAGAGGCACCGTGTGTGGCTATTAGGGGATTCTGGTTACCCCAACCTGTCATGGCTATTGACCCCAGTGAGGAATCCCAGGACCAGGGCAGAGGAACGCTACAATGAGGCCCGTGGGCGGACTAGGAGGGTGATCGAACACACCTTCGGCCTCCTGAAGGTCATGTTCAGGTGCCTCCATGTGACAGGTGGTTCCCTATTCTGCTCACCAAAGAAGGTGTGCCAGATCATCATCGCCTGCTCGATGCTTCACAATCTTGCTTTGCGACACCAGGTGCCTTTTCTGCAGGAGGATGGTCCAGATGGCGGTGTTGTGGCAGCTGTGGAGCCTGTGGACAGTGATGAGGATGAAGCTGAGGAAGAAGACATAGACAACAGGGAGTCAGTCATACAGCAATATTTCCAGTGACACACAGGTGAGAACATTTCTTTTTTACCATTACATTCACTTTCACACTTCTACCGCTATCATGTTTGTCATTCCATAGCACTATTTGGTCACTGAGTTGTACCTTTCCATTACGGTTTCACAGGTGTGGTTACCAACGTGTGTCATCTGCTTGCATCCTTCAAGGACTTGTGATGTGTGACATAGGTATGTTGGCTTTACAATTGAAAACGCATTTTGACACTGTCATTGATATTACAAATTTAACAAATCGCAGACTGACTCCAGATTGTTTTGTGGTTCAAGGGTGTTTATTTAAGTGCTCAAAAATGGAGGGGGGTTGTAAAATGGTGATGGGGAACGGTGGAGGAATGTCCATGGCAGAGTCCATTCTATTGGTCACACAGGTGCACTGCCCATATGGGCATAGGAAGTGGAGCTGGGGCAGTTAAAGTATGGACAGGGTAACAAAGTGGGACAGTGGGAGGACAATCAGGGTGGTCTCATTTCCTGGCGGGGGACTTGCCATCTTGCTCTGTCCTGTTCCTGGATCTCAGGGACCGCTTGCGTGGTGGTTGTCCATCTGCAGGGGGTGGGGTGCTGGTGTGGTGGTCCTGTGGCGGGGCGTCCTGTCCACTAGCGCCGGCGGAGGTGGTGGGCAGTTCATCGTCCAAGCTAGTGTCAGGGGCCCCTTGGAGTGCCACGGTGTCCCTCATGGTCTTTTGTATGTCCTTCAGCACCCCCACGATGGTGCCCAGGGCGGAGCTGATGGTTCTGAGCTCCTCCCGAAAGCCCAAATACTGCTCCTCCTGCAGGCGCTGGGTCTCCTGAAACTTGTCCAGGACCGTCACCATCATCTCCTGGGAGTGGTGGTATGCTCCCATGATGGAGGAGAGGGCCTCATGGAGAGTGGGTTCCCTTGGCCTGTCCGCCCACTGTCGCACAGCAGCCCTCCCAGTTCCCCTGTGTTCCTGTGCCTCCATCCCCTGGACCGTGTGCCCACTACCACTGCCCCCAGGTCCCTGTTGTTGTTGGGGTGGTGGGTTATCCTGGGTTCCCTGTAGTGGTGGACACACCGCTGATTGACGTGTCCTGGGTACGGAGGTATGGGCCCGCTAGGTGGGTGCTATGCAGGTGTTACCAAAGGGTGGAAGGTCAGTGTTGGGCTGTGCCTGTGCAAGGGGAACCGACTGTCCCGAGGCCCACGATGGTCCGGCCTGGTCATCAGGATCCAGTAGGGCAGAGCTGCTGTCGTCACTGTGGGCCTCTTCTGTGGGTGGAGAGGAGATGTCTGGACCCTCAAGTGTGGTGACGTTCCTTAGTGGTCCTGCAGGGATATGACAGCATGATTATTGCATGTGTGTGTGAAATGGTGTGCAATGGGTGGGTGTGCGTGTATCCCAGTGCAAGCATTCCTGTGTGTGGGTTTGTGTGATGATGGTTAGGGGGTTGTTCTGGGTATGTGCAGTGAGCATGCTTTGGTGAGGGGTGACCATGCTTAGTTGTATCATGCAGGGCTTGGTGTTGGGATGAGTGGTTTGTGTTATTAGTACATTAGTGAGGATTTGGGGTGATAGGGGAGGGGGTGAGGGTGGGGGTGTGTGATAGCATGCAGGTAGGGTGGGGGATATGATAGCTAAGGTTTGACTTACCAGTGTCCATTTCTCCACCGACTCCTCCGAGGCCCTCTGGATGCATGATGGTCAAGACTTGCTCCTCCCATGTTGTTAGTTGTGGGGGAGTAGGTGGGGGTCCGCCGCCAGTCCGCTGTACCGCGATGTTGTGCTTGGAGACCACAGAACACACCTTTCCCGTAGGTCGCTCCACCTCTTCCTGATGTCCTCCCAATTTCTTGGATGCTGTCCCACAGCGTTGACCCTGTCGACTATTCTGCACCATAGCTCCATCTTCCTGGCTATGGAGGTGTGCTGCACCTGTGAGCCAAATAACTGTGGCTCTACCCGTAGGATTTCCTCCACCATGACCCTGAGCTCCTCCTCGGAAAGCCAGGGGTGTCTTTGGCGTGACATGGGGTGGTGTGGGTGATGTGTGGGGTGGTGTAAGTGTTGATGTGTGTGGTGATGTGTAGTGGTGTGTGGTGTTTTGTGCGTGGAATGTTGTATGGGTGATGGTGTTGTGTGCCTCTGTGTGGTGGGGTTCTCAATTGCTGTGCTCTCTGTCTCTCTGGCCTTCGTTCGTGAATTGTGGTCGTAGGGGTTTGTGGGTGATGTGGGTGTGTGTTTTATATTGAATTGGGTGTGTGGGAGTGGTGTTTGTATGTGTATCAGGTGTGTGTATTTCAATTTGTCCAATGTGGTGGTGTTTTGGAGATGTGTGTGTATTTTGAGCGCGGCGGTGTATACCGCCAATGGAATACCGCGGTTGAAAAACCGCCGCGTGGATTCGTGGGTCGTGATAGCATGGGCGTGTTTCTGTTGGCGTGACGGTGGAGGAATTGTTTTCGCCAGTTTATCACTGACCTTTGGTGTGGCGGAGTTGTGTGGGTGTCTGAATTTCGGTGGATTCCGAGATGTGTGTCATAATAGCTGTGGCGGAATTCCGCGGCGGTGTTTTGGCAGTCTTCTGCACGGTGGTACGTGGCTTTTACCGCCAATGTTGTAATGAGGGCCATAATTTTCCCAGAGTGTCCAGTTACAATGAGAGAACAATATGTGGTGTACTTAGGCACTTTAGAAGCCCCCATTACACTGAAAGATTTAAATGAAATAATCAGAGGTTAATTAATAAATATGACTGAAAATGTAATTGTTAAGGTGAAACTATTGAGTTAGAACGAAGAACCTTCAGTAGAAAAAGCTATTATTATTGCCAAGAGATAGAAAGCACTTCTACCTACTTGAAAGTGCTGAATCCAAAAACATCTGAGGTTAAGGATAAGGTGAATGAGTGTGGTGGTATGATCTTAGAAGTGAACCTGGTCACAAGGAGGAAAAGAAACCAATCTGGTAACATAGTGAATAGTTCAGACAGTAAAAATAAATCACAATGTTTTAAATGTGATAGTATGAAACACCTTGCATCCTTTACAGATTGTCTTGCCATCAATGCAGATTTAATCGCTGTAAGAAGATGGGCCATTTTTCCCTACTGTGTATGACCATAATGAAGGGGGATGTTAAGGGCCTATGCACTTGTAGCAAGAGTGTGGAGGTAATTGCGTATGTTAGCAGGGAAGATGATAAAGTATTAGTAGTTGTCCATTTAAGGAAATTGAGAGGGCTGTGAATGTCGTGGAACCTTATAGGTGTAGAGTTAATGTAATGGTTATTGGGGTTGACGTGGGCTGAATCTTGCTCACTGTATATGTTTATAGATTGGACATTTTTAAAAAATGGTGTCGGGGAATACAACATTTATGAAATCTGATGTATCTTGAGTGGGTTATTGTGGTGTCAATTCACTAGTTGTGGGTTATTTTGAAGGAAAATTGGAATTTAAGAGAGTGACAACAGGAGGTAAAGCACACATGGCCAAGAATGGAAGAGTGTTGCTTGGCTGGAGAGAGCAAAATAATTACTTTGAATCATAACTATTCTGCACAAGTTATTGTGCAGACCGTTTCAGCTTTTAATGTGTGGAAGACAGAATCTCTATGCATTTTTCAGACAAGGTGTTAATGAGACCTAAGTAGGTCGAAACGGAATGACCTTGCTTGTTTTACTGTCTCGATGGGACCTGAACTGGTAGTTCTTTTCCTATTGGAGTAGGATCAAGACTGCGTATGGCAGGTGTCTATCTAGAGTGGCATAGTTGGCATAAAACCATGTTCTGGAAGGAAGCCCACAGTAATTGCTAGTGGCTGAGACTAATTCAAACATTCCTTCCATTACCTTGTTTCAGTAGATGTTATGGCTATTCCCAGACAAAGGTACAGTGCCCACTGTGCCACAGGACTCAAGCTACACCTCGCTGTTGAAACCTAAATAGGCCAAAACTGGTCTGGATTGCTTATCTTCCTGACTGGCGGAGTCCACGGTCTGACAGTTTAGGCTCGACTAGCCCTATCACAGCAGGACTAAAACTGAAATGAAGCCCACAGATATTGCCAGTGGCTGAGAATAATTCAAGCATTCTTTCTATCTACTTGTTGCCTGTTGTAGTAGACACTCTAAGATTGATAGGTATGCTAGGAAATGCATTTTGTGCCACATGGTTGAAAAGACCTAAGTAGGTCTCAAATATTCTGGGGTTGCTTGTGATCCGGCTATGGCGGCTTGGTCTGGGAGTTTTGGTTGGACTCTTCTTAATGCTGTCGCAGCAAGACTGATTTGCATATGACAGGTTTCTGTTTAGAGTGCAATGTGGGTGAAAAACAAATGCCTGAAATGCAGCCTAGAGAGCTTGGCAGTGGCTGAGATTAATTCAAACATTCCTGCCTTCACCTTGTTTGTTGCAGTAGATTCCCTGAGTGTGACGGGTATACCCAGGCAGTGCATAATCCGAGCCAGTAGTTTCCAGGGCTCAGCACCGGCAGTGATATTATCAGCACCTGCTCTCGTGACAGTCCACCACATGGGGTGCTGTATGTTTAATTTTGAGAGGAACACAACAGTGTATAATAAGTCAATATACATTAAAAATAACATTACCTGCTGCTCAAGACATCATTATAGCTTTGGATGGCTAGAATAGGCTGAATTGTCACAATTGTAGAAGAGTGATGGTTCGTAGTTGTGTTGTTGGCACAGCTAGCAGGGGCAATAGGTGGTGCAGGTATTCCTTTCATCACTGTTGCTTCTTGCAGTAGATACACCAAGGCCCTCATTCCGACCCTGGCGGTTTGAAACCGCCAGGGTGGAGGACCGCGGGAGCACCGCCGACAGGCCGGCGGTGCTCCAATGGGCATTCCGACCGCGGCGGTAAAGCCGCGGTCGGACCGGCAACACTGGCGGGCTCCCGCCAGTGTACCGCCGCCCATAGGAATCCTCCAAGGTGGCGCAGCTAGCTGCGCCGCCGAGGGGATTCCGACCCCCCCTACAGCCATCCAGTTCCCGGCGGTTCTCCCGCCGGGAACCGGATGGCGGTAGGGGGGGTCGCGGGGCCCCTGGGGGCCCCTGTAGTGCCCATGCCACTGGCATGGGCACTGCAGGGGCCCCCGTAAGAGGGCCCCTAAATGTATTTCACTGTCTGCTTCGCAGACAGTGAAATACGCGACGGGTGCAACTGCACCCGTCGCACAGCTTCCACTCCGCCGGCTCGATTCCGAGCCGGCTTCATCGTGGAAGCCTCTTTCCCGCTGGGCAGGCGGGCGGCCTGAAGGCGGCCGCCCGCCAGCCCAGCGGGAAAGTCAGAATCACCGCCGCGGTCTTTCGACCGCGGAACGGTATTCTGGCGGCCCCCGATAGGCCGGCGGCGACCGCCGCCGGCCAATGTCAGAATGAGGGCCCAAGTGTCAATGGGTATGCCCTGGTTGGGGTTCTGTGGTGACTATGCTGCAGGATTCAAGCTATACCTCACTTCAGAGACCTAAGTAGTGGCCTGGGGTTGCTCATGTTCCCTTGTGGAAAGGACCTAGTCTGGCTGCTCAGACTGGCCTTCTCTTTTGGGAGCAGGACCAAGACTGATTTTCATATGGGCGGTCGGTATGGGGGTGAGAAACAATGGTCTGGAATGAGCCCCAGAGTGATTGCCAATGGTTGAGATTAAGTTAAGCATTCCTTCCATCACTGTGTTTTTTGCTCGTCTATTAAGGCAGTTTTATGTGAGTAGTAACTGTATCATCCACCTTCATCCAAACCTTTAAATGGTGGTCTCCTGAACTGTTTGTGCTGTTCTGTTATCTGCGACAGCCATGTACAATTGTTAAGTATTGTAACCTATCTGGTAGGGCACATTTTCCAGGTCCTCTCTTGCAGTCTACTGAGTAAAAGAGATCCTCCAATTACAGCGAAGACATCCTTGCACAACCAGGGACACGTATGAGAGCCCTTGGTGTACCTTCTGCATGCTTTTTCTTGTGCATTGAGATAGTAAATTAATTCAAAAGGTGATGCATGGGTAGGTCTTACCACCTCAAACGGGGTACAGCAAAGACACGGGATTGGGTGGTCGGGGGTTGAGTGGCTGTGCCAAACTTCGTCTCAACTGCAGGATATACAGCTTCTGAGAATTAACCCAATGAATAGAGCCTGGTGTGCGGGTGTGCAAAATGCTTCCTCAGAGATAGGGCATAGCTTTCATTGGTGCAGCAGGTGCATTGGTACCAGGGCCCAGAGGCCGGAGGGGCCCACTGAACCCTGATTATTGCTGTTATTTACAGATGAAGCAGCGGCCAGAGAGGTCATTTTCCTCCTTGCATTAAGGGCCATGACACACTGGCTAAGCCGCTGCTCAGCGAAGTTAGATTTCTTTGCCCACCATCCTGGAGGGCAGCATTTTAGCCACCCCCACGAGGGTTGACTCCATGCTCACTGCTAATAATGTGGAATCTTTATGGGGTCAAAATGCTGTTTAGAGTGAACGGGTGACTATAACTCTATTACTGTGCAGTGAGCTATGTCCTTCAAAGGCCATCAGAGTGAGGCACTTCAAACTCTGCACTACTTCCTGGTCTTTTGACCCAATACTCCACAAACTCTGGAGCCACTGGATCTGAACTGTGGTGACCAGTTTGTTAGAGGCAGCCACACCGAAAAATGGCTTGAGAAACAAGTGCTTCCCAGGGCACAGAAGGACAGGCCCACGTACAGCCAACAGAACGAACAATTGGAGAGAATGCACAAAAACCTGGCTGCAGGAGTACACATATGCTTCCTGGCGTCTGAGCAAGCTGTCATTTAAAAGTATCTGGAGCAGAAAAGGTTGCCTAGCAACATCCATAAAAATGTGAGAGTTAAATAATGGGTTCAATGAATTAGCAGATAGGGAGGGCGCAGGTTAACAATGTCCTGAAGTATGAATTTTGTGTTTGATATTAAGTCGGTGAAGGAGTTGTCTTTATTTGTTATTTCGTTTTCAAATAGTGAGAAATAGCAGTGAACCAAAAGCGTAAACGTTTCCTCAGAAGAGGTCATTCTTGTAACTACACAAATATCCTGTGTATATGCTGTATACTGCTTGATATTGTTGTCTGCAGTCTTTTTTTGCACCATTTTTGAACCCCTTCTTCCCACCACGCTTGGGCCCATATTTATACTTTTTTCTAACCGCATTTGCATAATCTTTTGACGCAAAAGCGGCACACACTTACAAAATACAGTTATATTTTGTAAGTTTGTGCCGCTTTTGCGTAAAAAAATGACGACCCCTTCCCGTTTGCGAATGGGTTATGTCCAACTTGAAGTAGGAGGTAAAATGCAAATGTTTTGCGACCGCATGTCGGTCACGAAACATTCTTGCATACCGCTGCGATTCTGTATTAGGAATGGATGCCCTTGACACGCCCGTTCCTAATACTGAATTGGTATGTAGTCACAATTCCAAATTGCGATTCGGTAACAAGTTATCGAATTGCAAATTAGGATTCATATACATACCAAAATGCATTTTTGCGTTTGCAAATGGCCCAATCGAGGTTGTTTGCGACCGCAAAAAATGCATGATACATCTGGCCCATAGTTCTATAAGATTGTCCTCAGAGGTCTAAGTGTATTTTGTCTTTCATCCATTTTTGCAATATTATTGGTATGCTAATGCTATGAAAGAGAGCTCACCCTACATAAGCAGGGTCTCAGAGAGGTCAGTCATGCACAAGGCATGGTCACCAACATGTTCTGTAGGCATGAAGCTAGTTTCTCACTGCGTTCAGAGCTGACAGGCTGAGTAGGCTATTTAAACATTTTGTAACTAGTAGCAGATGTAATATTATTTTATGTGTGTTTGTATAGCGCAAAACTCTCCTCTCGATAGAGCAGGAACTGTACTGGCCGTGGCAGGGTTGGAGTTAGAGGAAGAGCCCGGTCTTTGGTTTCCTGCAGAATTCAAGAACTAAAGAGGTGGCTCTGATGTGCAGGAGCAGGTTGTTTCAGGCTTTATGAATGAGGTCTGAGAAGGCAGAACTGCTGGATCTGGTTCTGCATATGCAAGGGGTGATTGCGAGTAGGAGTCTGACTGAGCAGAGGCGCTGGTTTGTTTGTGGAAGTTTACATTATTGCGGTATGTGTGGTCAATGTTGTGTAAGCCTTTGTATGTCTGTGTGAGGAGTTTGAAGAGTGATTGTTTGTGACTTCAGAGCCATTGAAGCTCTTGGAGGTGTGGTGTGTTGTGAGTGAGGACTGAGTGGTTGGGCCTGGCTGAAGAGTTGTGCATGGTCTGGAGTTTTCTGAGCATTGATTCCAGCATAGAGTGCATTGCGTGATCCAGCTTGCTGGTGGTGAGGGCTTGGGTGATGGTTCTGCATGTGTTGGTGGAGAGACATTTCAAGGTCGCATTGAGCACCTCGATTTTGTGGAAGAAGGAGACATAGACTATGGCCCTCATTACAACATTGGCGGTAAAAGCCGCTTACCGCTGTGCAGAAGACCGCCAACACACCGCCACAGCCGCGGAATTCCACCACAGCTACTTTGAACCACATTTCGGAATCCGCTAAAATTCAGACACCCACACAAGTCCGCCACACCAAAGGTCACTGATAAACTGGCAAAAACAAAACCTCCACCGTCACTCCAACAGAAAAACGCCCACACTATCACGACACACGAATCCACGCCGCGCTCAAAATACTCACACTCTTACAAAACACAGCCACATTGGACAATTTGAAATACACACACCTGATACACATACACACACCACTCCCACACACCCTTTACAATATAAAACACACACCCACATCACCCACAAACCCCTACGACAAAAAATTCCAAAAGAAGGCCAGAGAGAGACAGCACCAGCAAGAACAACAGCATCCACAGGCACACAACACCATCACCTACAGAACTTCCACGCATTTCACACAATACCCCACTACATATCAGCACACTTATCACCACACACTCCACCCCACACATCACCTACACCACCCCCTGGCACGGCAAAGACACCCCAGGTTCTCGAAGGAGGAGGTCAGGGTCATGGTGGGGGAAATCGTCCGGGTAGAGCCACAGCTATTCGGATAACAGGTGCCGCACACCTCAATAGCAAGGAAGATGGAGCTATGGCGAAGAATAGTGGACAGGGTCAACACAGTGGGACAGCACCCAAGAAATCGGGAGGACATCAGGAAGAGGTGGAACGATCTACGGGGGAAGGTGCGTTCCGTGGTCTCAAGACACCACCTGGTGGTTCAGCGGACTGGCGGCGGACCCTCACCTCCTCCCCCACAACTAACAACATGGGAGGAGCAGGTCTTGGCGATTCTGCATCCTGAGAGACTCGCAGGAGTAGCTGGAGGAATGGACTCTGGTAAGACAAATCTTAATTATTACATCCCCCACCCTACCTGCATGCCAGCACATACCCCACCCTCACCCTCACCCCCAGCACCCCAACTCCTCACATATGTCCCAACATCATAAACCACCCATCCCAACACCAAGCCCTGCATGCAACAACAAAGCATGGACACACATCACTAAAGCATGCCCACTGCACATACCCTTACAACCCCCTAAACCATCATCACACAAGGTCCCACACAGGAATGCAAGCACTGGGGTACACAGTCACCCACCCATTGCACACCATGACACACACAGGTGTAATAACCATCCTTTTATACCCCTGCAGGACCCCTACCCAATGTCACCAGACAGGAGGGTCCACACATGTCCACACCACCAACAGAAGAGGCCCACAGTGATGACAGCAGCTCTGTCCAACTGGATCTAGATGACCAGCCCGGCCCATCAGGGACCTCGGGACAGTCAGTTCCCCTCACCCAGTCCCCGGCCACCACAGACCTTCCCCTCTCTGGAAACACCAGCACAGCACCCACCCAGCGGGCCCATACCTCCGTCCCCAGGACACTTCAATCAGCTGTGTGTCCACCACTACAGGGAACCCAGGATAACCCACCACCCCAACAGCAACAGGGACCTGGGGGCAGTGGCAGTGGGCACACGGTCCAGGGGAAAGAGGCCCAGGAACAGAGGGGAACTGGGATGGCTGCTGTGCGACAGGGGGCGGACAGGCAAGGGAACCCACTCTCCACGAGGCCCTCTCTTCCATCATGGGAGCCTACCACCACTCCCAGGAGACGATGGCAACGGTACTGGCCAAGTTTCAGGAGACCCAGCGCCTGCAGGAGGAACAGTATATGGGCTTCAGGGAGGAACTCAGAACCATCAGCTCCACCTTGGGCACCATCGTAGGGGTGCTGAAGGAAGTACTCAACACCAGGAGGGACACTGTGGCACTACAAGGGGCCCCTGACACTAGCATGGACGATGAACTGCCCACCACCTCCACCGGCGCTAGTGGACAGGACGCCCCACCACAGGACCACCACACCAGCACCCCACCCCCTGCAGAGGGAGAACCACCCCGCAAACGGTCCCTGAGATCCAGGTCAAAGACAGAGCACGATGCCAAGACCCCCGCCAAGAAATGAGACCACCCTGATTGT
The DNA here is from genome assembly GCF_031143425.1 of Pleurodeles waltl. NCBI lineage: Eukaryota > Metazoa > Chordata > Amphibia > Caudata > Salamandridae > Pleurodeles > Pleurodeles waltl. The sequence continues at coordinate 188,352,831 of NC_090447.1, forward strand.
CATCCTACTGTCCCACTTTGTCACCCTGTCCATACTTAAACTGCCTCAGCTCCACTTCCTATGCCCATATGGGCAATGCACCTGTGAGACTAATAGACTGGACTCTGCCATGGACATTCCTCCGCCATCACCCCTCAACATTTCACTACCCCCTCCAATATTGAGCACTTAAATAAACATGCTTGAAGCACAAAACAATCTGGAGCCTGTCTGTGATTTCGAAATAGTGTATTAGCAATTACAGTGGCAAAATGCTCTTTCAATTGTAATGTCAACATACCTATGTCACACAGCTCTGGTCAATGAGGAATCTAAGCAGATGTCACACAGTGGGACCCACATCTGTGAAATCGTAAGGGAAGTGACAACTCAGTGACCATACACTGGGTGAAAACGACAGACAGTAGAGAGGTAGTAGTGTTAAAGTACATGTAGTAGGCAGGTCTGTACTCTTACCTGTGTCTCACTGGTAATATTGCTGGATCACTGAGTCCCTGTTGTTCATGTCTTCTTCCTCTGCTTCCTCGTCTTCACTGTCCACAGGCTCCACAGCTGCCACAACACCGCCATCTGGACCATCCTCCTGCAGAAAAGGCACCTGTCGTCGCAAAGCCAAGTTGTGAAGCATACAGCAGGCCACGATGATCTGGCACACCTTCTTTGGTGAGTAGAATGGGGATCCACCTGTCATATGGAGGCACCTGAACCTGGCCTTCTGGAGGCCGAAGGTCCGCTCGAACACCCTCCTAGTTCACCCATGGGCCTAATTGTAGCGTTCCTCTGCCCTTGTCCTGGGATTCCTCACTGGGGTCAGTAGCCATGACAGGTTGGGGCAACCAGAGTCACCTGCAAATGGTGAGGGACAACTGTTAGACACGCACTAACCTGGAGGGATATCCCCAGACCCAGACAACCATTACCACTGACTTGCTTCTAGGTGCTCACCTAATAGCCACACACGGTGCCTCTGGAGCCGACCCATCACATAAGGGATGCTGCTATTCCGCAGGATGTAGGCGTCATGCACTGAGCCAGGGAACATGGCATTCACATGGGAGATGTACTGGTCTGCCAAACATACCATCTGTACATTCATCGAATGATAACTCTTCCGGTTTCTGTACACCTGTTCACTCCTGTGGGGGGGGACCAAAGCCACATGGGTCCCATCAATGGCACCTAGGATGTTGGGGATGTGTCCCAGGGCATAGAAATCACCTTTCACTGTAGGCAAATCCTCCACCTGAGGAAAAACGATGTAGCTCCGCATGTGTTTCAGAAGGGCAGACAACACTCTGGACAATACGTTGGAAAACATAGGCTGGGACATCCCTGATGCTATGGCCACTGTTGGTTGAAGAGACCCACTTGCAAGGAAATGAAGCACTGACAGCACCTGGACTTGAGGGGTGATTCCTGTTGGATGGCGGATTGCTGACATCAGGTCTGGCTCCTACTGGGTACACAGTTCCTGGATTGTGGCACGGTCAAGCCTGTATGTGATAATCACATGTCGCTCCTCCATTGTCGACAGGTCCACCAACGGTCGGTACACTGGAGGATGCCGCCATCTCCTCACATGTCCCAGCGGACGGTGCCTATGAAGGACAACAGCGAGCACAGAGTCAAACAACTCAGAGGTACGTACCCACAATTTACACAGAACACCATTCATACACAAAAGATGGCCTGTATGTGTGTAGAGTCTAGGCCTAGGTATGTGTGACGCAGTTGAAAATGAAGCCATGTGGGCCCCTGAAATGGCGGCTGCCTGACCTGTAAAGTGGGACAATGGGATGTGAGGTAACTGCGCTGGCATTGTACACCGTCGCGGTAGGAGGTCGAAGACCGCGGCGCAATGCTGCATTGTTTAACATTGGACCCTATGGGTCCCAGGAGCCAATGACGATGTACGCCGGCGGTGGCGGTACGCACCGCCGCGGACGTGACCGCCATTTTCTATCTGTTCAATCACTCGATACCTGATCTTCGACAGGAGAGGACCTACACTGCAAGTGCTGCTGTGACCTTGGTCTGGAAAAGACAATGGCTCTCGAGTGTCTGGGGAAAGGGCCCCTGCCGTCACATCGGAGGAGTTGGAGAAGCTCGTGGATGGGGTCCTCCCCCAGTACACCCTACTCTACGGTCCTCCAGACAAACAGGTAAGTACACAGGGGGCATGTTGTATGGACTATGCCTGTGTGGAGAGGGCTGGATGTAAGAAGGAAGGGGGGAGAGTGCTGCGTGCATGAAAGACGGTGAATGCATGTGCCACATGGCAAGGGTAGGGATGGGGGCCAATCAGTTTGACGGTGCAGTTGGTAATAACTTTTCTTTTTCCCCTGTACATTTCATGTAGGTCAGCGCCCACCAGAAAAAAGATATTTGGCGTGCCATCGCCAAGGACGTCCAGACCCTGGGGGTTTACCACAGACGGAGCACCCACTGCAGGAAAAGATTGGAGGACATTCGCTGCTGGAGCAAGAAGACGGCGGAGGCTCAGCTGGGGATGGCCTCCCAACGTGGGAGGGGTGCCTGTCGCACCATGACCCACCTGATGTTCAGGATGCTGGCGGTGGCCTACCCGGAGTTGGATGGGCGCTTGAGGGCATCACAGCAGCCACAAGGGGGTGAGTACACTCTTATTCTGCTGACTTTGCGTGCAGTGGAGGTGTCTGGGTGGGGGAGGTGGGCTGTGGGTTTCCCTAGGCCAGGGCGAGTTCCGTAGGCAAGGCCCCTCCGTAAGGCAGGCCATGTGGCACCCCACCCCACCTCTGTAGAGTGCCAAGTACACCTAGTCATGCCTCTGTGTCATCTATGTGTGCAGATGTCATCCATAGCCTTGTAGGCCATTTCCCAGGAATTGAACAGTGGACCCCAAGAGCGCGGCGTAGTGCAGGGAGCTTCTGTGTCTGTCGTGTCCGCCAACGGTAGCGGTAATGCATGCACTAAACATGTCTTTCTTCCGTCGTCCCCCCCCTTTTTGTGGTCTCCCTGTTCTTGTGTGCATTAGCATCATCAGGCGGAGGTGCAGTGGCACCGGAGCACGAAGGAGCTGCATCCCACATGGCCCTGGAGGGCGACACTACGGACTCGGAGTTCACCAGTGGGACGGAAGGCGAGGGGAGCTCCACGGCGGGGACAGGAGCTGACACCAGTGACACAGACTCGTCCTCTGATGGGAGCTCCCTTGTGGTGGCGGCAACATCTGTGCCCCCTGCATCTACAGGTACAGTCGCCACCCACCCTACCAGCACCGCCCTCCCAGAAGCCCCTCAGCCTTTGCCCCATGCCCGTTGACCCAGGAGGGTGGGCATCACCTTCGCCCCAGGCACCTCAGGCCCTGCCCCAGTCACCCCTGCTGCCCTCAGTGAGGAGGCCATTGACCTCCTCAGGGCCCTCACTGTTGGGCAGTCTACCATTTTGAATGCCATCCAGGGAGTAGAGAGGCAGTTGCAACAAACAAATGCATTCCTGGAGGGCATTCATTCTGGTCAGGAGGCCCTTCAGCGAGCTTTTCAGACTCTGGCCTCAGCACTGATGGCAGCCATTGTCCCCGTCTCTAGCTTCCCCCCTCCAACTTCCTCCACCCAGTCCCAATCCCCTCTACCTCAGCCTATCCCAAGCACACCTACAGAGCAGCATGCACACACGTCAACACACAAAGGAAGCTCTGGCAAACATAAGCACCACACATCCCACAGGCACTCATGCAAGCATCACACACATGCAGACACACCAACATCCACTGCCTCCACTGTGTCCCCCTCCTCCTCGTCTCCCTCCTACCTCCCAGTCTCGTTCACACTCACACCTGCATGCACTACCTCTACAGCCACTACGTCCCTCTCCAGCACACCCACCACCACATCCCGCTCACGTGCAGTCACCACCCCCACTACCATTCACACGTCCCCTGTGTCCTCTCTCAGTGTGTCTGTGACGTCCCCTCCCAAGATACACAAACGCAGGCACACACCCACCCAACAGCCATCCACCTCACGACAGCCTCCAGCGCATGCACCTTCACCCAAAGTCACCAAACGTACACCTCCTACAACCACCACCTCTTCCTCCACTCCCAAACCCTCTCCAGCTACCCGTCCCAATGTGTCCAAAAAACTTTTCCTGTCCACCCTTGACCTCTTTCCCACACCTTCCCCACCCCGTCCGTCTCCTAGGTCCCGAACTAGCACCTCAGCCACAACATCTCCGGGACTAGTGGTGCCTGTAGTCACCGGAATCTGGAGTGCACCGGCCACCAGGGCAGCCAGTGTGGCACAGAGCCACAGCATAAACAGTCCCCCACCTGTGAAGCATCAGAAGTTGGCCAGTACCCGGCGGGAGAGGGAGAAGACTCTAGCCACCAAAGCCACTCCCAGGGGTCCCGGTGGGAGTCAGCTGTGACACCTTCCAAGGTGGGGAAGGGCCACAAGAAACCCAGCAAGTCTGGGAAGAGCAGCACGGCGGAGAAGACCGCCATCATCCCCGATGGCCCGGAGCCCACCTCCAGCACAAGCCCAGCTGTCCAGGACAGGACCGCCAGCACTAGCCCACCTGCCCAGGAGGCCACCGCCAGCACCAGCCCACCTGCCCACCTGCCCAGGAGGCCACCGCCAGCACCAGCCCACCTGCCCAGGAGGCCACCGCCAGCACTAGCCCCGCTGGGCCATGAAGGACCGCCAGCAAAAGCTCCGCTGGGCCATGAAGGACTGCCAGCACAAGCCCTGCTGGGCCATGAAGGACCTCCAGCACAAGCCCCGCTGGGCCATGAAGGACCGCCAGCAAAAGCCCCGTTGGGCCATGAAGGACCTCCAGCACAAGCCCCGCTGGGCCATGAAGGACCGCCAGCACAAGCGCCACTGGGCCATGAAGGACTGCCAGCAGCTGAGACCCTGCAATGGAGACCGCCATCTCAAGCACCGCTGAACAGGGCACCGCCAACTCAAGCACCGCTGAACAGGGCACCGCCGTGTCAAGCACCGCTGCACAGGGCACCGCCATCTCAAGCACCGCTGAACAGGGCACCGCCATCTCAAGCACCGCTGAACAGGGCACCTCCAACTTAAGCAACGCTGAACAGGGCACCGCCGTGTCAAGCACCGCTGCACAGGGCACCGCCATCTCAAGCACCGCTGAACAGGGCACCGCCAACTCAAGCACCGCTGAACAGGGCACCGCCGTCTCAAGCACCGCTGAACAGGGCACCGCCATCTCAAGCACCGCTAAACAGGGCACCGCCGTCTCAAGCACTACTGAACAGGGCACCACCGTCTCAAACACCGCTGCACAGGGCACCGCCCATTCAAGCACCGCTGAACAGGGCACCGCCATCTCAAGCACCGCTGAACAGGGCACCGCCAACTTAAGCACCGCTGAACAGGGCACCGCCGTGTCAAGCACCGCTGCACAGGGCACCGCCATCTCAAGCACAGCTGAACAGGGCACCGCCAACTTAAGCACCGCTGAACAGGGCACCGCCGTGTCAAGCACCGCTGCACAGGGCACTGCCATCTCAAGCTCCGCTGAACAGGGCACTGCCATCTCAAGCACCGCTGCACAGGGCACCGCCAACCCAAGCACTGCTGAACAGGGCACCGCCATCTCAAGCACCGCTGAACAGGGCACCGCCATCTCAAGCACCGCTGAACAGGGCACCGCCATTTCAAGCACCGCTGGCCCATGAGCGGCAAGGGCACTGACGCAACTGAGTCCGTCACGGGGTGAATGATGCACTCTGGGCACCATGCCCCCTCCAGAACCAGTGGAGACTGTCATCCACTACCTCTGTCCTTAGCAGGATGAAGCACTCTGGGCACCATGCCCCCTCCAGAACCAGTGGAGACTGTCATCCACTACCTCTGTCCTTAGCAGGATGAAGCACTCTGGGCACAAGGACCCCTCCAGAACCAGTGGATAGATACATCCACTACCTCTGTCCTTAGCAGGATGAAGCACTCTGGGCACCATGCCCCCTCCGGAACCAGTGGAGACTGTCATCCACTACCTCTGTCCTTAGCAGGATGAAGCACTCTGGGCACTATGCCCCCTCCAGAACCAGTGGATACTGTCATCCACTACCTCTGTCCTTAGCAGGATGAAGCACTCTGGGCACCATGCCCCCTCCAGAACCAGTGGAGACTGTTATCCACTTGTGAGACTGTGGCTTTGCACTCCCCAGGATTGAACAGTGGGCAACCCACCCACTGTAGAGACTTGAGAGACTGTGGCTTTGCACTCCCCAGGATTGAACAGTGGGCAACCCACCCACTGTAGAGACTTGTGAGACTGTGGCTTTGCACTCCCCAGGATATGGCAGTGGGCAATCCACCCACTGTAGAGACGTGAGAGACTGTGGCTTTGCACTCCCCAGGATTGAACAGTGGGCAAACCACCCACTGTAGAGCCTTGAGAGACTGTGGCTTTGCACTCCCCAGGATTGAACAGTGGGCAAGCCACCCACTGTAGAGACTTGAGAGACTGTGGCTTTGCACTCCCCAGGATTGAACAGTGGGCAAGCCACCCACTGTAGAGACTTGAGAGACTGTGGCTTTGCACGCCCCAGGATTGAACAGTGGGTAAACCACCCCCTGTAGAGACTTGAGAGACTGTGGCTTTGCACTCCCCAGGATTGAACAGTGGGCAAACCACCCACTGTAGAGACTTGAGAGACTGTGGCTTTGCACTCCCCAGGATGGAACAGTGGGCATGTGGCCCCCTCGTGAATTTGGCGTTGTGCACTCAAGCGGCTGAGGTGCCCCCCTTTCCCTCCCCCTAAGGTGCTTGTTTAGTTGCTCTCTGATGCCCCTGCAGTGTTCTCTCCATCATGGTCGGGGATCTTGTGTGGGCCTCGCCCATACCGTGTGGTCCCAGTGTTCCACGGACTTTCTTAGAGCACTACCTGGACTACTATGCTTGGTATATATTATGTACATGGTGTATATATATATATTTCTGCCTACTTGCTTTTAATATGTTACAATGGTTGCACTCATTTTCTATTGTCTTTGCATTCTACAGGGAGGTTTGGGGGGCGTAACTGTGATGTATTGATATGCATTAGTGTGTGTGTTGTAGTGGGTGAGGGTGGGGGTGTTGCATGTGTGTGTCCCTGTTTTTTGCCTCCCCCTCCCCTGTGTCGTAGGTGCAGTACTCACCGTGGTCTTCGCCACCGGCGTTCGCGCTCCTGGTAGAGGAGCAGGAAGACTATTGCAGGTAGAATTTGGAGTTCCGGGTCCATGGCGTCCTCGTGGGGTGTGTAGAGGTGAGCGTTTTTCCTTCGGGATTTCTGTTTCCGCTGTGTTTTTAGCCGCGGTGAATCCGCCCCGGAAAAGGTGGCAGATTGGCCTGTCATAATAGTGTGGGCGGTACATTGTCTCCCGCCTGTCTGTTGGCGGTGACTGCCGCGCGGTTTGTTTGTACCGCCGTGGCGGTCGGAGTGTTAAAGTGACTGTCTTTGTTGGCGGTTTCCGCCACGGTCGTAATTGCTAATTTTTTACCGCCGGCCTGTTGGCAGTCTTACCGCCGCTTTAACACCGACCGCCAGGGTTGTAATGACCACCTATATTCCCTTAGCCAGTCATGTTGAGTTTGTTGTTGATTGCTATTCAGATGTTCTTTTCATGGGCTGTTGGAAGGGGTGTGGTTACAGGTTTTGTAGGCCACCAGACAGAGTCCCAGAGTGAGGTGTCTTTACCAAAGATTACTACTTCTGTCTTGTTGGTGTTGAACTTGAGGCAGTTGTTTTTTATTCATCTAGCCACTGAAGTCATGCAGGTAGAGTAACTGGTCTCGATGTTTGGTGACTTGGTGGACAGAGAAAGTGTGAGTTGTGTGTCGTCAGCATAAGATATGATGTTGATTCCGTGGGCGCAGATGATACTGGAAATGGGGTCATGTAGATGTTGAACAAAGTGGGGCTGAGTGAAGATTGTTGTGGAACTACACAGATGAGGTAATGAGGAGACCTTCACAGATCCAAGATAAAGGAGCCAGGCCGACTGACTGTGTGCAGCCTGTCAGGAATGAGCCAATTCAGCAAAGTATGGAACCTTGGATGTCGGCTTCATGCAGTCACTGGATAACGATGGGGGTGTTTAAAGCTGTTGAAAGATCCAGAGCAATGAGGGTGACGGTGTCACATTTGGTAGGCCCCCGGCCACTTAGTATACCACTTCTGACAACAGGAGTCTTTCTTTGCTGCCAGTGAGGGCAGAGTCTGAATTTTCCCCTGGGGAACCTGCCCCTAAGTGGAAAAAAGAGGGCCTTGTGGGGTGGGACTGGCCTACAGATGGATACACAAAAGCGCAAATGAGAGTGTTTACATTTGGAAATGGGTGGCTCTGGCAGGGAGGCTATGTTTATGCGTTTAGAGTCAGTCTTGGCAGCTCAATTGGAACCTTTAGATGAAGACTGGAGAACATTTCATCCCGTTTGGAACTTCTGTGTAAGTTATGTTGCTCAGAAAATACTGGGAAAGACTCACACAATGCCAAATCAAACCCACTTGCTTCGGAGCTGAGTTCAATTTAGTAGTTACTCAGCAAGGAGCTGCAGGATGTTCTGGGTATTTGGGTGAGCTCCCTTTGTCGTCACTGCCCTCATGTGAACTGTCTCAGAAGGAAGATTGTCCTGCTAGTGCTACTTGTGCTACTCGTGACCCAGTAGGGGAGCGTCATCAAAAGGGTCATTTAGGTTCTACTTTGCCACGGCACCAATCTTGGCATCAGCAGCAGGCATTGGGATTATTGTAAACCAATTTGGATAGTGTTTGTTATGTGAACAGGGCTCCACTTACCGAGTCTCGTGGGAAAATTGGACCCCCAGACTTCACCTCCCATCAGCCTCCCCCCAATAGTGGCAATTTTGGTAAATGCCCCTCCCTTGCTGCCAGGGGTGGCAGAAACCACCTTCAAACTCTTATGAAGAGTTAGGCATTGCTGTTTTCCTAAGGGGAGACTACTCAGTTTTGGAATGCGACAAGATCATTATGGCCTGTAGGCTGGGGACTGAGATTAAGCAATATGTTGGTGATTGTATCTTACTGAATTTCAGGGACCCAGAATCTGCTAGACGATTATTTTTTCAGCACAAAGCATTGTGGGGTTGGTATTCAAGTCCTTCCACTGGGCTTTCTCTATCCTCCTGTTCAGGACTACCAGGTATGGGGTTGTAGGTGGGTTCTTCCCCAAAATGAAGTATCAGTAGTCTCACAAATTGAGGATACTGTGGTGCCACTGGAATTGAGTAATAGATATGAACCCCAGGGGGATCTGGAGAGTATTGATTGACTTACATGTAGAGGTGTCGGGGAGGCATCTACAGAAGTCTGCCTGGGGTAGGGTTAGATTGTGGGGGGACCCAGATTTTTGACTGCAACACAGCAAGGTATGGTTGCAACAAGGTGGAGTGATAATTTATGCGACACAGTTCAATTTGAATAGTTAGCTGGAATATCGCTGATCTTAGTAATACAAAAAATAATGTAAGGTGGTTACCTTTTATTTGTGCTCACCAGATAGTAGCCCTGCAGGAAACGTGGGATATTTCTAATTCATTTTTATACACAGATTTTGCTCTTTTTTTGCCCATTGCCCCATCTAAGCATCACAGGGCTCATGGGGGGTTATTGACTCTTGTTTCTTTAAACAGTCCTTATTTTCCAAGTTTAATTGACTCTGGCTCCCAGAATTTGTTAGCAGTGAAGTTAGATTTTAAATCGGCCCCAAGTCTTGTGGTGTAGGAAAGTGGCTCCCTGTTACAGTTACCCCCACTTTTTTGCCTGATATTGATGCTGACTTGACTAAGAAGTGTGCTGGGACCCTGCTAACCAGGCCCCAGCACCAGTTTTCTTTCACTAAAAATGTACCATTGTTTCCAAAATTGGCACACCCCTGGCACACAGATAATTCTCTTGTAAAAGGTACCAGTGGTACCAAGGGCCCTGTGACAAGGGAAGGTCCCTAAGGGCTGCAGCATGTGTTGTGCCACCCTAAGGGACCCCTCACCTGACACATGCACACTACCATCGCATATTGTGTGTGTTGGTGGGGAGAAAAAGGCAAAATCGACATGGCATCCCCTCAGGATGCCATGCACACAAAATACTGCATGTGGCATGGGTAAGTCACCCCTCTAGCAGGTCTTAAAGCCCTAAGGCAGGGTGCACTATACCACAGGTGAGGGCATAGCTGCATCAGCAATATGCTCCAACAGTGTCTAAGTTTATTCTTAGACATTGTAAGTACAGTGTGGCCATATTAAGTGTATGGTCTGGGAGTTTGTCAAAACAAACTCCACAGTTCCATAATGGCTACACTGAAAACTGGGAAGTTTGGTATCACACTTCTCAGAAAAATAAACCCACACTGATGCCAGTGCTGGATTTATTTTAAAAAATCCACACAGAGGGCATCTGTATTTTACCCAATCCTTCAGTGCAAGACTGACTGGTCTGTGCCACTGAGACGAGTTTCTGACCCCCTGGGGTGAGATCCTTCTCTGGGGCTTGGAAACAAAGCCTGCACTGGGTGGAGGTGCTTCACGCCCCCCCCTTGCAGGAACTGTAACACCTAGCAGTGAGCCTCAAAGGCTCAGGCTTCGTGTCACAATGTCCCAGGGCACTCCAGCTAGTGGAGATGCCTGCCCCCCTGGACACAACCCCCACTTTTGGCGGGAAGTCCAGGGAGATAATGAGAAAAACAAGGAGGAGTCACCCCCTCAGCCAGATCCACCACTAATGTGACCAGAGCTGATGTGACCCCCTCCCTAGAAAATCCTCCATCTTGCTTTGGAGGATTTAGCCCAATAGGATTAGGGATTTGCCCTACTCTCCAAAGGGAGGAGGCACAAGGAGGGTGTAGCCACCCTCAAGGACAGTAGACATTGGCTATGACCCCCCAGACCTAAACACCCCCCTAAATTGAGTATTTAGGGGTGTCCCGAACCCAGGAAATGAGATTCCTGCAACTTGAAGAAAGAAGAAGGACTGCTGACCTGAAAGAATCGCAGAGACGACGGAGGCAACAACTGACTTGACCCCAGCCCTACCGGCCTGTCTTCAGACTCAAAGAACCTGCACAGCGACGCATTGAGCGGGACCATCAACCTCTGAGGACTCAGAGGACTGCCCTGCACCTAAAGGACCAAGAACCTCCCGAGAACAAGTGGCTTTGTTAAAGAAACAGCAAAAAGAAACCAACTTTAAAGAGACTCTCGCCTCACTCCGGAAGCTTGAGTCTTCACACTCTGCACCTGACGCCCCCGGCTTGAGTTTAGGAGAACCAACACCACAGAGAGACCCCCAGACGACTCCAACGACGTGGACACCCTGTGTCGACCTCCCTGCACCCCCACAGTGACGCCTGCAGAGAGGATCCAGAGGCTCCCCATGACCGTGACTGTCTGGAAACAAAGGAACCCAATGCCTGGACCAAGCACTGCACCCGCAGCCCCTAGGACCGAGAGGAACCACCTACCAGTGTAGGAGTGACCAGCCGGCGGCCCTCATCCTAGCCTAGTCGGTGGCTGGTCCAAGAAGCCCCCCTGTGCTTTGTCTGCATCGCTAGAGTGACCCCCGGGTCCCTCCATTGCTTTCAATGCAAAACCGTACACCTACTTTGTACACTGCACGTGACCGCCCCTGTGCCGCTGAGGATGTATTTTGTGTGCCTGTGTGTCCCCCCGAGTCCTCTACAAAAACCCCCTGACCTGCTCTCCGAGGACGCAGGTACTTACCTGCTAGCAGACTAGGACTGGAGCACCCCTGTTCTCCATAGGTGCCTATGCTATTTGGGTCCTACTTTGACCTCTGCACTTGACCGGCCCTGTGTTGCTAGCGCTTGGTATTTGGGGTTGACTTGAACCTCCAACGGTGGGCTGCCTGTGCCCAGGAGACTGAACTTGTAAGTGCTTTACCTACCTGAGAAACTAACCAATACTTACCACTCCCAGGAACTGTTGATTTTTGCAGTGTCCACTTTTAAAATAGCTTATTGCCATTTTTGCCAAAACTGTGTACACTACTGTATTCATTCAAAGTTCCATACTTACCTGTGTGAAGTACCTTACAATTTATGTACTTACCTAAAATTTTAATCTTGTGGTTCTAAAATAAATTAAGAAAAGAATAATATTCTATATAAAAACTTATTGGCCTGGAGTTAAGTCATTGAGTGTGTGTTCTCATTTATTGGCTGTGTGTGTAAAACAAATGCTTAACACTACCCACTAATAAGCCTACTGCTCGACCACACTACCACAAAAGAGAGCATCAGTATTATCTAATTTTGCCACCATCAACCTCTCAGGGAAACCCTTGGACTCTGTGCACACTATGGCCCTCATTATGAACATGGTGGTCTGTTCTGCACCGCCGGGGGTGGCTGCAGAAACCGCCAACAGAGGAGCGGTCTGGACCACCAAATAATGAACCAAACGAAACTCACGCATCCCGCGCACCACCCACCACCAGGAAAGGAGTCCCGCTGACGACGGCGGAGGCCGCCCACAGGCCGTCGGAAAGGCCCAACCCGCCCATCAAATTATGAACCACCATTCCGCCACCAGTTCCGGGGCGGGAACCACTGCCACACAAAGCCATGCGGAAATGAAACAAATAGAAGGAAACACTCACCGGAGCTCAACAAAACGTGCAGCAGCAGCCATGGACAGAGAGATGCAGATCATGCCAGCCTTGCTCCTTGCCATATATCTACACGACCGAGACAGCTGACGAAGACGACGACGGTAAGTACTGCAACCTACAAAAAAAGGGAGGAAAGGGCAAAGTTACATACCCACCCACTCCACCCACCCCGCAAAGCCCCCCCAACCCTACCCAGCAGCAATACTCAGACACCCCACACCAAGAGGGACATACCCGACCGAAGGCCACTGCAACTTGGCCATAGGACATACAATAGCACTACAGCCATAAATTATATAAACAAACACCAGGGTGGAACTGCGTGCAGCCCAAACACAGGCCACACCGAAACATTATTATGAAGCTCACTGAGCGAAATGATGAAAACAGGGCCAATTGCCAGTCCATAAAAAGTCAATTTTCCTTGGCCACAACTGGCCACACCTGACTCCCACAAGTGCTGGGTACTCCACTCAACAGGGCACCATAGGGTGATCCAGGCACCTCACGGAATGGGGGCGAGGGGGGGAATTTACGACGGGGGTGGGACTTTGACTTGCGTGAGGAGGTTGGAGGGGGTGGGCTTCTCCTTAGAAGGGGGTGGGGCTGTTTGGCACAGGCAGAGCTGGATGCCTTAGGCTCAGAGCGGGCCTTCTTCTTAAGTGGAGAAGGGGCACGGGAATGGGAAGGCTGGACCGGGGTGGGCTGCGATGTGGAAGGAGCGGAAAGGGCAAGGAGGTGGGCACGTTTCGGGACAAGACGGGGTGGGCCAGTGGGTTCGAACAGGTGTACATGGGAGAGGAAAAGTTTCTTGGGAGCAATTGGGGTGGGCGTGGATGAGGGCGTGGGAGTCGAGGTAGAGGGAGTTGATGTATAGGTTTAGTTGTGAGTGTAGTGGGTGCCGGTGACTGCTCAGTATGCTGTGGTGTGGTGGATGTCTGATGGGTGGATGTCTAGCTGCGTTTCAGTGTTTTGGGAGGTGGGGTGTGGACACAGTGGGAGAAGACAGACAGCTAGTGTGGATGTATGTTGGGTGGGTGTCTGCAAGTCAGGTGAGTGTGCTGCATGTGCCAACTACAGTGGAGGTGGTGAGTGCAGGTGTGGTGTATGGGGTGCATGTATGGCTGTCTGCTATTGTGGTGAGTGCAGGAAGAGGAGCAGTAACAGTGAATGACGGTGCAGTGCATGAGGGTGTGCATGTAGAGGGGACAGACAGGGAGGCGGAAGAGGCGGGCACACTGGGGGAAGTGGACATTGTTGTGTGTGCAGGTGTATGTTGGCTGTGTGAATGCTTGTGGTGGGAAGTGTGTTTTTTGTGTGTTGAAGTGCTTGACTGCATGTCTGAATGTGTGCCTTGGACGGGTGAAGGGAGTGGGGTGCTGGAAGGGGTAGAGGAGGTTGGGGGGGGGGACCGAATGGCCAGGGAAACTGGCTGCCATCCAAGAGGAGGCCAGAGCCTGAAAAGATCTCTGTAGGTCAGACACGGCACAGTGAGTACTATCCAGATAGGCATTAGTCTGCTGCACCTCTGATGCTAGCCCCTGGATGGCATTGACGATGGTTGTCTGCCCTACAGAGATGGTTCTCAGGAGGTCAGTAACCTCCTCTGTGAGGGCAGCAGGGCTGACTGGGGCAGGGGAGGAGGTGCCTGGGGCGAAGGAGACGCCCACCTTTCTGGGTGGGCACGGCCAACTCGGTGGGGAGCAGAAGGGAGGGCACTGATGGTATGGGTGGTGGCGGAAGATGTCACGGTCGTGATTTGTCCACTAGTGTCCGCCACCGCTGGAGGACCCCCATCGGAAGAGGTTTCAGAGTCACTACCACCGGTGGTAGTAGCCTCCCCCGTGGAAGTCCCCTCGCCCTCCCACCCACTGGTCCCCTGGGCGTCCATTGTCTCTGCCTCCGAGTATCCGTGGGCCGCTGTCTCCCCACTAGCCGGTGCCTCAGCTCCCTCGCCTGATGTTGATGCTGTACCAGACTGTAGGAAGTTGGCTCTGTATGCACTATTTCAAAGTAAGGAATAGTATGCACAGAGTCTAAGGGTTCCCCTTAGAGGTAAGATAGTGGCAAAAATAGATAATACTAATGCTCTATTTTGTGGTAGTGTGGTCGAACAGTAGGCTTATCAAAGGAGTAGTGTTAAGCATTTGTTGTACATACACATAGGCAATAAATGAGGAACACACACTCAGAGACAAATCCAGCCAATAGGTTTTGTTAAAGAAAAATATATTTTCTTAGTTTACCACAGGTTCAAATTCTACATGTAATATCTCATTTGAAAGGTATTGCAGGTAAGTACTTTAGGAACTTTGAATCATTACATTAGCATGTATACTTTTTACATAAAACACAATAAGCTGTTTTAAAAGTGGACACAGTGCAATTTTCACAGTTCCTGGGGGAGGTAAGTTTTTGTTAGTTTTGTCAGGTAAGTAAATCACTTACAAGTCTCAGGTTTGGGTCCAAGGTAGCCCACCGTTGGGGGTTCAGAGCAACCCCAAAGTTACCACACCAGCAGCTCAGGGCCGGTCAGGTGCAGAGGTCAAAGAGGTGCCCAAAACGCATAGGCTTCAATGGAGAGAAGGGGGTGCCCCGGTTCCGGTCTGCCAGCAGGTAAGTACCCACGTCTTCGGAGGGCTGACCAGGGGGGTTTTGTAGGGCACCGGGGGGGACACAAGTCCACACAGAAAGTACACCCTCAGCAGCGTGGGGGCGGCCGGGTGCAGTGTGCAAACAAGCGTCGGGTTCTCTGTAGATTTCAATGAGAGATCAAGGGATCTCTTCAGCGGTGCAGGCAGGCAAGGGGGGGGCTCCTCGGGGTAGCCACCACCTGGGCAAGGGAGAGGGCCTCCTGGGGGTCACTCCTGCACAGGAGTTCCGTTCCTTTAGGTGCTGGGGGCTGCGGGTGCAGGGTCTTTTCCAGCCGTCGGGAAATGGAGTTCAGGCAGTCGCGGTCAGGGGGAGCCTCGGGATTCCCTCTGCAGGCGTCGCTGTGGGGGCTCAGGGGGGACAACTTTGGTTACTCACGGTCTCGGAGTCGCCGGAGGGTCCTCCCTGAGGTGTTGGTTCTCCACCAGTCGAGTCGGGGTCGCCGGGTGCAGTGTTGCAAGTCTCACGCTTCTTGCGGGGAGTTGCAGGGGTCTTTAAGTCTGCTCCTTGTAACAAAGTTGCAGTTCTTTCGGAGCAGTGCCGCTGTCCTCTGGAGTTTCTTGTCTTTCTTGAAGCAGGGCAGTCCTCAGAGGATTCAGAGGTCACTGGTCCCTTGGAAAGCGTCGCTGGAGCAGGGTTCTTTGGAAGGCAGGAGACAGGCCGGTAGGACTGGGGCCAAAGCAGTTGGTGTCTTCTGGTCTTCCTCTGCAGGGGTTTTTCAGCTCAGCAGTCTTCTTCTTCTTGTAGTTTCAGGAATCTAAATTCTTAGGTTCAGGGGAGCCCTTAAATACTAAATTTAAGGGCGTGTTTAGGTCTGGGGGGTTAGTAGCCAATGGCTACTAGCCCTGAGGGTGGGTACACCCTCTTTGTGCCTCCTCCCAAGGGGAGGGGGTCACATCCCTAATCCTATTGGGGAATCCTCCATCTGCAAGATGGAGGATTTCTAAAAGTTAGAGTCACTTCAGCTCAGGACACCTTAGGGGCTGTCCTGACTGGCCAGTGACTCCTCCTTGTTATTCTCATTATTTCCTCCGGCCTTGCCGCCAAAAGTGGGGGGCCGTGGCCGGAGGGGGCGGGCAACTCCACTAGCTGGAGTGTCCTGCGGTGCTGGCACAAAGGGGTGAGCCTTTGAGGCTCACCGCCAGGTGTGACAGCTCCTGCCTGGGGGAGGTGTTAGCATCTCCACCCAGTGCAGGCTTTGTTACTGGCCTCAGAGTGACAAAGGCACTCTCCCCATGGGGCCAGCAACATGTCTCGGTTGTGGCAGGCTGCTGGAACCAGTCAGCCTACACAGATAGTCGGTTAAGGTTTCAGGGGGCACCTCTAAGGTGCCCTCTGGGGTGTATTTCACAATAAAATGTACACTGGCATCAGTGTGCATTTATTGTGCTGTGAAGTTTGATACCAAACTTCCCAGTTTTCAGTGTAGCCATTATGGTGCTGTGGAGTCCGTGTTTGACAGACTCCCAGACCATATACTCTTATGGCTACCCTGCACTTACAATGTCTAAGGTTTGGCTTAGACACTGTAGGGGCACAGTACTCATGTACTGGTGCCCTGACCTATGGTATAGTGCACCCTGCCTTAGGGCTGTAAGGCCTACTAGAGGGGTGACTTATCTATACTGCATAGGCAGTGTGAGGTTGGCATGGCACCCTGAGGGGAGTGCCATGTCGACTTACTCGTTTTGTTCTCACCAGCACACACAAGCTGGTAAGCAGTGTGTCTGTGCTGAGTGAGGGGTCCCCAGGGTGGCATAAGATATGCTGCAGCCCTTAGAGACCTTCCCTGGCATCAGGGCCCTTGGTACCAGGGGTACCAGTTACAAGGGACTTACCTGGATGCCAGGGTGTGCCAATTGTGGAATCAAAAGTACAGGTTAGGGAAAGAACACTGGTGCTGGGGCCTGGTCAGCAGGCCTCAGCACACTTTCAATTCAAAACATAGCATCAGCAAAGGCAAAAAGTCAGGGGGTAACCATGCCAAGGAGGCATTTCCTTACACAACCCCCCCCCAAACGAAAGAGGATGAGACTAACCTTTCCCAAGAGAGTCTTCATTTTCTAAGTGGAAGAACCTGGAAAGGCCATCTGCATTGGCACGGGCAGTCCCAGGTCTGTGTTCCACTATAAAGTCCATTCCCTGTAGGGAGATGGACCACCTCAACAGTTTTGGATTTTCACCTTTCATTTGCATCAGCCATCTGAGAGGTCTGTGGTCAGTCTGAACTAAGGAGTGAGTACCAAAGAGGTATGGTCTCAGCTTCTTCAGGGACCAAACCACAGCAAAGGCCTCCCTCTCAATGGCACTCCAACGCTGCTCCCTGGGGAGTAACCTCCTGCTAATGAAAGCAACAGGCTGGTCAAGGCCATCATCATTTGTTTGGGACAAAACTGCCCCTATCCCATGTTCAGAGGCATCTGTTTGCACAATGAACTGCTTGGAGTAACCTGGAGCTTTTAGAACTGGTGCTGTGCAAATAGCTTGTTCAGGGTGTCAAAGGCCTGTTGGCATTCTACAGTCCAGTTTACTTTCTTGGGCCTTTTCTTGGAGGTGAGTTGTGTGAGGGCTGTCACAATGGATCCATATCCCTTCACAAACCTCCTATAGTACCCAGTCAAGCCAAGGAATGCCCTGACTTGGGTCTGGGTTTTTGGAGCTGCCCAGTCCAGAATAGTCTGGATCTTAGGCTGGAGTGGCTGAACTTGGCCTCCACCTACAAGGTGTCCCAAGTAAACCACAGTTCCCTACCCTATCTGGCATTTGGATGCCTTGATAGAGAGGCCTGCAGATTGCAGAGCCTTCAAAACCTTCTTCAGGTGGACCAGGTGATCCTGCCAGTTGGAGCTAAAGACAGCAATATCGTCAAGATAGGCTGCACTGAAGGACTCCAAGCCAGCATGGACTTGATTCACCAACCTTTGGAAGGTGGCAGGGGCATTCTTTAAACCAAAGGGCATAACAGTGAACTGATAATGCCCATCAGGTGTGGAGAATGCTGTCTTTTCTTTTGCTCCAGGGGCCATTTTGATTTGCCAGTAGCCTGCTGTTAAGTCAAAGGTACTTAAGAATTTGGCAGCCCCTAATTTATCAATCAGCTCATCAGCTCTAGGAATGGGATGGGCATCTGTCTTGGTGACAGAGTTAAGTCCTCTGTAGTCCACACAAAACCTCATCTCTCTCTTTCCTTCTTTGGTGTGAGGTTTGGGGACTAAGACCACTGGGCTAGCCCAGAGGCTGTCAGAGTACTCAATTACTCCCAATTCCAGCATCTTGTGGACTTCCACCTTGATGCTTTCCTTAACTTGATCAGACTGTCTGAAGATTTTGTTTTTGACAGGCATGCTGTCTCCTGTGTCCACATCATGGGTACACAGGTGTGTCTGACCAGGGGTTAGGGAAAAGAGCTCAGCAAACTGTTGTAGGACCTTCCTACAGTCAGCTTGCTGTTGGCCAGAGAGGGTGTCTGAATAGATCACTCCATCCACTGAGCCATCTTTAGGGTCTGATGAGAGGAGATCAGGGAGAGGCTCACTCTCAGCTTCCTGGTCCTCATCTGTTACCATCAACAGATTCACATCAGCCCTGTCATGGAAGAGTTTTAGGCGGTTTACATGGATCACCCTCTTGGGGCTCCTGCTTGTGCCTAGGTCCACCAGGTAGGTGACCTGACTCTTCTTTTCCAGGATTGGGTAAGGGCCACTCCATTTGTCCTGAAGTGCCCTGGGAGCCACAGGCTCCAAAACCCATACTTTCTGCCCTGGTTGAAATTCAACCAGTGCAGCCTTTTGGTCTTACCAACACTTCTGGAGCTGTTGGCTGGCCTCAAGGTTTTTGCTTGCCTTTTCCATGTACTCTGCCATCCTTGAGCGAAGGCCAAGTACATAGTCCACTATGTCTTGTTTAGGCTCATGAAGAGGTCTCTCCCAGCCTTCTTTCACAAGAGCTAGTGGTCCCCTTACAGGGTGGCCAAACAGAAGTTCAAAGGGTGAGAACCCTACTCCCTTCTGAGGCACCTCTCTGTAAGCGAAAAGCAGACATGGCAGGAGGACATCCCATCTCCTTTTGAGTTTTTCTGGGAGCCCCATGATCATGCCCTTTAATGTCTTGTTGAATCTCTCAACAAGGCCATTAGTTTGTGGATGATATGGTGTAGTGAATTTATAAGTCACTCCACATTCATTCCACATGTGTTTTAGGTATGCTGACATGAAGTTGGTACCTCTGTCAGACACCACCTCCTTAGGGAAGCCCACTCTGGTAAAGATACCAATGAGGGCCTTGGCTACTGCAGGGGCAGTAGTCGACCTAAGGGGAATAGCTTCAGGATACCTAGTAGCATGATCCACTACTACTAGGATGTACATATTTCCTGAGGCTGTGGGAGGTTCCAGTGGACCCACTATGTCCACACCCACTCTTTCAAAGGGGACCCCCACCACTGGAAGTGGAATGAGGGGGGCCTTTGGATGTCCACCTGTCTTACCACTGGCTTGACAGGTGGGACAGGAGGTGCAAAACTCCTTAACCTTCTGGGACATGTTGGGCCAGTAGAAGTGGTTGACTAACCTCTCCCACGTCTTGGTTTGTCCCAAATGCCCAGCAAGGGGAATATCATGGGCTAAGGTCAGAATAAACTCTCTGAACCCCTGAGGCACTACCACTCTCCTAGTGGCACCAGGTTTGGGATCTCTTGCCTCAGTGTACAGGAGTCCATCTTCCCAATAGACCCTATGGGTTCCATTTTTCTTGCCTTTGGACTCTTCAGCAGCTTGCTGCCTAAGGCCTTCAAGAGAGGGACAGGTTTCTTGTCCCTTACACAACTCTTCCCTTGAGGGTCCCCCTGGGCCCAAGAGCTCAACCTGATAAGGTTCCAGCTCCATAGGCTCAGTTCCCTCAGAGGGCAGAACTTCTTCCTGAGAAGAGAGGCTCTCTTTTTCTTGTTGTGTTGCAGCTGGTTTCCCAGCTGACTTTCCTTTTCTCTTGGTAGGCTGGGCCTTTCTTCCAGACTCCAGCTCTACTTTTTCACCCTCTGCCTTGCACTGTGCCCTTGTTTTGACACACACCAGTTCAGGGATACCCAGCATGGCTGCATGGGTTTTCAGTTCTACCTCAGCCCATGCTGAGGACTCCAGGTCATTTCCAAGCAAACAGTCTACTGGGATATTTGAGGAGACCACCCACCTGTTTCAGGCCATTGACCCCTCCCCACTCTAAAGTTACCAGAGCCATGGGATGTACTTTAGTCTGATTGTCAGCGTTGGTGACTGGATAAGTTTGTCCAGCCAGGTATTGGCCAGGGGAAACCAGTTTCTCTGTCACCATAGTGACACTGGCACCTGTATCCCTCAGGCCCTCTACACTTGTCCCATTAATTAAGAGCTGCTGCCTGTATTTTTGCATGTTAGGGGGCCAGGCAGCCAGTGTGGCTAAATCCACCCCACCCTCAGAGACTAATGTAGCTTCAGTGTGACACCTGATTTGCTCTGGGCACACTGTTGATCCCACTTGGAGACTGGCCATTCCAGTTTTAGCTGGAGTGGAGTTAGAAGTGGTATCTTTCTTGGGACAGGCCTTGTCTCCAGTTTGGTGTCCAGACTGACTACAGCTACGACACCAGGCCTTTTTGGGATCAAAGTTTTTACCCTTGTACCCAGAATTGTTTTGTGAAGAGGCTCTGGGCCCACCCTTCTGTGCAGGTTTTTGGGGGCCTGTAGAAGACTCTTTACTATTTTTGTTTTTGGCTGTCTCACCACCTTTCCCCTGGGGAGGTTTTGTGACCCCTTTCTTTTGGTCACCCCCTGTGGAAGTTTTGGACACCCTAGTCTTGACCGAATGGTCCGCCTTCTTTCCCAATTCTTGGGGAGAAATTGGTCCTAGGTCTACCAGATGCTGATGCAGTTTATCATTGAAACAATTACTTAATAGGTGTTCTTTCACAAATAAATTGTACAGCCCATCATAATTACTTACACCACTGCCTTGAATCCAACCATCTAGTGTTTTTACTGAGTAGTCTACAAAGTCATCCCAGGTCTGGCTCGAGGATTTTTGAGCCCCCCTGAATCTAATCCTATACTCCTCAGTGGAGAATCCAAAGCCCTCAATCAGGGTACCCTTCATGAGGTCATAAGATTCTGCATCTTTTCCAGAGAGTGTGAGGAGTCTATCCCTACACTTTCCTGTGAACATTTCCCATAGGAGAGCACCCCAGTGAGATTTGTTCACTTTTCTGGTTACACAAGTCCTCTCAAAAGCTGTGAACCATTTGGTGATGTCATCACCATCTTCATATTTAGTTACAATCCCTTTAGGGATTTTCAACATGTCAGGAGAATCTCTGACCCTATTTATGTTGCTGCCACCATTGATGGGTCCTAGGCCCATCTCTTGTCTTTCCCTTTCTATGGCTAGGATCTGTCTTTCCAAAGCCAATCTTTTGGCCATCCTGGCTAACTGGATGTCCTCTTCACTGGAGTTATCCTCAGTGATTTCAGAGAGGTTGGTCCCTCCTGTGAGGGAGCCAGCATCTCTGACTATTATGCTTGGAGTCAGGGCTTGAGAGGCCCTGTCTTCCCTAGATAGGACTGGTAGGGGGGAATCACCCTCCAAGTCACTATCATCATCCTCTGTGTTGCCATCCTCAGAGGGGTTGGCTCTTTCAAACTCTGCCAAAAGCTCCTGGAGCTGTAGTTTGGAAGGTCTGGGGCCCATTACTATTTTCTTTAGTGTAAAGAGTGACCTTAGCTCCCTCATCTTAAGATGGAGGTAAGGTGTGGTGTCGAGTTCCACCACATTCATCTCTGCACTAGACATTATGCTTCTAAAAGTTGGAATACTTTTTAAGAATCTAAAACTAGTTCTAGGTTCTAATTCAAACTTTTACCAAACTTAAACTCTAAAAGGAAATGCTAACAGGGACTAACACAAGGCCCTAGCAGGACTTTTAAGAATTTAGAAAAATTTCAAATTGCAAAAAATCAAGTTCTAATGACAATTTTTGGAATTTGTCGTGTGATCAGGTATTGGCTGAGTAGTCTAGCAAATGCAAAGTCTTGTACCCCACCGCTGATCCACCAATGTAAGAAGTTGGCTCTGTATGCACTATTTCAAAGTAAGGAATAATATGCACAGAGTCCAAGGGTTCCCCTTAGAGGTAAGATAGTGGCAAAAAGAGATAATACTAATGCTCTATTTTGTGGTAGTGTGGTCGAGCAGTAGGCTTATCAAAGGAGTAGTGTTAAGCATTTGTTGTACATACACATAGGCAATAAATGAGGAACACACACTCAGAGACAAATCCAGCCAATAGGTTTTGTTATAGAAAAATATATTTTCTTAGTTTATTTTAAGAACCACAGGTTCAAATTCTACATGTAATATCTCATTTGAAAGGTATTGCAGGTATTAGGAACTTTGAATCATTACATTAGCATGTATACTTTTTACATAAAACACAATAAGCTGTTTTAAAAGTGGACACAGTGCAATTTTCACAGTTCCTGGGGGAGGTAAGTTTTTGTTAGTTTTGTCAGGTAAGTAAATCACTTACAAGTCTCAGGTTTGGGTCCAAGGTAGCCCACCGTTGGGGGTTCAGAGCAACCCCAAAGTTACCACACCAGCAGCTCAGGGCCGGTCAGGTGCAGAGGTCAAAGAGGTGCCCAAAACGCATAGGCTTCAATGGAGAGAAGGGGGTGCCCCGGTTCCGGTCTGCCAGCAGGTAAGTACCCGCGTCTTCGGAGGGCTGACCAGGGGGGTTTTGAAGGGCACCGGGGGGGACACAAGTCCACATAGAAAGTACACCCTCAGCAGCGCGGGGGCGGCCGGGTGCAGTGTGCAAACAAGCGTCGGGTTCTCTGTAGATTTCAATGAGAGATCAAGGGATCTCTTCAGCGGTGCAGGCAGGCAAGGGGGGGCTCCTCGGGGTAGCCACCACCTGGGCAAGGGAGAGGGCCTCCTGGGGGTCACTCCTGCACAGGAGTTCCGTTCCTTTAGGTGCTGGGGGCTGCGGGTGCAGGGTCTTTTCCAGCCGTCGGGAAATGGAGTTCAGGCAGTCGCGGTCAGGGGGAGCCTCGGGATTCCCTCTTCAGGCGTCGCTGTGGGGGCTCAGTGGGGACAACTTTGGTTACTCACGGTCTCGGAGTCGCCGGAGGGTCCTCCCTGAGGTGTTGGTTCTCCACCAGTCGAGTCGGGGTCGCCGGGTGCAGTGTTGCAAGTCTCACGCTTCTTGCGGGGAGTTGCAGGGGTCTTTAAGTCTGCTCCTTGTAACAAAGTTGCAGTTCTTTCGGAGCAGTGCCGCTGTCCTCGGGAGTTTCTTGTCTTTCTTGAAGCAGGGCAGTCCTCAGAGGATTCAGAGGTCGCTGGCCCCTTGGAAAGCGTCGCTGGAGCAGGGTTCTTTGGAAGGCAGGAGACAGGCCGGTAGGACTGGGTCCAAAGCAGTTGGTGTCTCCGTCTTCTCTGCAGGGTTTTTCAGCTCAGCAGTCTTCTTCTTCTTGTAGTTTCAGGAATCTGAGTTCCTAGGTTCAGGGGAGCCCTTAAATACTAAATTTAAGGGCGTGTTTTAGGTCTGGGGGGTTAGTAGCCAATGGCTACTAGCCCTGAGGGTGGGTACACCCTCTTTGTGCCTCCTCCCAAGGGGAGGGGGTCAAATCCCTAATCCTATTGGGGAATCCTCCATCTGCAAGATGGAGGATTTCTAAAAGTTAGAGTCACTTCAGCTCAGGACACCTTAGGGGCTGTCCTGACTGGCCAGTGACTCCTCCTTGTTATTCTCATTATTTCCTCCGGCCTTGCCGCCAAAAGTGGGGGGCCGTGGCCGGAGGGGGCGGGCAACTCCACTAGCTGGAGTGTCCTGCGGTGCTGGCACAAAGGGGTGAGGTCAATATACTGCTCAGTAGTCAGGGCCATGGTCATGGGCCTAGTGCACGGTGCTGCCTGTTGGGTGTGTCTGCTGGGTAGGTGTATGTCTGGCCATTGTGTATCAGCATTCAGCTACTTACAAGTGTCTCTCCTGTTTTGTCTCCTCATCCCTGTTCTCTTTTGTGTGTCTGTGTAAGGAAATGCCTCCTTGGCATGGTTACCCCCTGACTTTTTGCCTTTGCTGATGCTATGTTTTGATTTGAAAGTGTGCTGAGGCCTGCTAACCAGGCCCCAGCACCAGTGTTCTTTCCCTAACCTGTACTTTTGTTTTCACAATTGGCACACCCTGGCATCCAGGTAAGTCCCTTGTAACGGGTACCCCTGGTACCAAGGGCCCTGATGCCAGGGAAGGTCTCTTAGGGCTGCAGCATATCTTATGCCACCCTGGGGACCCCTCACTCAGCACAGATACACTGCTTGCCAGCTTGTGTGGGCTGGTGAGGACAAAACGAGTAAGTCGACATGGCACTCCCCTCAGGGTGCCATGCCAACCTCACACTGCCTATGCAGTATAGATAAGTGACCCCTCTAGCAGGCCTTACAGCCCTAAGGCAGGGTGTACTATACCATAGGTGAGGGCACCAGTGCATGAGCACTGTGCCCCTACAGTGTCTAAGCCAAACCTTAGACATTGTAAGTGCAGGGTAGCCATAAGAGTATATGGTCTGGGAGTCTGTCAAGCACGAACTCCACAGCACCATAATGGCTACACTGAAAACTGGGAAGTTTGGTATCAAACTTCTCAGCACAATAAATGCACACTGATGCCAGTGTACATTTTATTGTAACATACACCCCAGAGGGCACCTTAGAGGTGCCCCCTGAAACCTTAACCAACTACCTGTGTAGGCTGACTGGTTTTAGCAGCCTGCCACACTCGAGACATGTTGCTGGCCACATGGGGAGAGTGCCTTTGTCACTCTGTGGCTAGTAACAAAGCCTGCACTGGGTGGAGATCCTTATCACCTCCCCCTTGCAGGAGCTGTAACACCTGGCTGTGAGCCTCAAAGGCTCACCCCCTTTGTTACAGCACCACAGGGCACTCCAGCTAGTGGAGTTGCCCGCCCCCTCCGGCCACGGCCACACTTTTGGCGGCAAGGCCAGAGGAAATAATGAGAATAACAAGGAGGAGTCACTGGCCAGTCAGGACAGCCCCTAAGGTGTCCTGAGCTGAGGTGACTCTAACTTTTAGAAATCCTCCATCTCGCAGATGGAGGATTCCCCCAATAGGGATAGGAATGTGACCCCCTCCCCTTGGGAGGCGGCACAAAGAGGGTGTACCCACCCTCAGGGCTAGTAGCCATTGGCTACTAACTCCCCAGACCTAAAACACGCCCTTAAATTTAGTATTTAAGGGCTCCCCTGAACCTAGGAACTCAGATTCCTGCAACCTAAGAAGAAGAGGACTGCTGAGCTGAAAAACCCTGCAGAGAAGACGGAGACACCAACTGCTTTGGCCCCAGCTCTACCGGCCTGTCTCCCCACTTCGAAAAGACACTGCTCCAGCGACGCTTTCCCCAGGACCAGCGACCTCTGAATCCTCAGAGGACTGCCCTGCTCTAGAAGGACCAAGAAACTCTAGAGAACAGCGGCCCTGTTCACCCAAGACTGCAACTTTGTTTCCAAAGGAGCAACTTTAAAACGACTGCGTTTCCCGCCAGAAGCGTGAGACTTGCAACTCTGCACCCGACGCCCCCGGCTCGACTTGTGGAGAAACAACACTTCAGGGAGGACTCCCCGGCGACTCCGAGACTGTGAGTAACCAAAGTTGTCCCCCCTGAGCCCCCACAGCGATGCCTGCAGAGGGAATCCCGAGTCTCCCCCTTACAGCGACTGCCTGACTCCCAGATCCCGACGCCTGGAAAAGACCCTGCACACGCAGCCCCCAGGACCTGAAAGATCGGAACTCCAGTGCAGGAGTGACCCCAAGGAGGCCCTCTCCCTTGCCCAGGTGGTGGCTACCCCGGGGAGCCCCCCCCCTTGCCTGCCTGCATCGCTGAAGAGACCCCTTGGTCTCCCATTGATTCCAATTGAAAACCCAACGTGTGTTTGCACACTGCACCCGGCCGCCCCGTGCTGCTGAGGGTGTACTTTCTGTGCTAACTTGTGTCCCGCCCGGTGCCCTACAAAACCCCCCTGGTCTGCCCTCCGAAGACGCGGGTACTTACCTGCTGGCAGACTGGAACCGGAGCACCCCCTTCTCCATTGAAGCCTATGCGTTTTGGGCACCACTTTGAACTCTGCACCTGACCGGCCCTGAGCTGAATGAGAAAAGATAATTTTCTATACAAAAACCTATTGGCCTGGAATTGTCTCTGAGTGTGTGTTCCTCATTTATTGCCTGTGTGTATGTACAACAAATGCTTAACACTACTCCTTTGATAAGCCTACTGCTCGACTACACTACCACAAAATAGAGCATTAGTATTATCTCTTTTTGCCACTATCTTACCCCTAAGGGGAACCCTTGGACTCTGTGCATACTATTCCTTACTTTGAAATAGTGCATACAGAGCCAACTTCCTACAATTGCAGACTCACACGTGCAACTATTCAGGACCTATGTGCATTACTGGATCCTGGACTGACTCCCGGAAATCTTAATCAGCATGCCATTCCAACTGAGGTGCAGGTGCTCTCCGCACTCCATTTCCTGGCCACAGGCTCCTTTCAAGTGACAGTGGGGATGGGTGCTGGTTTTTCACAGCCAATGTTCAGCCAGGTACTTACAAGATTTCTAAATGCATTTGTACAACATCTGCAATCCTATGTGCGATTCCCCCAAAGTGCTGAGCTCCCAGCCATCAGTCAGACTTCTATGCCTTTGCAACCATTCCCCATGTTATTGGTGCCATCGATGGCACCCACATACCCATCATCCCCCCAAGAGTGAGTGAACAGGTGTACAGAAACAGGAAGAACTTTCACTCCATGAACATCCAATTGGTATGTACAGCAGACCAGTACATATCCCATGTGAATGCCTTGTTTCCTGGTTCAGTCCATGATTCATTTGTTTTGAGGAACAGTAGTGTGCCACAAAAGATGGAACAACTCCAAGAGGACAGAGGGTGGATCATAGGTAAGTGTGCCTGTCACTAACTGACACATTGCTGAAAAACAGCCTGTCAGACTAAGGACATTCCAATGATGACTCTGTATTGACCATTTCTCTAGGTGATTCTGGCGATCCAAACTTGCGTTGGCTCCTGACACCAGTGAGGAATCCCAGGACGGATGCAGAGAGGAAATACAATGAGGCCCATGGACGTACTAGGAGGGTGATCGAGCGTACTATAGGTCTCCTGAAGGCTAGATTTTGGTGCCTACATATCTCTTGGGGTTCCCTGGCCTATGGGCCTGATAAGGTGTGTAGGATAGTGGTGGACTGCAGCATGCTGCGCAACGTGGCAGTGAGACATTCAATCCCCCTTCTGGAGGTGGAGGGTAGGTCCTGATCTGTTACCTCAGAGAGGTGAGGAGAGTGATGGTGAGGATGAGGAAGGGGAAGATGTAAATTCCAGAAACCAACTGATACAACTCTACTTCCAATAACTGTCTGGGACTTCAGCCTGTATATGTGGTTAGCGACTGATACTGTAAGTGTGCCATGTCTACTAGGGGGAATTGGTCATGATATGCGAGTCATGGACCTCTTCAGCATGGTTCAGACAGACAACATAAGCATTCCCTTCTTGACTTTTTAGAAACACACTGTACCAGCAGCATGCACAATTTGACAATAACGTTTATCCCTGCATGTTGCATCATTACTCCACTTTGTTCAACATTGAAGAAAGGGGACAGTGTTAAAGGTGAGATATATGTTGTTATTGGTGGAATACAGTGAAATGTGCTAAGTACAGTGATGGAAGTCGTTATGGTTGGTTGTCCTCAAAACCAACTTGGTGGCAGGCCTGTTTGATTTCATAGGTGGGTCCTATTTGTAGTTCTGTTTATCATTTAGCCCTCAGCTAAGTGCAGTTTATGAATGGGTGTGTTGGTTGCTTGGCAGTAGCAGCAGTGTCAATTGTTGGTAGGGGGCTTGTTCTTTGCTGGGTTTCCAGTGCCATATCTTGCCTGAGGCTACGTTTGGGTGCCTGCTGTGAACCTACTTGGGGTGACATGGTCAGCCCTTGTGATTCCTGGGAGGGTTTTTCCTGTGCTGTTTCAGCTGCTTGGGACAACTGTTGCTGTTTGTCCAGGGCTGTTGTGGGGGCCTCTTGTCCGGTGTGGGTGTCTGAGGGTTTGTTGACCAACTGCAGCAGTGCTCCAGCAATGGTGGCCATTGTGACATTGTGTTCTTTCCACTGCTCCATGGCCTGTTGGTGGTGTTCCAGCTGCATCCTCTGACTTTGCTCCAGGGTGGTTACAATCTGTGCCAACCTGTCTTGGGTATGTTGGTATGCCCCCAATACCTCTGCAGTGACGTCCTGGGCTGCTGCATCTATCCGGTGCCCTACCCCCTGACCCACTGGGGCACTTGAACTTGCCCTGGCCTCCTGTGCCTGTGTCCCCTGCGCAGGCCTGGACGTGCCACTAGTACTGGGGCCCTCGTCTTCCTCCATGTTGGGGGTGGAAGACTGTGGCCTCTGTTGCTGTGTTCCACCTGTTTGTGCCCTGGGTCCACTGGTGTGGGCACTCCTTCCCTGGCCTGCTGGTATTGACTGTGTGTTAGGGGTGACAGTGTTTTCCTGGTGGGGGGGCTGCTTCATTGTGAGCATCCAGGGCTGTGTGAAGGGCCTGCCTGCTCATAGGGTGTCCAGGGATCCATCACCAGTGTCCTTTGATGTGCCTCTGTTTCCCTGGAATGCTGTGGCACTCCTTGTCCCCTCCATTAGGGTTGCATGGGTGGTGGTGCCTGATGGGGACATAGAAGTGTTTGTTACATATGCAGGAGGGTCTGAGGTGGGCAGTACTGTACAATTTAGTGCTGGTGTGCCTTTCAGTGGCCTTCAGGGGTGCCTTTGTGAGGTGGACATAGCATCTGGTGGCAGTGGTGGCGTTACATTGTGGTGGGGTTATTATTCCATTGTGGGAACATGAAGGGGTCGGTGGCTGTGCACAGCGGGAGTGATGTGGGCCTGGTAGTGATTTGTGGGTGATGCAGGGTGGTGGATGTGGTGGGTAATGGCTGGGAGGGGTGTGGGTCTAGGTGGGTGTGGGTCGGGTGGGATGGTGCATGCATTACAGGTATGGTGTATATGGGGTAAATGTAGACGACTTACCCGAGTCCATTCCTCCAGTGAGTCCAGTGAGTCTGGGTATAGGATGGCAAGTACCTTCTCCTCCCAGTTGGTGTAGTCGGGTGGTGTTGGTGGCGGCCCTCCCCCAGTCTTCTGCTCTGCGATGTGGTGCCTTGATGCCTTGATGCCATGGCCCGGACCTTCCCCTGCAGGTCGTTCCATCTCTTGCGGATGTCGTCCCTGGTGCGTGGGTGGTGTCCCACTGCATTCACCCTGTTGACGATGGTCTGCCACAGCTCCATTTTCTGGGCGATGGGTGTGTGCTGCACCTCGGAGCCGAATATTTGTGGCTCCACTTTTAGGATCTCATCCACCATGGTCCTTAGCTCCCTTTCGGTGAAGCTTGGATTTTTTGGGGGGGACATGGTGAGGGTAGTGGATGGTGTCGGGACTGGGGGCGGTGTTTGGGTGCTCCTGTGTAGGTCGCTATGCATGTCCTGTCTGCTGGCGTTCTCTGCCTGGCTCTGGTGCTCTGGTGCTCTCCGTCTTCTAATCCTGGTTTCCTTGCAAGGGATTGTGGGGTGTGTCTGGGGTTGTTTTATGGTGTTCTGGAGGTGTGTCAGGATGTGTGGGTGCTAAGCCTAGCCAATGTGTGCAGTTGTTGCTGTTGGGCCCACTTGCCGCCAATGGTCGTCCGGCCTCCACTGTCCTCCGAGGTGATTTGTGCATCTTTATTTGGAGGGCGGGATGTGGGTGTGCTTGGCAGTGGCGGGGTGGGGTGGGCTGTGATTCCCGCCGACAGGGTCCTGGCGGGGAGTGGTGGTGTGGGAATGTTTGTCGGTGTTGGGTTTTTTGTTCATTATATGGCGGGTTTCCATTCGCCGCCGCCGTCGGGATTCTGTTCACCGCCGCCACGGCGGTCAGCGGTTTTTACCGCCATGTTCATAATGACCGCCTATCTCTCACTTTGAGATAGTATATACAGATCCAACTTCCTACACTGGTGGATCAGTGGTGGGGTCTAAGACTTTGCATTTGCTCAGCTGCTCAGCCAATACCTGGTCACACGATAAAATTCCTAAAATTGCTCTTAGAAATAGATTTTTGCAATTCGACTATTTTTCAAAATTTTTAAAAGTCCTGCTAGGGCCTTGTGTAAGTCCCTGTTAGCATTTCTTTTGAAGTTTAAAAGTTTGTAAAACTGAGGATTTAAGTTCTAGAAGTAGTTTTTAGATTCTTAAAAAGTAATCCCAACTTTTAGAGTTATAATGAGTCAAACAGATGAGACAGTGATGGAACTCAACCTCACCCCTTACCTGCATCTAGGGATTTCAGAGTTAAGGTCTCTCTGTAAGATAAAAAAGATAAAAACTTGGTCCAACCCTACAAAGGCAAAGCTCCAGGAGCTCTTGGAAGAGTTCACAAGGGACCACCCCTCTGATATGGAGGATACTCCTTTAGATGGGGAAATTAGTGAACAGGAGGAAGAACTCCCCCCTCCTGTCCTAAACAGGGCTCCTAGAACCCTGTCCCCAAAAATCATAGTCAGAGAGCCTGGTTCTTCCACAGGAAAGTCCAGTGCCTCTGTAAGCATTGAGGGCAGCCAAGAGATTGGCTTTGGAGAAGCAGCTCCTAGCCATAGAAAGGGAAAGAAAAGAAATGGGTTTAACTCCCATAAATGGTGGCAGCAACTTAAATAGGGTCAGAGAGAATACTGACATCCAAAAAATCCCCAAAGGGATTGTAACCAAATATGAAGAAGGTGATGACATCACCAAGTGGTTCACAGCTTTTGAGAGGGCTTGTGCAACTAGAAAAGTAAACAGATCTCATTGGGGAGCTCTCCTTTGGGAAATGTTCACTGTAAAGTGTAGGGATATACTCCTCACACTCTCTGGTAAAGATGCAGAATCCTATGATCTCATGAAGGCTACCCTGATTGAGGGCTTTGGATTCTCAACTGAGGGGTATAGGATTAGATTCGGGGGGGCTCACAAAACCTTGAGCCAGACCTCGGTTGATTTTGTAGACTACTCAGTGAAAACACTGGATGGTTGGGTAACTGGATATGAAGTGCATGACTATGATGGGCTTTATAATTTGTTTATGAAAGAACACATTTTAAGTAACTGCTTCTCTGAAACGTTGCATCATTATCTGGTAGACCTAGGTCCAATTTCTCCCCAAGAATTGGGAAAGAAGGCAGACTACTGGGTCAAGACCAGGGTAACCAAAACTTCTACTGGGGGTGACCAGAAGAAAGGTGTTACAAAGCCTCCTCAGGAGAAAGTGGGTGACACTAGAAATAAAGAAAAATAGTCCTCTGTAGGCCCCCAAAAACCAGTCTAGGTGGGTGGGCCCCAAGACACAACCCAAAACAAAGGTGGGCACCAGGGTAAGAAGTGGGATGCCACTAAGGCATGGTGCCATAACTGTAGACAAACATGGCACCACACCAAGGACACTTCTTGTCCCCAAAACAAACACAAACCCCCTAGAAAAACCCCAGAGGTGACCAATGTAGCCACTGGGGATGACTCCTCAGATGAGGAGGTCCTCATAGCCTTTAACTGGAAAAAGGGTCCAACAGGAGAGTTGGAGATTCCAGAGGGAAGTATACACTTTCACCACCTACTGGTGAATGGAATCCCAGCCACTGCCCTGAGGAGACTTGTGCCAGTCACACTATTGTGCATGTCCGGCTGGTGCTCTCAAACCAGTACATCCCAGTTTAGACTGCCAGAACAAGGGTTAGCCCAGACAAGATCACTAATAGGCCTGTGGCTTTAGTGCCCCTAGAAGTGGGAGGGACTTTTAGCTGGAGAAGGGTGATAGTCCGTACAGACCTCCCCCTTGATTGTCTCCTTAGAACTTACCACCCAGAGGTTGGTCAGGGCCCAAGAGAGGAACTGGTCCAGTGCCAGTCCTCTCCCAAGGATTCTGGAGGTGCTGCCCCTGCAGTAACTGCAAGTAGGCCCCAGCAGAAAAAGAAAACAGTGCAGGAAAGGTGGACAACCTTTAGCTAAGGTTCCAGCAAGCCATTGAGATTATGCTCCTGTGGGGGAGAACTTCAAAAGTGGCTGTGGTAAAGTCCAGCCTGACCCACAAGAAGTCCTGACTAGTTAGGCAACTGTTAAGCATGAGTGGGTGGCTCCTCAGCTAACAGAAGAAAGAGTGGAAGAAAGGTGTTTATTGCAAGATGTAGCAACCCCCACTCTACCACAGCAGACAGGCACCCAGAGCCCAAAGAAGCATGTAACTTAGCCCCTTCCCTTGTTGGTGAAGAGCTAAAGGTGTGGGTCTGGGCACTAACAGCTGTCAATGGCGTCTGCTGGATGTTAGTCTTTATGGCTGCAATGTCCTTGGCATGATGGTCTGAGCCCATGCCAAATAGCAAGTTAGGCCCCCTGACCCTGTTGGTCATGGTGGGGTTACTCCAGCTATGGGTAACCTCTTTGGGTAAGCTAGGGGGGACCCTCGCTAAGAAACGTTTAGCATTGGTGGATACCTCTAACCCCAGAATAGAGAGAATGGGTGAAGAAACTAAGGGCCTTGTTTATACATTTTTGGTGCAAAACCACACTAACTTTATTGCCTGTGTGTGTACAACAAATGCTTAACACTACCCTCTGATAAGCCTACTGCTCAACCACACTACCACAAAATAAAGCATTAGTATTATCTAATTGAGCCACTATCAACCTCCAAGGGAAACCCTTGGACTCTGTGCACACTATCTCTCACTTTGAGATAGTATATACAGAGCCAACTTCCTACATGTGGTCATTCATTTTTATAATTCATTTCTGCTGACAAATCCAAACAAGGACTTAAATGATCTGAAGATTTTTTGCCCGGTATATAGTGAGGTGCATCATGGTCCATATTCAGTGGTTGTTCTTGGTGATTTTAATGTGCATAAATGCCAGTTGGGATGTGTTGTTAATAATGATTAATCTTTGGATTCATCTATTGACTGCACATTTTGAACATACAATACAAGGGGAGCTACTTGAGTCTATTTTAACTGATTGTTTTTTTTTTTGTCTTAACAACGAGGGGGAAGGCCCGTTTTGCATCCTGTATAGGAAGGGGCTGTAACACAACAATTGTTTACATCCTAATGTCAGGCCATGCCCATGATAGGGCAAGAACATTTGCTGTTGAAATGAGCCTGAGTGATCATAACCCTCCTGTTGTTAAGTCAGATTGGGATGCAGGGGCAATGGAAAGCCCAGGAGAGAGGTGTGAGGGAAAGGTCCTGCTACCAAAGGATCAAGGTCACTCTATAGAGTGGGATAAAATAATTCATGAGGAGTTTCTTACTACTTTTTTTAGTTTGCATGTCTCTGATGTTAACATTTGTTTGAGCCAGGATCAGCCCGATGAGGAGGTTTTACTTGTGTTTCAATTCGTTTGTAGACCGGTGGCGTCTGATCTTTGTACACCCTTGGGTAAGAGTGTGAAGGTGGAGTGTAGGTGGTTTGATCAAAAGTGCTCTCGTGCCATAGGGACCTCAGGAAGGCCTCTGCATACAGTCCAGCGGCATGACAACAAGATTGTACCAAGGAGGAAAGTGTACAAGCAAACCCTGGCTGATAAAAAAGCAGAGATTTAAAAAACGACTTGCAGCAGGTTAGCATTTTGACCAACATCGTAAAGTTTTGGGAGGTAATGAGTTGTCCTTTTGTTAAGGCTCATGGAAGGAATCCTATGGATTGCGTAATTTCCCTTGAGGTTTGGGTTGCGCATTTTCAGAGTTTGTATGATAACCTTGGGGAGGAGACTCAGGCCCTCATTACGACTTCGGCGGATGGAAACGCCCGTCTGCCGAAGCCGTGCAGTCAGAAAACCGCCAGTGTTGTGACCTGACCGCAAGGGCTATTACAAGTTTCCCGCTGGGTTGGTGGGCAAAAACAGAGTTTTTTGCCCGCCTGCCCAGCAGGAAACAGCCCTCAACATTGATGCTGGCTCATAATAAAGGCGACGGCAATGTTGCAGTGTGCCGGGTGCAGGAACACCCGTGGCATTTTTCACTGTCTGAAAAGCAGACAGTGAAAAGCGCAACAGTGTTGGCCATGGGGGCCCCTGCACTGCTAATGCCAAGTGCATGGGCTGTGCAGGTGCGCCCTGGGCCCCCGGTGCCCAGTCTCCACCAGCTTTTACATGGCGGTTGCACCACCATGTAAAAGCCGGTGGAGAAGGGACTCGTAATCCCCAGGGGATGCTATTGTGATAATGCCCAACAGGATGGACCCTGGCCCTGGTGGGGTGCCAGCTGACTTGTTTAAAGCAGAGCCTCAGTTCTGGGCTACAATCTTCATGTTGGTAATACTGTTTGTACCCAAGAAATCCCGCAAACAAGGTCTAAAGCTGTTATTGTTTCTTTCTTTAAGAGGGGGTTAAGATCCCACCCAAAATGTTATCGGACCATTTCTCTTATAGATATGACTGTTAAGGTCATAGGTATAGTCATCCGATCTAGGTTAGTGGAGTGAAACATGGGAATGGTGGTAACCTAATTTAACATAAGGCATTTGTTGTGAACACCATAGACGAGGTCCACATGTGATAAAAATCCAGGCCACCTAAATTCACTTTTTGTAAAATGGTTAGGATGCCTCTCTAGACACCCAGAAAGTGTAAAAATGCTAGTGTTGTAAAATACTGGTGGGATTTAGTTAGTAAATTCAGTTCCTTGCTTGACTTCGTAAATGCATTCTCCGCTGTGTTTTCTCATATCCTGTGTCTACTCTCAAAGTGTAAGGCCTTTTTTTATGCTTGACCTTTTGGACACCTCATTTTCTATCATCTCAATTCTAATACATCAAGTAACAGTACAACAATATTAATCTTATAGAATTATAACGTATTTAATTAGTACTTACAAAGGAATCTTTGGGAAGGGATATTCAAGCACATATTATTAGATGAGACAAAAAGATATCCATGATCTATAAAACGTGAAAGATGAAACAATATTAAAAAACGTCAGTAGCATGGATATGAAGGTTCTCAGAGTCATTTAAACACGGGCAGGCAGCTCTT
The DNA here is from genome assembly GCF_031143425.1 of Pleurodeles waltl. NCBI lineage: Eukaryota > Metazoa > Chordata > Amphibia > Caudata > Salamandridae > Pleurodeles > Pleurodeles waltl. Next base: position 188,388,282 of record NC_090447.1, read on the forward strand.
CCAGGTCAGTAGAGGTTATGACCTACTCTCCACTGGCGAGGGCCGCCTGGTCAATTTAAAAACCCCTGCCAGGCAGACAAGGATCACTGTGCCTGCAGTGCAGTTGCTGGTGCGTGAGTTCTGCAGAATTCACTGAAGGGATTGAAGAGCGGATGGCATGTTTATTGCAACTATTAGGCAAAGTTTGTTGCTTAAAAATAAAAATAAATGGCCATTTTTTTATTCCCAGGGCTGCCACGCTGTTTGGAGATTAGTGATGGATGCTTTGGGGCAGTCTTGTTTCCGACAAGGCATGCAAGCTGATCATTGCCAAATCCTTGCAGCAGCTAGGAGCCGGAGGGAAGATGCAGATAGCTGATTGTTCACCCAGGACCTCTGTTCCACACACACTGCCATTCATGGGCCTGGCCTCTACTGCACAGGAGTCAGAAACAGAAGAAAAGAAACAGAGTTAACACAATCCAAAAGTTTTCTGTGGGAGTATTTTCACTGGTGTACAGAATGGGGGCTGCCCTCCATCAGACAAGGTGTATTATGCTGATGGAGTGGGCCATTGGTTTTGCACTGTACAAAACCTCTGATGCAGATCTAAGCACAAGCTACACTCAAGTAGATGGACCTTTGTGTCAAATTGGAACTTAACATCAACAGTTCAACAACATTTCAGTAACAGTAACACAATTTTCCCCACAAGGATGACAGAGGTTAGTAGATTTGCAAACAACGAAAGTTCATTAGAAGATTAGCAAAGTTACAAGCTCAAATCAATCAGAATAGCTGTAAGTCAGTAATCACTTAGTTACAACATGCCCTGTCCAAATACCTATTTGCAAACCCAAATTGTGATTCAGCAACAAGTTACTGAATCGCAATTTATTTTTGTACATTTAAAAATACTTTTTGGCAACTATAAATGGCCCGATTCTGTGAATCAGGGAATTTGCGATCTTCAAAAAAGCATTGTACATATGGCCCTTTGTTCCCTTTAAAAGAAATTCCCTACAGCTAAAAGTTCAAATGAGGCTGTGGAGTTTTTAAGGAGCAAGTCAAGTCTTTTAATGCAGAGCCAAATGAAGGTTCTATTAGACAAAGTAGAAATAGATTTGTTTAACTCTATGAGCAGGATAAATTAGCATGGCGTCTCAAGAGAGGAAAGGGCATCTTCTCTCGAAAGAGTTAAAAGAGGCATCTGCATCAGGAGCACTCTAAATCTGTCTAACTTAGGAATGCACCATTGAAACATACGATTTACCAAACTGTCACACATCTCACAGTTCCCAAGGGATGGTAACCAATAACATTTCAGAAGTCTGTCAATAGTGGTGTTCTCACCCCCTTTCTCAGACATCACATAAAGGAGGCTCACAGACCTTGAGAGATATGTTGTCCAGGCTTGTTCATCATGGCCAGGCCGTTCCAAACACAGGTGGAAAAGACTCATTGTATTACTTTCGGTGAAGCTCACAAGTATAAACAGGTTACATAGAAGCTAATAGATGACAATAAATTATGTCAGCTCAGCTCCTGGAACAAGAGACAAAGGGCCTGATTACGACCTTGGCAGATGGGATACTCTGAACAAACGTGACAGATATCCCGCCCGCTGTATTACAAGTTCCATTATATCATGTGGAACTTGTAAAACGGCGGGTGGGATATCTGTCACTTATGTTCTGGAGTATCCCATCCGCTAAGGTCGTAATCAGGCCCAAAGTGTGGTAATGCATGGAAGCTAAGGGCACCCTTGCATGTTTAATATTAATTATTTTAGCTGAGGTCTATATTGACTATAGATAAATGAACATGAACACTCTCCAACTATTAATGTGAGAATCAATAACTATGACCAAAATTAAGATGAAAATCACATTTCAGAGAGGCATTTATAATGGGCATTATTATAATGTGTTAAGCAAAATGACAAATAGTGGCAGTCTGTCACCAGTGCTAATACAAGGATACAGATGCATACCTTGCATGGTAGTCCCATGTAGTGACATTTAGAGATGGCAGGGGGGGCGTCACTATGACCTGATGGCTCAAAGGTGAGCAGGTAGCCAGATAGACTGTTTAATTTAGTGCAGTCAGCTGTGTCCCTTGGTGTAAATTTGATGTGTCTCACACCTCAAAATGAGCTGTGTGTTTTGCAGAGTAGGAGCCTCACCACTTTAGAGAGGCTCTCCTGCTCCACCTAACTCTAAATGATGCCCTCATTCTTTTTGCTCTGATTACAAAGTCACATTGAATTCTATTTCTACCCTATTTTCTTGAACATAATGTTCCTGCTCCTGACTCTTGTAAAATGAACCACATGTCTTCTTTAACGCTCACAGACATTAATAAAATGTTGCGGTCAGGGCCATCAGCTATGGTATGAATTGGAACTTTGCTTCACCTCCCATAGCGGTGCTGATCCAATGTCCTGATGCACCAGCCCCTGATCTAAGCTCTAAATTCCCTCATCCTGCCCTTGTCAGAGACAAATTATGTTATATTATTTTATGTTATGTTAAGCTGCCTAGTAAAGTGCATTTCACCCTGGAGGGCACTATGGTGCTGATGAGAACGCGGTGTGTGTGGGATGGTGCTGCCGTGACTGAGGCCTATTTGAAGAGCCAAGTTTTCACTTTGTTCCAGAATTCAAGGACTAAGCCGATGGCCCTAATCCAAAGGGGGAATTTGTTTCAAGCTTTGGGAGCCAGGTACACGTAAGCCCGTCCTCTGGCTCAAGCTCTTCAGATGGGGAGGCCAGTTGCAAGCAGGAGGTTGGCTGACCAGACGGGTCTGGTAGGGGTGTGGAAGCTGATGTGGATTTTCAGGCAGGAGAGACCTAGGTTATGCAGTGCTTTGTATGTGTGCATGAGTAATTTAAAAAGGACATGATTGTGGATGGGGAGCTAATGGAGGTCTTAGAGGTGAGTGGATCTGTGAGTGACAGGTGGGAGGTTGAGTGTGAGTCTGATCACTATGGGCCAGATGTAGCAACCGTTTTGCATGTCGCAAACTGTGAAAAACGCAGTTTGCGACATGCAAAATAGCCATCGCGATGCAGAGTCACATTTTGCGAGTCGGTACCGACTCGCAAAATGTGATTCCGACTCGCAAATAGGAAGGGGTGTTCCCTTCCTATTTGCGACCGCATCGCCATGCTGAGTTGCTTTGGGCCAGATGTAGCAAGAAAATATTTTGCGACTTGCAAATTGCGAGTCATACCGACTCGCAAATTGCAACTCGCAAAAGTGCATGCAGAAAGGTGTCTCAGACACCTTCTGCGACTCGCTATGGGGTCGCAAAGGCCCACCTCATAAATATTTATAAGGTGGGTCGCAAATTGCGACCTCATAGCGAGTCCCTGCACTCACAGGGATGGTGGCCTGCTGGAGACAGCAGAACTCCATGTCTGTGACTGTTTTTTTTAATAAAGCAGTTTATTTTTTTTATTGCAGCCCGTTTTCCTTAAAGGAAAACGAGTTGCAATTCAAATAAATAATGAAACCATTTGGTTTCATTTTTTCAGCGACATTCACAAAGGGGAAGGGGTCCCTTGGGGACCCCTTCCTGTTTGCGAATGCGTTACCACCCACTTCAAGTGGGTGGTAACTGCGAGTTGGTTTGCGACCGCTTTCGCGGTCACAAAGCAACTCAGCATGGCGATGCGGTCGCAAATAGGAAGGGAACACCCCTTCCTATTTGCGAGTCGGAATCACATTTTGCGAGTCGGTACCGACTCGCAAAATGTGACTCTGCATCGCCATGGCCGTTTTGCATGTCGCAAACTGCGTTTTTCGCAGTTTGCGACATGCAAAACGGTTGCTACATCTGGCCCTTTGTGACCGCGAAAGCGGTCTCAAACCAACTCGCAGTTACCACCCACTTGAAGTGGGTGGTAATGCATTTGAAAACGGGAAGGGGTCCCCATGGGACCTCTTCCCCTTTGTGAATGTCGCTGAAAATATTTTTTCAGAGCAAGCAGTGGTCCAATGGACCACTGCCTACTCTGAAAAAATTAAACCAAATGGTTTCCTTATTTTTTTGAATTGCAACTCATTTTCCTTTAAGGAAAACGGGCTGCAATTCAAAAACTTTTAACTTCTTTATTAAAAAAAGCAGTCACAGACATGGAGGTCTGCTGTCTCCAGCAGGCCACCATCCCTGTGAGTGCAGGGACTCGCTATGGGGTCGCAATTTGCGACCCACCTCATAAATATTCATGAGGTGGGTCTTTGCGACCCCATAGCGAGTCGCAGAAGGTGTCAGAGACACCTTTCTGCATGCACTTTTGCGAGTTGCAATTTGCAAGTCGGTATGACTCACAATTTGCAAGTCGCAAAATATTTTCTTGCTACATCTGGCCCTATGTTCTGAGCAATCTGGAACTGCTTGGTCAGTTGGGTAGAGATTCCAACTTAAAGTGCATTTCCATAGTCTAGCTTGGTGGGGATAAGTGTCTGGGTAATTGTTTGATGGGTGTTGAGAGGAAGCCACTAGAAGAATGTGTTGAGGATCTTGAGGGTGTGGAGGCAGGAAGAGATAATTGTGTTGACTTGGCTGGACATCGATAGTTAGTTACTGAGTATGATCCCCAGGTTCTTGGCTTGGCTGGTCTGGGAGGGAGTGGGTCCTAGTTCGGTATGGCCACCAGACTGAGAACCAGAGAGTTGTGTTTTTCCCAAAGAATACCACCTTCATCTTATACAAGTTGAGTTTTATACATTTGGATTTTGACCGATGTTGCTAGCAGAAGACTGTTTGTGAAGTATCATCCCTTGTCTTTTGAACACCAGTGGGGCTGACTTGAAAGAAAAGAAAGATATTTGACACAAGTCTTGGTGTGGAATGTCACAGAATGTGACCCAGGACTGCCCTCTAAGTGGAGACCAAGACCAGAGGTCTTTGCTCTGAAGCTGTCTGCATTAATGAACTACGGCTGCAGCCCGGGCACATTGGTTGTTCTTTCTTCACAGTGAAATGGTGAGAAATTGTAGGGCCAGAAGATCAGATTGGTGCTGGAACAGCTGTGTGGCAAATGGTGAGGGGTGTGTTGGGGTGGGATTTTCTCAGACAAGACTTAGATGTGTCAGGATGAATAATGGTCAAGTCCGTGAGGCAGACAGTGGCCTTGAGGAGGGTCTGGAGTATTTCAGTTTACCACTGCAATTCCATTTATTCCTTATCACTATCCCCTCATGGGCCTGGTTTGTGCTGCCACAACTCAGACATATGGGAAAAGAAGCACGTTCAACACAATCTAACAGAATCCCGTGGATCTGAGTGGACCCAAAGGACAAGGCCTCCGTCCACAAGAGTGGATTTTGCTAACAGAAAGATACAGACACAGTGAATGTCATGAGAGCCTGCAGGAAGGTTGAAAGGCATAACTGTGGAACACTGCTGTTTTTACCTGAGATGCACAGCTTGGTCAGTGAGTGCAGCCCTTGGTGTAGTTACTGTGAGGTCTTGCTTGTCGGACTGAATAAGCAACACTTGAATTTATTGACATTACACAGTGGTAAAGGGCCAAGAAGGGGGCACCTCCTCGTTTTCACACTGTTAGAGGAAACACGCTAGATTACCATTTGGGTTTTCTGGCATAAAGAAAGTAGTGCTCTTGAAGTCACTCTTACACCTCCAGCAACTGGTCTCCCAGAGGTGTGTACCATAGACTACATTGTCTGGAGTTGTAGAACTGTGGAAATTAGTACGATCTGTGCTGTGAAATTTACACCTTCCTCTGGAGGGAACCCCCTGGGATGTGTTGCCAGTAAATATGTACTTGATCTCCTTTCTGTGTCTACAAGAAGAGAAAAACAATATAGAGTTGTCAATAAAACACAGCAGCCTTCGGTTGCTTGGGAATTTTTGGACCCATGATGGTGAAACATCAACTGACTAAAGTAGCCCAGACAAACAAAAAGAACAACTACACAAGACCCATAGCACATCAGTGCAGTTTTTTCCAAACGTAAACTTCATATCTTATAGCTGTAGAGCTAAAGATTCCAACCTCCTCAGTTGAATATTATTTTGACAGGTATTGGGAAAACCAGGTCCACCATCGAAACATACATGGACGCAGTTGCCATGGGTCTTAACTTAATTTGTCTGGACATAGGCAAGGTGTCAGAGAGGGTGATCCTAGTGGAAACTGCAGAAGTGACTATATTGGATGAGGGGGCCAGGTCCAGGTAGAGGTGAGTGAACGTCAGGAGGGGGCCGGGAGACTTGAGACCCATGCTGAAGATGCTGAAGGGAGGTCCAGGTGCAACAGTGTTTGAATGGTTGGCTTCCTAGGATGATCAAAATGATCAAGAATAGAATTGTTCCTAGGGACATGCTTCTTGTTTGTCACAAAGGCAGTGGTGTGCCTTCCACCCCATGACTCCTTCAACCAATGATAAGTGATATTCAGTTACCAAGATATGGAAACTATCTGGATTGCAGAGGGGTAAAAACGATAATTTCTCTTTGATAACTCAACCATATAGCTTCACCCTAACTTCATGCAGGGTGTTCAATGGCAGAGATGCAACTACTATATATGCAGAAAGGATGCACATATTGAACTTTAAGTATATGAAGGTCTTTCCAGCTAAGCGAAAGGTATTATCAGATGACCAATACTTATTGGTCCTCTGTATGATAGAGAGCCAGCCGGACCGTGTTTTGAGCAAAGGTGATCAGTGAGGAGTGTGTCAGTTGCAGGAGAGTCACCCGCCAGGAGTCATCCTCCAGGGGGATTTCCTCACCTTTTCATATATTTCGATTTTCAGACTGTAATCTCAGCACAGAGATAGCATGGGCTCAACACGGGTACAATGATTGTAAATCTCCAGTCATCTGGCCAACTCTTCAGCTGTTGCTTTTGGGCTGAACAAGATGATGGTCTTGTCCATTTGTCCTCATCTCTTTCAGTGCTCTGTGCACCACCTGCATATATTTGTTTATAAAGATGTTCTTAAAGTATACTGAACACTGATATGGGGTTGAATACAGAGTAGCGAAAAGCTAGACAAACTTAAGCTAATGTACAAGGAAGATGGCATGTAGGTACCAGATGTAGAAGATTATTATTTAGCAGCAGCATTACAGTTTACTGTTTGATGGTTTTCAAAGGAATTTATTACTTATGGATGCAATACTAGTGTCTAATTTACAGAGTGCTTATTTGCCCAAAAAGTTGGAGCGGATGGGACTACCATGTGAGGATTCTGTCTCATGCATATCTTTCCAGAACACCCAGAATAGTGTCTTCATGAGGCTCTGCAGTACCCTACAGATGTTCCTCTCATCAAATGGAATATGCGTGTAGTTGAAGAGTCCCAAGGGGTTAGTAAAGACAGCCTTCTCTTGTAAAATCAATAGAAAGTCCATGTTGGCAGAAGATGTTACGGGATAGGCATCTCCTTTGGATGCTTGGACCAAGTAGCCAGTTTTAATGCAAAAGCAGCTGGAATCATCAATTTATGTGGCAAAGGCGATTGGGCAAACCCAGAAACTATAGACGATTCTGAGAATATTTCTAGGTGTCATGTTTCTAACATCACTGACTGTAATGCTGCACAGATTCTCAGAGCAGGCCAGGATGAAGTGACTGGTGTTACTTGTGTTTGCCTTATGTCTTACCTAGATTAGTATTCTGGGGATGGTAGAACATAAGAGGCCAAGGGAACCTGACACTTTTTTGGAGTTGCTGCTAGTGGAATGTCATGAGACCTACATAAATAAATTCACTAGGGAGGTCGAGAATAATATACTCCTACAAGGTGTTTGCCTTACTACTGCACTTCAACAGTATCACGTGAGTCATCTTGAAGTGTTGATTTATCTTGCTTGTGGCGTATTGTTTTAGTCTCACCTTTACTGTAATGCTTCTTTCATTAGCTTTGTCACAGAATTGATAACTGGACTTGTATTTCCAAGCCAGTTGGTCATTGACTACCATGTCAGTGTGCCACTGAGCCCTTTTCAGGCCTCTAGTCTAAGAAGAAGCTCATTGTCACAGTGTTTTACCCTCAGGAGCCTAGCTAGTAATCGAATGTGCAGTGTGACTCCCATAACTTGGGGCAACTGTTCAAAATGCTTCACTGAAGGGACATGGACACATGACAACCTGACAACCAGCTTGTTGGCCACTGATTTCAGTATATTTGCAGTGCCCTTGCCACAGCTTCAAACCAGCCAACCTTATTAGATTGGCAGGTGGGAGGCTTGAGCATCATTATTTACTCAATAACAGAAATGCACACGTGTGAATTTGGTGGTTCTCTCCTTGGTGGTAGAAGACAAAATGTTAGGATCTTTCAAGTTAGAAGACCAGCAGGGGAAGGGGATAAACAGGTGGTCTTTTTTAGATCTGGGTACTGAACATGCAGCTGTAAAACAGATCAATTGCTTACAACATACACAGAGTGCACCATTTATTTCACTGGCTTTGATCAGCCACTTTCAACCATTGGCTTGAGAATTTGTCAATCAGGTCTTTGCACAGCCTAATGGAGTGTTCCTTTCCCCTCATTGGTTGTTTGGCTATATTATCCTGCCTCCTCTCGACTGTATAGCCCTCTCAATCCACTCCTGATGACTCCTTCCCATTTATTGCGCTCTAAAGTGCTAACACAGCATATGTTAGCACATTAAATATAGACCTATTGGCTTTACCATCTTGTTAGTAATGTTCCCAAACAAGTTATTGGTGTTAAGGTTACCTGTATATCTTTACTTTTGCTGCAGACTTGGGATAACCTTACCATCTTCCCTCAGATATCTATGAATTACTTCCCAGCCCTGTTCATTACGTGCCATTGACTACTGTTCTGCTATCCTTAAACACCTATCTCTTAACTTCAAAGTGTCAGTTTCAGCTCCTCTGGGGCTTGATGTGGACTAGCTCCTTTTTTCCCAGTAACGCTAGTAAAGGAGCAGCTGTTCATCCACAGGTGGGCTGAGGCTCTTACTACAGGTGCTTTGGGCCTTCTTATTATGGATTGACAAACTTTATGTAGGTTTGCCTAGGTTTACCCATTGGCACTCAGTACTCTTACCTGTTTGGGTCTATCAGGCTGATCCAGTCCAACCTCTAGGTAGCACTATGGGTTGTAGGTACCCATTTGAGAAATATAGTTTTTTTTATGTGTTGGAATGAAAACAATAAAAAGGCAATGTTTGGGTACGCCACAGATTCAGTGGTGGCAACATACTCTATACATAAGAATGGGCCCAATTGGAGCCTATGCCATAAACCATGCTCCCAACCTCTTGCATGTGCCAGTGTTGACAATGATGCCATATTATATTTGACATTTTTAGGTGGAGAATGCTAGACATCCACACTGTTTTTTGCAAGGCATACCAAAAACATAGAGGAGATTGTAACCCACCAAAGGCTGGGCTAACCATCAAGCAAAATAAGCATGTGCTTAGGGCACCACGGGAAGGGCGTCACTACAGAAATGTTTCATTGGCGGATTTACCATGGTCCATATGGAGCAAAACTGCAAATGGTGCAGCTGAACCAGGTTTCACAAAAAGGGGCTCCCACAGTAAATGAAAAAAATTCATACATATATACAATAATAAAATAGTAATAATGGAGGTTAATGATATACATTAATCTTGGGAGTACAGCAAAATTAGAATCTGGTAACTGCCACACAGTCCACCAAGGCTCACATGACCATTCTTCTCTTGGTCATGTCAGCTGTCCTGTTCAGTTGTCAACTGAGAGTGAGCGCAGCGGTGTCAATAGCTCACTCAGCGTGCGGCGTGCCAACAACATAGTGCTAACATTGTAACTTTGTAAGTAAGCTGATTCCTGTTTTTTTATATTTCTCCTTTCCATTTTGACAGTGTGAGTGTTTTTTTCTCACATGGTGGTAGTGACTAAGTTTATTTCATCATGTGATACTTGGTGGCCCACATCCACGGTGATGATGTGGATGCGCTACTACATGGATTTGAGTCCCACTGGCGCTACTAATTTATAGGGCGCTCCCAGCAACTCCACTTTTCAGTTCAGAAGATTCAGTCATGCTGAACTTTACAAAATAATTGTTGAAGACAATATTAAGTGTGCCTTTCAAAATGTAGACATTTGCTTTCATTTATTTTTTTAATTAATCATCACAAATTGCTCAGATGAGCCTTCATATTCTCAGTTGAAGTATATTAAAAATCTATACAGAACAACTATGCAACAAGGCCGGCTGGATGCTTTATCTGTACTAAATATGAAAGCAGATGTGTTATGTAAGATTTGTTTTGAGGGTCTGATCAAAGTCTTCGCAATTACAAAAAATAGGAGAAAACTTCTCAAGTATAAATAAAGTGGAAGTGTACAAAAATAAACATTATTTTCCATCTTACTGTAAGTTTTGATTCATTTCGAAAAGTAACATTTTATTTTATGTTTTATTATTGTGTATATTTTTTTATTATTTATATTTGGGTGCACCAAAATCTTTTAAGTGCTTTGGGCCTCTAGAAGCCTTAATCCGCGCCCTAAACACGTCCATTGCTTACCATTGGTTGGTCTTCCTTGTCACTCTCATTTACCTGCTTCTCATTTTTGTCAGAGCCTGTCAAATTGTATTTGTGCCTCCCATGGAGCATTGCCTCTTTACAGACTCTTTGATTGGCTGGTTTCACTGCTTCAACTGCTTGCTTTTCAAACACTAAGGTCCATATTTATACTTTTTTAGCGCCACATTTGTGTCATTTTTTGACGCAAAAGCGGTGCAAAGTTTACGCCATTTTTGCGTCAAAAAGTGGCACAAATGCGGCGCAAAAAAGTATAAATATGGGCCTAAGTATTCCTTTGGTGTGACGCCCTACATTAGTGCTTTCGAGCCATGTCCCTCAAGTATGTGTTTCCCCCTGCACTCTGGGTTACTCTCTGTTGCCCGACTGATTCTTCTCACCCCACCATCTCGTGCCTCTTATGTGCTTTTCCCATACCTTCCATCACTTGCGCCATTCGTTTTGCTTTCCCCAAACTCTGCGTTGCTTTTGCTCCCACTCTCCCCTGGAACTTTTGGCGCACCCCTCAGGGCGCCCCACTACATTGCTTTTGCATCCCTCCCATGTTAATTCAGTGTTTGCCCACCCGTTCCCCTGTATTGTTGCTTAGCCATTCCCTCCTCAGTCCCCTGTGTTGCTTTCATGTCCCACGCCTGCCCACCTTAAAAAATGCTTTTGCGAGTTTTACTTTCTTTTTAGCTACTAATCCAATTCGAATCGGTAAAAAAAGAACCTGCGTAATTTTGTTTGCATACACATGAGCGGTGCGTGCGCCTAAAAAATGGTACATGCAGCTGTGTCAATGGCTTTATTTTATTTATTTTGTACTTTAAGTGTGCTGCACAGAAGTGTGGATGCTGTGCAGCTTGTCTAAAAAACATTGGCCATGCTAATAGGCCATAATGGCTGTTGACTTTGCCAATGCTTGTTGTTTTATTCGGTTGTTGGATTTTTATGATATTAATGAAGCTCCTGACTGTAAATACATCCATTTGAGGCCACTTTCCATTTATTTGCTTGTGAAGGCAGTAGGCTCACCAAGGAGCACAGAATTTGTGGAAACTCGTAATCCATCCATAATGTGCATAGTTACCGGCTGCCAGAAGAAACAGCTCCACATCATGGTAGGTGGAGCTCTCCATCACCCAGCATCACACATGTCAAGAGGGCCTGTATAATGTGTGCAGATAAATGTATGTTTATGGTTCATGGCCATGGCAGCACGCATACAAAAAGTATGCTTCCAAATAAAGAAGACTCATGGGCAAATACATAAATCAAGCAAGTGTAATTGTCTGTGAAAATAATTTGAGAGACATGAAGACCAGAATAAGCCTGTCAATCATTTCCACAAACACAAGCAACGAAGCGTGAGATGACAAAACGTACCTTGAGGTATATGGGAAGAAGGCACAGTATTTTCCAGAAGGTTTATTGTCAACAACATTATTTCTCATTTTTTAATCAGTATCAATGCAATTTATTTTTAAGACTGGAAAAGGATGTGTCAAAAGTAACGTTTATACTGTTGTTTTTATAATATCTTCGGTGAACACTAGGCTGGTGGTGGGTGCTCGAAAATGTAAACAGACGAAAGCCCATCACCGCTTGATGGAAGGCAGCACGCTCCTGGCGCCCTTGGTTTGATTTTAAAAATGGGCAGCAAAAGCGGACATTGTTATCTAGAAGGTGATTGTCATGACAACAGCACCACTGAGCTAAGTTGCGGGGGCTAACAGACTGCTGCAACGTCCAGGTTACCTGGGATCAATTTTCTATACTTTGGAGTCCGTATCTTCATAAGTAATTAAGCAAAATACGTAATGTATTTAATTGCAGACACTGGCGCAACTTTGGAAGTTAAAACACCAATACATGCACAAAAAGTGTCAGAAGAAAAGGTGTTACACCGACGCAGGACACGCCCAGGTCATTCACATATTTTTCTACATTGTGATGGTGTTCTGTAATTCAGTTTGAAGCAGGGGGTGATGATTTTTGCATTCAAATGTAATTTGTTTTCTCAAAACGTATTTAAAAAGCAACTTGTGCATTGTGCATTAATATGACATGAGAGAATGCAGCAAACCAGTAGGGCTCCCCCTTTTCTCCATAACTATGTTGAAATGCACGTTTGAATTGAGGTATGAGTGAGACTGGAGACTTGTTGTGCTAACCTCAGTGCCTTGTCCTGAAGAACAACTAAAAGAAAAGATGATAGAATGCTCAACAGTGCAAACATTCACCCCCTGTCACAGATCTGGGTTTAATCCATCGTTTTTTAGCTCACCACGCCACCCGAGTTTGGATCCAGCCATATGCAAATCAGTCTTGACCCTGTTTCCCATGGGAATAGTCCAGCCCAAACTGCCAAACCAGGTCCTCCCCGGACAGGAAACAAGCATCCTAGGACTGGTTTCAGGGTATCACCCTTCATCAGCTAGACAAGCTAGAATCCAGTGGCGCAGAGAGCACAGGACCCACTTCTGGGCATACCCTTCCCACTTGGGGCGACAAATGCAAAAAGAACAGATGATGGACGGAATGCTGAACAATGCAAACATTCACCCCAAGTCACAAACATCTGGATTTAATCCATCGTTCTTTTGCTCACAATGCCACCCTAGTTTGGACCCAGCCATATGCAAATCAGTCTTGACCCTGTTCCCCATGGGAGCTGTCCTTGAGAACAGTCATGAGTCTGAACCTATGAACAGACATTTGGACGAGAGTGAACCTTTTATTTATATGTATGATTCCAACGATGCACAACTTCATCTATTACCCCTGCCCATACCACAATTTCTGTAACAAGACACCAAACAAAACATTATGAGTATATACATTGCGGTAGGGTGGCAAAGGAGCTGGTTTGTCCCACCAAGGAGCAGCTGCAGTCTGCTTTCCTTGCTGTGTCACACCCACCTCCTCCCCAACATCAATGTATTGTTTCAGGTGCGAAGCAAGGATGCCAGGGGCCCTCGTGCAAGAAAGGAAAATGGCCCCTGCCAGTGTAGTAAAATTAAAATCCAGCAATTGCCAGGGTTCAATGCACCCAATGCCACTGCACCTGCTGCACCAATTGTAGCTACTTCCCTGTATTGTATGTTAGACCATTGCTGCTCATATTATTTTTGTGCACACAAGGCAATGCTTTGGGGAGACAAGCTGAGGTAGGCTATCTCCACCAGAGATGGCCACAGAAAGTCCTTCATTCATGTACCCACCTCCGCAGATACCTGCTCGACTCTGACCTCAGGCACTTTACTCCTGTCTTCTTCTGCCATCACACAGGCTCACAGCTCCACGGTCCACCATACAGCTATTTTTATACGCATTCCACATTCACTCTGGAGATCAACTCCTCCTCCACAACTCTAACCCCCTTTCAACCTTCTCCAAAGCACTTGATGCCCCAGCTCATCTGATTAACACACTGCAATGAGTGATGATTGTCTCTGTTTTCTTCATCTGTCTGCATCCTTCCTGGGCACCTTTCTGGGACAGACACTGGAATGCTTCCAGGCCTGGTCCACCCCTTTGCTTTCAAGCTGTCTCCTTTTCTCAGGTCTTGTTTCTCAACTTGAAGGTCGACTGGCATCTTCATACATTCTATCCTTTGCAGTTCATGCGTCATGCAATGCTCCCCCTTTCTCCATAACTGTGACAAATTGCATGTCTTAGTAGAAGAAGGGTGGTACTTGGAGGAACAATACATTTTAAGCACACATCCCACTCTTCTGTACAAGGTGAAAGGCTGCAGTGCGTAAATTATATCCCCTTGTGGGGTCCATATGTGTTTTGTGTTTATTTAGTTACTATGGATCCTTCATATTCACCAGGATAATTAGTCCATTGTTAGTATATTTAGAACAGATAATGGCTTCATGCAGCACCAGTATCAGTTTTATGTCTCTGGTGATCAAGAGATTTTGAAGGATAAGAAGAATAAAATAATATACGCTCAGTGCATGCTGTGAATCAGACTTGCCAAGAGAACTAAATTTGACCACAACGAGCTTTACTTTTCGTCCTAGCTCTGTAATTCTATAACCGTATAGGTATTTTCTGATTACTTCATTTCTTACACCAGAGAGTTGTGAAACCTGTCAGATATGCGTGCATTTTCTATTTTTGCTCATGCATGCTGTGGTATTTCTTGTTTTATTAAGGTTTTCACTGAAACACCAAGCGTCAACAAACAAGTCCCTTCAACCTGCAGTCCAAACATCCATGCTATTTGGGTTAAAATGACACTAGACTGGTTGCATTAAGCACAGGTGATCTTAGTATATTCGATACCTTTTCACGCTATTATTATTAGTGGACCTGTATAGGATTCGTACACTTCGTACAAGACATTTACACAAGTGGTGGTCGACCACATCTTTCCTACCTTGAAAGTTCTCCCTTGGTTGCCTCTGTCCTCATGCATCTCATTCATGTGCTTCCTCGGCGCCTTAAAGGACATCCCAGGACTGCACTGTATTGTATTGGCCTGTGCATGGACCACAAAATAAATCCACACTGAACGAACCTTTCGTTGTATTGTAGTGGTGCATTTGTATTGCACTTACTATCCCTATGTGGGGCTCTGGAGCACTCACCCACACAGAGAGAAAACTACATCATACAGGATGCGTTGTTGGAAGGGTGTTCTGTTTGTTTTGAGCTTATGTGGGAAGTGTATTCAGGCTATGCATGAAGATCACTGAGGTGTGGTTTTCAACACAGTGTCGCAGAGTCTAGTGGTCAAATGGGTGAGGGCATATGAGAGAGAGAGGTGCAAATTATAATAGTAATAAAGTTAAGCCACTGAGCCTACTGGATGCTGTGTGCCTGTGAACCACAAAGGGGGTAATCACAGATCCCCCAGTTGTCCATATGGTGACATGCACCGGGCAGAAATCAGAACAAGTGTGGGCTTTTTCACAACGTGTGCTGTGTGGCCTTGTGCCCCACAAGTGTTGCAATGAAACACCATTAGACCTCGCGATAATATGTAATACAAATACGAAATAAATATGGATGGTAATCTTGACCCTGTAGGCATGATTTTAACTTTTTCGTTTTATATAAAATGTTATAAAATGGGGCACATCCATATCTTATTTGTTAGCCAGCTGTTCAGAAGTTTCCAAGCCTTTTCACCAAATTACAGGGTCCACATATGTCACCAGTGTGGAAACGCTCTCCTTTCACAATAGCCTCCTCATTATATGCCTCTGATGTGTTAGCAATTAGTGCCGCTAGAGGGCAGTGTTTTTCCCATACCAGGTCAGCGTATGAGTCTTCAAAAACCGACAAGCTGAGAACGTGACAGGGTCAGTGGCAATATGTAGGTTAAAGTAATTTGCGTTTTAATGTTTCTCGCCGTCCAGCTTCATATTCTGTATTAACACGTGAGTTTGCATGATGGAAAAAGTAGAATTGTAGTAGTTTTAGATGAAAATGTGCTTCTGGCTGTGAAATGACTAGAAGATTTGTTCGTATCTTATATTAATGTAAGAAAATCGAAATCTAGATGCTACTCGAAGCATAACAGATGTGGCAAAATAGAGCTATTCATAAAATGAATGCGATATTCCTGCTTCACTGGCCCATGATATTGAAGTTGACACTTTTTCATTGGAAGTTTGACAATTGTCTAGTTTTATTGGCAAATTCCTTTACGGATTCCTCCCCTTGCACTTGGAAAGCTCCAGGCTAAAACTTGCTACTGCGCTTTCTTCATGAAAGGACAGCATCATTTAAAGTTTTTTTAGGGTATTAACGCCAGGAGACACATAATGCTGAGTGGTCTGAATGGTATGCAACGTTTTAATGTAAATCATTAAGTTTATCTGTCATATCATAGTCTCGTTAAGCCTCAGCTTTCAGAGGCCTTGGCCCTGGTTTTGCAGGATTCAGGTTGTCATGCCAGGGAATTGACTGTAAAATGGCTCCCATGATGTCATGTTTACAATGCCTACTTTGTAAAATAAGTGCCAGGGTCCAAAGATTTGCTCATAAGCCTACTGTCGATGCTGCCCAATGTCGGGGTCTGCAAATACCAAGGCTGCCAAGTCTTTATCCCACCTCATATCTCTTTCATCTGATAGCGCGTCAGAGCCTTGATAAGTAAACTTACAAGGAGACACGCCTAGGTCGATGAACCTTTGGACCACGTTCGGGGACTTCCCAGTACGAGGTGTCTTTTTGGCATCACAAATCAATAGATCAATAGTCCAATCAATATGCACAGTAACTGATCAACAAACTAATCAATAACATTTAATAAGACTCAATAGTTGAACACACCATAAGCTTTCAGTCGTGAATAACCACAACAAACTAGTTAAGTGTTAGGATACTTATTTCCCTATTGGTTACAATCTAATATTATCTCTGTTAATCTCATTAGCATTTCAACTTCATTAGTAAGTCTTCAGATTCTCAATTAGAACGCAATTAAACACTGCATAGAGAATATTATTCAGCATTCAGACATATCATTAATATGAAGCAACTTAGCAAAATCCTATTAATACATGAGTCAACAAAGCAAGAACTCAGTCACTTGTCTATTTGCACCGGGTAATTGTGAACTCCTTAACTAACCTCGAATTAGCATTAGCATGTTGGGCTTCATGCAAAACATTTTAGCAAACACAAATTTGGAAAACATCTAACTATGGCCTCTGTCAAAATAGCAGTTGGTACCTAGAAAGGAAAGGCAAACAGACAATTACAAATTTGCATCAGATAGTTACCAATCCAACAAATCAGCAAACAGCTTCAGTCTTCGTCCTCAGGACATCAGTCGATTCGCCATCAGCAGTGATAGAACGGGTCAAAGTCTTAATATAGCATGGTTAAGGAATAGGACTCTTCCCTCATATGGAGGAGAAGTAAGTATAAGGTAAGTAGAGGATGGTTTTAAAGGTAAAGGACAAGCAAAAGCAGTGAAAAGTCTCTGTCTGCGTCTCTGCTCCCCTCTCTCCTTGGGTCACTCTGTTAAATCAAATCTACCTAATTAGCTCATAATTCCGCATTGGATAATAATTGGTGCATCTTTATCTCTGTCCAATAATCCTCCATGCACTTTGCCAGAATTTTCCACAAACCACAGTTCTCATGTCACTGATTGGTCCATGTTATTGACGTCTTCATCGGTTGGAATGTCAGGTAAGAAAAGTTACACTTTGCGCTCCAGTCAGTTTCCCCATTGTCTTCTCGTACTCCAGGCAGCTTTGCACCTGTTACGAATTACACTGTTGCATTCAGCAAGAATGTCTCCTTGAGCAAGTCGGTTCTCATGAGAAAGAATTTACTATGGCTACACACATCTAACTTCTGGAAAAATACTGCTTCGTGTCCTTCAGGAAAACAGCACATTACAGGTTTAGAAAAATACAGTTTAATTCGAGACCAGGCAGCTAGGCCCAGACCCTCGCAAAGCTAAGGCCTAATGATTTAATGAGCAAACTCCTAATACATAACTCTAATTATGATATGCTAATACAAATTTGTTAGAAATGGGGTCTTTGGTTGACAGTCAGGTTACCCCCTGTTCAAGCAAGGACCCTCACTCTGGTTAGGATAAAAGAGAATCACCCTCAGCTAACCCCTGCTTACCCCCTTGGTAGCTTGGCAGAGCAGTAGGCTTAACCTCAGAGTGCTGGGCGTAAAGTATTTGTACCAACACACACAGTAACTTAATGAAAACACTACAAAATGACACAACACCAGTTTAGAAAAATAGGAAATATTTATCTAGACAAAACAAGACCAAAACGACAAAAATCCAACATACACAAGTCAAGTTATGATTTTTTAAAGGTTTAAAATAACAAGAGTCTTTAGGTAGTTGTAACAACACACTAGCGCTGCTAGCGTGTAAATGTACCTGGTTTGCGTCAAAAATAACCCCGCACGGGCGGTGCGCGTCGAAAATAACCCTGCACGGTTATATGCGTCGAAAACAACTCGGCACGGCGATGCGCGTCGAAACAGCCAGCCACGCGACGGTCCGAAAGTCCCGCGGCGCAGGTTGCGATCTCTCAGCCTTCGTCAGCGATGCTGCGCGTCGTTTCTCCTGCTCCGGGCGTCGATTCTCCGGTCGCGTTTCCTGCGGCGTCGTTTCTCAGCTGCGGAGCCGGCGTCGCGTCGTTTTCTCAGCCGCGATCGGATTCGCATCTATCTTTTCTCCGCACGGCGCTCGGTGCGTGTATTTTTGTCCTTAGGCTGCCAGCCTCTCCTTTCAGGGTCCCAGGAACTGGAAGGGCACCACAGAGCAGAGTAGGGGTCTCTCCAGAGACTCCAGGTGCTGGCAGGAAGAAGTCTTTGCTATCCCTGAGACTTCAACAACAGGAGGCAAGCTCTACATCAAGCCCTTGGAGATTTCTTCTTCAAGATGGAAGGCACACAAAGTCCAGTCTTTGCCCTCTTACTCTGGCAGAAGCAGCACTGCAGGAAAGCTCCACAAAGCACAGTCTCAGGCAGGGCAGCACTTGTTCCTCAGCGATCAGCTCTTCTCCAGGCAGAGGTTCCCCTTGATTCCAGAAGTGTTTCTAAAGTTTGTAAGTTTGGGTGCCCTTCTTATACCCATTTTAGTCTTTGAAGTCACCTTTCTTCAAAGGGGACTCACACCTTCTTGTGAAATCCTGCCTTGCCCAGGCAAGGCCTCAGACACACACCAGGGGGCTGGAGACAGCATTGTCAGAGGCAGGCACAGTCCTTTCAGATGAGAGTGACCACTCCACCCCTCCCTCCTAGCAGAGATGGCTAATCAGGAAATGCAGATCACACCCCAGCTCCCTTTGTGTCACTGTCTGGTGTGAGGTGAAAAACAACCCAACTGTCAAACTGACCCAGACAGGGAATCCACAAACAAGGCAGAGTCACAGAATGGTTTAAGCAAGAAAATGCTCACTTTCTAAAAGTGGCATTTCCAACCTCACAATCTTAAAATCAACTTTACTAAAAGATGTATTTTTAAATTGTGAGTTCAGGGACCCCAAACTCCACATGTCCATCTACTCTCTAGGGGAATCTACACTTTAATCATATTTAAAGGTAGCCCCCATATTATCCTATGAGAGAGAGACAGACCTTGCAACAGTGAAAACGAAATTGGCAGTATTTCACTGTCAGGACATATAAACCACATTACTATATGTCCTACCTTATCCATACACTGCACCCTGCCCTTGGGGCTACCTAGGGCATACCTTAGGGGTGCCTTACATGTAAGGAAAGGGAAGGTTTAGGCCTGGCAAGTGGGTACACTTGTCAAGTCGAATTTACAGTGTAAAAATACACATACAGACACTGCAGTGGCAGGTCTGAGACATGAGTACAGAGCTACTTATGTGGGTGGCACAACCAGTGCTGCAGGCCCACTAGTAGCATTTGATTTACAGGCCCTGGCACCTCTAGTGCCCCTTACTAGGGACTTACTGGTAAATCAAATATGCCAATCATGGATAAGCCACTTACATACAATTTAAACAGGAGAGCATATGCACTTTAGCACTGGTTAGCAGTGGTAAAGTGCTCAGAGTTGAAAAGCCAACAGCAACATGTCAGAAAAATATAGGAGGCAGGAGGCAAAAAAAGCTGGGGATGACCCTGCAAAAGCAAAAGTCCAACACGACCCCCTACCAGCCTAAAGCCAGGGGAGAACAATCAATACCTTGATGTACTTCCCTGATTGGGGCGATAGAACAGGGACCCAGGCCCACAACAGCAGGGGCATGCTCCAGTTCTACGCCTTCCTGACTCCAGTTGGATCCCTCTGTTCATACTCTCAGGGCCCACTAAGCTAACCCATGGGGAACCCTTCTCCACATCTACAGACACCATCTGTGCAACACCTAACTTTACTTTGCTCACAGATGTATTGCAATGGGCAGATAGTACCACCAGGGCCAACACAATGGTGTTGCCCACTCCACCCCTGGGGTGTGACTTTCGTCCTTCCCCCCCCAGGGGCAACTCTGTCCACCAGGACAGCAAGCCACAGTGGCCCCAGACAACTGTCAGGGATGAGAGCCCGACCTCAGGCCTCTCTAACCACTGTGACTGTGGAGAGTGGGGGGTGGTAGCCCCAGGTGCCTGGCACCCTTTGACCACTCTCTCTTCCACCAGGTCAGGGATGACAACCTGACCCTGGTCCTCCCCTCTGGGGCTCTGTACCCTCCCTGCAGAAGCGGCACCCCCAGAGTCAAAAACTGTCAGGGTGCTTGTAGAAGCAGTCCTGCACAATTCTTCCATCAGTGCAGGAATGTTAACCTGCAACTGATCCTCCAACCTGGGGTCTGTACCTTCAGGTTGGACCAGGGCCAGGGGTGAGGCTTCCCTCCCCCTGCCCTCTCTTCTGGGGTCCTGAACCACCCAACTAGGAGCGGCCCCCCCAGAAGACAACATGGTAGGGGCACTGTTAGCAGTAGCCCCTTCCTCCAGGTCAGGGGGGACACCCTTAACCTGGCCTCCCAATCCAGGGCCTGTACCCACAGACTGGATCACTGCCTGGCAAACCGGGACTTCTTGGGGGGCATACCTACCCCCTACCAGGTCAGAGTTTACCCTCTGAACCTGGTCATCCAACCCAGGGTCACCACCCTGCGGTTGAACCACTGCCTGGCACACCAGGACTTCCAGGGGGGCACACTTACCCCCCTCAAGGGACACACTGTCCCGAAGGGCCACACAAGAGTCTGGCTGGCGCAGGTCTCCTGACCTCTGCCCATCTGACAGAGTCTGGATTCCCCCCAACCCAGAAATGGTCTCACCAAGGTCATTCATGGGGGGCTCTGCTCTCAGAGCTGACCCCTGACCCTCCAGGTTCTCCACTGGGGTCCGCAACCCCCTCTCAACCCTCTGTCTGGACTTCTGCACCCCCTCACTAGGAGTGGTACTGCCAGACACCAGAACTGGTGGGACGCTGGCTACAGCCGCCCCCCCAAGTTCTCCTGACACTGTGGGGTCTCCCTCAACAGATGGCCCTATGGTACAGGCTAGGCTCCCCTCCTGGTGTTCCCGCAGGGAACCCTCCAGGACCTGGGACCGGATCTCGGGCACCTTGGGCCTCAACCCATCCCCATTCCCTCTCCTCTGAGACTGGACATGGGGTCCCTCACCCATCCCACTACACTGGGACCTACCTGGGACACTACAATCCTTCCCTACCTCACCTGGTTGGGAACTACCTAGACCACTCCTCTCAGGAGCACCCCCAAATGCCTCGTCAGACTCTCTGGTACTCACCCAGAAGTCTGCCTCCATTGTAAGCTCCCTGGGGTCAGAGAACTCACACTCCACCTGGTGTTGGCATAGCTCTGGAAAATAAGGACTAGACATATGCTCTCCAGCAATTACATCACTCAGCCCCTCACATGAATTAACCAAAGTACCCTTCACCCAACCATCCAGTGACTCTGCTTTGAAAAAGCACCCCACATCACCCTCCTGAGACTGGTGAGACAGTACCTGACTGTCCCTGACACTCAACCCACACTCTTCTGGGATGTCTTCACACTCCATAACCAGGACTTCTACCTGGGGGGAACCCCTCTCCCTGTCACTCTCACCTAGAGTCAGTAGAGTGTCCCTCCCACCAGTAGGAATATGACTCCCCATGCCAGTTCCCCAATCCACCTCAGAGACCCTGTGCATCACTGGAGCTACCTCATACCCCTGAACCTCCTGGCGTGTGTTAACTCCCTCCTTCAAGTAGGGCACCACCTCTCTGGGCATGTGTACTTCTGCAGCATCACTGGATATACAATTGTTGCTGCCACCATTCCAGCTGGACTCAGCCCTCATGACTTCCAGCTCTTTCAATTTAAGCTCGTAAGCATAAATCATTTTTTTAATCTCTAAGTCCCTCCTCCTTTCTGCCAGGACTAAGGCTCTCTTCTCCTCGGCCCTCTTAAGCTCTTCCAGACTCCGGATTCGAGCTAGGAGCCTATCATCTCTTTCTGTTCCCTCCTCAGGGCAGTTATCCTCCTCAGACTCATTTGGTGGTGTTGCCTGACAACGTTTCAATTCATCCTGAAACAGGGCTGACTCAAGATCCTCCCTTCTGGATTCCTTGTTCACAGCCAGTCCCCTTTCCATGCAGAATGCTTTAAGCTGCCACTTTTTATACATAGATAGGTGCCAGAAATTGACTTCCATTTCTGCAAAGGCTTCACAACCAAAAACCAAAGTCCAAAAATATTAGCAATACTTCCAGGAGGACATCAGAGAACAAAAAGCAGAATCACAAGACAAGTAGTATGTGGTCACGTAGTGGTCTGAGATCAAAAACAGTAGTGTACACTCAATTACTGTATGTCAAGTACAAATACAAGTCCAAATCCCGACCGCTGGTCACCAATGTTAGAAATGGGGTCTTTGGTTGACAGTCAGGTTACCCCCTGTTCAAGCAAGGACCCTCACTCTAGTTAGGATAAAAGAGAATCACCCTCAGCTAACCCCTGCTTACCCCCTTGGTAGCTTGGCAGAGCAGTAGGCTTAACCTCAGAGTGCTGGGCGTAAAGTATTTGTACCAACACACACAGTAACTTAATGAAAACACTACAAAATGACACAACACCAGTTTAGAAAAATAGGAAATATTTATCTAGACAAAACAAGACCAAAACGACAAAAATCCAACATACACAAGTCAAGTTATGATTTTTTAAAGGTTTAAAATAACAAGAGTCTTTAGGTAGTTGTAACAACACACTAGCGCTGCTAGCGTGTAAATGTACCTGGTTTGCGTCAAAAATAACCCCGCACGGGCGGTGCGCGTCGAAAATAACCCTGCACGGTTATATGCGTCGAAAACAACTCGGCACGGCGATGCGCGTCGAAACAGCCAGCCACGCGACGGTCCGAAAGTCCCGCGGCGCAGGTTGCGATCTCTCAGCCTTCGTCAGCGATGCTGCGCGTCGTTTCTCCTGCTCCGGGCGTCGATTCTCCGGTCGCGTTTCCTGCGGCGTCGTTTCTCAGCTGCGGAGCCGGCGTCGCGTCGTTTTCTCAGCCGCGATCGGATTTGCGTCGATCTTTTCTCCGCACGGCGCTCGGTGCGTGTATTTTTGTCCTTAGGCTGCCAGCCTCTCCTTTCAGGGTCCCAGGAACTGGAAGGGCACCACAGAGCAGAGTAGGGGTCTCTCCAGAGACTCCAGGTGCTGGCAGGAAGAAGTCTTTGCTATCCCTGAGACTTCAACAACAGGAGGCAAGCTCTACATCAAGCCCTTGGAGATTTCTTCTTCAAGATGGAAGGCACACAAAGTCCAGTCTTTGCCCTCTTACTCTGGCAGAAGCAGCACTGCAGGAAAGCTCCACAAAGCACAGTCTCAGGCAGGGCAGCACTTGTTCCTCAGCGATCAGCTCTTCTCCAGGCAGAGGTTCCCCTTGATTCCAGAAGTGTTTCTAAAGTTTGTAAGTTTGGGTGCCCTTCTTATACCCATTTTAGTCTTTGAAGTCACCTTTCTTCAAAGGGGACTCACACCTTCTTGTGAAATCCTGCCTTGCCCAGGCAAGGCCTCAGACACACACCAGGGGGCTGGAGACAGCATTGTCAGAGGCAGGCACAGTCCTTTCAGATGAGAGTGACCACTCCACCCCTCCCTCCTAGCAGAGATGGCTAATCAGGAAATGCAGATCACACCCCAGCTCCCTTTGTGTCACTGTCTGGTGTGAGGTGAAAAACAACCCAACTGTCAAACTGACCCAGACAGGGAATCCACAAACAAGGCAGAGTCACAGAATGGTTTAAGCAAGAAAATGCTCACTTTCTAAAAGTGGCATTTCCAACCTCACAATCTTAAAATCAACTTTACTAAAAGATGTATTTTTAAATTGTGAGTTCAGGGACCCCAAACTCCACATGTCCATCTACTCTCTAGGGGAATCTACACTTTAATCATATTTAAAGGTAGCCCCCATATTATCCTATGAGAGAGAGACAGACCTTGCAACAGTGAAAACGAAATTGGCAGTATTTCACTGTCAGGACATATAAACCACATTACTATATGTCCTACCTTATCCATACACTGCACCCTGCCCTTGGGGCTACCTAGGGCATACCTTAGGGGTGCCTTACATGTAAGGAAAGGGAAGGTTTAGGCCTGGCAAGTGGGTACACTTGTCAAGTCGAATTTACAGTGTAAAAATACACATACAGACACTGCAGTGGCAGGTCTGAGACATGAGTACAGAGCTACTTATGTGGGTGGCACAACCAGTGCTGCAGGCCCACTAGTAGCATTTGATTTACAGGCCCTGGCACCTCTAGTGCCCCTTACTAGGGACTTACTGGTAAATCAAATATGCCAATCATGGATAAGCCACTTACATACAATTTAAACAGGAGAGCATATGCACTTTAGCACTGGTTAGCAGTGGTAAAGTGCTCAGAGTTGAAAAGCCAACAGCAACATGTCAGAAAAATATAGGAGGCAGGAGGCAAAAAAAAGCTGGGGATGACCCTGCAAAAGCAAAAGTCCAACAAAATTCAAAACATTAGTACATAATTAATTCAGAATTAACAAGCTTTCATTAGTCTTCGTATACATTGGTAGCCACTCCCCGTGGGTACATTTCAAACGTGTGCATTATTTCTGTTAACACATTTTCTATGCAGCTTCATTACACAATATATTGCAAGCTTTTCATGTTAATATTGCTTTTGAAAAAACACACTCAATTACATCTACAGCCTACACTTTCTGCCCTTTATCTCACTCCTGCAGATTAATTTTCATCTCTGTTTTCTCCTTTTGTCACTGTTTTTCTGTCTTTCCTTTTCCCCTTCTTTCCCTTTTTAGGTCGAGCATAAGCTTGAATACTTCTTCTGTGGGCTTTCAGCTATTTAATTTGATAGTTTCAGTGTCATTTAAAAATCCTTGTTTGCTAGTGGTCAGTCATGCCTTTTTGTCCCTCCCTCTTCTGTGTGGGAGCAGGGACAAACTACACTTTCCCCTGTTTATCAGGTCTGTATGGGACTTTTTTTTAAACTTTGTTTCCTGCGCATGTCCAGGGAAGCTTCCCTTTTCATTTGCAGAGCAGCTTAGCTGTAAACAAAGCTATAATTCAGGCTATTATCTTGGTCACATTTTGTCTTTGTGGGCTCTCTGCACCTTCTCTCAGCTGCCTGGTTCTTGCCCTTCCTTGGCTTGGATTTTCTTTGCCAAGTGTGCCTGCCTGTGTGCTGAGAGCAAGGGCAGAGGATTGCTTGTAATTGCTTAGAGCATAGACACCCAGCACCTACCAGGGCTCCGCAATCCTCAGAGACAGTACCCACTTCTGCTTCATACTGGGATCCGACTCGCAGCTCCATCAGTGCACCTCAGTTCACACACTCCAAGCCCTCAGCCGTGCCACTGCCAGGAACTCTACACACGCTGTCTGCCAGAGCACCTTAGTTCTTGCAGTCAGTACACTCTGCTGCACCAGTACTGGGACCTTGGGTGCAGCTCCATGAGTGTACCACAATTCACATGCTCCAAGCCCTCAGCTGTGCCAGTGCCAGGAACCCCACACACACTCTCTGCCAGAGCACTTCTGTTCTCGCAGTCAGTACACTCTGCTGCTCCAGTCCTGAGACCTAGGGTGCAGCTCCATCAGTGCACCCCATTTCACACACTCCAAGCCCTGAAGCACCCCAATATTGCTGTATTGGGGTTCACATACAACTCTGCTAATGCACCTCCTGCTGTTCTGCTGTGCCCCCTGTGCTGTTCCACACTCTGACTTCTGTTTGAGGACATAGGGAGCGAATTAAATCTTTTCTTAGCTTCCATCTTTATTTCGGAGGGTCTGTTTCACCTACCTCACTCCGTTCCTTCCTTTACTCAGTTTACTCTCAATGTTTTCTTTCTCCCCTACTTTTCTTCATTCCAGCTCTTAAAATCCACTTATTAACATTTTTGCTCTCTTTCAATTGTTTATTTCTACTCCTCTCCCTTTTTTTATTTCCCTCTTCCTCTTGCTACCTTCTTTTTCAAACTCGCAAAAACGTGGTTATTTCTTGCCTTGTTTTGTTCCTCTCTTTTTTCTTCATCAGGCGTTCATTCTTTCACTATTTTTCTCTACCCTTCATTCTTTCTTTGACATTTTTTTATTTGCTCTTTCCTTTGACTCGGTGTGCGTCCTTACACCTTTTTTTTTTAGATCTTTCTTCCTTCCTTTCTCTGGTGGTTTTTGTAATCTTCATCTGTCAATTCACATTTTACTATGAATCCATCTTTTTCCCGTCTGTATGTGGAAGCCACAAGTTACTTGTCAGGGCCCGAAGTGTCAAAGTGATTTTCCCATTTTGCATCTTTGGAAAATATATCAGTTCTTATATACCCTTGTTCTTTCGCTGCGTGTTTCTCTCAACATATCTCTTTTTTCTTTCTAATGTTCATTTTTCTTTTTCTTTTCACACTTCTTTAATTATTTTTTCCTCTTTATCTTTCATTCGCTAGCTCCCTTCCTTTTTTTCTAATGTCTCACATGTTTGCTTTATTTCTTCTCTTAGTTGTGTTGTCATTTTCTCATTCTTCCCTTCTTTCTTTTATTTCTTTGTGACCCCTTCTCTTTCGTCCTTTTGTTTGTTGTATTTCTTTCACTTCTCTTTCTGCCCCATCCGCTTGCTCTCCTGAGGCCTAGATATCAATGGAACAACAGGTGCAGTGGCACCGGGGCTGAGAATTCTATGGACCTCACTCAACTCTAATTACTGCTGTATTTTCCTACCAAAATTGCAGTCAATCATTTTCCTTTCTTACTCCAGGAGCCATGACACCATTACTATGCCACTTGTTCTCTCCATCTTTACTCCCGATTCCCTCTTTCCTTTTACCCTCCAGTAATTCCCAAATGATATTTTTGTTCAGTATTTGCCAGGGTTCTTCTTATGCCAGGGCTCTGTTCTCACCTTAAATTCTGTGGATGGGTTTGTGAATTTGTTTCATAATTAAAATATTTTCTGTAGATCTTTATATTGTTTCTAATATCGTTATGTTGCACTTGTTCCAATTTGAATATTAAGTATATATTGGTTAAAAACCGAGCTTTTCCGTTTGATCGCATTGGTTAATCTTGGCAACTAGCATTGTTTGATTTTGGTATAAATGGTCATCCCATTGTTCCTGTGGTCACTATACACTGGTGTTGACTGCTTTGTCAGTAATTGGGCATATACATTTTACAAACAGATGAACTCTACTTACAAGTGACTATACTGGTTATATAAATGTGTGATTAGTGCGCGTGTAAAATGATCATGCAATAAATTTAGAAATTCAGAATTGGCTAGATTGTGTGTGCCTTAACTAGAGTGTTTTATAGGGATAAACCCCCTAACAATACATTTCTCAGTAGATAATTTTATCACTTATACGTGTTTTTCCACATGTTTTTTGTTACAGCCATACTCGTAGCAATACTACTGAGTATTCAGCAGAAGTGCTTTACTGCTTGTAAAAGTCTGCGCACAATCAGCAACTAATAATTGTCCTAGGATAACAAAGGGACTCTGCTCCTCAGGGTATTTTTAGGGCGAGGGGGCAGGGTGACATGGAGCTTTAATGGAGTTGCACATCTGGGCTAACTCTCTTTGCCACTCTTATGTGCGGGTTGCACTGAAAATGAACTATGTGTCCTCCACAAAGATGCTTCGCAAAACAACATCTTCTTTCAAACTAGTGAAAACTCTTCTCGTTTTCTTTTCATCCTGGTTTCCAATAGTTTCATAAGATAAATACATATTTGTTAGTACTGATACAATCCTGCAAGATGTGAAATATATAGTTTACGGTGAACAAGTGCGTCTGTTCATATGAAATATAGTATTTTTGATCATCATCAAAAGTGCTTAGTAGGAAACTTAATACCAACCCAAGCATCTAAAATATGCTGTATGCAAACATCATCTATTGGTCATGTCTTAATAATTAAAAATTACCATTACATTTCGACCTATAGCAGTCTAAACATTCAATACTGCTAATTTCAGTATACTTTTATTGCAGTTAAGCATATGGGTCGATACACCAAAATGCCAGCATAGTGAAAGTGACATCATACACCCTTTGACCTTAATCACATCACATGAAGTGACATCCTAGGAACCCTGACCCTAATGTTCTTTCTTCCAGGAAGGTACGACCCTAACATTGAAACAATTGAGGATTTGCATTGAACATTATCCCAAGTAACACAAAATTGTGCAATGCTTGCTTTATGTTACTTTGTATCAAGGGCGGAATTCCATGCATCCACCCCAGAGTATTGATGCAAATTCATATCTATAAACATTGGTAGACAGGAATTAGCACCAATTCTTATGCCTCCTCAAGGCAGGTGTAACAAGGAGAAATATTTTCATGTCTCTTAGTTTTTCCACTTTTGCTTGTGTGCTGCACTGTACAGCACACATGCAAAAGGCGAAAAGCCTTAAAGCATATGTTTTGTACATAAAGGTACCGATTCTAGTACAAAAACCTTTGATTCAGAGAATACACACTCCCTTGAACTATGGGTGTGTGCGTTGGCTGCCAAAAGTGCACCTATGCATCGTCAGAGAAAAAATGCATCCTATTTTATTAAATATGACAAATTTTTCCTCTTTCCCTTTGATGCAAGGTAGTGCAGCTACAATGCCTTGCATCAAAGAATAAAACATCTGGTCTTCAATCTCACATAATATAACTACCTGTCACTTGACTCTCACTCATCTTCACACACATGCTTACCCATGCAGACACCCGTGCTCACACGCACGCACGCAAGCATGCTCTCTCACTTAAACACTCTCCCACCCCAAGCACTCATACTACTTACATTTAAAACCATTTTTGCTTACCACATCTGCCACCAAAGACCCTAAGTATGCTCTATTTCTATTATACTAATAGTGAATAAGACAATAAAGGGGAAGACAACAATGAATATGGAACCACTCCTGTGCACTTGCCATTGAATTTGACACCTCTGAGGTTAGGGGGTCACAAGGCAGTGGCAGGAGTCGCAACTGCGACACGTGCGGCCCCCAAACGACCCCCATACAATGAAAGGTATTTGAATTATTCTATTTAATGTACAATTTTTGCAGTGCATTTTATGTACTTTGGAAGACTCAAGCACTTTTCATGTAAGTGAAAGGTTGTTGCTAAGGAAAGAAGACATTTCAAGATGGTGGTTTTGTCTCAGATGAGGAGACCAGCCAATTGCACAGGGGCAAAATCAGTCTCATTCCATACGATTAGTCCTATTTCTGCAGCCATAGGTGACTGAATCATTGCCTCAATTCCAGAGGCCATCCTCTATACCCCCTACAAAGGACTTTGCTCCAAATGTGCCACAATGCCACTGGACTGAAATCGGGAAAGGATGTTCAATGCTTCTTTTTGAAATATTTTATAATCATGCAACACTAATATGATATATTTTCCATAAAGGGGGAAAACAGCGCTCATTATCTGGTACTTAACTACAAATAATTTCCTGTCAAAGTTGTACATGTTGATCTTTTTTAATTATTTTTAAGTGCTACATTCATTGGCTGGTACTTCACTCTAAATATGTTCCTGATAAAGGCGTACGTTGTGATTCTTTATAAAATTATCGTTACTCTTTTGATAGAAATAAAATACAATACAGATGAGTCACCCTTCTTGACAGATCTAGTCTTCTGTTATAAAAATATGCTTAATGTGATTCACACCATATAATTTTTTCTCGATGAAATACATTGTTCACGCCGACATTTGACTAATTATGGCAGCAGTGAGACATATGTGATTCATTATAAATATAGTCTTTCCGGTTCCTTCATATAATGCATTTCCTAACAGATTTGTTATAAATGCATTTTACCCTGTATCCTCCATATAAAATGCTTCCTTTGTCAAATGTACCATGTGTTGAGTAACTCTGGCTCGCTAATATGGTTGCTGATGAGTGCACACTACACTCCCAGTTCCGTCGCTTGCGTATTTCAGGAGACTAGGCCGCCATTTCAGGTCGACCACAGCCTGCAGGCAGTGCAGCCATCCATTGCTGCGTTAAGGGTAGCTTCCCACGCTAATCAACCTACACAATAATTGTAGCGTATGAATTTGCCGCCTACTGAGTCCACATCTCCATAGTCTTGGTATAAATAAATGTAGCTTATTAGGACCCATTGACCTGTTTTTTTAGCGTTTGAGCCTCCAGGAAGCTGTGTACTGGGCTAGAAAATTATCGCTTGCCCTCCTACAACCTCATCTTTTCACTTTCTGTGATTGTGTTAATACGAAAAAATGGCCATGCTTTTAAATATATGAAAAAACATTTAGCCTGGTGTTATTTTCTTCAAAAAATAAATCAGGTTCATTTTGAGAATTTGCCACTTTTAGGATACTTTTTTGGTCTAGCTTGACAGCGCAGTTATCTGCGAGACCTAGAAAGTCCTGGGGCTCATCCCAGGGAGGCATTTTCCTCACCATCATGCTACCGCTTGCTTGGTGTATCGTTCCGCCTCCCTTGGGCTGCTTGCGTTGAAATGCACTACACTATGTTAGGTCTGAAACCTATATTGAATCACAAATATATTGTTTATACAAAACATGAAATGTATATAGAAAGCTACCCTTATTGCTTTGTGTTTTTTTCACTAAATTAGACTTTTTAAATGTTTTAGTCAGGAATTGTTTGTGAGTCACACAAGCATGTAAACATGTATGCTTACTGACACACACACAATGCAATGGCTTAAATTAAACAAGCAGTTACAAAGTAAATATGTCTGACTTTAATGTAGTAACAAATGGGCATGCACAAATGTAGTTCACAAGCATTCAATCAGGCCTGTTGCCTTTGCCAGGGCTAGTTTGTAATTTTTGTAAATGTTATTTTCGATTCATTTATAAATGGGGTCCCAGATTTGTGCATCGTATAGCTAGTAATCCCTCTTTGCTAGACTTTGTGGTCTTTCACAGTGGTTTATATCACAAAGGGGATGATTATGAAAGATCAGATAAACCTGGCCCCTGTGCAAATATGTTTGAAGAGTTGAAATTATGAGCTGTGCAAAACGTATTGCATCTGGTACCTGGTGCGCTAAAGCCACACCTCTTATTAAATTTCAGCAGGTCAAAACTGCTCAAATGTAATGGGCCAATAATTACTGGAACATGTGGATTCTGGTGCAGCTAGCCCCAAAATCCACAGGTTATTCATGATTACTGGGCAAAAACTTGGAATAGGTTCTATTTAGTGTATCAGACAAATGTCATGATTTTATAATAGACAATAAATGTCAAACACCCTTCTTGGCACTTTGTCACTCACAACACCCCCGACTGGAATGAGGGGATATTCCCAAGAGTGGCTTGATTAAATATTGGTTTTGTTTGACTTTGTGTTTTAGTTAGACGATTAGAGGACGTAGAAGAGTCTTAACTTGAATCAACATTCATATACAATTCAGTTATGGATTTATACGAGCCCCCTTAAACGCAGAACTGGAGAATATTACTTCCCTGTTTGCCAACTTCCCCTTCCATTTTGCAGAATTTGTGAAATAGCCACCTCTGAGCATGCTTCGTTAATTTAACAATGTAGGCAGCTCTTTAAAAATCACGTTAACATCACTCTTCTACTGTACTGTAGCTTCTCATTTTTCATAGACCTCGCACCCATGTTTACTCAAACTGGGACTGTTCCCCAATACATGTGTTAAGCCTCAGGGGTGTTCTGGCCTCCTCATTCACAAATCATGTATCAATAAAACTCCCAATTGCTCCAGAAGTCCCAATGGTAACAGATGCGTAATTTCAGAGGGATGCCTGTTGTAGGAAGCGGGCCTGGTATGTGGTGGACACCTGATGTGTTTGTACCTTATACCAGCTTCAGGCAACCCCTGTTAGTTAGTGAACAGTGTCTAGGAAGCCAGGGCTCTCTAGTGGTAGCTGTGGTGAGCAGCCCAGACTTATCTAGGAGTGCAAAGCACTTGTAATACCACAGCAGTCACACAGCAACTTATCTCACATGAAAGGAAACACACATTGTTACAAAAATAAAGGTACTTTATTGTAGTAGCACTGAACTAGATCACTTATAGGCAGTCCTCCACTGGAGGTAAGTACACACTATTTATACACAATAAGTAATAGGAATTACATTGGTAAATAACAAGCATTGGCAAGAAATTGCAGAAAATAGCTAGGGGGACCAAACCACATAATAAAATAGTGGAATGTGAATTGAAATCCACCACCCAAGAATGTGGAATAGCTAGAAAGGATCTGGGAGAACTCTGGGCCCCCAAAGGTGAGTACCTAGATGAACCCCAGCGACTAGGAGAGCAGAGGTGAGTTACCTGGTATTCCCAGAGACAAACAAGGGGATTTGGAAAAGGAGGATTGCAAGACCAGGGCAAGTCCAGTGGAACCCAGTGGTGGATTCCAGATGAAGAGGACCTGCAAAAGAAGGGGACAGAGTCCAGTCCACACTGGAGTGTCCAGGTGGGGCAGGAGCCACTATCCACACTTTTGTGGATGAAGATCCGGGTTGATGATGGAAGATGAAGATCAGCTGTGGAGCCCAGGAGCTGCAGAGAGGTCCTTGGAGTCATGCAGAAGATGTCCCATGCCGGTCACAGGGTTGCAGATAGTCAGTGGTCAGGAGGACCACCAGCAAACTTTGGCAAACGCAAATTTGGGCAGAAGAGGATTTGCAGAGAAGAAAAGGACCAGCAAGGTCCAGGAGACTTGACCCTTGGAGTGGAGTCCGGGCTAAGCCTCAGCAGTCAGGAGAGCCAGCAGAAGCAGTCACAGCCCCCACAGGCAACTGGCAGCAGGCAAAGTAAGTTGCAGTGAGACCTAACCAGCACACCTGGAAAGGAGTCCCTCGTCACTGGAGCAGCAGAGGAGAGACTTTCCTTACAAGGATGAAGTGCTGGAGGCCGGGGCTACTTGGAGCTTGAAGATCCCTTGGAGCAAAAGTCAACAAGCCTTGGTTGCTGCAAGAGTCGCAGTGCACAGGGGCACTGTCCTGGAGGAAGAGGCAAGGACTCACTGTCTCCCAAGTTGGACAGAGGGCAGAGAGGACCACTCAGGACCACCACCTGTGTTTTAGGATCCACACAGTTCCTGTGGTGAGAAGATCCCAGCAGCCGGACATCGTTGTCTTAGATTACTGCAGTTGCAGGGGAGTGACTCCTTCACTCCAAGGGAGATTCCTTCTTGATTCTCTGGTGCAGCTGAAGTCTTGCTGACACCAGAGGATGCACAGTCATGGAAATGTTAAAATTACTGAAAGAAGCCAAAGAAACAATGTTGCAAGGCGAGGTTGTCTCAGGAGTTGCAGGCTTGTTTGGTTCCTGTGAAGTCCAGCAGCGGTTACGGTGGCCAGGAGCAGAAGAGGTCGATGCAGAGGAGTCCCGGCGGAGTCTTGCACACTGAATCTGGGGACACACCCACAAGAGATTGCCCAAATAGCCCTAAAAGGGGGATTGGTCCCTCTGTTGGGTGGCCACCTATCAGAGGGGCTCACTGACGTCATTCACTTGTCCTGACCAACCAGATGCACCCATGGGCCTCTGCAAATCTTGTTTCCAAGATCGCAGAATCAAGTGGCCCCCTGGAGGAACTCTGGGTACTACCCCTGGGGGGGTGATGGACAGGGGAGTGGTCACTCCCCATTTCATTGTGTGCTTTTGTGCCAGAGCAGGGACCGGGGATCCCTGGACTGGTGCAAACCAGATTATGCAAGGAGGGCACCAAATGTGCTCTTCAAAGCAAGCCGGTGGTCTTGGGATGCTACCCCCCTCCCCAACCTTGTAACAACTATTTCCAAGTGAGAGGGTGTTGCATCCCCTCTCCTACAGGAAATCCTTTGTTCTGCCTTCCCCTGCTTGAGCTGGTCAAGCAGCAGGAGGACAGAAACCTGTCTGAGGGGCTGCAGCAGCCCGGCAGTACCGCGGGCTGCCCGAAAACCCTGAAAGACTGGTAGGAGCAATACTGGGGGGTCCTCTAATGAGCCCCCAGAGTGCATTGAAATGTGCCACCAATACTGACATTAGTATTGGGGTATGATTCAGACATGTTTGATACCAAACATGCCTAGGTTCGGAGTTACTATTATGTAGCTGGACCAGGTAGGTAGTGACCTGCGGCCAGTACACAGGTAAAAATGGCTTCCCCACACTTACGAAGTCCTTTGCATTGAAATTGGAGTTCATAGGAGCACCTCTGCTCAAGCAGGGGTGCCCTTACACACAGAAACCTGCACCCTGCCCTCTCGGCTAGGAGGGCTCACAATAGGAGTAACTTATAGGGACCATGTGCAGTGACCAGCAGTGAAAGGGTGCATGCTCCTTTTTGACGCAGGCTGCAATGACGGTCCTACAGACACAGTTTGCATGGGCTCCCATGGGTGGCATAATACATGCTGCAGCCCATGGGGGATCCCTGTTGTACCAGTGCCCTGCATACCTAAGTACCATATACTAGGGACTTCCAGGAGTTCACCAGTATGCCAATTGTGGGGTGTAAAGGGTACTAAAGCAACCCATCACTGGGGTCTTGGTTAGCAGGATCCTAGTGAAAACAGCCTAAACACACTGATAAACAGGCAGAAAGTGGGAGTAACCATGCCAAAAAGAGTGACTTTCCTACACCTGTGGTGTGACACACCCTAAATTAATGTCTTCTTGGCTTTTTAGTTCGGTTGCTGTGCTATGTCTGCGTCGATTGTTCTTGTCGTTCTGATGTCATGGAGAGGTTTGATCTTGTTATTTTCTGGTATCAGGAACTTAAGAATAAGTATATTGAGTGGTTTATCAAAAATGTAGCAAATCTGAACCCATACATATACTCCATAAGTGGATGCAAATCTACTACTTTTTAGAATTCACAAACTTTGAAAGTAGCAGGCTTGGAAAACTGTGCCAGACTCAGGTTTCCAGGGAAAATGCTGGCTATCAAACACCCAAAATGTGAGGGGACAAATGTTTGCAAATAGTTTAATCACTGACAATCCCTCGGGTACCATTTCAAACCATTGTCTTTCAGTCATTGTGCCACTCTAGACATTTGAAGTTTGGCAGATGGAGTTAAGGCAGACAGAACAGTGAAGGACTTTACATCTGCCAATTTGACTTTAATCTGCCCTCCAAATTTAGAGATGTCCACACCTCTATGTATTGGCATGAACTGCCTTCATGGAGATTCCTATCAATGTAGGAAAGGTTTGATGGAAGTCTGGCAGTCAAACTTTTCCAATGTTTTTATTATTAATAAATGAAACTAATGACACCACACACTGGGAGGCTTCTCCTATGTGTAAGAGCCATTTTTCCTCTTTTACTGTCCCTCACTGCGAGA
The DNA here is from genome assembly GCF_031143425.1 of Pleurodeles waltl. Lineage (NCBI taxonomy): Eukaryota > Metazoa > Chordata > Amphibia > Caudata > Salamandridae > Pleurodeles > Pleurodeles waltl. The sequence continues at coordinate 188,424,134 of NC_090447.1, forward strand.
GAGTACCAGGCAGTGAGGGATAATAAAAGAAAAGCCATCCAACCTACTACTCTAAATATGGCGGTTGGCCGGATGGCTTACTTTCAAGGACACTTACTCCATCAGAGGAAGTATTAAATCAGAGGAGCAAATTTTACTCCATCAGCTTAAGCTGTATGGTCCATCCAACTCAAAATGGGTGTGTGGACCTTGAGTTTGATGGGATAGTATTCTGTTGTCACTGTAATGGATAACTGTCCGCCAAATGCTAAATCAGCCTCTGATGCCCACCTAATGCAAATCAATACTGATTTAAGCATCATGAGACCAGCCCATTTCGAACCTTGGTCATTTCACCCAATAGCCCCCACAGCTGACCACAACTCTCTGGCTAGGCTGAGAGGTCCCCTAACAGACTAAACCCAACCCCCTTCTGTGGTACATCTCTGTCGGCAAATAGCAGGCATGGTAACAGGACGTCCCACTTCTGCCTCATGGTTTGAGGCAGGCCCATAATCATGCCTTTAAGGGTCTTATTGAATCTCTCAACAATCCTGTTTGTTTGGGGGTGATAGGGTGTGGAGAACATGTAGGTTACCCAACACTCATCCCACATGGATATAATGTATGCTGACATGAAGTTGGTGCCTCTGTCAGACACCATCTCTTTGGGTAACAATCTCAGGGCCCTTGCCACTGCAGGTACAGTCACTGACTTCAGAGGGATACCCTCTGGGTACATAGTGGTGTGGCCCATGAAACCCAGAATAAATGTGTTGCCTAAGGCAGTTTTGGGGTCATAGGGACCAACAATGTTGATGCCAACCCTCTCAAAGGGAGGATCAATGACAGAGAAGGGAGCAATGGGAGCCTTCAGATTTTTCACTGTTTTCCCGCTGGCCTGATCGGTGGGAGAGACCTACAGAAAGTATTTGAGTCTGTCTTTATCCATGGCCCAAAGAAATGGTGATCAAGCCTGGAAAAGTGTTTCCCTGCCCCACATGTCCTGTCAGGTTTATGTCATGATCCAGTCCCAGGCAAAAAGGCCCAGTATCACAGGGAAACCACCATTACTCGGGTTTCCCCAGGTCCAGGAGCTCATTCTCCTAATAGATAAGTGATCTTCAGAGGTATTTTCTGCTGCATGGGCCTCAGCTTGCTGCCTAAAGCCCTCTGGGTTGGGGCACTCTTTCGGAGCTTTACAGAATCGGTCCACTCTCAACATGCCACTTAGCAAGTTCAGGCAGGTCTCCTGAGGCAGCAGTGTCCTCCCCAGTAGGCTCCGGAACGGCTTCTTCAGGTGCCCCCATCTACCTGGACCATGGGAGGTTCATAGGCAGATTTCCTGCACCTTCTGCTGTTATAAATGGGCTCTCTAGTTGGCAGTTTTTTGCAGCCTGTCCAAGTAGGGACTCTCACTCCAGTCAGGGTAAGAGAGTACACAGCTAAGATAACCCCTTGTCGCCCCCTTGGTAGCTTGGCTCAAGCAGTAAGGCTTATCTCAAATGCAATGTGTAAAGTATTTGTACACACACAAACACAGAGTAAGAAAACGAAAACACCACAAAAGGACTCCACACCAGTTAAGGAAAATAGCCAAAATTTATCTAAGTACAACAAGACCAAAATGCCAAAAATCCAACATACATCAGTCAAGATATTACTTTTTAAAAGTTTAAGCAAGTCTTAATCCATAGGAATCAGTGGATGTATCTCTTTAGTACAAACTACCTGGGATATGTCAAAAACAAAGATGATGCGGGCCACAGGGGAGGCGAGGTGCTGGAAAAGCAGAGCTATGCATCGGCTGCATACTGCGCAGGGAAGGTGATGCATCAGTTCTTTCCTTGCAAGTGAGACAATGCATTGGTTCCTTACTGGCAGGGGAGGTGATGCATATATTCTTTCCTTGCAGGGATGGTGATGCATCGATTTCAAGACATGCAGCCTCGGTTCCTTACTGCAGTGCGGGGTTGATGAAAAATTGGCACCCCAGGACTATGCACAGAAAATCCAGATGCGCTGTGTTGCTGTAGCCACAGTGAAACAGGTGCTGTGCCGATTCAGCAGCCGTGAGACAGGCGCTGTGTCAATTCTCCAGCCCCGGGGCAGGTGATGTGTGGATTCTTCAGCCGTAAGACAGATGCTGTGTTGATTCTTTGTTGATGCGTGGATTTTTTTCCTTCACTTCCAAGGGCACAAGGACTGGAGTTGGCACAACTTGGCAAGTTAGGACTCTCATTAGAAGAGTCCAGGCACTGGCAGATAGGTCTTTGATGTTCCTGAGACTTTCTAACAGGAGGTAAGTTCAGTCCAAGTCTTTGGAGAACTTTTGGAAGCCAGATGTAGAAAGACAAGTCCAGTCCTTTCACTCCCAGGACAGAAACAGCAAGCAGCAGGCCAGCACAACAATGCAACATGTAGAGTGGCAGTCCCTCCTACAGCATCCAGCTCTTCTTCTGGCAGAATTTCCTCAGTCCAGAAGGATTCTAACTTTGTGGTGTCAGAGGTCCAGTACTTATACCCATTTCTGGTTTTGAAGTAGGCAAACTTCAAAGAGAAGTATTTGCAGTGCACAAGACTCTACCTTTCCCTGCCCTGGCCCCAGACACATTCTAAGAGGTTGGTGGAGACTGCTTTGCGTGAGGACAGGCACAGCCCTATTCAGGTGCAAGTGTCAGCTCTTCCCACCACTCTAGCTCAGGAAGACCCATCAACCTGGTGATGGGCCATCAGGATATGGAGGGCATACTTCAGCTCTCTTTGAGTGACTGTCTAGAGTGACTGCACAAACAGCTCAACTGCCATCCTGACCTAGATGTGTATTCAGCAGACAGGCAGAGGCATGAGTCATGAGACCCAACACATAGGATGCCGGTGCTAGATGGTTTCTAAAAGTGGCATTTTCAGAATTGTGACTTAAAATCCAGCTTCACCATTTAAGAGGGTTATAAATAATAATTCTGTACAGATCAAACTTGACTTACCCAATTGAAAGTTATCACTTATTAAATGCAATAAGTTAACTCAATGTTATTCGATGGGAGAGGCAGGCCCTGCAGTAGTGAAAAATGAAAGTAAGATTTTTTTCACTACCAAGATATGTAAAAGTTAAAAGTAGATGCCCAACTTTTTAAATACACTACACACTGCCGATTGGCACCCTGCTGATTGGCCTGTTTAGGATTTACCCCAGGGTTGACATGTATAGTAAAAAGAAAAGTTTGAGCCTGGAAAACTGTTTATTTTGCCCGGTCAAAATGGCAGTTTAAAACTGTGCACACAGTCCACAATGGCAAATCTGAGGTAGGTTTAAAGGGTTACTTATGTGGGTGCATAATCAGTGATGTAGGCCCACCAGTAGCATTTAATTTACAGGCATTGGGAACATGAAATACCATGTTTTTAGTAAACTAAGTGTGCCAATTGGTTGTAAGCCATTCTCAACATGTTTAAAGGAGGGAACACAAGCACTTTAGTACTGGTTAGAGCGTGCAGAGTCCTAAAGCCAACAAAAACATATTCAGAAAAAACAGGGAAAGTAAGGCAAAAAGTATGAGGAAAGACAACTCTGAGGTGGACAGGGCTAACAAATGCCCTCCACCACTGCCCATTTTTCTACTTTACTTTTCCACTGGCTGGGAGGGGAATCCTCAAAGCAGCACCAATGCATTGTGGTTGCTCTCTCTGCCAAGACGAGTGCTAGTTTTAAGAACCTGTTAACCACCTTCTTTGGTTCCTGACATTTCTACAAGCCCAACAAACATGTCTTCATGTTCACAAGGTTACTTCCATGCAGCAGTGTATCAAGTTCAGCTACTACATTTGTGTAAAAGTGTGTGATTGTTGGACAGGTCTAGACCACATACATGAAGTCTGCTTTAATCAGCTGGCACCTAGGACTTTTCTTATCATCCATGCCGGCTGTAGTATTCAGTGTTTGGGGAGTAAGATATTTGTTATGTAAGTAATTGAATTGTTAGTATTTAAATCTGGTACTTCTTGACACACAAAGAGTGTGTTATAAAATAAGGGCTGAGTCGCTATCTGGAAGCTGTCTGCCTAAAGTATTTACCCATTTAGCGCTGAGTTTGAGCAGGGTATCATGAGGTGCCGATGGGAGGCTATGGTATAGCCAAATTATGAGCCGGTGTACACTGCCTTATGTGAGTAGGTGCTGCAGAGTATCATGCGTTTGTGGTTCCACCGCAGTGTCATCCCATATTTGCCTTGTTGCCCGATATACTAGGAACTGAGTGTGCAACAGCCTCTTTTCATCAACCATCAGTTCTAAACCTCGGGTTGTTCTGTCCACATAGCAGTCCCCTATAGTATATATGTCCATGGCCATCCATTCCTTTCACCTCCTTGCCATAAAGTATCCTCCCTGTGTGGTGGGCATCCCTATAAGCATCATCCCAGGTGTATACAGTGAGGTCAGTCTGGTCTTTTTTTACTATTCATTTCCAACATCAAAGTACTATCCTGAGCAGTCTGGGGAACAGATTGCATCACAGGTCCAACCCCACCAGCAGTTCCACCAATGACCACTTTGCTGCAGTCCTTTAATGTCCTACATCTTGTGCCAAATGAACTCTGTTGAGCCATTTAGCTATCCAATGGTTTTGGGCCTCTAAGTAATATTTCCTATAACTTAGTGCTTATAGGCCTCCCTCCTGAGTGGGTCACTGTAGAATTCTTTGTCGGCTTTCATCCCATATCATTTCTCTAAATATAGTACAGGAGAAGGTGCCTAGGCTTCAGCTCCCACTTACCTGGGCCTCCAACCAGTCTAAGGCTCTTTTGGACCTGGCCTCACTGCCTCAAGGCTCACCTTGTACTTGCATTCCGTCTTTTCTCGTACTCTCTGCTCCTTCCTCTCGCCCTTCACTCCTATGCCCTCTTCTTTGTCATTCTCACTATCTCTCTCACTCTTTTGCCTTTGCCTTTATGCCCATTTTCTACTCTCCACTCTCTCGCCCCCTCTCTGTGCCTCTTTGTGCCCGTTCTCCACTCTCTCTCTTTGTGCCTCTTTGTGTGTGTTTTACACTCTCTGCTTTCTCTCTTTGTGCCTCTTTTTTCCCTTCCCCCTCTCCACTCTCTCTCTCTTTGTACATCTTCCTGCCATTTTCCTTGTGCCCACTTTTTTCCCACCCATTCTCAGCTGTTTTTTCCCACACTCGTATGCCTCCTGCCTCTCCCCACTCCTTACTTGCATCACCCATGTGTGCCTTTTCCCTTCTTCTATGGCCCGCCCTTTCCTAGCCTTGCCCTCTGCCCCTGTGCCCGCCCCTTCCCCCTTCCTCTTCCGAGGACCTACTCAATGGCGACCGCTGCCTGATACCAAAGGAGCACGTGTGCACCCATCTGTGCCTGGACCGTGCCCAGCACCACGGACCTTAGTCCGACCAAACATCAAAAGTCTCCACAACAGCTGCTTCCATGTCTCACCTCTCTCCACAGTAGGACCTTTTTCATGCACTCACTGTCATCTGACCTGCACCAACATGCCCAATGCAAGAGCCACAAATGCCTTGCCCCATCTAGCATGCATATTCCTCAACAGCAGATCTCTTAGCAAACATGCCACAGAGATCTGGGACCATCAATTTGCACTTCCCAGCCATCTTCTTCCTGACAGAGACCTGGCAACTCATCATTGGTATCCACCATCACCACAGCCATTCCTTTGGGCTCCAAGATGTCCCACCAAGACAGACAGAACAAGCCAGGAGGAGGACTCACCATCATCCACAAGGAATCCATCACCTGCACCCCCTCCACTAGTGAGAACACAACCTTCATGGAACATATGCATTTCCGACTACAGACCAGCAACCAAACCACTGTCAAAGACACCCTAGCTTACCGACCATCCTTGACCACATGCCACCTTTAGCAATCTCACCACAGACTTCATTGCCTCTGTCATTACCAGCTCAAACACCATCATCTTACTCGACGACCTCCACTTCCATCTAAGTAACTTAAAAGATCCAAACTCCACTGCCATACTCAAGAGCCTAGAGATCCTGGGACTCACCCAGATCATCCAAGGCCCTACTCACAACACAAGTCACAACCATGACCTCATCTTCGCAGCCAGCAACAAGGCCAAGTTCAACCACCTCACTCTTCTCACTTGGACAGACCAATCCATTATCCACTTCATCGATGCACCCAAACTCCTCACAGCCAAGGCTATTAACAACCTGGAACAAGATAAAGAACACAGACTGGACCAACACCCTCAATGCCCACCAATCAAACCTCATCAGCGCCCCTCACAGGCCAACATCAAAGCCTTCAACAACTGGAACACTACTGGTGCAGACACTTAAGCCCCCCTGAAGAACATCAGGGTTCAAGAACCAACACATGAGCTAGCTAGTAAACCAAAGACCTTAGAAACTCCAAACACTGCTGCAAACAATTGGAGAGAAATTGGAGAACCAGTCGGGCACCACTGCAAGCACACTTACAAGTCCACGCTCAGGAAATGCCACCTCCCAACTTTTTGAGGCAAGAAAAACAGCCCTAGTTCTCTGACTGGAAAACAGCTCCAACAACTGAAAAGAGCTTCAGCATCGTCAAAGATTTCCTTACCCATCCAGCTGCCACTAACTCCATCACCCCCTTGTAAGACCTCTCTGAAAATGATTTCTTTCACAACAAAATCCTCAAGATCTGAAACAACTCTGACCCCCAATGCAAGACACAAGAACACATCAACCAGTTGCCCACTACCACCAAATTGGACAACCAGATCACAATCCGGAAACCCTTCACCCCAGAAGGCACTACTGAAATCATGAGAACAATCTACTCCTGGGCCCCCAACGACCCTTGCCCCCACCATATCTACAACTCTTGTGTTGGCTCTCATTGTATCAATGAGACTGCTGGATTCGGGCGGCAGCACCACAGGAATGTGGGGAACTGAGTCTAATCCCACACTGTGGGACAACTTTCGGCCTAACCCTTCAGGCCAGCTAGCAGTACCTCACCAGTACCCAATAGTAGAGGTGATTTGTGTCAGCCATGCACATGACATTCTGATTTCTCAGGGAAATCATGGTAGAACAGATCTTATCCTTTTCTCTCAGTTACATTTGTCTCACACATGCAAAGACAAACAGAAGCAGGACTTGGTTCACTGAATTTTATTGAATCAACTGTATCTTAGATAAAACGGCATGTGCTGCAAGAATAAGGATAAAGAACCATAATAGTAGCACTGCAGTGACAAAGAAAGTGAAACATAAAAAGCCCCACCATAGTGTCACAACGCTAAGCATCAAAAATTCCTACCTACCCCTCTAAGGTTCTATACTAGAGCACACCAGTGTTAGCCCTAATTCACCATTCAGGACCACTGAAAAGACACCATTCCCCATACCTGAATATGGCAGTAGCGAATAGGGTTGTTGGTCTACCGAGAGTCCTCTCCCACGTAGGCGGAAAAGACGTCAAATCTCAGCAGACAGCTGCAATGAAGCCACTGCATGCGGTGGCAACTTCTGGCTAGATTTTCCCTCTAACGTATAGGGGGCGGAGAGATGTTTTATAATAAAACAGCTGGTGTTCTAAGGAAACTGCCCTAGCATACAAATGCACATGTTTCCATGAAATGACAGGGAATATGATGTTCTACTTTGTATCAACATTATCGTGTACAGCCTTGAGCAAGAACAGAGTGAGGATGATGTGCTAAGAAATGAAAACAATTTCTAGGCTAAAAGTGTAAAAGATAAAAGAAGAAAACACATCACCACAAAATGAAGCTTCTGCTAAAAGAATAAAACAAATTGTTTCCAGGCTACAGGGCACTAGCTGCAGGTCTATGGCTAAAATAACACGCCCATAAAATGATATTAAATGAACCTCACAACACAACCTAGCAGGAACTCTGATCAGCTTTTACCACATCACCATCATCAACACCTCCATCCAAAGTGGAACCTTCCTGGACAACTTGAAACAGAAATTACAGCTCTTCTGAAAAATCCCATGATAGACCTAAAAGAGCTCAGCAACTACAGACCCATCTTACTCCTGCCCTTCCCATCCAAAGTCAGCAAGAAAGATATCAACAAAAAACTCTCTACCCATCTTGAACAACACCACCTATTTTGCATCTCCAGTCTGGATTCCACAGCAGTCAGAGCATCGAAACTGCTCTCATCGCAGTAACTGACGACATCTGGAACATCACGGACAAAGGGGAAACAGCAGCACTCATACTACTTGACCTCTCCACAGCCTTTGACACTGTCTCCCACAGCACCCTCACCACAAGAATCCACAACTCTGGAGTTCATGGACCCTACCTGAGATAGCAGGGCTCTTTCTCTTCGACAGGATCCAGCAAGTCAGGATCCCACCCAAATCCAAGAACCTCCTCTGTGGAGTCCCTTAAAGATCATTGCTGACCCCATCCTTATTTATCATCTACACGGCATCACTCACCCATGTCATAAGATCCCACAGAATCGACATTATATTCTACACAGACAACACCCAACTCATCCTCTCCCTCACAGGCAACAACCACACCAATAGGACCAACATCGCCCCCTACATGTCAAAAGTTAGAAACTAGACGGAACAGAACTGTCTAAAATTGAACACAAATAAAACAGAAGTCCTGATATTTAGGAACAGCAGTTCTCCATGACCTGGTTATTCAACTGGGATCCCATTTGGCCTACTTATCTACTCGCTCCTACAACAATGCACTGGACTCCACCAGAAGCAAGGAGTGGATGGAGCCTAGTAATAATAATAATAATAATAATAATAATAATAATAATAATAGTGTGGCAATTTTGTCTTGAATAAAATGTGCACTTCTCTCCATTATACAGTTAGAAATAAATAACTAGCTATTTCAAAAGTAATCTGAAGCGGGAAACTAGCCGACAACAAGTCTAAACACTCCGACATCCAAAAACCTTTTGAATGAGTTGAGAAATAAAACCATTAAAGGTCTAGCAGATGGTGACTTAGGGGAAAATGTTATTTGGCCACTCTGAAACAAAGGTTTCAAAACCAGTGTATCATCTCAAAGACTACAATTATGTCCTGTTTTCCTGGCTGATTTCCCACAGTATGAATTGTTCAATTTTGCTCCTATCAACTTAGGGCTACTTTGGATGCCAAAATTACAGTGTTCACTAAGAGTGTGACACTGAGGGGTTTGGAATTCAGATGCAATGATGCAGTGAGTCAACCAAAAATCCTAAAAAATCTACCTTTCTGCTACTTTTAAAAACTGGCCTATCTGCATTCATATCAAGCTGACTCTCTAAAAGAATTTAATCTTGTGTCAAGAAGATCATGTGTAACCCCTGTATACCAGATGACTGATGTGAATTTTCATAAAACACCATAGTGCTGACGATAAGCCTAAATGGTCAGCAAAGTGAACTCATAAATCTGACCCAGCCATCAGCTTTGAAGGGGCCAGCTGTGGTCTCTGTATAGTGGGAATGACAGATAAACATCCTTTAGGTTGAATGTTGCCATCTAGTTTTCCGTTAATAAGATGGTTCCAAGATGACAGATTGTTTTCATCTTGAAATGACACTATAGGAAAAAACATTGAAATCAAATGACTTTTTAGGGACTGTAATTCTCTGCTGCTCTTTAAGAGGAAGTTATTGCTCAGGAAACCAATGGGATGTCAGGAGGTCACTTCTGTAGTCCCTTCCTGTAAGAGCTTCACAATTCCTGATGCATCATGATAGAATCTTCCAAGAAGTGAATATATTCATGAAGGGACATCTAAAATGGAGAAGTACAAAAGTATTTGTGGAAATCCTGCATTTCCTCAGGTACATAGGGATTTATGTTTTTTCTTTTCAATGATATTGAAAAAGACACCATTCTTCATTTTTGCTCATATTTGTGTAGACACACTAGCATTAAGGAGCCTAACAGTTTCTTGTTGTCTGCCAATCTGTAACTAAAGATTTTGCACCTTTGTGACAAAAAGGGCTGGTATCTGGTATTGTTGTTAATTGAAAACACCTCTCACAAAACCAGGGAACTACTTCTTAATGATGAAAGAACTTCTTGGATGACCCATGGGTCTTCATGCTAAAAATGCTGCAACAAAAAGACATTTTGAGAGATTACTGTTTTTTGTTATCAAAGGTGAATTTTGCTACATGAGTCCTCATATCTGTAACAAACTGGTCTGCAATCAAAACGCCCCAAGCTGTGAACCCGACCTCACAACGAAGTTTGTTTTCCCAATATAGAAACTTTTTAACAAGCACTGGCAAAGCTAATAGGTTGCAATACCAAAAAGTATAGCTATTGGATGTATTTTTATTACTGCTTTTATGCGAAAGCATGTATCATGATACGTCTTAAACAGAAGATGACAAAACACAGCTCCATCAGCTCAAGAGCCTCCAGGCCTAAACCCCATGCTCTGGGTGCTTCAAATGGTTGCAAAATGACTCACAGAGTCACTTGTTATACGTTACTACTAAGGTACTAGGACTGAGTATTTAGGATGCCAGAACTTCAGAATGTGGAGAACTAATTCCTTCCACACCATCAGAAACTGTTGGCCCAATTCCTGGCCAGCTCACAGTGCCTCACCTACACCCCAACCCTGCTGGGGTGAAAGGTGATTGTGACACCCTGAACATGACACTGACTCTCCAGGGAAGTCATGGAAACAGACATCACCCTATTGTTGTGTTACTCATGCATGCCCAGACAAAACACAAAAGAGATACAAAATATGCTTTCAATGCATTTATTGAAATAGTAGTAATCTAGCATAAAGAAAATGAGCTGTGATAATTTGGCAGATGAAACAAAACAAAGTAACCAGCATTATGAACATAGTAAAGACAATCAATAATCCAACCATGGTAAATGAATTCTAGAGGTTCCAGAGGTTCCTACCTAACCCTAAGACTATACTGAAAGCATAGCGGGTGTACTCTTCAGCTTGCCCGATCTATGAGAGTAGCCTTAGCCTCATATCTGGAAATGGTGTCATGAATTAGCCTGTAGTGTGGATGGCAATCCTCTCGGGAAACTGGTAGATGAGCACCAGCAAAGCTGCCTGTCAAACACAGCATTCGTCCTAGGATGTTTGCGGCTAGAATGCCCCTCTCCCCCTTAATGGGGACATTCATAGATAGTACCAATTGTATTGCAAGACAGATGTTGAGTGCACACTCGAAAGGGCACCAAAGACAGCGGAACACACAGGCTGCACACAGTAGAGCCTTACTGGTTGGAAAGACAAAGGCCTGTTGTCATTTAGTTCCTCCAATGAAGGTACGCCAAAGTACTGTATCATACGTTCCTTACACAGCTGGACGTGTGGCAATTCCATCACCATTTGGCTTCAAGATGGGAAATCCAATACAGAGCAGCAAAAGTAGAATTAAAATATCACCAATTAAGAATAATACAAATAGTACACGTCCAAATACACTTGAAAACAAAAAGTGTATACAAGATGGAATTACTCCGAAAACTGTCTGGAAAGTTCTGAGAAACCCAGGCCAAATCACTTTAAAAAAGTGCACAGCACTTGCGTTGTTAGAGGTGCTAACAATGGGACTCAAAAGTTCACCAAAATGTCTTGAAAAGTTGGTGTTTAAAAGCAACTGTATTTCAGAGGATGACCTTGCTATTTGTAACTTGAAAGTTTCACTGGCAGATGTAAGCACCAAGTTTTTCTAAAACAGTAGTGCTTTCAGTCGTCTCAGCATGTCACAGTTAACATTAAAGGTAGGAATGGAAGGCCATAAGCCAACTACCGTAATCACATGCATGGGAGGAAAAAGTATCCACAGCAGGTCACTATTTGAGAAATAGAAACCACATAAAGGACACCTGATCTCATCCCGCAACAGCCTTGATCATTCAGTATCAAGTAACTTCTATTTGAAAGTGACTGAACCACTGGGTGAATCACGGAAACTGGTACTCCCTTTAAGTAACATGCCATATTTGCTACGGGCAATGTCACCTGTTTACAAATCATAGAGTGGCTTGGAGGGGGTTTGCATTTGTTTCCATTAAGAAAAACCTCTTTTCCCCATTCATGCATTTATAATCGGAGTGTAATTCCCACACCTCATGTATGAAACTAAAGCCTATCTACTGGACAATGTTTCAAACATTATGTAAACTGAAACATGGTGATTGGCAGTGAGATAACTCTGGTGGTCATTCCGACCGTGGCGGTCGGCGGTGAAGCGGCGGTAAGACCGCCAACAGGCTGGCGGTCTTTTTTCATGAATTCTGACCATGGCGGTTACCGCCATGGCCAGCCGCCGCTTCACCATTCCGACCGCCACGGCGGTAACGACCGCCGGGCTGGAGACCTGGGTCTCCAGCCCGGCGGTCGTCACATACCGCCGGCGGTATTCCAACCCGCCTGACCCAAGCTTACCGCCATGGATTTCATGCGGTTTGGGACCGCCATGAAATCCATGGCGGTAAGAACTATCAGTGCCAGGGAATCCCTTCCCTGGCACTGATAGGGGTCTCCCCCAACCCCCACCCCGACTCCCTACCCTACCCCCCCCACCACCCCTGCCACCCCCAAAAGGTTGCAGGACCCCCGTCCCCACCCCGATCCCTAACATATACACACACATGCACACATACACGCATGCATTCATGCACGCACTCATGCACATACACACACCTCCGCATTCATGCACGCACTCATGCACATACACACACCCCCCGCATTCATGCACGCACTCATGCACATACACACCCCCCCGCATTCATGCACGCACTCACACGCCCCCTCTACATACACACACGCACACCACCATGCACGCACACAACTCACAACACCCTCCCACCCCCCTTCCCTAGCGGACGATCACCTTACCTGTTCCGGTGATCCTCCAGGAGGGAACGGGACCCATGGGGGCAGCTCCGCCGACACCGCCACGCCAACAGAACACCGCCACAGCAAATCACAGGTCGTGATTCGCTGGGCGGTGTTCTGTTGGCGTGGTGGTGGAGGTGGAGCTACCTCCACTTCCCCGCCTGCCACCAGTATGGCTGTTGGCGGCTCTTCGTCCGGAAACGGGCGGAGCGCTGCCAACGGTCATAATGGCCCGTGCGGAAGACCGCCAACATTGGCGGTCTTCCGTATGGCGGTCCCTCGGCGGTCTATTGAAAAGACCGCCGAGGTCGGAATGACCACCTCTGTGTATTAGATATAAGACCGATAATGCTTCTGCTACAGTGAAAGTCATTTTTTCTAACTTTTCTATATTAAGCATTGTGTATGTAGCATCCTTCTTTGCCATTATCAGTTGTTTACATGTTAAATTAAAAGGCAAGACAACTCTGTCCGCATTCACATGCTTCCAGGGCACGCAGCTCTATTTAAGAACTTTTAATGTCCAACTCAGCTGCCTGATGGATCTAAATTGACTTTGTTCAGGCTGTACAAAAGACATGTAATTTTGTGTGACATTAATTGCAGAAGACACAATTTGAGTGTGTAATTATTAGTGGACAATTTGTTTATTCCCTTATGAACAACAGTCAATGCTTTTTCTAAACTAGCCTGATTTATTTGCCTTGAACGTGCAGCTGCGTCCATTTGTGTAAGCTTCCAAATTTCATTGTAAATGGCGTACATTAATCTTTTGGAGCATGGTGCTGTAAGCAGTGACAATCCCTGTGTGCTGTGGCTGGAAGGAACAAGGGTCCGATCTGCTAGCTTTAAAACCCTGCTAAGAGTTTTAGAAACATACATGACAACCATGTGGCCACTGGTCATAATAACTACCCTTTGGACCTGAAAGTGTAGAATGGAATGTACCATTCTGATCCAATAACACAAGCTGTTCTTCAGTGCAACTTACTAAGTGTTTCCAATTATTGAATCGTGTGATTGAAAGAATACTGGGCACATTCCTTTCTTTAATTTTTGATAAACCAAGGCAAGTAGTCTGTTGCACCATGCCATTCAGAAAAATCATCAGCAATGGAATTAGACACACTTTAAATAAGGCATCCCCGCTCTGCACTTGCCAATCTTTTATTCACCAGACTGATTTTAACTCAATTTGTTCTTTCCAATGTTCATAGCCTTTAATAGCTAGCTGGGAAAAAATGTATTTGACTAATATAATTTTGTGTTGGTCAAGGTGTTTTTCCTTGCATTTGAAGGAGTTATTTTACAATATTAAGGTACAGGATATGAAGTATCTTCTCCTGACAAATATGGGAATTTATCTAAATATGTTTTTGAGCTACCCACTGGTGGAGTTGGGCAATTTTCCCACAGTGTAGAATTAAAAATTGTACGTGGAGTACTACCTCTATGTAGGTAATGGTGTGCAAAGTGATGGTAACAAAACATTCTGCCATAATTGAATTCACGTACACATCTTCACTCTGAAATACAGAGTAATATTCAAGCTCAGAAGAAATTGAAGAAACTGTCTTTACATCCTAATCATCAAACAAGCCACCAGGAGTTATAACATTATCTATCACAACTTTAAAAACGTATGGAATTTAAATGGTCTTGGTTGGTCCAAATATATCAAGGGGACCATATCCCAAACAATCCCATCAGGACCTTGATCAGCAGAAATGTTCACAAGGTACAGGTCTCTGTGTACTTTGTGAGAAGGCAAATTGAGTTTAAATACCTCCACTGCCAGTTCCACAGTAGAACATTCTGAAAATAATGCCCATCTATAAGCAAGAAGAAAACAGCCACAAAACCAATCCACAAGAAGAAAAAAAAACAAAGCCAGCATAAGCCAAAAATAGGACTATGGACAGATCAGATAAGTGTGTTTCAGCTAGTGTAGACATTTACATATACCATGTAGTGACATAGTAGAAGAATCAGAGGAGAAGTCGTCAATGTCGACAAAATACCCAGAAGCAGTCTGTGTGAAAAGAGATCCCTCAGCAGGTGAAAGTTAACTGGTAGACACCTCCAAAGATGGTTCATCATAAACAACTCTGTTACTTTGTGAAGGATTGGAGAACTGTAGGCTTACGTCAGGTGTGTTTCTTGTATTTGTGGTGGCAACTAGATTCAAGTAAAGTTAATTCTCCACCCTCTCAACCTATGGGAAACAATGTTGGTGTTGTTCAATGCTTGAAGAGGTATTTCTTGCATCGTAGTGAGAGCGGGTAAGGAACGACCCAAGAGTCCTTGAGGACGACTGGGTAGAATCGGCCACATGATGCAATTTTACCTGATCAGTGGAGACAAAGCGTTTGTCTTTACAACCAGCAAGCGATGGCAAAATCACAGTTCTGGTACCTTGAATTCTGAGGACTGGGAATGGCGCATGATATGATGTGCCAAATTCCTTCTTGACCGCAATCTTTTCTCAAACAAGATTCCCAACTTCTGGAATCCATCTGGTTGGTGTTGGCTGTACCTTCACTTCTTCAGCAGCAGCATGCATGTTGGAATGCTCATCTCAGAAGTCTTGAATTTCCTGAAAGATAGTCATACATTCATTGATGTCAAAAGGTGTGTCTGCCGCACTGCACTTGGACCATCAAGATCTGTGACATACATCTGGATCCCAAACAAGACTTCATATGAGTTCGGCCCCTCAAAGGTCTTCTAGGCAGGTTATTTAATGCTCTCTGGACTCCATAAAGGTGGTAGATCCAACTGCAACCTGAACCTAATACTCTAGCTGTTAAGGATTGCTTTAGGTCTTGGTTCTTCCCCTCCACTATCCAATTTCTCTCAGGATGATATGGGGAGGAATAATGCATAGCGGTGATGTGCATCTCTGTAATGAGAAGGGGTGTGGTCTAATGACATCAACACCCTATATCAGGTGTGCATAATTATTAGGCAACTTCCTTTCCTTTGGCAAAATGGGTCAAAAGAAGGACTTGACAGGCTCAGAAAAGTCAAAAATAGTGAGATATCTTGCAGAGGGATGCAGCACTCTTAAAATTGCAAAGCTTCTGAAGCGTGATCATCGAACAATCAAGCGTTTCATTCAAAATAGTCAACAGGGTCGCAAGAAACGTGTGGAAAAACCAAGGCGCAAAATAACTGCCCATGAACTGAGAAAATTCAAGCGTGCAGCTGCCACGATGCCACTTGCCACCAGTTTGGCCATATTTCAGAGCTGCAACATCACTGGAGTGCCCAAAAGCACAAGGTGTGCAATACTCAGAGACATGGCCAAGGTAAGAAAGGCTGAAAGACAACCACCACTGAACAAGACACACAAGCTGAAACGTCAAGACTGGGCCAAGAAATATCTCAAGACTGATTTTTCTAAGGTTTTATGGACTGATGAAATGAGAGTGAGTCTTGATGGGCCAGATGGATGGGCCCGTGGCTGGATTGGTAAAGGGCAGAGAGCTCCAGTCCGACTCAGACGCCAGCAAGGTGGAGGTGGAGTACTGGTTTGGGCTGGTATCATCAAAGATGAGCTTGTGGGGCCTTTTCGGGTTGAGGATGGAGTCAAGCTCAACTCCCAGTCCTACTGCCAGTTCCTGGAAGACACCTTCTTCAAGCAGTGGTACAGGAAGAAGTCTGCATCCTTCAAGAAAAACATGATTTTCATGCAGGACAATGCTCCATCACACGCGTCCAAGTACTCCACAGCGTGGCTGGCAAGAAGGGGTATAAAAGAAGGAAATCTAATGACATGGCCTCCTTGTTCACCTGATCTGAACCCCATTGAGAACCTGTGGTCCATCATCAAATGTGAGATTTACAAGGAGGGAAAACAGTACACCTCTCTGAACAGTGTCTGGGAGGCTGTGGTTGTTGCTGCACGCAATGTTGATGGTGAACAGATCAAAACACTGACAGAATCCATGGATGGCAGGCTTTTGAGTGTCCTTGCAAAGAAAGGTGGCTATATTGGTCACTGATTTGTTTTTGTTTTGTTTTTGAATGTCAGAAATGTATATTTGTGAATGTTGAGATGTTATATTGGTTTCACTGGTAATGATAAATAATTGAAATGGGTATATATTTTTTTTCGTTAAGTTGCCTAATAATTATGCACAGTGATAGTCACCTGCACACACAGATATCCCCCTAACATAGCTAAAACTAAAAACAAACTAAAAACTACTTCCAAAAATATTCAGTTTTGATATTAATGAGTTTTTTGGGTTCATTGAGAACATGGTTGTTGTTCAATAATAAAATTAATCCTCAAAAATACAACTTGCCTAATAATTCTGCACTCCCTGTATGTATTACATGAGCCTGTGGCAGACTATCTTTGAGTTCTGCCACTTTTTCCCAAAGCACTTTATGCTTGATAGTATTTCCTTTAGAATCTCTGAATCTAATTAGGCACCAATAATGTAAGGTTTCATTAAAATACTGGACACAGTAATATGAATCATATACTATAAGAGTGGGGAATTCAGGATCCGTAAGAATTAAAGCTTTGAGTTCAGCTAGTTGTGCAGTGCAATCTCCTGGGGACTGCATAAAGGTTTTTTGAGGGAGGAGTTCTCCACCCCTCATTACTCCATACAAGGCTGCACAAGACATTGGGCATTGATGTTTAGTGCCTATGGCAGGCTGAGGTGAACCAGTATATATGATGCTTTTATACTGATCAAGAGGCAAAATGTTAGTGGGAATGGGGTATTCAAGTTCATATTGAAGTAATTCTTGAGCTTTTAGCATTGTGTCAAAAACATAATCTACAGCACTGGCAGTTAAAGAAGTGGCCCATTGTATACATCTGGGATGTAAGGCTTTTGTGTTTGGAACGCTGGCCTTTCTGACCGCCTTCAAGGCTGCAACTGGAGTAACAACAATGATGCGTTTCCCTTGAGACTGTGGTCTTTCATTGATGACAGACATCTGGACGGCAGTCAGACTTTTCTCAGTGGATGCAAAATGCATTTCTGCATTTGAATATAGATATAATTTATATGCTGTCAGCACTGTGTCACCTTAATGGAATGTGACGTAAGTAAATCCAATGGCACCTGGTATTATCCGGATGACCAAATTAGTTTTGTTGACACATGTATGTAAGTGTCATGCTCCAAAGATGCCAGTCTGAAGAAATATGAGTATTTGTGTATGCTCTGGTATCCAATATTTACTGGAAATGCCTGGGCAAATTAAACCTTACAGTGGTTTTATGCTTTGTGCATAATTTGTGATACATGTTCTTCCAACACTGAAGAATCCTAACAAGGATTGCAGTTTTTTTATTGTATTATGTGGTTGTAATTGGGCGCACTTCTCAAGGAAGTGTGGTGCCAGGCGCTTGCCCTAATTTGATAATTCATATCCTAAAAATAGCACATTGAGGAAAGCAATTTTTTTGAAGTTGAATTTGTAGCCACGTTCAGCAAAATTAAAAAACAATGCGCTCTATTCTGGTCAAATGAGTGTTTAAGTCATCATCCCTTAGATACAGGTCATCGACATAGAACAATGCTTCTGGATCAATACTATGCAATATCAATATTACACACGTAGCAAACAGTCCTGGACTGTTCTTATACCTTTGAAGGAGTCGACAAAAATTAAGTTGGGAGGTGAGCAAGGGAAAAGCAGCTAGATCCATGCTATATTTTGGCAGAAAAACCCGTTGGAAGTGTCCAGGGTTGTTTTGTATTTTTTATAGACAATATTGTTCATTAAAGCTGTACTATGTGAGTTTTGTAATGGAAGTGTGCGTGTGTGGCTGTTTAAATATCTATAATCTAAGACTGTTGTATTGGAGCAATTTGGCTTAGCTACTAGGAACAAGGGATTGTTCATAGGAGATATGTATGGTTCCGTGACTCCCTGGTTCTCAAGTTGTGAGAGAATTTCCCTCACAGGAGCATTTACTTCATGTTTTGTTGGATATTGTGGTTGCACTTGCATGCTTGACCTTATGGGTATTAGTTGATAAGGTGAGTCTTTATCCCAGTCCATGTTGTTGCAGTATAACACAATGTCTTGGGGTCTTGTGCAAGAGCCCAGTCTGCAGCATGGACTTCTTTACTTCTTCAAAAACTAGGACTGAGAAAGACAGAAATATTGTGTCTTCTCCATGAGGGAGAGGTCTAACAAACTCAGGAGGCCAATCCTTTACAGCCAAGCCAAGTGTTAGGGTTTCTCAGAAAATGTGTTTAATTGTGCATTTTATATCCCCCTCTATCTTTATTTTCAATGTATACACTCTGTCAGGAGGGGTGACTTGCTGATCTGGGGTTTCGACTTGACTGTAGTTTTTAGTTTCCTTTGCATCCAGAAACTCTTGAATTTTCTGGTGAACTATCATGACCTCTGCTGCACTGTCTAGCAGAGTCACTGCCCACATCCTGTTCCTAAGTAATGTTCTCGGTATGTGCAGCATATTTTGCTGATATACCCACAGCCCTTTTCTTTTTAAATGTTGATTTCTGTTAACCAAGGAAATACAAGGAATTACGAGTGGAAGCTGTCTCTGGGTGGGGGGTAATTGATATCCATAGCAAAGTGTCTTCAATGGCAAGTTGCTGTAATTTCAAAATGCACTTTTTGAACATTTTGCACATCTGAATTGTGGCAGTGTTTTTAACATTTTGAAAGCATATCGATTTTTACTACCTGTTTTTTATCCCTGGGAGGTATTTTGTTTATGGCCGCCATTTTGGAAACTGCAGTGAGCGGTCTAGTTTCTTGTTTTGCTGGGCTTAGAGGGATGTATATAAGCAGCATACTGGTGTGACCACACAGCGGGTGCGCCAAAGGCAAGCTCCTCTGTGCCCGTCTGCACACTGCCCACACATAGCGCCAGCCATGCTGCCGGCTTGGGAGGAGATGGACAAGAAAGTCAAGACAGCAGTCTGGGTGGATTGAGGGAGATAACTCTCGACAGGTACGACTCTTCCTCTTCCTCTGACTGTCGTAAAAGTAGTACAGGACATCAGAACAGCTGTCCCCAATGCAAAAAGTGAGAGGAAGATCAATTAGCTGTGGGCTAATGAATGCCCCCTCCCTGGTCAAACACTCCACTGAGATTAGGCTTCTTCCAGAAACTAATAGTTGGGACCTTCTTTTTGTAACGGAAACTTGAATCCCCTCAGACTCTTAGGTGAATCTAGGCTTTATTTGCCCATTAGGCTATAGCACAGTACACCAGCCCAGACAGGAGAAAAGAGGTGGTGGAGTCACCATTATTTTGAAGGATCTGCGAGAATTTAACATTGTTCAAACAGAACAAATACAAGGGTTTTGGGCTTTACAATTGGTTTAAAGCAAAATGCATTAGCATCAGGTCTACTCCGCCTTAGGCCTCCGGGCCCTTTAAACAGTTTTTTACAACATTTTTTGCAATTGGTCTCCAATCTCACCCTCTTACACGCTAATTTTATTGTGCTGGGCGATTTTAATGTCTGGGCAGAAGAACTGATTCGGGTTCTGGAAAGAGAACTCGTGACGGGTTGTGAGTCCCTGGGCCTAGGTCCAATAATAAGGGGACCTACTCATCAAGCAGGGCACACCCTTGATCTAATATTTGCCTCCACCATTTTAGTAAACTATGCAACTTCTCTCCCTTTAAATTGGAATGATCATGCTCTTGTCTCCTTCGTTTTGGAAGGGCTAAATACAGCCCCAGGCAATTTAAAGGAAATACCGAGGTCTCACGGAAGACCCTGGTTAAAGCTCAATAAACTTAGTGAAATAAGGCAATTTGACACTCCCGTTGCTTTAGGGCGGATAAGTCAGTGGATGAGAACTATATCACACTCCATGAACATTTAATACATAGCTTAGGCACTGTTATTCCCAAGCAAACTATAATTAAATGTGATAGACCATCAAAGCAGTGGTATACAGATGTTTTGAGAGAGAAAAGGAGCCGTTGTACGAAGCTTGAACGAGTCTGGTGCTTAACATATCTTGACTCAGAAAAAGGGCAGTTAAAGTCAGCACTTAAAGAGTATAACAATGAAATCAGGAACGCTAAGCAAGTTTACTATTTTAAAGTAATTGCTGAGGCAGCAAACAAACCCAAGAATATTTTCAATGTGGTTAGCAGTTTGGCTAAACCATCTTTTACTTCTCAGGCTATCACTCCTTCTCAGGAATTATGTGATAGGCTTTCTGATTACTTTCATCATAAAATCCAATACATTTTAGCTGAAATTGGTAGGATAACGACCAGCTCAGATTCCTTGACAGATGTACTGAGTGCATGCATGGCCCCCTCTACGGAACTGAACATTAGTTCTGATCGTGTGGAACCTATTCAAGAGGAAGAGTTTAGGTGTCTGGTGTGGAGTATTTCATCAGGGTCTTTGCTTGACCCCCTACCCATGCAAGTATGGAAAGATAGGGAAGAGGAACTCTTCCCAGCCCTGGTGAATATAAGCAACCAATCTTGGGAGGCTGGGCTAGTGCCAGAGATGTGGAAAAAAGCCCTAGTTATGCCACTTCTAAAAAAAACCTTAGCGGATAAGAATGAATTGAGCAACTACCATCCCATATCTCTTCTTCCTTTTCCCTCCAAGATAGTTGAAAAATATATGAGTAGGAAACTGGTAGACCTCTTGGAGGCCAATAATATCTTGGCGGTTGAACAGAATTGCTTCCGTCTAGCCCATGGTATGGAATTAGTCTTGTTAGAGATACTTGATGATTCGAGGATTGCAGTAGATGGAAACTGAATGGCGTGCTAGTTTTGTTAGATCTGTCTGCCGCTTTTGATACTGTCAACCATTGCATTATATTGCAAAAACTTAAAGAAGTAGGAGTAATGGGCAGCAATGGTTTGAGTCCTTTTGACAAATAGATATCAAGCAGTCTTCACCTCCCCTTTCGGCTTGAAACTCAAGACAGTGGAACAAGGAGTTCCTCAGGGCTCATCTCTGAGCCCTATTCTATTCCATATTTATATTCGTCCCCTGCTGAAGATAATTAGATTCTATGGAATCACCTTAGTGAAATATGCTGATGACACACAACTGATGATAACTTGCAAGAAGAACAATTGCCAGTCAATTGAGAATTCCCAATGCTGCATCAATGAGATGGCCGGATAGCTTAAAGATAATCATCTCAAGTTTAATGAAGGGAAAACAGAATTTCTTCTTTGCACCCCTTCCTCCCAGCCAAGAGTTCTTCCGGAGAAGTTTTGGCCATGGGCAGATACTAACAACCCAGAGCTCACTAAAGCGGTGCGCAATTTAGGTGTCTATATGGACGATCGACTGACTCTCAGAACTCATATAAATAAAACAGCACCAATTTGTTTTGGGCTCCTAAGAAATCTGAGGAAAATTGTTCCTCTGTTGCCCCAGCCATCACGTAAACTAGGCATTGACGCAAAGACTGTACCCCATGTGGCACAGTTGTCAATTGAGGGTACCAGCCCAAGTGGCAAGCACATTGTGAAAAATCTGTGTTTGTCTTGGGGTCCTGTATGGGTGGATGCTTCTTCAAGCTGATTTGTTTTTTGAGTGATCCAGAACAGATTTTTCTCCTGGCTGGGGGGACCTTTACCCATAATAGCATTAACTGTTACTGACTTTCTTCCAGGTGGAGCCAAATGTGGTTTGGTAGCTTGAGCAGCTCTCGCTGGGTTAGTTGTTAAGGTACACATGACAAACTGTGTTGAACGTCTGTATAATCTAACTAGATTATTATATAAAGGGTCCAGATTGCGCACTGCTAAATTTTGTATGTTTGGAAATGGTGTGTAGCCAGTTAAAATTGCCCATGTGGCCCCGTCATTGCTGAGGGCCCCAATTTAACGCTATCTACAACGTGTGGTAGGGTGCTCTGGAACCAATTTTGATGTTCCTGAAATATAAAGCATATTTCTAAGTGTTGATATGGTCTGTAATGGACTGGTACTTTAGCCACTGTGTATGTATGAAATGTATTTGTATTTGCATCGACTCCAAGAAAAGTGACCCATGAATAAAAACTACAGTTTTTTTATGCATCGTATGCCTCAACCACAAAGGTAATATCTCCACCCCCATTAGCTAGCCCATTTTGGAGTAAATGCTGTGTAACAGCATGTCTGCAATTAGCAAGAATATTAGTTGGCTTCATCATTTTATTTATGAAATTCTGAAAAGGAATGTACTAAAGTGGGGTATCCTTTTAAGGTTCACGTTTGAACAACCTACAGACAAATATAGGTGTTTCCTATACTGCTAAGTAGGATAGGATAAGAATCCCAAAAACAACGGACATCTCCATCTTATGTGAAAAGAGCACCATGGGCACACAGGAGAAAACTATTCAAGAGACCTGTTAAATAGGTACCTGACCTATGAACATTAGGGGTGCTATTTTATATGGTCCCTACTAAGATAGTAGGACTGCATATTTAGGATGGCAGAACTTCAGGATGTGGGGAACTGAGTCCTTCCACACATAGGAAACTGTTGACCCAGTTTCTGGATAGCTCACAATGCCTCACCTACTCTCCTAACCCTGCCTGGGTGAAAGGTAATTATGACAACCTGAACATGACACTCTGATTCTCCAGGGAAGTATTTTGTTGTGTTACTCATGCATGTCTAGGCGAAACACAAGAGAGATACAAAATAAGTTTTAAATACATTTATTGAAACAATCATAATCTTGCATAGAGAGAATGAGATGAGATAATTAGGCAGATGAAACAAAACCAAGTAACCAGCATTATGAACATGGTAAAGACAATGAATATTCCAACCATGTTAATGATTTCTAGAGGTTCTAGAAGTTCCTACCTAACCCTAAGACTATACTGAGAGCATAGCGGATGTACCCTTCTGCCTTCCTGATCTACAGAATTAGTATTATCCCCATACCTGGAAAAGGTGTCTGGAATCAGCCTGTACTTTGGATGACAATCCTCTCAGAAAGTTGGTAGATTAGTACCAGTACAGCCGCATTCGCTCCAGGATTGTCGCAGCTGGAATGCCCCACTGCTCTTTCTGGGTCAGTGCATCATTTATATATTGAAATCACACTGTGTTAGAAGCACCTACCTTATGTAATGCTTGTCTAGATCTTGGAAGCTGTCTGCTGAATAGGCAACGCAAGTACTTGGATATCGTGTACTGTGTTCTTAGTCTTATACAGAACATACTGATTATATATTGAGAAAAGGCTAACTGAAAAAAGCAATACAGACAATATAGTCCTAGAATATTATCATGCAGGTGAGGTAAAGTGTGAAAATGTCATTGCTAATAGCAATGCAACTAAAACGTGTAAAATATGAAATCTTAAATGAAGCTAAGAAACACGGGGAACCAACTCTGGTCCAAGAGGTCCTCATTCCACACTGTTGTTGGGCCCTGTGATGACTTAGGAAGACAAGGTATTAAAAACATTGTGCAGCTTTTATTTGGGAGAGGGGTTGCCACTCGTACGGCACGCCAGGGCACCTTAACACGCATCTGGTGATGACCCTGCCTTTTTAAGCCCCACTGGAGCAACAAAACACTAAAGGCATTTTACTTTTTCTATGTGTGCTGCAGAATGCAACACATGTAGAAAGAGGAAATAACAAAGAGAAATAAAGATATTTATCCTTATTACACATCTGTTGGGAAGGCGTACTACCCATGGAACAGCTTCTCAATGCCGAGTAATGTAAGACAGCAAATTGTGCTACCTTGTGTTACTCTTGATTTCCTAAGCCACGCAGAGTTACGCAAGGTGAGAAAATAGGAAATATCACTTAAGCCTTTGCATTGCGTTGCCTAGTGTTGTCTTTCGTGATGCAATGACAATGCAAGGGCTTAGTAAATCTGGCCCCTAATATTTAGGAAGGTAGTTCACACACAAGTATGTACTCTCTCAAAAAGCTCTTCAGTGATAAATCTCCATGTTTGCGGAAGTCTCAGGTACTACTGAAACTTGTATTGCCTAGATTATGTTCTATCCTGCTTTCTAATGTAATATAGAAGTGGTTCCATTAATTCACCTAGATAAGTAAGTCGACCTCAATACATTTTGGTTTGTCATCACTCGATCTCGCGTTTACCGGAAAGCTCACCACTACGCTACTACTCGCCTTGATAAAGTCACTTGTGTGACGAAACACGTGTTGGCTGTATCTCCACGATGACTCAATGTTTTCTAAGCCCCTACGAATAAAGACACCATCTGCAAACAGGATTTGAGACTCGTTTCAACTTTATACTTCCCTCAACTCTCGGAACCACACCAGGAATATCTTTTTCTGCCTTACTGTTGGACATTACTCTCTGTGTGCTGTGGCCAATGTTTTCCCACATTTTGGTTTGTCTCTTAAAGGACCTAATAATTTACAGCCTCGACCACTGCCCTATCTCTTCGCCCACATAGTGGTCACATATTGACAGGTCACCGTACAGGATTTTTTTCTGATGGGGTCACTGCGAGCACCCCTGTGCTACCAACCACATCTGCTTGCGTTCATTCATCTTTCAAAGATCACTTTTCATTGGTGTGACTGCTGCTAGCGCAGGTGTTTTAATACAAATTATTAATGAGTGTTTATGTATCTTGAATAATAAGTTTATGTAGCAAATAAAATAACGTAGAAAATAATGCACGCATTTGGGAAATGTGATTTCGAAGAATGGCCACCAATGTTAACAAAATGTACTAATTAATGATACAATAATATGAAATGTGGCATAAATGTTAGACTAATGCAGTAATATGTCATATTAAGAGTTATGCAATAAGATTTAGCTTTATTAATTGTAGGTCTTAACTTAGCGAATGTCTTGGCCTACTTGCCAGGCCTCATGTAAAATCTGTATTTATCAGCGTTTAATAAAATGGCTGTCCAAGAACGTTAAACTGTGACTTTCTATTGTATTGTTTAAATGTGCCCAGAACGGAAGCTTCTCATGAGAACCAACTACTAGAAGATGATGTTCCAACTAATGCAACATTTTATATATAATGTGTGCTAGGCTGACTTTCCCAGGACAAGAACAATGAAGATACTGACTAGAGTAGAAGCTGCAACAATATTGTTACCTGACAAGCCGGATGATGAGGACATTGCAAGACAAACCAATCAACGACATGTGAACGGAGTAATATTAGAATGCATAGATTTGGGATTTTAATTTTATTGGACAAAGTGCGAACATGCGAATAACTGACCAATAGGGATTTGGGGGGTAGTTTTAACAGTTTTGACTTAACAGGATCACCCGGAGAGAAGACAGACATTCTGGTCATTGCCCATTTTTCTTCCTGACCGAAAGGTTATTATTATTTCTTGTGCGTCTTGAAAAGGTGAAAAGAGGCGTGGTTAACTTTAATGCTTAGAGACTTTGCATTTTCTGAACTTTGATGCTGAATCCTGATGCCTTGCTGATCGACTGATGTCTTGAGGACGAAGACTGATTATGCTTTGCTGATCCATACTTAGGATAGGTATAACATAAACTGTGATTACTATGCACATTTGTTCTTTTCTTTCTAGGTACCAAGTACGCTGTTTTGATAGAACCATAGTTAGATGTTTTTCCAAATTTGTGTTACTAAATTGTTTTAAATGAAGCCCAACATGCTGATGCTAATCTGATGTTAGTTAAGGATCCTCACTAATGAAATTATAATAACAGGGACTAATGTTTGGTGAATTTCTCTGCTAAACTTCATGTATATAATTACATTGACACAGTTGTCTTTGCTAATAAGTTGCACCATAACCTTAGAATGTGTTGTTGTTCAAGCTCTGATTAGATTACGTTTCTACTGCTGCTTTGGACAGCCAGTATTGTTTTTATATGTCTTTCATTTGATTTTGAGAGGAATTGATATGGCCTTAGCATTGTTAATATAGGGAAATAAATATTCAAACTTTTACTAAAAGGTGTGGTTATTCATGACTGAAAGGTCATGGTGTGTGACAATTACTGACTCCATTGATTATTGATATTATTGATTTGTGGATGATTATTGATTATTGTGTATTGGTTATTGATTATGTACTGGAGCTATGGTAAGAACCTCTTAATTGTGAGTCAAAATATTAATCGACCTATTCGCATCCACTTGTACGTTTACTTATTAAGGTCAGGCGCGCTAACGCTGCAGGCACTACAACGTCTGTAATCGCACTGCCTTCACCTCTTTACTTTGTTGTTTTGGTGTCTTGCACATGCTATTATGCCTGGTACTTTCACACTTATTGGTGGGGCTTTTGCTACTCTATGCCTAGCGGACATATTTGGTTATTAGGTACTGGCATACCCTTTATGTACCTTACCACCTCAACACACTGGCTTTACATAAATGTAAATTTATTCATTGAATTTACAAAACTATGCTGTACTTGTTTTCATGTGGATAACTGGGAGAATTTGAATTAGCAGTGCGCCACTCCTGTGAAGAAAGTATATCTGTAGATGCTTCATGTGTGAACAGATAGAGTGATGGACCTGATTTCCACAGCACTATGTGACGTGTAACGAGAAGGTTTACTTAGATTGCAGTGACATCATCAATCTAAGTAACTGGATGTTTAACTATGGTAGGCCCTCATGAATGCAGTCAGTTTCATGTAATTTCTTATTTGAAATGTCAAGGGAGATGCATTAATGATAGACGGTCTTTTATATTGCATCATTTTAACCTAATGGATACAGCTATGTTGTATTTGACATTTTAGCCCTGGCAAAGTCGAAGAAACATTTTCCCATTTGATAAAAAAAAGTGTCAGCTGGAATCCACTGAGAAAGAACACGATTGTCTGAAACCCTGTCTTTGGGAGATACAAGTGTTATTTAAGGACTTTTGAAAACATGGATCTTTATCAGAAGGAAAACTTGAGAGATTACACACTGGTGGGCGGACTATTGTGATAAATATTGTTTGGGATCCGTTATATCCCACATTGGATGTCAAGTGAGGTGGCGAGTTCCCCCACGTGTCCGGCAACCATGTGAAATGGAACCGCACTGAAAAATCATGGAATGGAGACTGGGCGCTTTCATTGTCTTTTGCTACCCATTTCTGCATTTCACGAAACCTCATGTTATGGACTCAATCACAGGGGACTTTACCACCAAATTATTGAGAAAGTGCTAAGTACGTAGAGCTTTTTCTTTATTCTTGCTCCATTGTGGTGAATTTGTTTTTGTATCAGACTAGGTTCAAGCATATATTCATTGTGCAATCAGAGTAGCATATGTAAACAAGTATTGGCAATGTAATGTGTTTCGCGTTTGCTGGAGTTAGAGCTATTAGGTTTGTTAATTCCTAACTGGACTTTTCTTGCCATGTACATTGAAAATGAAAAATAAAACAGTTGACATAATCAAGCCAATTCAAAGTGCCAGGGCCTCCATGAACATGAGCGTGAAGGAGAGACACAAAAGGAAAAAGAAGTTAGCTTGCTTTCAAACGTATTGGCAGATGTGCAATTATCCATGTAACAGGGTCGATGGCCAAGGCGGTAACAAAACTGCCCCAAGGAGGGACAAATGTAAAGCATTTACTAGTGATAACAAAGGATTTTTGAAAGGCAAGTCCATGAACCAGTGATAGTGATGGGCGTGCGGTAGGTGTGGTTAAAAGCCCACAGATAGATTACAACACGTCAGAGCGCTTGCACGCTCGACCTAAAAAGAGCATTTAACTAGGTGCAGTCAAATGAAGGTCTTACCATGTGCAAAGATGGCATGAAAAGAAATGTGTATTGAATCGTTTTATGAACATGAGAACATCGGGCTCCAAACTAAACATGAGAAGAATGTATATTTCATGCCTACAGTTTCACAAATGTGATATCATTGTGTGTTAAATGGAATACAATATGAAGAAAATGCATCGTATCTGTATTCTGAAAGATCACAAAGAAAAGTATTTCAGGCTAAAATCTTTTATTAATGCATTAAATAGTCTGATCCTATTTTGTTTCAGATAGAACCCCTCCCTGTCAGAGGGCCACCGAGCAAGCGGGTGTTACTGGGCCCAATCATGGTGGTTGAGTCCTTTAATCCTGATGTCCTGGCACCCGGTCTTCTATGTCCGGAGGAACTGAGCCATGTATCCAATCAACACTGGACTCTCTGTGGGAGCAAAGGTCAAGCAATCCAAGGCTTCTCAGGGAGGACACAGGTGTAAGATGGGCACAGGCTCACACTGAAAATGAATCCAGCAAACCCAACAAATGGTGGTCCAGTCAAATATTTGTTTCAATGTAAAACAGAGTATTTTACTAACTAACACAAAGGGAAATACAACACATAGCAAATAATATACCCTGCCTTCTTGAGGCAAGTCCATTAGGCATTCAAGTTTTAATTCTATGGGAGGTCTGTTGCAAAGATCTCCAAGGGGCCCACGCTGGAGCGCATCACTCAGAGCTAATTACTCAGGAGTACAGTGCTCGGTGGCCTGATTGTCAATCTCTGAGGCTGAATCTTATCATTATTTACGGAAGGTCCTACAGACAGAATCTTTATCACTAAATATTGAAATAAATGTGAATGCTGAACAGCGACTAATCTTTAGCTATGGAATAACCTATTTGTGTAGAATCTGTTAGCCTGTTTTCTTCAGTTTTTGTATATATTTATGAGGCCACATGTTAAAATGTAAATTTCTTGCAATGGAAATTAGAAATGTGAATTTTGTAATTAGTAATTTTTACTAAATAAATGAATTCTATATAAAAAGGAACTAACTGATACACACCCTTATGTCCATTTTGTGATTTGGGAAATTGATTATGTTTTGGTAAAAAACATTTTGTTGTTATTTGATTGGAATTTTTTTTGGTTATAATTAATATTTGAATGGATTACAGATGTTAAACAAATTGAGATTGTGTGTGCTCCACTATATGTTTTTGCTCTGATTGCCAATCTCACCTGCTCTCACGGAGTGGCAGTTCACAGTCTCCAGGCACACCTTGGCAGTCCAACTTTGTTCAGATGGAGGAAAGCTGAGGTCTCAGTGGTCACTGTTCTCGGTGCTCCCAATATGGTAAGTCTCTCCTAGAATTCAGGAGCTGATTTCCCATGCTCCCAGATGGGGGAGTTGAAGTAGTCACTCTCCCTCTCCATGGGTCGTGGCCCAAGGTGTTTTCTCAGCTGTTAAGAATCCCCAGGAACACCTCATCATTCCAACATTGTCCGGACGGCAGGAAGCTGTGGTTGCACTGCCGCTGCCCTTGGAGCTCCCCCAAAGCAGTAAGTTTCTCCTGGAATCCGGGAGCTGGTCTATGATGTTCATAGAAGGGAAAGTTGAAGTAGTTGCTCTCACTCTACATGGGTCACGGTCCATGGTTTTTTCTTGGCTGCAACTGGATTCAGGGTGACAGCCCTCTTCCTCCTTCACAGCCCCTTCTTTCTGTCACACATGCAGAGTTGTAGCAGCACATACAGAGCGAGGGCTCTCTCTCTTCACCCCAGCGCTCACCTGACATAGGAGTAGTCACAGGTGGCACAAATATAGTGAAAGCCCTGTTCAAGTCACAGCTCTGAATCAGGTGATGGCCCTTCTTATCTGACAGCGCTGCACCAACAGTGATGACCCTTATTCTTCGCTGCGACCCCCACCTTTCAAGGGTGTTGTGGACTTTGACGCAAGGGTCGGCAGTCCAATCGGTGTAACGTTCCTGAGGGACCAGAATCTCATAATCCGCTCCTGGGATTTACTCAACGGTTTCCCTAATGGACTTCCCTCCCTCCAAGCACTTTCCTTCACCTCACAGGGCCACTGGTCTTGGGTCAGGCAGAAGCTGGTGCCAACCTATACCACCCTTTTAATGAATGCTGACTACTCCCTGCCAGTAGTTCCTACGTGAATCAGGCTGAATGTATCCAAAACGCATGCACTACCAACTGAATACTTATAGAAAGTATTTGTAAAAAGTCCCCTGCTGTTTCCACAGGAGATATTTTTACTGTGAGAAAATAAATAACGTGGTTTACTTTACTTGTTGGGTGAAATGTCTCTGTGATTCCCACGTTTTCTAGCTCAGATGGCTGTTGGATCGCAACATATTGTTGTGTGTGATTTTTTCGGTGCGTACCCTCGGCTATCCCTTGCTAGAGGATTCAAAGACAAGCTGGGTCCTGTTTGGTAGATCAGTCTCTGTGGCTTTTGTGCATTATGCCTCGCAGTACACGCCCACCCACCTGTTGCTTTTAATGCACTGCACCGAGTGAAAGGCGATACCTGTCAGATACTTTCAAGGAGGCTGAGAGGAGCTCCATTGTGTAATTGCTTCTAAGGGTTCTGTTTGCACAGCTCAGAAGAAAAGGTGGGTTGCTAAGGATACGGATCTAGTATGACACAACTGTGCACAGCAGCAGACGTTAAACCACCAACAATCTGTCCTACGCTAGGGGGTGGTGCTGCCTTGGTACACAAGTACACAATGTGATTCGCGATAAGTTTATGCTGCTCTGCCAGGCGTGTGTGTATGAAAGTGAAAGGTTGACCTCTACCTTGCAGATAAAAAGCAGGGGTCAGAGGAAACAAGGCCTCTGGCTCTTTCAACGACTTCCGGTTTACCTTGAAAACTATTGTTTTTCAAAATTGCTCAAGTTTTTTCACGCCTTCTTATTGATGTTCAGCGATTTGTGGGACCCGTTCCTTCTGGTTGTTCATTTACTTTGTTCGCTTGCAGAGAGAAATTCAACTGTTGTCTCGGAACATGGCAATTTATTATTTCCTAAAAATTCTGTATTGTGTTTTGACTACGTATGGTAGCTTTGTTTCTAAGTCCTCCAGCTTCATTCACATTAGCTAGAGTTGAGTTTGACCCAATATTCATGCAAATTGACCTCAGTCTTGGGTTTTTTGCTCACACGGTTTCTTCTGGCTAACACCTAGAAGAATTGCGCAGCCATAAAAGTGCCCCAAGTGCGGAAATACTGACCACAAAGAATGTTACTGTACATTATTTCCCATGGCGCAAGAATATAGTGCCAAAAACCAACCCAATACCATTTGGTAATACTTTTTGGCAATGGCATTTCCTGCCTGCTACACTTTAGCGCCGATTTTACCAAATAAATTCGCAATGAGGGGCTTGGTAAATTCTTTTGGATACTTTTTTATTGAAAATTGAACAATGCTTAGGTTTTAGCATCACAAGTATCTCAGAATACAGCTCACGGCGATTTACGTCTTTTCAAACATTATTAAAAAGCATGTGGCAATACATTTCCTCATATTTTTCGTATGCTCCTCTCCTGTTGACTTTTTCACATTTTTTTAGCTCTTCCGAGGACTGCAGAAGTGCATGTTTCAACGCAGTTATATTTTCGCACCAAAGTGTCTCATTACCTGTTTCAGAATAGTAAACACAGAACTTTGTGCTTGCACAGCGTTTGTGCTTGGGGCGTGTTTGCGCCACACCCAAACCGCACCAGCCACCTCTTGCACAGAAGTAAGACAGGAGGGAACATGCCGATAAAGGTGTTAAAACAAAACTGGAATTACCTCTGCTTAGAAAGATCAAAGTTATTTTCACACTGTATTTGTTGTGAAATCACATGCTTCTTAGAATGCCTCGGGTGCTTGTGTGAGTGGCAACCAGAGACCGTACCAGTCCCCAATTTCACTCTGTAAAAGTCAGAAATGTTAGTAGGTAGTCACTCTCCCACTTCACACATTTAGTTTTCATGCACACTTTCACTGATTAATTCCACTACTCAGAGACTGCCTCCTTTAAGTCTGCCAGAAAACATGTCTCATTATTGGCATCTGCTTGTAAACATTGGCATTGCACTGTAAGTAGGTAGGACACTTACATAACGTGTTCCACGCTCAGAGAATGTTTCCAAGGTCTGCTGGGCTTGTTGCAAACTGACTTTAAAGTTACTACGAAAAGGCAATGGGGCATATTTATCATACTTTCACGCAGCGCAATGCAGCAAGCCACCTTGCTGCTCTGCGTGAAAGACCCTAATTAACGCTATACAATACATTCCTGTACTTTCCTAGCACTGGCGCACTTTTGGCTCCCTAGCACCAATGCAGGCATCCTTGTGCCATGTTGCAAGGGTTCCTGCATTGTAGGCAGGATTGTTTTTGTGCAGGAAGCAACACCTTCCTGCACAAAAACAATCCCAAGAGGCATTTTCTAGGATGACCACCTAGTATGGAAGCACATTGTGGACAGGTCTGTGAAAAAATTCAGAATAGAGAGTCAAAATTCAGGAAACAAATCCTAGACAAAATGTCAACATTCAGGACAAAAAAGTCAATTGTTTGGACACATCCAAGGAGATGCCACACCAGATTACTTTATCAGTGCATTTATTTATAATTTTCTACATAGCACTCTTTATTCACTATGGTCTTAATGTGATTCCCTCTACGTATGCTGAATTCAATTGGCACAATATGTTCTTATTCAATAGAAAATTATTTCCCTTGAGCACGGTATCAAGGGCACCCGCCCTATCTAAATTTACTCACTCTTTCTTGGAAAGTAATCAACATTTTGATTATGTTTTTAAACATTTTACAAGCTATGGCATACAGTTGGAGAAACATTGAGGTAAGTGACCTTCTACTAGTTTGGACAAGTTAAACAAAAACATCTAACTCACCTCAACCTCCAGTGGACTTTAAATCTAACAATATTTAATGAGACAGAGCAGATGGTATGGGCGACAGTCTCACACCTAAAGTCAGGATGTGAGGTACCCACAACTTGTCTGTAGTCTCACAGTCTAGAGTGCGCATCTGGGACTCTACATTTATCTGTGAACTCGAAGCCCAAGCTAGCAGTCAAAGAGAATTAAAGAGGGCGATGAAATTAGGATCAGATGTGAGATACACATCAACTGATGCAAAGGGTTGTTGCTAAGAACTGGATAAATAAGCAAGAGAAGAACAAGGTGGACCATTCCTAAATTCAGACAAGACGGCTCGCCATGAGTATCAGAAAATATTGTATACCTGGGGAGTTGCCTCAGAAGAGAGGAAAGAAACAGAAGAGGCACTGTCAAGTGGTTGAAAAAGTAGCACCCACCCACCCTGCCAAACTCTGCTGGTGCAATGGTCCGCTAACCATGCTTATGAAGGGAAAGAAGGGGCCAGACCCTTTGGAAGGTTGAGCCCTGGGCAATTGTGCACTCTGTCCATGTTTTGAAAATTGTTCTGCCGTCACGCCAAAGCCAAACCAGTGATCTGGCTAAGGGCCTAAGTATATGTAGAATCTTAATAATATTTGGGATGCAAATTACACAAGCAAAATGTAAGAGCATGTTAACAATGTTACAATGTAAGAAATATTTCTTTAACAAATGGTGGCGTTTTCCCCTATTTTTACAATTAGACCCCTGATTAAACTGGGAATCAGTTACCCTTTGGTAACTAGGGATTAGTATCTCCCACTGACTTGCAAACCTGATATCTGAGCAGAGTGGTACAATCCCTAAAAGTCCAATTTGTTTTTTGGCCTTCTCTTCTGCTTTCAGTAATGGGCCACCTGGCACTAGTGGAGATGGTGGTGCTACCTTGGTTATTGTATTATTTTGCAAACCTTCCCGTGCTCATCCCTTGTTCTATCTTCAGCTACCTGTGACTGTCGGTGGACTAGCCTTCCTGGACATAGGATGCTATTATTTAGCGGAACAGCTCCAATAGGTTGCTCACTGGCTGTCTGGCAAACTCCTTCATGACAAAGGGTTTACCCATTAAAGACTTTAAGGAGAGCATCCTACACTACTCATTGATTCCTACTGACCATTCTACCCAACCCAAGGTTATTCCAGGCTACTTTCTCTTACCTTACTAGAACTCGTGAACTCACTAACACGAAGAAACCCCACACTCTTGCTCTACCTTTGCTAGGCCTCCCCA
This sequence comes from Pleurodeles waltl, assembly GCF_031143425.1. Lineage (NCBI taxonomy): Eukaryota > Metazoa > Chordata > Amphibia > Caudata > Salamandridae > Pleurodeles > Pleurodeles waltl. The sequence goes on from NC_090447.1 coordinate 188,458,878, forward strand.
CTCACACAGGATAGGTTTGCTCAGGGCAACTCCATCAATGGCATGCTACAGACAACAAGCTTCTCAAAATTAGGGGCCTTGTTTGTTTACTACAAGCTACTAGATTGCCAAGCCATTATGGAGGACTACAGTCTTCACCTGGGACAATTCCTTATTTTGTACAAACAACTTAAATATTCATTAGATGCCCTATTTCATGTCTGCCACCTAGCACCAACCCCACTTGAGGTGTGCCAGACACTCTACACCCTAGGGACTGACAGGAAACTGTCAAGATGGGTGTACACGGTGTTCCTGCAACATGGGGACCACTCCAAGCCTTCCCTCAATACTAACTGGGAGACTGAGCTGGCCAGATATCTGCACGAAGCAGACTAGGCTAAAATTTTGGAATATCCCATGGCTCCAATTTTATGTATATTCAGTTTAATATTCTGAGTTGAGCCTGTCTTACAACTGCCTGGATTACCAAAATATACCAAGGAGCCACAGCTGCATTTGTCCTTGCTGTATATCATTAGATGCTAATTTGCTTCATATGCTTTGGTCATGCCCCACACTCCTTTCATACCTGCAGAGAGTTCTCAAGGTGCTGTCAAACATGATGGGCTGTGTACTAACAGGTTCCCCAGAAGTGGCCCTATTGGGCGTATTCCCCCGCCCTAAGTTTGAGAAACCTTCCACCAAATTCATCCACCTGGCTGTTCTTCTACCAAAACATAACATTACACCGAACTGGAAGGATTTGCTTCCTCTGACTATCGTAAGTTGGATCAAGGTCTTGCCCTCCTGGTTTTGGTCTGGGAGTACCTTGGTACAAAGGGAAGAATGAGTGGTCTAAGAAAATATTTTATTGCACAGAATTGGGATCTTTTGGTGGAGGGCTTTAAAGACTCTTGGTTTCTTTGTACTACTTGTACTTGCGATGTAACCTCTTTTTGGCATACAACAATAAAATATTCTGAAAAATCATATGGTAATGTTTCAATTTAGTGCATTAGATCACAACATTGCAATGACATTTATGTGAAGTGAACATGTCTAAACATGAACATTAAAGCATTACTTAACCCTCCCTCTTGACGACACCATGAGTGAACAAAGTGAACCAATGATCTGCTGTCCGTTACATCACGACCAATTATTGTTATGGATGGTGGAACATTACAGGCTAATAAAGCAGACAACTGATTTTTTGTACACAGTCCATCTTAAACTAAATTACTTGAAAGTGCTCTCAAACATTGCTATCACGTAAATTAGACACATAAAGTAAATTGATTTGACTTAGATCATTCAATTTAGTCACGCTATGGAATCTGGAATTTGAACCCAGGCTTCCCAGTCACGCATAGTGCACTTAAGCCACTCACTAGAAGATGGTGTTTTTGTGCAGTTATGTAAAATGAATAGTACACCATGTTGAATAAATATAGATCACAGGATCTGACACAATAACTAAAAAAGAGAAAGGTACATAATGAAGATAAGGAGGCAGGACACCATTTGCTAATATCACTGGCTTTTCAGACATTACAGGGCAGGTTTATCAAGGTTTTACATTGCCCTTGTGCTACCCAGGGTGATGCAAAACCTAGAATGAGATTTACCATGCCACCCAGAGACACTCTCAGTGGCTTGGCAAATCTGTTATAATGCAAGGCAGCACAAGCCATTGCCTTGCGTTACCCTATGCTGAGAGGGAGTTACATTGGTTGAGCTTGGGTGTTCCCATGCATCCACCCATGTATTCTAAGGACTCCCAGATATACCGTCAATGGTAGACCTAGGAATGTGCTAGAACTCCACATCTTCCAGGGGTAGACGCAACAAGGAAAATATATATATTTCTCCTTGTTGTGTCCTGCAGCACATTCAGAAAGAGGAATGTGCCTCTAAGGATTGTTTGCATGCAGGAAGGTGTCCCGTCCTGCACAAAAACATTCCTGTCTGTAACAGAGGCAAACCAGCACCATGGCGCAATGGTGCCTACATTGGTGATAGGCTACAGATTGTGCAGTAGCGGAGACAGAGGACATCAATGTGCCATATTTGAATAGATATGGCATATTCTTGCCCTTTCCCTTTCATGCAGCCCAGCAAGTTGTTTTGCTGCATTTTGTGAAAAAAAAGTTACATCGTTGCCTACATAACTATTCAAAGCAGCTGTCGAAGTGCATTAAAAAGTATGAAAAGCAGCGTGGATGGGGTCAGTAAATGCAGAGGCAAATCAAAGATGAAGCTAAAAAGAACAAAATATTCTGTAACTATTTTGTTGATCTTTCACCATCAAGTAGCTACATATAAAATAACACACACCTTAAATGAAAAATAAACAAAAGTTATACTAGTCAGTAGGAAATGCACTATTTTATGTTATCAAACGTCTGTTGGTTAGTGTGATCACTTTAGATGCCTATGTGTGCAACCAGAGGCCCATAGAACTGATCCTGTTTTGCGCAGCAGGGAAAAGTGATGTGTATTTTTAGAGCTATGAGGCCCTTGAAGGCACTCTGAATGTTTAAGTCATCATTTCAAACATACATAGCACACATGTTATATATAATATGCCTTGCCACATAAATGTGCATATAGATTTAGATTAAGATAAGTTAATCTTCTAAAGTCTATAAAATCATGCACTTCACAGCTCAGCTTGGAACACCCTTACAGTACCTCTCAAAAAGAAAATATCTTCCTCACAGGAAGCTTCAAGTGAGTCCATCAATTAAGGCCTCTACTAGCTCCAGAGCAGCTTTTATGAGGTCAGATTTAACCAACTGCACACATTTACATTTCTATATGGGAAGCAGGCATCCTGGGAATAAACCTTGTTTCTTGTTTATGTGTCTGTTCCTCCCATGAGGACACAGAAAGGAGACTTACTCCCTTCCACTTCAGGTAGGGAATTCTATTTATTTTGTCTCTTAGCTGAAAGCCTAAACTTCTGGACAAATGCTGTCTGTTAAACCTTTTATCACAGACAACGGACATTAGGGTGAAAAAAAGGACGGATAGTCACCCTAATGTGTGCTGCAGAGTGCAGTGCACATAAAAAGAAAATAAACTAAGGAGAAATAAAGATATTTCACCTCGTTACGCCACACCTTGGGAGGCAAGGCATTTTGACACATTCCCACATCCACCACTAATGACAGATCTGGGAATGGCCTAAAAGCCATGGGTCAATGCGTGAGAACACCCACGCTCCACCCATGGAATGCCTCCTTGCTGCAGAGTAATTCAAGGGAGCAATTTGCAACTCTAGATTTATCAAGCCAAGCAGAGCCATGCAAGGTGACCTTGCATTGCTTGATAAATCTCACTTAGGATTTGCATCTGTTATAAGCAGTGATTTAATAAGACACTGTCTGACAATGTAAATATGTATATATATATTTCACAAAAAAATCAGTTAACGTAGCAACACAGTTAGCCGTCATATTATACTTAAATAGGAACCACAAGTAATAATATGGCACATTCCGTTCTCCCTAGAATGTTGAGACACTTGGAATCACTGGGAGCTTGGGGTAGAATGTTGAAGTGGGTTTCTGTGAGTGGATTGTGAGGAGTTGAAGAATAAACATCTTTCCAGCTGAACTCTTGAGTCGTCTGTAGTTATTACAGATAAATTATTTGGCGACGAAGGTGGGATGCGCCTAATTTACAAGTAATGGACTGTGCAGGGGCAGTGTAACTCCTCACCCCTGTATCAGTTAATTAACCACTCTTTCGCCTGGGTAGTGGTGCCAAGTGACGTTCATTGTGAGCAGATTATATCCCTCCATCAGCAATCAAGTTGGGGTGAGTCTGAGATTGTTCCCCATCATTAACTCTGGAGGTGTATCAGTATCGAGTGCAGGAGGTGCGTCGTCAAGACTGTGAACTGGAAGTGAAGTGGAGGAGAATTAGCGCAGCGTTTTGGAAAGCAGTTCATTGTGCCGAGTTAAGAGTGAAAGGGAGGCATGTGGAAGCGTTCCCTGATCAGCGCTAAACAGGTATTCTTGATGTAATTTGGCGTCTTACCGGTGAGAAGATAAGTTCTCGCATACGCGGTGATTGAGCCGGTGCACCTCGGGTGTTTTGAAGACTCTCGTGTGCAAGGGAGGTTCGGCGACAGAGCGGTGAACTGTACGCCGTCATCAGTCGCGGCGCCGTCATTTGGAGGCATTCCTGGGTGACTGGAGACAGACTGAAGACGTGCTCTCGACGCGTTTGTGGCGTTGGGAAATACGGCAGGATATTGGAGACACACTCATAAAGCGCTCGTAGCGTGTCAGGAAACACGGCAGGAAACCATCAGAGCAGCGCGATATGAGGGCGTCATCTGAGGGCAGTCCCTAGCGATTAACCCCAGAGCAATGCTCGGATTTTAAATTGCATTACAGCAACCATTCTCATTACAGCAGGAACTTAAGGAGGTGAAAAGGAAAAAAAAAGAAAAAAACCCAGCAAGTTGACATATTGTATGCATTGCAAAAGGACAAATTATTGTCATATGCTATAATATTGTAGATTTTCACATTCTTAGTGTTCTGATGATTTCTTAACTCTTTAAAAAGGACATATGTGTTTTATATTGTGACAAGGTGCGGTTAAGGAATTTCTAATTGGCAATGTTAATGGTAAACACAAAATAGGTGATAAGTACGAACACATTGGTCATAATATTTAAGGGTGCAATCCCAGTAAACAGATTACACTGTGTATATCTTGTACGAATAGGAGAATCTGGGGGAATATGGCTGCAGCCAGTATGAATCAACCTCCTCCCTTCCTGAATGATACAGGTGAACCAAGCCTATTATGGAAGGACTGGAGAAGATTATTTGAGTCCTACTTAATAGCGATTGGTGGAGAAAGGTTTTCCCCGCTAAGGAAGCAGCACATTTTGCTACACAATTTAGGGGTACATGGGCGCAAAGTTTATGACAATTTAACAGATTTTGAGGAGGAGGAAGATGAGGATGATGAACTTGATGTGTATGACAAAACTCTTAAAAAGTTAGAAGGACATTTTGGAGTGAAAGTAAATATCGTGTTAGAAAGGCACAAGTTTTTCAGTAGAATCCAAGGGAGGGAAGAGAGAGCATCAAGTTACATAGCTTTTTTAAGAGGTCTGGCTGCGACCTGTGATTTTGGACTCTTGGAAGACTCGCTCATTAGAGACCAACTAGTGAGATATACTAATAATAGTAAAGTTCAGGAAAGATTATTAACTACAAGCCCTTCCTTGAAGGAAGCTATAGAAATAGCAAAAAGCATTGAACAAACAACAGAATGTATAAAGGCCTTTAAAAACTCGTCTATTAAAGAGGACGTAATGGAAGTGAAACATACATTCAACCAAGATGATAGGGAACAAAATGAGGAGCAAAAGGTTCATGAAATCACTAATAAGAAAGGTGTTATGGGGAATTCTAAGAATAGGTGTTTCAGGTGTGGTAGTGTGAAACATTTGGCCAACAGTCCTGAGTGCTTAGCTCGGAATTGCATATGCAGGAAGTGCGGTAATAAAGGGCACTATGCAAGAGTTTGTAGGGGAGAGAGAAATGAGAATTATGGTAGGAAAATGGTACATAAGGTGGAAGAGACCCAAGATAAGCACAACAAATTTGTACTGCAAGTGGTAGAGAATGACATAAGCATGAAGTCTAAGTACCCATCATGTGTAATAGATCTCGATGGAGAACAAATAAAAATGTACGCGGATTCTTGTTCACCATACACATTTATAAATTTTGACACTTATGTGAGCAAATTCAAAGATAAAGGGTATGAATTGCAACCGGCGGACATTAGTCCGGGAGGATACAATAGTGATCCGATACCATTAAAAGGTATGAAGTCTATGCAGATAACCTTCAAGGGTAGATCGACTAGGGCCAAAGTGTACTTCACCAGCAAAGGCTCAAATATTTTAGGATGGGAACACCAACGTGATCTAGGGATACGTTTAGACCCTAACAGAAAAGATCCAGTCTGGTTAGTAAGAAATCCAGAGAATGATCATTTTGTATGCAATGAATTCCCTAATCTTTTTGAAGATAAATTGGGGAAATTAATAAATTATCAGCACAAAATCATACTTAAAGATGGTGCAGTTCCCGTTGTACATAGGGCTAGACCAGTACCACTAATGATGAGAGAGCCTTTAAAACAAGAATTAAATCGGTTAGAACAGCTAGGAATCATCGAACCAATTGACAGTGCATTATGGGTTGCTCCAATCGTGATCACCAAGAAATCAAGTGGTCAGGGTTTGCATGTGTGTATTGATCTCAGAGACTTAAACGCAAACATTTGGATAGAGAGGTTCCCGCTGCCTAAAATAAATGAAATGCTAAGCACAATGGGTCCAGCAATTTTTTTTTGTGTACTGGATCTTTCGTCAGCGTATCATCAAGTGGAGCTTCATCCATCATCACGCTCCCTCACTTCTTTTATTACCCCGTTCGGAGCCTACTTATATTGCAGGATGCCCTTTGGGTTGGCTTCGGCGGCAGCAGTATTTCAACGCATCATGCTAAATATTTTGAGAGATATGGAACACGTGTTGTGTTTCCAAGATGATGTGTTAATTTATGGGAACTGCAAGTCTGAGCATGACGATACTCTAAGGAGCGTTCTGAAAGCTTTAGATAAGGCTGGCATGACAATTAAGAAAGACAAATGTCGATTTGGGTTGTCATCAGTAGAATACCTGGGTCATGTTATATCAGAGGAGGGAATCAAGCCTAAAAACAGTCTGGTAAAAGCAGTAAAAGAAGCCTTAGCCCCCTCTAACAAACAGGAACTCAGATCCTTTTTAGGCCTTGCAGAGTACATGGCGAAATTTGTAAAGAACTTTTCAATGATTACCACTCCTTTGAGATCACTTTTGAGGAAAAACATTCAATTCGATTGGAATCAGGAATGTCAACAAGCATTTGAAGATATAAAAGAAGCCATAATTAATTCCCCTCATCTGGGAAAATTTGATCCTAAACTAAAGACGTATGTATCGACAGATGCCAGTGGGCAAGGGTTAGGAGCCATGATATGTCAGAAGACCAATGGCCAAGAGAGAATTGTAGCCTTTTCATCAAAAGCATTAAATGATGCAGAAAAGAAATACTCAACCATCGAGAGGGAAACATTAGCTTGTTTCTGGGCAATCACACATTTTAAATTCTTTTTATGGGGTCTACCATTCATAATCAAAACTGACCACAAACCCCTAATTAACGTATTCACCACACAAGGCAGGGAACGTGCTACCCCACGTATAGCCAAATGGCTATTGGGTCTGGAAGGATATAATTTGAGTGTGGAGTACGTACCAGGAGACAAAAACAATGTAGCCGATTTTTTGTCCAGATCCACGGGAGATAATGAAATAGAGGAGCAGGTAGAGGAACAGGAAGAGGCAGAATCCATATTGTGGGTCGATCTAACTTGTCTTACTAAGAAGGAATGGATTGAAGAAACTGAAAAATATCAAATTTTGCAATTAATAAAAAGCAAAATTATAAATGGTTGGCCGGATAGGGCAAAGGATGTAGAGGAACCTTTAAGAGATTACTGGAATGTCAGATTTGAAATACATTTATCAAATGATCTAATTATGAGAGGTGAAAGAATAATACCTCCTAGTGCATTGAGGACCAAGCTAGTCGAACTGGCACATGAGTGACATTTGGGGCGCAGCCTCACAAAAAATAAATTACGGGCCTTATACTTATTCCCCCAGATGGATAACGAAGTTGAGAGAGTAGTGAAGGACTGCTGGTCATGTGCGACAAGTGACAAAACCCATGTGACACGCAGAGCTCCACTGTCTCCAGTAGAAATTCCTTTAAAACCATGGGATAAACTGGGTCTTGACATCTTGGGTCCTACGAATCAATTGGGGAACAAAGGGCAGTATGTATTTGTATTAGTGGACTACCACTCACACTGGACTATGTACAAAATAGTGAACCAAATAACCACAAGTGAAACCATCAAATTCCTGACAGAAGCTTTCAGGAGAGAGGGAATTCCAAGCACTTTGGTGACGGACAATGGGGTTCAGTTCACGTCAGATAACATGAAAGAGTTCCTTAAGAATTGGGGAGTGCATCATTTCAGAGCGGCATTATACAATCCAAAAGCTAACGGGTTAGTAGAAAGAATGAATAGAGTAATAAAGGAGTGTACTCAAAGAGCCAAAAGGTCAGGTGTTCCTGGGGATCGTGCACTAAATGAGATGCTTTGGTCATATCATAACACGCCAAATTTGGTCACGGGCTTGACACCATTTCAATCGTTGAAGGGCAGACAACCCGGTACCAAATTGAATCCCAATTGGCTAAAGGGTGGAGAACAAGTACAGGAACAAAGGAATGTTTCAGTAGAGGATTTCAAGCGTAACCAGAATAGGTATGTGGAGTGGTACAACAGGAAATTCGGAACCAAGATCAAACAATGGTGTGTAGGCCAATGGGTAAGAATCCGACTTCCCAGACATAGTTCCAGCGATGGAAGCAAATTTTCAGATCCCATTAAAATAAAAGAAGTGTATCGGAATGTTGTTAAATTACAGAATGGTAAGGTATGGAGCATGGATCGAATCGTGCCTTGCTATGAAGGAGAAAACAGGCCTATAAACGAGACTGGGCCATTGAACAATGATGGACAAGTTCCAACTACGTCAGGTAGGAGAACAAGTGCACGTGACCGTAGTGTTCCAAGATGGCAAAGAGACTATGTTTTCTTTCCGTGAGGGAAGGAGATATGTGTTATAAGCAGTGATTTAATAAGACACTGTCTGACAATGTAAATATGTATATATATATTTCACAAAAAAATCAGTTAACGTAGCAACACAGTTAGCCGTCATATTATACTTAAATAGGAACCACAAGTAATAATATGGCACATTCCGTTCTCCCTAGAATGTTGAGACACTTGGAATCACCGGGAGCTTGGGGTAGAATGTTGAAGTGGGTTTCTGTGAGTGGATTGTGAGGAGTTGAAGAATAAACATCTTTCCAGCTGAACTCTTGAGTCGTCTGTAGTTATTACAGCATCACTCTTGCGCGACACTGCGTAACACAAGGGAGATGCAAAACCTTGGTAAATATGCCCCAAAGTGTCTCTATCTTCGATCATGAACTGGCTTTGAGCAGCTGAAATCTCCATTTGAGACACAGATAATTAATAATAAAAATCCTGGCCAATCAGAATTTATAGACAACTTTTAATGAGGGGCGTTGGATTTTACGTGTGTTGAAGCTGCATCCATGAAATCATCTTTTTCTTTGGCATCCTGGGTCCATTTCCCCAGAGACAGGAACTCTACTAGCTCATTTCATTTGACTCCTGCCACATAGTTCACATCACAGTTTATTATACATAGTCACTACAGGACTCCTCACAAAGAAATAATAGTTATAAAATATTCCAACAGAAGAGATTAGACAGAACACAGAACATATATTTAGCACCATGCCATGGTGTTGGGACACCTTGACCGCAAAAGTGCTAACAGAAGTAAATATTATGTAGAATTTTGAACATACATATAACACAGACGCCAAATAGCTGACTATCTTCACGCTCGAAATAGTGCTTGTCTTCTTGACAATCCACACCAGTACTGAAAGACAAAGCATGCTACATCAGTTATCTGGTACCTGTGTAATTCAAGGGCAACTAGGCAGTCTTTGTGACAAGTAGTACTGTTGTCTCCGGAACTACAGACGTTTGTTCCTGCAGCACAACTTCTGACAGATACCCAATAGCTCCTAGATAGGTCTGTATATGGCAGTGGTCTTCAAACTTTTTAATGCCGCGCCCCCCCAGTTGAAAAAAAAAAAACATTGCCCCCCCTCAGATTGTTTCACAATTATTTTAGAAAGAGGGCAATGTTTAAATAGGTCTAAACCTATTTAAACATTGCAGTTAAGTACTGTTACCTTTTTAAAACTGCAATAACATGCTTCTGCTTAAAGCAAAGGCATGTTATCTGTATAATATTTATTTTGGCCAGAGTTTGGAGCCCCCCTGGATCACTTGAGGCCCCCCAAGGGGGGTCCGCCCCCGAGTTTGAAGACCTCTGCTGTATGGCCATCTAACTTTCCCAAGATCACTAGTTATCTTTGGCTGCTTCACTTACAAATTACACATAACTACATGCGAAGTAATACGTATGCTAAGTAACTTAAAGGACACCCAGCACACTTTCTGAGGGCTCTGCCCAAACTCCATGACGCAATACAACTCACTGACCCCTCAGAGATTAATATATTCTCAACAAAATCAGTAAAAGAACCACAGAAATGAGACTGATATTGACAAAGCTAAACAACCAATTTGAGTCTGAACTTCAATTGTTTTCAGTAAAATTCAGGGCAGAAGATGCCTGGACACCTGTAGCACCACAATTCCACACCAGTGGCAGGAAGTGGCTATACAAACGATGTCAACAGAACATAAATAACTTTCTGTAAGTGCATGTGCAAACATACAAAGCTAGCAGACACTGTAGACATTTCTTCTATGGCTTACGATGCTGTCAGGTGTTTGCGCCTGCTTCTAAAAATGGACTTTGCTACACACACAGACTTTCCAATGTTCAACAACGGAATACTTTGGTCCGCAGGTGCTACTGACAGACCTTGAATCAAATGAAATTGCCTTGCCACCTTCCTTATATTTCTGCGAAAATGCAGTTCTAATACCTAAATTACCTGCATCAGTTGTTGCTATACACTTCAATTTAGAATCCAATCCTTTCAAAAGGGTTGCAGGGAAGTTCCACAATTTCAGAACTTCCTGGCGCTCTTCGTTTAATTTAAACTGCACATATTTTCCCATCAATGTTCAAAATGGTGTTTGCTATTCTCTCCTATGAGGACATGTCAATAACACATCTCTAACTTCCTCTTTTGTTTGTTGCACATGTGGGAAGAATGTCCCCTATCCTACAGTTATTATTTAGCATCTTTATAGCTGGACATGTTTAGCGGTTTGTGACTTGTTATAACTCCCACAACGTAAGCATATAGGGGGTGATTCTAACCCTGGCGGTCGGTGTTAAAGCGGCGGCCAACCCGCCAACAGGCTGGCGGTAAAAAAAATGGGATTCTGAGCCTGGCGGGAACCGCCAACACAGACAGTCACCTTAACACTCCGACCGCCACGGCGGTACAAACAAACAGCGCGGCGGTCACCGCCAACAGACAGGCGGCAGACAATGTACCGCCCACACTATTCCAACTCACCAATACGCCACCTTTTCCGGGGCGGGAGCACCGCCGATAAAAACACGGCGGAAACAGACTACGGACGGGAAAACGCTCACCACTACGCACTCCAGGAGGAAGGAGGACAGCATGGAACCCGAATTAAACATCCTACCTGCTCTCGTCTACCTTCTCATCTACCACGAGTACGAAGTCCGGCGCAGACGACAATGGTGAGTACTGCACCTACGACACACGGGAGGGGGAGGACGAAAGGTTACGGGCACACACATATGCGACCCCCCTCCCCCCAACTATGTACTCACCAATGCAGAGCACCAAGTCACAGTGACACCACCCAAACACCCCTGAAAAATGCTAGGACATAATCATATTTGGAATAAATATTTATGTACCAAAAAGCTCCAGAAAATTATCGTACAACCATGAAAGATATTCACAACAAAACTAATGACATACACATCAGTGTATAACTGAAGTACCAAGTCCTGCACATCCTACGAATTCAGCATGTCCGTGGGCCAAAGTCTTGAGAAATAAGGGCAAAGCCAACACAGGAGACCTGAGTCCTTTGGAGAGAACACTGCAGGGGCATCAGATGTAAAAACTACAGGCACCTCAGGGGGAAGGGAAGGGGGGGGGCACCACAGCCACATGAGTCCACGACGCCAGATTCACGAGGAGCCACCATGCCCACTGGACCATCCTGGGGAGTGCAAAGCCACAGTCTCTCAATGTCTCTACAGTGGGTGGGCTGCCCACTGGACCATCCTGGGGAGTGCAAAGCCACAGTCTCTCAATGTCTCTACAGTGGGTGGGCTGCCCACTGGACCATCCTGGGGAGTGCAAAGCCACAGTCCATCAGGTGGATGACAGTCTCCACTGGTCAAGGAGGTGGCATGGTGGGCACAGTGAACCATAAACGGTGCTTGAGACGGCGGTGCCCAGCGGAGCGGTGCTTGAGATGGCGGTGCCCAGCGGAGCGGTGCTTGAGAGGAAGGGCCCAGCGCAGCGGTGCTTGAGACGGCGGTGCCCAGCGGAGCGGTGCTTGAGAGGAAGGGCCCAGCGGAGCGGTGCTTGAGAGGAAGGGCCCAGCGGAGCGGTGCTTGAGAGGAAGGGCCCAGCGGAGCGGTGCTTGAGACGGCGGTGCCCAGCGGAGCGGTGCTTGAGACGGCAGTGCCCAGCGTAGCGGTGCTTGAGAGGAAGGGCCCAGCGGAGCGGTGCTTGAGAGGAAGGGCCCAGCGGAGCGGTGCTTGAGAGGAAGGGCCCAGCGGAGCAGTGCTTGAGACGGCGGTGCCCAGCGTAGCGGTGCTTGAGACGGCGGTGCCCAGCGGAGCGGTGCTTGAGAGGAAGGGCCCAGCGGAGCGGTGCTTGACAGGAAGGGCCCAGCGGAGCGGTGCTTGAGACGGCGGTGCCCAGCGGAGCGGTGCTTGAGATGGCGGTGCCCAGCGTAGCGGTGCTTGAGACGGCGGTGCCCAGCGTAGCGGTGCTTGAGAGGAAGGGCCCAGCGGAGCGGTGCTTGACAGGAAGGGCCCAGCGGAGCGGTGCTTGAGACGGTGGTGCCCAGCGGAGCGGTGCTTGAGACGGCGGTGCCCAGCGGAGCGGTGCTTGAGAGGAAGGGCCCAGCGGAGCGGTGCTTGACAGGAAGGGCCCAGCGGAGCGGTGCTTGAGACGGTGGTGCCCAGCGGAGCGGTGCTTGAGACGGCAGTGCCCAGCGTAGCGGTGCTTGAGACGGCGGTGCCCAGCGTAGCGGTGCTTGAGAGGAAGGGCCCAGCGGAGCGGTGCTTGAGACGGCGGTGCCCAGCGTAGCGGTGCTTGAGACGGCGGTGCCCAGCGGAGCGGTGCTTGAGAGGAAGGGCCCAGCGGAGCGGTGCTTGACAGGAAGGGCCCTGTTCAGCAGTGCCTATCTCCACGGCGGGCCCTGTTCAGCGGTGCTCTTCTGCACCGCGGGCCCTGTTCAGCGGTGCTCATCCAGCAGGTCAAGGGAGCCACACCTGGCCTGGACTCCCTGCTCAGTCGCCCTCGGACCGTGACGTTTCTGGACCCTTCGGGGACGGACTCCTGGCCTCCTTAGTGTCCTCCTTCCCAGCTGGGATGTGGCATGTGGGGTCCACCTTCTCCGCGCTCCTGCTGCCCTTCCGCTCCTTTGATGGGGCTCTCGGGCCCTTGCCTCCCCTAGATGGTGTGGGTGGTGAAGTGGCCGCACATTGCTCCTTGGGGGCAGCCCTGTCGGTCCTCGCACGGCGGCCCTTGTTTTTGCGGGTCCTCTTGCCGGGGGGGGGGGGCTGGACGTGTCCTTGCTGCTGATCGATGTGTCACTGCTGTCAAAAGGTGGGCTCCAAAACCCAGGCACAACAGTGACACCCGAAGCTGGGCTGGTGGTGGCTGCGGTGCTCTTGGGACTCTTTGAAGATGGATGGGGGAGCTCATCGGGGGGAAAGAGGTTAAGGTTAGCCAGGAAAAGTTTTTTAGGGCCAAGGTAAAGGGTAGGAGAAGTGGAGATGGAAGTGGAGGTAGAGGAGGTGGTTGTAGGAGAGTCAGGTGTGCTGTCATTGGGTGAAGGTGCTGGTGCTGTAGGCTGTCGTGAGGTGGATGGCTGTTGGGTGGGTGTCTGCCTGCGTTTGTGTGTCTTGGAAGAGGGGGTGACAGACACAGTGGGAGAGGACACAGGGGACGTGTAAATGGCAGTGGGGGTGGTGACTGCACGAGTGTGGACTGTCCTGGAGGGTGAGGTGGTGATGGAAGCACTGGCTGATGTTGGGGTGCATGCAGGTGTGAGTGTAGACATCACAGGGAGGGAGGAGGGAGACGAGGAGGAGGGGGACACAGGGGTGGCAGTGGCTGTTGGCATGTCTGCATCTGGGTGTTGCTTGGGTGAGTGTTTGTGGGATCTGTGGTGCTTGTGTTTGGATGAGCTGCTCTTGGGTGTTGAGGTGTGTGCAGGCTGGTCTGATGGTGTGGATGGGATAGGCTGAGGAACAGGAGACAGAGAAAGGCTGGAGGCAGTAAGAAGAGGGAGGCTGGAAACAGGGACAATGGCTGCCGTCAGTGCTGAGGCCAGAGCAGTGAACGCTCGTTGATGGGCAGCCTGACCCGAATGAATGCCCTCCAGGTACGCATTGCTCTGTTGCACCTCCCTTTGCACACCCTGGATGGCATTCAAAAGGGTCGTCTGCCCAACAATGAGCGTCCTTACCAGGTCAATGAGCTCCGCACTGAGGGCAGCAGGGGCAACAGGGGCAGGGGCTGAGGTGCCTGGGGCGAAGGAGACGCGCGCCTTCCTGGGCGAACCGGCACGGAGCGAAGACTGAGGGGCTGCTGGGAGGGCGGGGCTGGTGCGCTGGGTGGCGGCTGTACCTGTAGAGGCGGGGGGCACGGATGTTGCCGCCACCCCTAGGGAGCTCCCATCCGAGGACGTGTCGCTTTCGCTGCTCTCACCAGCGGTCCCCGTCGTGGTGCTCCCCTCGCCCTCCGGATCACTGGTGCCCTCGGTGTCTGTTCCTGGGCCCACCGGGGCCTTGTGTCCTGCAGCTCCCTCGTGCTCCGATGCCAAATCTCCTCCGCCTGATGATGCTAATGCACACATGCACAAGAAGATGAAGAGAAAGGGTGGGGGGAGAAAAAAGAAGACCAGGTTGAGTGCATGCAATGTCAACACCGTTGGCGGAGAGGACAGACACAGGTGCCTAATGCACTAAGCCGCGCATTCGGGGTACACTACTCAGTACTACTGACTAAGACAACAGGCCAAGAGACGTCAAACGCGCACATGGGAGATGCTGGACCTTCAATGGCTGTACTTGTCACCCTACCGAGGTGGGGGCCGGGGGCCCAGGGCCATGCCTAAGGGAGAGGACTACACTACAGAAAGCGCCCTGGCCTAATGTCACCCACAGCCCTCCTCCCCCACCCAGACGCCTCCACTGCGCAGAAAGATAGGAGAATGTGCTGATACTCACCCCCTTGTGTCTGCTGTGATGTCTTAAAGCGCCCATCCAATTCAGGGTAGGCCACCGCCAGGATCCGGGACATCAGGGGGGTCATGGTGCGACTGGCACCCCTCCTAGGTTGGGAGGCCATCCCCAGCAGTGTTTCTGCGGTCTTCCTTGTTCCGCGGCGGATGTCCTCCCACCTCTTGCGGCAGTGGGTGCCCCGTCTGTTGTGGACCCCCAAGTTCCGGACTTCCTTGGCGATGGCACGCCAAATCTCGATCTTCTGATGGGCGCTGACCTATTTGACATGTACAGGGTGGAAAGGAGGAAATCATGAATGACCTGCATGTTAGATGTGATTGGCCCCCCCCACCAACTTTGACATATGGCACATGCTCTCATCTGTCGGGCGTTGCACTCCTCATTCGCCCCCCACCCCACCAACTTACATCCACCCCAATCCACACAGGCATAGCCCATTCCATGTGCACCCGGTGTACTCACTTGTTGGTCTGGAGGACCGTAGAGTAGCGCATACTGGGGGAGGACCCCATCCACGAGCTTCTCCAACTCTTCAGACGTGAAGGCAGGGGCCCTTTCCCCAGTCGCAGCAGCCATTGTATCTTCCAGACCGAGGTCACAGCAGCACTTGCAGTATAGGTCCTCTCCTGTGGATGATCAGGTCTCGAGTGATTAAGCAGATAGAAAATGGCGGTCACGCCCACGGTGTGCCCCGCCAGCGCATTGACCTCACATCCCATTGTCCCACTTCACAGGCCGGGCAGCCGCCATTTCAAGGGCCTACATGGCTTAATTTTGACTGCGACACACAGGCCTAGGCCTTGCATTGCCACACATACACGCCTTTCAACCCATTGCCATTCTTTTACTGTGCAAGCTGTCTGTACGTACCTGTGGTTTGGCTGACTCTGTGCTCCATGTTGTCCTTCCTAGGCACCGTCCGCTGGGACTTGCGATGAGAAGGAGGAATCCTCGCGTGTACCGACCGCTGGTGGACCTGTCGACAATGGAAGAACGCCATATAATACTTCGATACAGACTTGACCGTGCCACTATCCATGAACTGTGTGCCCAGCTGGAGCCAGCCCTGATGTCCCCCATCCGCCAACCCACAGGGATTCCCCCTCTGGTGCAGGTTTTGTCAGTCCTCCATTTTTTGGCCAGTGGGTCATTCCAGACCACAGTGGCCATGTCATCTGGAATGTCTCAGCCTATGTTTTCTAAGATTTTGAGCAGAGTGTTGTCTGCACTGATGAAACTCATGCGGAGCTACATCATTTTCCCAGAGGAGGGTGACTTGCCTACAGTGAAGGGTGATTTCTATGCCCTTGGACATATCCCCAACATCATTGGTGCCATTGATGGGACCCATGTGGCTTTGGTACCCCCAAAAGACGATGAGCAGGTGTACCGAAACAGAAAAAATTATCATTCGATGAATGTCCAGGTGGTCTGTTTGGCTGACCAGTACATCTCCCATGTAAATGCCAAGTTCCCAGGGTCAGTGCATGACGCGTATGTGATGCGAAATAGCAGCATCCCCTATGTGATGGAGCAGCTACAGAGACAACGTGTGTGGCTAATAGGTGACTCTGGTTACCCCAACCTGCCGTGGCTACTGACCCCAGTGAGGAATCCCCGGACAAGGGCAGAGGAACGCTACAATGAGGCCCATGGGCATACTAGGAGGGTGATTGAGCGAACCTTTGGCCTCCTGAAGGCCAGGTTTAGGTGCCTGCATATGACAGGTGGATCCCTAATGTACTCACCAAATAAGGTGTGCCATATCATCGTGGCGTGCTGTATGCTGCACAACCTGGCTTTGCGACGCCAGGTGCCTTTCCTGCAGGAGGATGGTCCAGATGGTGGTGTTGTAGAAGCCGTGGAGCCTGTGGAGAGTGAAGAGGAGGAAGACTCAGAGGACGACACAGACAATAGGGACAGAGTGATACAACAGTATTTCCAGTAACACCCAGGTAAGAATCACCCACGCCATTTCACAATTGCTTCTAGCCTCCTGCATCTGTACTTTCTCTAGTTCCCACCAGATATTTTTAGGTAATTTTTGATTTTCCCTTCCCTTCTCAGTGCTGTATGACGCAGTGCCTGACTTCTGCTTGGTTTGCCCATGAACTACAGCGTATTGACATTGGTATGTTGTCATCACTAATTGACAGAACAGATATTGAACAGTAATATGTAATACATTTGCTAATAATACAGCATGACTCCAAACTGATTTGTGTGCAATATGTGATTTATTTACAGGGCTAGATATTGGTACATGTGATTCTAAGGGTGATGGGTGGGGGTGGAGTAATGTCCATGGCAGAGTCCAGTTCTCAGTCTCACAGGTGCATTGTCCTTTTGCCTGTGGAAGGATGGAGCAGAGGCAGTTCATGGTTGGACAGGGTGGCAATGTGGGACAGTGGGAAGAGTTCAGGGGGTATGTCCTGCTGGCGGGGGTCTTGACATCCTACTCTGTCTTTTTTTTGGATCTCAGGCTCCTCTTACGGGGTGGTTGTTCTTCAGCAGGAGGTGGAGTTCTGGTGGCCTGCCGTGGTGTTGGGGCCTCCTGTCCACTAGCGCCGGCGGAGGTGGTAGGCTGTTCCTGGTCCGGGCTAGTGACAGGGGCCCTGTGTGGTGCCACATGGTCCCGCAACGCGTCTTCTATCCTGTTGAGGGCCAGGACGATGGTCCCCATTGCGGTCCCGATGATTCTCAGCTCCTCCCTGAACCCCATGTAGCGTTCCTCCTGCTGTGCCTGGAACTCCGTGAACCTGGCCAGTACCGTCGCCATCGTCTCTTGGGAGTGGTGGTAGGCCCCCATGATGGTGGTGAGGGCCTCTTGGAGAGTGGGTTCCCTGGGCCTCTCCTCCCCCCCCTGTCGCACAGCAGCCCTCCGAGCTGCCCGGTTTCCCCCGGCCTCTGTCTCCTGGACGG
The DNA here is from genome assembly GCF_031143425.1 of Pleurodeles waltl. NCBI lineage: Eukaryota > Metazoa > Chordata > Amphibia > Caudata > Salamandridae > Pleurodeles > Pleurodeles waltl. The sequence continues at coordinate 188,477,008 of NC_090447.1, forward strand.
TGTGCCCGCTCCCACTGCCCCCAGGTCCCTGTTGTTTTTGGGGTGTTGGGTTAGCCTGGGTGCCCTGTAGTGGCAGACACACCGCTGATTGACGTGTCCTAGAGACAGAGGCATGGGCCCGCTGGGTGGGAGCTGTGCTGGTGTTGGCAGAGGGGGTCGGGTCTGGTGTGGCCTGTGTCTGGGTGAGGGGAACCGACTGCCCAGAGGTCCCCGATGGTCCGGGCTGGTCATCAGGTTCAGTGTCGACAGAGCTGATGTCCTCACTGTGGGCCTGTTCCGGGGGTGGGATGGACATTTCTGGACCCTCCTGGCTGGTGTTTTGGCATTCGGGTCCTGCATGGGGTAAGAGAGTTTGGTTATTGTTTCTGTGTGTGCAATAGCGTGCGTGTTATGGGTGCCCTCGTCCCCCAGTGCAGGCATTCCCTTGAGGGAGGTGTTGTGAGGGTAGTTAGTGGGGGGGGGGATAAGTGCGGTGGTCATGCTTGGGTGATGGGTGTCCATGGATTGTGTTGGCATGCAGGAGTTGGTGTTGGGATGGGTGGGTTGTGCTGGTGAGACATTGTCAGGGAGGATGTGTGCTGGGGGGTTGGGGGTGAGGGTGGGGGTGTGGGTTGGCATGCTGGTGGGGTGGGGGAGATCTAGTAGTTGAGATTGGATTTACCAGAGTCCATTCCTCCGGCTACTCCTGCGAGGCCCTGAGGATGCAGGATGTTGAAGACCTCTTGCTCCCATGATGTAAATTCGGGAGGGGTGGGTGGGGGTCCGCCGCCAGTCTTCTGGACCGCGATGTTGTGCCTGGAGACCATCGATCGGACCTTCCCCCGTAGGTCGTTCCATCGTTTGCGGATGTCCTCCCTATTCCTGGGATGCTGTCCCACCGCGTTGACCCTGTCCACGATCCGCTGCCATAGCTCCGCCTTCCTAGCTATACTGGTGTGCTGCACCTGTGAGCCGAAGAGCTGGGGTTCCACTCTTAGGATTTCCTCCACCATGACCCGGAGTTCTTGGTCCGAAAAGCATGGGTGCCTTTGGGGTGCCATGGGGTGGTGTGGGTGAGGTGTGGGGTGGTGTATGTGATGATGAGTATGTTGGTGTGTGGTGCTTTGTGCTACTATGTGGTGTGTGTGATGGTGTAGTGTGCCTCAGTGTGTATTGCTATGGATTGTCTGCTGTGTCTCTCTCTCCTTCTCTCAGTAATTGTGGTCGTAGGGGTTTGTGGGTGATGTGGGGGTGTGTTTTATAGTTGATTGATTGTGTGGGAGTGGGTTGTGTATGTGTATCAGGTGTGTGTATTTGTAATTGTCCAATGTGCCTGTGTTTTGGTGCTGTGTGTGTATTTTGACCGCGGCATTGTGTACCGCCAATGGAATACCGCGTTGGAAAGCCCGCCGCGTTGATTCGTGAGTCGTAATGGCATGGGCGTTTTTCTGTTGGCGTGACGGTGGAGGTTTGGTCATCTCCAGTTTATCGCTGCCCGCTGATGTGGCGGCCTGCAGTGGAGGTCGGATTTTTGGAGGTTTGGCCGTTGTGGGTCAGAATGACCGTGGCAGCTTTCCGTGGCCGCGGCGGTGTTATGGCGGTCTTCTGACCGGCGGTAAGCGCCTTTCACCGCCGAGGTCAGAATGACCCCCATAATGTCCTTTTCCTTCGGTACGAAAGTCCCTTCAATTCTGCATTGTTATGACAGCAGCAACAGCAGCACATTGTGGCCTCATGACAATATACAATCATAGACATAAGGGCGATGTAATCGGCAGTGGTGTAAAGGAAAATGACCCCCTCCCTTGCAAAAATGCATAGGAAGTCCCTGAGTCCCCATTTTTCACAGAAGAAGTTTGGCTTTGGGCTGAATGGGGTCCTGTTGAAAGGCTGGGGGCCCACAGGATGGTTGGGGCCCCCTATGCATCGCGTTATGTCCCTGTAAATGGCCCTGGTTCCTCAATATTCAACCACAGAAATTGGGATGCGAGGACACATTAACGGACCATAAGGCCCTGCAGAACTCTGTGCCACATTAACACCTATTTTGATGTAGATCAACAGCATATTGTTGAAATGCTGCATTCATGGATGGCATGCAGCTCTGTTGGTACAATGATTTCACCAGAGATACAGTTTCTAAATTCTATTCATTTGTACAAATAGATTTATGGTTACAATTTTGCTACCACATATACACATCGCAAGCTGATTTTATATGAAAAACATGTATTGCGTTTTTCTTCTAATTTTCTTCTTTTCCATGATGGCAACAGCGTAACAGTGAACGATGGTCCTTCCTCAAGGCTGCAAGGACTTCTGTAGTCCACTTTGCATAGGTATTTATGAGATTCCTGCTATTCCAAAGAGTAGCTTCATCACATCCTACTACAAGTGTGGTGTTGGTAGAGGAAGGACAAATGGACATATTTAGTCAGTTTGGGTTCAGATTCTGCAGTGGTTGGTTATCTCCTGATGCTGATTACGCCAATGCCTGCTTTTCAGCCCTGAGAAGCCACAGGCCTGTGTACCATGAAGGGGTGAAACACGTGCTGACTGTGCGATTGTTCTCAGCTAAATTGTTGTTATTGTGGAAAAAGATGGAATTAGAAGAAAAAAGCAATAAATGTGCTTTCATAAGAATTCATAGTGGAATGTGCACATATGTATATATATCTTAGTGTATCACATATATATATGTGTGTGTGTATATATATATATATATATACTTATATATATATTGCCTACTGGTGATCGCCAGTAAGTAGTTGGAAAATGCTGTTTTTTGCTCGCCTATATCTTTGGCACCGCTTTATGAATGTTCACAAAATTTTCTAGAAACATTCTACAGTCACCTGAGCTGCTACGTGAAAACATTTGGGGTGATCCATCAAGTGAGACACATTAACGGACCATAAGGCCCTGCAGAGGGGGGATGAAATTTAGAGCTTTTCCAATGTTAATTCCCTTCGGAAAATTTGAACAGAGATAGCACAAAAACCACTGGACGGAATTACACTAAATTTTGCAGAAAGGTAGTTCTTGTCCAGAAAGAGCCCCTTTTGTTACTTGGTGTAAACCCGTTCTGTAGTTTTTGAGAAATTCAAGGGAATCCAAATTTGTATTTATAGGGACACGAAGGATTCGTGAACCCTCCCGATCTCGTGCAGAGATCTGATTGGCTGATAACACTTCAACAACAGAAGTGTGGTCAGCCATCTTGGGACTCAGCCGAGTCCCAGAAAAATAATAATAAAAAATACAAAAAAGGGCCAGGGTACGAACACTCTGACTCCTTAGCTCTGGTGGTGGGGTTCCTTTGGGCTAAAAAGCGTTTTTTAAAACATTTTTTCATTCCAATCCACGCCGGATCCGCGGATCCACCGTAAAATAAAAAAATAAAACGAATTGCGGACTCCGTGCTTCTTTTTCATGAAGCCCCGGGGTGGGCCAAGTCCCGGGGACATTTCTTTAGAAATGTGTGGGGGGGGTTGGTCTTCTGTCATGGGGACTGCCACCTCCCTGGGGCTTATAATGTATATGTATAATAATGTATATGCGGGGCTGCGTGCCCCTCTGCTGCCTTAGGGACCACCACCTTCCCAGGGCTTTTATGACATGCAGAGGATGTCCGTCCTCCTCCCACTGCCCCAGTGACTAGCCCTTCCCCAGGGCATTTAACAAATAAGATACTGGTCCTGCTGTCAAAATCCAAAATGTAATCTCTGTCCCCTACATGCGTGCAGGGGACAGAGATGAAATGCTTCAGCAGCAAGGACCTGCTGTCAAAGCAGCTCTGTGCTTGCTGAAGCAATGGCCCTGCAGAGGAAGCCTTATGTCTTCTCCTGCAGTGCCAGGTAGCCCATAAGGGCATTTTATTATAATTTATAAAAAATAATAATAAATAAATAAAAAAATATGTAGTGACCACAGGAGAGTCAATAGAGGGCTTAAAGAATTACAAAAATTCCAATCCCTATAGCTCAGGGGGGTTCGAGTCCAGCTGGACTAATTTCCTTTATTTTTAAATAAAAAAATTATTTTGTTTAAAATAATAAATACATCTTTCTATTTTAAATTGAACACAAATATCTCATTCTAACTGTATGACATATATATTAAACCCTATAAAAACTGTATCACTTTCCCTCTTACTTTCTTTCTCTCTTGCTCTCCTTCAATCAATTTCTCCCACTCAGACATTTACACACCAACTCACTCAGACACTCACACACCCACTCACAGACCAACTCACACCCTCATGCACCCAATTACAGATCAATCTGACAGCCACTCCCACCAGATACACCCTTTCACATCTATTCTCACACCCAGAGAGGGGACACCCAACTCCCGCTGTGTATGGCCAAAGACCCGTATACAGCATGGGATTGAGTGGTTATGGGTACTTGGCTGCAGGGTCTGGCTGCAGGCCAGGTCTTGCGGGCCACCGACCCTGTGCACAAATGAAGGCCATGCATGGTGCAAGTTTGGCTGCTTATAGGCAGTTGGATTCAGTGCCTTGGCAGAGGCCAGGCCCTGTGCCCAACAACTGCCGTGCATGGCCAAAGTCCGTGTGCGGGAGAGGTTGGATTAACATACAGTAATGAAAATGACTATACGTTAAAAACCGTAGAAATTCACTGAAAAAAACAAAGGTTACAGGGACGTTATAGTTAGAAAATAGATTTAAAAAAAAACACAGCATTCCCTAAAAAAAAAAAAGGCTAGAGGGACGTTATAGTTAGGCTCACACTTCAAGCGTACAAAACCATAGAAATTCAGCATCTATAATTAGAGTTACCTCAAGTAACTCTAACTGATGCCCTGAGGCAGTGGTTCCCAACCTGCGGTCTGGGCTGCTGAGAAAATTATATTATTAACAGATTAGGTCTCCAGCTTTCAGTAATGACTCATTGGGGGGTCTCCAGATTCCAATAATGATTCAGTGGGGGTCCCCGGATTCCAGTACTGATAAAGTGGGGGTCCACAGTAGTCAAAAGGATGGGAACCACTGCCCTAAGGTAACTACAATTCACGCCCTCACCATGCACTGCTATTTACCCCACCAATGATTGCACCCATGACATCTTTGATAACATCCTTGATAATCTCAATGTAGTATTTGCAGTAAATAAAAATAGGAAAAAACTGTGCATAGCCGGGGCACGAGTTATAGTTATCTTAAGGCACAAGTTATAGTTACTACTTGAGGTAACTCTAACTATATCTGCTTAATTTCTATGGTTTTGTACTCTTGAAATGTATTGTAAAGTATACTCTTTCACTGTAGAAGTTCGGTGCAGGGACAGACTATGAAAGGATCTACCATTTGTCTTTAGCTATCCATATCAATTCCCAGATGTCTGGGCCCAGATGAAAAGGCAGACAGCAAGAGCCATTTTTTTGTTTTTCATCCTGTTTCTCTTTCGTCATTTCTGCTATTTGTTTCACGTCATACTATGTGTGGTCAGCAGTGGTTGTGGTAAGAGGTGGAAGAGAGAAGGTTGGAAAAGTGTATTGTTCCCATTGAATCCAGAGTACAAGGTTAGTACTCTTTGACAGGTGCTAAACTTTGGACTACATTTTTTACATCCACATCATAATTTGATAGCTTCTAAACGCTGTATGCCAAGTAGTTGAAACAGTCATTAGTTTGCCTATTTTTATCATTTACATTTGACACACATTACATTTCATATTTTGTGGTCCAGGAAGCTTAAATAATTTGTTCAGAGTCACTCAATGTTGAGTCAAGCACTGAGGCAGGGATTCTAACATGGGTCCCCAGGTTCCAAAGGCAGGAGTTCTACCTGCAAGGCCACACCTCCTCCAAACTTACATATGAAATCACATGAACAGTCACTTTAGGGGTATGTTTTATTGATTTAAAATCCACATTTGATACAGTTGAAAGAAATTTGGAGAGAGAACTAAAATGATTTGCTACTCAGAATGGTTTCAAGCAAGGATATGGGCTTTCCCCATTATTGTGTTTTCTGTTCCTGTATTATTTCTTCAGAGGAATGCAAGAGGTCATACTCCAAAAGTGAATGAAGCACACATTCTTATGCTATTATATGTGAATGATTTAGCAATCTTAGATTGTACACCAATAGGCTTACAAAGACATTTGTAGGTTGATAGACCTGGGAGTTATATTCAGATCCCAAACTAGAAATTAAATATGTCAACTTTGTGGACAGAAAGACCTTAGGATCTAAGTAGTGCAAGTATTCATTAGGTAGAAAGTTGAATGACTTGCTCAGTTCTCTTAAGGAGATCAGAGAATTGTTTCATATCACCTGCTTTAAATGAAGATTATCCTGGTTAATCGTGTTATGCCAGTGATGCTCTTTCTTCCAAATGGCCATGAGCAGATTGCCCGATATACAGGCGGATTCACTGTAGATATTATGGGCCTGACTCACACAGGTAAGTTTGAGTAAGCTTACACTCTTGACTAAGTTTACTTTTTGGTATTTGCACTTTTCTATTAATTGAGATTGGTATTTACTTAAGTGTAAGGGTAAGTTAGAAAATATTCCCTGGTGCTTATAACTCCAGCATCCATCCCCTCTGTGCTCATTTGAGTTCAAACAATCCCCTAGGAGGTCTTAGTTACTTATTGTTGTGGCTCACTCAACCGGCGGACTGTACAAGCATTTTTCTGCAAAGGGGCATTGTTCCAATAGATTGACCCACTAGGCCTTCCTTGGTATCTGTGGTGTAGTTTTGGCGGCCCTGTACCTTTTTGTGCCAGATTAAACCCCTTCCACGTTCTGTCTCTTCCTGGATGGATGTCGAGATCACACGTCAGACATTGTGAGAGTACACACTCATGTGTGCTCTAGCAACCATCTTGGATGCGCCACTGTTCAAATGCCGTACCTTAGTCTGAAGCCACACCTGACTTTAAGTCCATTAGTGGGAGGTTTTCTCTCTGCACTTTCTGCTACCGTTTCCAGTCCTCATTACCCAACTCCCCTGAGTTTCACTTACCACCAGATTATCCCTCAATTTCCTTACCTTCCTTATAGCTCTTCAGTCAAATCTACATCACTCTCTCCTCAGTATCTAGACCTCTTTAGCTCCTGCATCACGTCTCCTGAACCACAACTGCAACTAAAAGAAAACAACAAACATTCATCAAACAGGTAGTGTACTGAGCTTGCAGCTCTGACAAGCAATACATTACTTTCTCTGTAAAATCATCACAAAATAGAGACTATTAGTAAGACAGCCAAATATAATGGACATAATGATTAACTGGTGACACAGCCTCTAAATCAAAGCAACAAACTATGGACTAGCAACCTTATCATCCTGGGATTGTGACCTACGGGAAAGGGTCATTTCTGTTAGAAATTGGGTTTCTGGTTGACACCCTGTGTAAGAAGGAACAAGAATCCTAGTGAAGGTAAGTCACAAAGACACACTACATTAACCTGTGCTTACCCCCAGGTAACTTGACATAGAGCAGTCAAGCTTAAGAGAAAATGTGTGAAGTATTTGTGCAACACTTCAAACAGTAAAACAGTGACAACACCACACAAAAAGATACTGCACCTGATTAGAACAATGGAGCGTAATTTAATGAACAAAACAAGACCAAAACAACAGAGGTCCAAGAAGTAGAAGTTGAGATATGAATTTTTTTAAAATAAACTTAGTTGTAGTGATTAGAAGCCTAAAGCACCAACTGGGGCTAGCTAGTCACACTAGACTGGTTCAAATCTGAAAAGTCAGGTGAACCGCTATGGAGTGAGGGTGAGATACAGAGACCAGCCTTGGCCCGCTGAAACAGTACCTTGGTTCAGGGTTGCTTCAACATTGAGAACAAAATGCAAGGAGAAAAGGGGGCATCAATCTCGAAGATGTAGGCGATGTGTCGGCTCCAAGCTGCACAAAGTCAGAGATGCATTGGGGATGGAGGTGATGCATTGTACAGTCGGTAATGCGGTGTTTCTGATCCTCGCAGCAACAGCGATGCGTCGGCGTTGACTCTGATGTGGTGCCCTTGATCCTTGCAGCAGCAGTGATGCATTGACATCAATGGGGGTGCGCAAGTTCTGGTGCCGCAGCGTTGATGCATGGGTTTTGGATGTGAGTAGCACTTTATACCCACTTCCAAAGGCCCAGGACTGGTTTGCCATGATTTGGCAGGGCAAGACTCTCAGATGGCAGAGTCCAGGTGCTGTAGGTGATGGGTTGGAGGTATTTTGTGTCCCTAAACTTAAGAAGAACACCAGGCAAGCCAGCAAGCCCTTGGAGTCACGTTGGTTCTGGGTTAAAGAGATTGAAGTCCATTCCTTCTCACTACCAGGGAAGGAGGGTGGCAGATAGCAGGTCAGCAGAGCAGAGCAGGAGTCCAGCAGAGTCCAGCAGAGTGACAGTTCATTCAGCAGCACAGTAGTCCTTCTTCGTGGCAGAGCATACACAGGCCCAGAAGTGTACTGAAGTCAGAGGTCCAGTACTTATTCCCAGTTGTGCCGTTGAAGTGGGGGAGACTTCAAAGAGATGCCTTTGAAGTGCACAGAGTCCCTACCTTATCTGCCCTGACTCCAGACTCACTAGCGTGGGTATGCAGCCCTTTGTGTGAGAACAGGACACTGCCTATTCAGGTGTAAGTATCAGCCCCTCCCTCCCATCCTGCCCAGAATGGCCCATCAGGCTATGGATGGCCCATCAGCCGCACTTAAGCTCCCTCTTTGTGTGGGTGTCCAGAAGGAATGCAGAAGCCCAGCTGTCACCTCACCCCAGACGTGTATTCGAGACAGGTAGTAGGCACCAAATGGCTAAAGTAAGAAAATGCCCGCTTTCTAAAGGTGGTACTTTCAGCATTACAATTTAAATAAATTGTGATTCCAGAGACACCAGCCTTGGGGGTCCAATCTCTTCCCAATTGGAAATTACACGCATAAAATGTAACAATGTAATCCCAGTAATATCCTTTGGGGGAGATAGGGCTTGCAGTAGTGAAAAACGAATTTAGGAGTATTTCACTACTAGGACATGTAAACTTAAAAGTACATGTTCTACTTTTTAAATACACTGCACCCTGCACTTGGGCTGTCTAGGGTCTACCTTAGGAGTGGCGTATATGTATTAATAAAACAAGGAAGGTTTGGGCCTGGCAAGAGGGTTAACTTTCCAGGTCTACGTGGCACACAAAGGCTCGGCAATGGCAGGCCTGAGACATGTTGAAGGGCTACTTAAGTGGGTGGCACAATCAGTGCTGCAGGCCCACTAGTAGCACTTAATTTACAAATTCCTAAAGCCAGCAAAAATTAGGTCAGCAAAACAGGAGGTCTGAAGGGAAAAACTTTAGGGGAAACCACACCAAGAATGCCAGGTCTAACAATTTCTACTATCATTGTCTAGTGTTTTCTACTTATAGGGTGAAGACTTCTAGGTTATACACTTTTATTCCAATAGTTGAGTGATCACTGGAGGGAACAATCAGGTCCTATTTTAATGCATTATCTCCTGGTGTACAAACCCCTAATTGAATTTCTGTACTTTATTTCAATATGGAAAACCAGTCATAGGGAGATTGGGTCTTCAGACTGAGGATCTTGTCAGCTGTGGTGCTGAGCCCGGGAGTGCTGTCTTCCTTTCCTCTCCACCCTTTCCCTTTGGCACAACCTGTGGCCCCTATTTATGCCAGGTATTGAGGATTGTTCGTAGGAGGTATTCGGAGCACTATCTTCATTTCTGTAGATCCTGGGCTTCGGGTGGGTGGAGTCTTGACACTTATGTTATCACACGAAGGTCTTTTTCTGAAAAGTTTATTTTCCACAATCCTTTATTCAAAGTATTTGAGTGGCAGTACAGTCCAATATAATATTTTTGTTTTTAGAAAACATAGCCAACACATATTTCCGGGCCATCACCTTTCTTAAGGCTGCAGAAAAAGATGAAAAACGTTATTTTGATCATATTTAAAACCATGTGACATTTCTACAAACATTCCTCTGATGAATGCTAATTGAGTAGATCAAAAACATCATTCCATCCAATGTGCATATCTGTGACTTAGAGTGCACAACATACCACTTACGATAAAGGCTGTTCAAAATTGCTAAATAAACAAATCGATTTCTCTACGAAACTTGCTATTACAAAATTGATGAATTTTAAGAGTACTCTTCATACTCTCGAATTACTACTCCTTGGTGTCATCTCCTACGAACATTGGATCATCTCTCTCTCGCCCTCTCTCCCCCTCTATGTATCATTGGACTTCCAAAGCTCTTATTCTTTCCATTTGTCTGCCATTTTATTGACTCGGGATTGCTATAAATCCAATTAAGACTCAAATTACCACATCTCCACGTAAGTGTGAATCCTTAATGACCAATTCTTTCTCTGCCCCCATTTCCCGCACTGCATGAGAACTTAATAAGATAAATGAATTGACCAAAAGAAATACACGCAGAATTCCGTTACCAATGTTTCACTCTGTGTCAGCAGATAATGATTCCCCCAATCAAATGGAATATGGAATATCGAAATACGGATCTATTAAAGATCTTTTCAGAACACGTTAAAGGAAGCAATGGTACCTGGTACAAACTTCCCAGGCTACACTACAACATCCCATTGCAATCAAATCTATGTCCCCTCAGACTCACCAGGAACCTGCAGATTTCCCCATGTAGGGCCTTGTAAATCGATAACCAAGTGAAATCTATGACTTCCTTTCATTAACCAAACACGCGGTCTGACCCAGCAGTTCCGCCATTTTCTCCAACGATATAACCAACAAAATGTGTGGAAAAAAGACTAGCTGTCTTTCACTGTATCTAATTCCTGAAAATAAAGTTAAATCCATTCTGCTACATTGGATGTCCAAATGAGGAATTCATATTTGCAAATAAACATGCATCATTCCCATTCTATGAAAGTTATATCCTTTCCTAAGTTGTAGCATCACAAACAAACCACAGAAACCAATATTTTTCAACCCGTAAAATGGAATCCATATAAAGGCTGAGCTTCGAACCCCAGCATTTTCATTTATTATGCCAACATACTAGACCACCATGCTACCACATTACTCATGTCAATCATGGTCTCAATATCCACTCTAGGGTGAATTGATAAAACATTTGTTCTAACTCTAAAACCCCCCATTTTCAATAGACCGACAAACTCATGGCTTGCTAGCGACAAGTCCCATTATTGCACATGTGCACAACACAGTCTCTATTTCTGGTCTAAATTCAGTACCTCGACCCAGTTACATCCGTTGAAACCAAAACAGTACCTCACCTACATGGAAGCTGGGTTAAGCATTCCAGTACTGGGTTAGGACCTCAGTGCATCCAATCATTTCACCACTGCATCAGACTGCAGCGCCGTCAGACAATACACACTGCCCTTGCTCTGTCTAGTCCTTCTGGAAAATAATTTACCCTACACTAGACCTCTGAGCAAGGGTGATGTGTATTCTATGTGCTGAAGAGATAATATACACTATCAGTGTTGTATCTCTTGCTTGGTTGCATCTATTGACACACATTAGTCTTGATCTAGCTCATGAGTGCACAAATCCTGGTTTATGTGCCATTCAATGCCTTGAAATCCATTTGACTGCACTCATGTCTGTTGATAGTGCGGTCAGTCTCAGTTCTCTGCATCAACTATTGTATATACGTTATATATATCATTTTCCTTTTGATTGGTGAGTCTAAAATTAAGTATTAGATTTTCTGATTATAGTTATGTATTGTGGCCAAACTCAGAGGTTTGCTATTCTCTTATTGTTAGTACTATCATACTGCAGCCTAATTAGTACATAAGTCAGCGATTCTGTAGCTAAGCAAATAGATTTGTAATTTCTTTTGCTTGGTTAACAATTGAAAACACAAAAGCAAATGAATTGCTGAAGGAAGTTCAGGGTTGGAAAGAACGGCTGTGGCTTGGAGTCTTGGTTCTGTGGGGCAGACATTTCATTATCTTAGTTTAAGTGGTTACCAACTGAGCCAAGACCACCCTGGCCAATGTTTCAAATCCTCTGAATGCTTGAGACAGATCACCCAGGTTTCAGAATGGAGAATGGAGAATTTTCTGCAGGGGTTCCGCTCATTACTTGCAATCCTGCAAGTCTAATTTTAGCACAGTAGCATTGAAAGTGGCAGCACACAATATTGTTATGTATGGCTCTAACAGAGAGCCTGTTTTGTTTATTTCAGTTTCTAACTGGCATAACCCACTGCTAAGACATAGTAACGGTTGAAAACGAAACAGGTTACTCACTGTTGTGATGTCATAAAAGTCTTCCAGACCAGGCTGACAGGGCTTTCGGGGAGCCTGTCAGTGGACTTCTCCTTGTCTGCTTTGACTCAAAACAGAAAGCACAGGGGTGAAGGAAAATAAGGAAGGTGGTGGGGGTTGGTCAAGCATGGTAGGTAAGTTTTTTAACCTTTGGGTCACGGATACATAACAGGCCATGTTATATATGACTCCCCCATTACTCCTCTGCCACTGCATAGCAGTTAAAAGAAGGGGCAGATGATGGGGGAGGGGGGAGGGACATAAAACTATAGATGGGTAAAAAGTGAATTACAGGAATATGTTTCACTGAGGGGTTCTGAGTGACAGCTTAGCTCTTGTTGTCTATGTCACTCAGAAGCTCTCAGTGAAAAACATCCCCATAATACACTGTTACCCATCTATAATTCTTTATGTGATGGCAGCAAAAGAATATTGGTACTAGTGCACCCACAGGAAGGTGCCTATTAATATCACATACAGGTGTATGGGGTGGACATGGCTCTTTATCATTGACCCCAGCTAGCCTGGCTGCTGAAGGGTGATACCCTGAAACTGGTCCCAGCATGATTGTTTCCTGTCCAGGGAGGACCTGGCCTGGCAGCTCGGGCTGGACTGTTCCCATTGGGAACAGGATAAAGACTGATCTGCATATAGCTGGGTTCAAACTGTGGTGAAGTGGTGAGCAAAATAACAATGAATTACACACAGGTCTGTGACTGGGGGTGAGTGTTTGAAACGTTTCAACACCACGCTCATCATTTTATTTTGTTTTGTGATGTTGCCTTGTGAGCCCTAAGTGGCTAAGGTATGCCCAGATGTGGGTCCCTTGCTCGCTGTGCCACTGGATTCAATCTAGCCTGGCTGATGAAGTGTGATACACTGAAACTGGTCCCAGGATACTTGTTTCCTGTCCAGAGAAGACCTGGCCTGGCATTTCGGGCTGAACTGTTCCCATGGGGAACAGGGTCAAGACTGATTTGCATATGGCTGGGTCCAAACTGGGGTGACGTGGCGAGCAAAATAACAATGGATTAAACTCAGGTCTGTGACGGGGATCAGTGTTTGAAAAGTTTCAACACTCCGTCCATCATTTTATTTTGTTTTGTGATGTTGCCCAGCTTCGAACACTCAGGGCCTGATTCTAACTTTGGAGGACGGTGTTAAACCGTCCCAAAAGTGGCGGATATACCACCTACCGTATTACGAGTTCCATAGGATATAATGGACTCGTAATACGGTAGGTGGTATATCCGCCACTTTTGGGACGGTTTAACACCGTCCTCCAAAGTTAGAATCAGGCCCTCAGTTTCTAGAGAACCTCTTGATGGCTGATACATATTAGAGTGAGATGTGGAAGCAGGTGACTACTTTCTGTGCTGTTAATAAGTAGTGTAACAAAACTTGAAGGGGACCCCCTGCACAGTACATCAAGGGCCCCTCCTCCAGACTCACTCAGGAGCTCTCAGGTTGGGCTACTGTGCTAAGGGGGCCACGAGCAGGGTCCCCGGGAGCTGAGGGCCCCCCGCACAGCAGGTCTGAGGGGGTCTTTGTTATGCCCTTTGCTGTGAACGTGGCTATGTTTGGAGAAATACACTAAATGCAACAGTAACATCATACTGTAAGAGATTTGTGAACCAATAAATGTATATGGATAGAATCTATCTGCATTAAGTCATGCCCAGACACTTCTACTGGTTAAACTGCATGAGTCTCCAAAGGAACGCTTAGGCCATCATGTGCATTATTGATCACAATTTATTTAATATATACGTATACGCAGCAAAGTGCCAAAGTAGCATCAAAAATGTTAATGATATTGTCCTAACGACCGCCATGTTTGCGCCATATTGCAAATATGGCGCAACCATGGTGCCGTTAGGTGGGGCAGGGGTGCCGCAAGAAAAGTGGGGGATCGGGACCGATGCGTCACTTTCTTGTAAATATGCCCCTAAGTGTTGGGCCTGCTGAGGAAGGTGATATCAGAGCCAACTAAATCTAGTTGCTCTGGGAGAGGGAGCATTGTTGAGTGTGATGTCCAATTTTGAGTGACAGAACTCTCAATGGGGTATAAATTCTCTCCTGATTTAGTGTGACAACTGCCTCCCAGGTATTTAGTGAGATACGTGAAGCCCAGATCCCCAACTTCTGGGTCCAACAGGAACTGCAAACAAATCAAATACTCTTAAGTGATATAACAGATGAACAGTGTACTAACAGATAATCACCCTGGGAAGCAACCCCCATATAGATCTGCAGGCCATTCACTCATGTGCTGAGTGGAAGTCTCCACTCATTTGGGTGCTTATTACAGTTGCCATTTCAGGCAGCCCAATGTATTTTTACAGCTTCCTAATTCAAACCTATAATTTTGGGGGGTCATTGCCCAGCTCAACTAGAGTTCCCCTGCACCCCTTTGTATCATGTTCCCGACTGTACTGTACAACTAGTTTTTGTACATCCTATGGGATATCATCATGTTGGCACCTGTCACCATCTACCACTACACTTGCAGTCTATCTCCAGGTGACAAAGTCCACGGTCATGGGGCTGACCACAAAGTTTCTCTCCATTTCCAATGGCTGCTAATCCAAGTCTTTAGGACCAGATGATGTGGGTCTAACTGAACCACTGGGCTTCATGGGGACTCCGGCGTTCCTTGTTGCTTTGGCTGTCATCAAACCATCAGCCTAATACACCTCTGTGTATTCAAGAAATATCAGCACATTTGAGTTCTCAACCCAAAAGATAGCATGGGGTGATCTTGACACATTATGTGGTCTAGATAGCAAGGTATTTTTGCAATGATTCGCCCTGAGGGTGCACCAACAGAGTTGAGGGTACTGGCACTCTGTATGCCCTCTCAATTGCAAAACACTTTCTTGGTTGGTGCTCAGAGTGCGACAGTTGCAGATAGCGAGTCCTCAAGGAATTCCTCTATCTCTTGTCCCTCTGTATGGAAGGGCTAACCAACAACTCAGATGTTGTTCTCTGTGCCTGGTCAGCCGGATATTTGTACCTGAATTCTAAATGTTGTATTCTCCCTTGTATGTCAATAATTTCTTTGTGCACTTCTTCAACTGTCTGCTTTAAATCTTCCAATGTAATTTCTGCCTGGCCAATACATTCAGTGAATTTACACTGGTCTGTGCTGAGTGATTGTTACTGTGTCTATGTGGGTTCTGAGACAGACCTGGATTCTTGGATAATACGATCGAGCTGAGGCTCATTGGAGCCTTCTACAGTTGAGTGTTCTCCCCACCATCATCAGTGCCATGGGCTTTCATCTTGACTTGCCTCGTGGCTTTATATTTACCCATTTCATCTTAGATCAAATTAATTTTCCCCAGGGAACAGTGCAGTCACTTCCATACATAGGTAGAGCAGGTGTTTCATTCAAGACTATCAGGAATCAGTGCATTCTCCTCAGTGAATCTCATTCTCCTCACTGGTGTGTCGTATCAGCTTGCTTGGTGCTGTGAGTGGTGCAGTACTCCCATTCCAGTTCCTGGGACTCCACACCATAAAGTACTGACATCAAGCCTGCACTGTCCCTCATGGTCGGTAGCTGCTACAAAGTCTCTGCCCCAAGCCTTCAGAGGGACTGTAGGCAGTCAGAGTCGTAAGGAGCTGACAGGCCACCTCAGGCTTGGCCTTGATCATGCTGCCCAACGAGGTTCTCCTTCAACTCACCCCCCACTGTCCGTTAGCCTCTGCCGGGTGAGCATGCTTCAGATGCACCCTGAACCCTTCCACAGTCTGTGATGTGGCTCAGCAGAGACGCCCATATTGAGTCTCTGGGACAGGGCCCCAGCCAATGTTTCTCTACACCAGTGGACTCCACACTTGCACTCCTTGCTAACTGAGGTGTCTCATACCTGGGCACCTCGTCTGCTTCCCAGAGTCTCCAACCCTCACAACTAAATCATTGTCTACTGTCCTCGTTCCAAGAGTTATTACTCCCGGCTATGCGTCTGCACGATTCCCAGTCAATCTCCATGGTGTCGTACTCCTCAAACAGCTGTACTTGCTCCAATCCAGCCTTATAGGCCTTCGGACAATACTGGGGCTTAGTCACTGTCATGCGTTCGATCTTTCAGCCCTGGGTGCCCTGCCTATGGTAGTATTGTGTCAGATTTTGTGGGATGGGGCTGCTGAGCTCAGAGAGTAATTGTCCTGTCATCCATGCTATTCGGCCACACATCCTAATGTTTTAAATTCTTATGCTGATCTATCAGGATGTAATTTTCTGAGGACTCAGGAGCCTTCATGGCTAACATGACCATTAAGGATACTAAAAGGTGACGTAGATGGAGCTGCAGCCCACTTACCTATGAGGCATCCTAGGTTCATCCTGGTGGCCTGTATATTGCCACCTGTGTAAAGAGCATTAACATTGCACCAGTTTTACCTACACATTGAACTTTGCCACAAACATGAGATGATCACCTTCTAAATTAGGAGGCCAAAATGCCTGGTCTGTGTTAGGGTAGTGTTAGATTGAAGGACGAGGACCAAGCTAGTAACATTGATCCAATAAAATAATGTAGTTGTAAAATTTATGTACTTTTGAACACATTTTTTTAATTTTTTACTAAGCAGTAGTTATTCAACCTTTGCCAAATCTTGGTGGCCCTTGTTTCTCCTTTTCCTAAAAGGCCTTTCCTTTTATCGCTTTTTTTCTCACTACTTCACTTCGTACAGGGTGGCTAACTGAAGGAGCTTGTTGGCCAGTCCAATCACTTCTTTTCTGAGAGATTGGTCAAAGCATAAGATTAAGTCTTATGTAAGTAACTTGTACAATTAAAAAAATGATGCATTCTCTCATATGGTACAATACCATGCCTCCTGCTTGCATTAGACTTCTACCAGGTAAACCTTAGGCACGCTGGAACCCTCCTGACTATTAAAAAAGCACCAGAAAGTGTGAAGCTAAGTGAAGGGAAAGCGGACATGCCTGGTGACAACTGCACAAACTAGGGAGCAGATTTACCAAACCTATGCAATGCAGCAAGTGAAGTTGCTCTGCTGTGTTGCGTCAAAGGGCAAGAGTGGAAATGCACCATATATACTAAGACAGTGGTTCCCAACCTCTGACTTCGGTAGACCCACACTTTAACATTACTGGAACCCGGGGACCCCCACTGAATCATTATTGGAATCCGGGGACCCCCCACTGAGTCATTACTGAAAGCTGGGGACCTAATCTGTTAATCTCATTTAATTTTCAAAGCAGTCACGGACCCCCTGAAGAGGCTTCGCGGACCCCCAGGGGATCCGCGGACCACAGGTTGGGAACCACTGTACTAAGATATGGCTCAGTGCTGCCCTCTCATATCAGTGGCGCACTTCGGATACCTACCACCAACCCTGGCACTGCTCTGCCATAAGGCAATGGTTCTTGTGTTTGTGGTCAGAATAGCTATGGTGGAGGAAGGGATACCTTCCTGCACAGAAACTATTCTTAGAAGCGTATTCCTTTTTCCATGTGGTTTGCGTAATGCAGCACACCTGCAAAGAGGAAATAAAGAGGAAGAATAAAGATATTTCTCCTTGTTACATCAGCTTTGGGTGGGAGGACCATTTCACACAAACACATGTTTACAGACTTTGGTAAATATGGGGGTTACATCAAAATACTGGGTGGATGCATGGGAACGCCTATCCTCAACCCATGTAACGCCTCCCCAGCGGAAGGTAAAGCAAAGCAGCGTTATGCGCTGTGTTCCGTTACTTTCCTTTTTATAAAGTTACACAAAGCCACGCAATTTAAGCTGTGCATATAATAAAATAAACTTTGGGTCTGTGTAGCGAAAAAGTGATGCAATCCCCCATACAAAATCTTAGTAAATCTGGGCCGAAATATTTAACCGCATACCTGGGGAGTAGCTATTCGGGATTTAGGGCTTCAAATGTGTGTCAGACAAAAGAAAATGAAACCTAACATAAGCCTTCGATTGGTCCACACAGAACTTCATGACAATACTTATCTCTGATTCAAGGCTGTTTATCCGTGGAATGATCGATGGACCATCTACAGAAGTGCCAGATCAGCGTTTTGTCAAATCTGTGGCCTGCTCAGAAACTGCGATTTCTATATCCAACTATCGCTGTGCTGAATATTCATCGTGCCTCACTAGATAATCTTCCCAGTTAGATACTCCACGTGCCTTTTGGCTGAAGTTTCTATTTTGCAAGAAGAATGCACGCTGCCAGTTCCCAAAACATTTGTGTATCTGTTGACACATTTCTAGGGATTAGAATGCATCATCTACCTTATGTTACTAATTATCCAAGTGCTACAAAGAAGTGTACAAGAAAGCGGAGAAACAAAGAATGATTATACTCGGTACCAGAAAAGAAGTTACTTCAGTACTTGTTTGGCACTGAAAGTTCTGTTCGAAGTTATTGGCACTAATTCTTGACATTTTAGAAGAAGCGCCTGTAATAGGAATCGCTAATAACATTAACCTGAAACATGCCTCTGTCCTAGCACATAAAAGAGCTTTTGTTTATTAATGACAGCTTCTTCTGGGACATTCACAGCTTCCAGCTGCAGAGAACAGATCCACAGAGGGCCTTACATTTGGCATAAATTCTTTCTTAACTTTTCTGTCTTACTTAGTTACAGGGCTGAGGAAAAAAACATCTTTCTAGAATTCTGGCACAAATTAAACCGATCTGATGTTCACTGGGCTTTGTTCATCGACGTCTTAGATAGTGCTAGAAGAACATAAGAGAGTCAAGGAGTTGGTGAACAAAAGTAGCCCAGGCATGGGCGTGTAGTTTCGGGGCTGGGGGCGAATTGGTATGTTACACTCCACTAATAAATGTAGTTTCTGGTAAATAATTGGATACATGTGTTTTCAGTCAGATACCGTGTTTGTCGGATTTCCTCAGGTATATTTTCATACACAGACAAAAACGCACGCACTCTCTCCCAGTGGCGGCTGGCAGTTTTAGGAGGGAGGGGGGCCGGCGGTAAGCACAGTTACACTCATTCTTTCACACACACACGCACGCAAGCACATCCATTAACAACTCATCAACATTCAAACATGCATGCATGCACCAAACATTCATTTAAAAAGATCACACACACACACACACACTTACTTTCACCCTCAAAGGTCCCAGGAGGGTTGGGACTGCTGCCTTCAGGTCAGCCAATGAGGGAAGGCAGCAGTCTCAACTTCGTCACAGAGTGGGGTGAGGTCAGTGAGACTGCTGACCCCACCCCACTCTATGACGAGGTGTCACTGATTGACACTCGCCTGGGTGCTTCAGGGCTTAAACCTGAAGCACCCAGGTCGAAGTCAATGGGTGACGCTTCCCTCGACACCCGGGGGAGGGCCTCGAGGCACCTTTGCTGAGCCAAGGAGGTCACGCCCATAGGAGCTGTGACCTCTTCAGTCCAGCAAAGTTCAGCTCAGGCTGCCAGGTGTCTGCGCAAATCGTGCATGTCTGCTCCTGGCTGTCTGACCTGAACATGAATAGTGTCTGTCAGGCTGACCTTTGTTCAGCCTGACTGTCACTCTTCATTAGGGGCAAAAGGTGGGGGGGGCGTGGCCCCTCCACCCTAATGGACGGGCCGCGCCTGCTCTCTCCCCTTTCTCTGTTTTGAAAGCCTTCGAAAATGTTTATTTTACAGAATAGTGTGGTTTATCTCGCTTAGTACCCCTACCAATTCGCACCCCTCTCCCTTTCCACTTCCCCTTAAATCCATCTTGCCTCTGCTTGTCATAAAATGTATTTAAAGTTATATATGATTGTTGGAAAACCTGAAACTTACCCCCATCCCCAATCTTATTGACCAAGCTAGGTCCCTGAACCAGGCTTGTAAAAAGGGATGAAATCTATCATATAGCAATATCCTTTACTGCGGACGGGTCATGAATGCGATCCTTCTTCCCTCTCAGTCTGACTTGCAGTAGCAAATGTAGATGTTCCTAGTAAACTATGATGGAAAGTCTTAATTTTATTAAAGACAGGGAAGCGAGTATTATGCTTCTCTAATCTTTCTTTAATTCAATAGCAGTAGTCAAGAAAACTACAATTCCCATGAGGCTAGACCACTAATAGCCAATGGGAATGCAAAACGCTTCGTAAGAAGCACCAATCATAACATAGGGTATAGTATAATCACCATACTTGACTGCGACCAGCCCTCTTTTCTTGATGCGAGAGGCTAGTAAGTATGAGAAAATATAGGAAATATGGCTAAAACAACAGAAACTGCCAACACCAATGAAAAAAGTTCTTGACCAAAGATCAACCACGAATGGAGAGAGGAAGAAATCTGAAAATCTGGGAGCAAGTCCAGCTGGAAATGGGATGGATCCACCGAAGAGGAAGATGATGCCGGAAGCCCCGTCCAACTCCTAGGAGGAAGGTGAAGGTTGACTCACTGGTGCTGTTACAGAGGGAAACGAACAACAACAGTTATAGAGAGTTGAGGAGGGATAATAGTCACCTCCATGTCTTTAATAAAATGAAGACTTTCCATCATAGTTTACTAGGAAAATCTACATTTTATGTCAAGACAGATGCTCCTATTATGCTTTATTAAAGCATGTTAACCACCACTTAAGTTCCTGTATGAACTGGTTTTCAATAAAAGGTCCTCAAAACATTATTGTTGGACCAATCTGCCGATCTCAGAATGTCTCCGGGTCTGAAACCTACCCAGAAAACCTTGGAGGCCATGGCCGCTCTAGAGGAATGAACCCCCAAAAACATGAAGTGTCAATTCCTGCCAAAGACGTAACCCAACAAACCCTTCTGGCGAGGGTAGCGGAGGCTACGGGCTTGTGAGGTTTGTGGAAGGAAATGAGGAGTTGAGAATGGGAGGACATTCTGAAATTGTCTGTGTGGTCTTTATAAATATTAAGGCATTGTCCTACACAAAGTTTAGGTTGATTAGGAAACTATGGGTAAAACACAGTACGTAAATTGATCTTAGTACGCTTATTGATAGAAAACAATACCCTTGTTGTAGTAAATTGACGAAAGTAAATGTCTAAAGCTTTAACATCTGAAAACCGTTTAAAGGAAATAAGGCATACCAACATAGTGAGTTTAGCAGAAAGCATTTTCAATGACAGATCTCTATTATCTTGCCAAGATAAAAACAAATTCAAAACAACATTAACATCCTATAATTTTGGGCATATGGGTAAGGGAGCAACAGAAAAGTTTACTCCTTTTAATAGATGGCAAAGAAGAGGATGTTCTCCTGTCGGTTTCCCATTGATGTAAATGTGATTTATAGAAATTGCTGATCTGTAAAGATTAATTTGTACTGTAAGACTTACCAGCACCGGCTTCAGCAGCTAAAAAATTCATAACGTAAGTTATATCGGCTGAAATAGGATCGAGATTCCTTCCCATACACCACCTTGACCAAAGAGACCAGGTGGAACTGTACGCCTTTCTGGTACCTGGGGCCCAGGCTTTGTTAATAAAGTCTGAAGCTTTTGACGAAATAGGGATGACGGGTTGGCCGGACCTGACACTTTCCAAGCTGAAAGAGTGAGAGATTTGTTGAGTACTAGGCTGTGTGGCTGACCCAAGGGATCTAGAACGAGATAATGAAAAGATGGAAGCAGGACTGGGAAGGCGATTGCGAGCTTCAGAAGGTGGGGGGGACACTCTTGTGATTGCCAGAAAGGAGCTACAATCACCAGCGTCGCCTTCTGACATCTGAAGTGGGAACGAGCTCTGGTGATCATGAGAAAAGGAGGGAAAGCATAATTGACTAAAATGGACCAGTCCTGAAGGAAAGCATCCGTGGCCAATGCCAAAGGATCCCGCTGCCAGCTGAAAAACAAGATAATTTGGCGATCAGGTGAGAAACAAAGAGATCTATACCGAAGGGACTCCATTTGTCGAAGAGAGACTGAAATACTAGGGAATGGAGTTTCCCTGAGGAAATGGGAGGGCCAGTCTGCGGTCTCATTGAGTCTGCCTGGTAGATACTCTGCTGTAAGTGAAATTCTGTTGTGGAAACAAAACTCCCATAGACTTTTTGTGAGATCCGCCAAAGGTTTTGATCTGGTTCCCCCTAAGTGGTTTATGTAACGGACAGCCAAAACATTGAACATGCAGAGGAGGATGGAACACTGAACTTTGTCCATTGCCAAGCTTTTGATTGCAAAGGAGCCTACAAGCACCTCTAAACAATTGATATGCAATTTGGACTCCTCAACGGACCAAGAACCTCAAGTCGAGATTGGACCACAACAGGTGCCCCAACCTGTAAAGCTTGCATCTGATTCTAACACAAGATCTGGCGCTGATGCAAAGATAGTTCTGCCGTTCCAAGCATCCAAATGGTCTGTCCACCCCTGAAGCTCTGAACGGGACTCTTGGTTTAGAATGATCACATTTGAATAGGCAAGACCCTCCCTGAGGTGACGAATCTTTAAGCACTGAAGGGCTCGATAGTGAAGGGGACCAGGAAAGATAGCCTGAATCACAGAAGAGAGGAGCCCTGCAATCCTGGCTAGGGATCAGAGCGAAATCTGGGTACTGCGGAGAGTTTGTAACATTTCTGCCTTGATAGTTTTTACTTTTTGCTGAGGTGGATGGAGAGTAGCAGAAGAGGAAACCACCACGAAACCTAGAAACTCTATGCGTTGAGTAGGAATCATAACAGATTTTTCTTTGTTGACTATAAAACCCAACTGGGAAAGCAGGGAACACATAATTTGGATATGAGATAGCAGAGAATGATGATTCTGGTTCATTAGAAGAATGTCGTCTAGATACATAATTAACCTGATGCACAGAGATCCGAGATGTGCTACCACCGTTTCATTATCTTTGTGAAGCCCCAAGGCGCTGACAAAAGGCCAAATGGAAGGGAAGAAAACTGGTAAGTTTTTCCCTGCCACTGAAACTGGAGAAACTTTCTGTGGTCTGCGTGAATGGGAACAGAAAGATACGCATCCTGCAGATACAAGCAGACCATGAAATCGAACTGGAGGAGAGCGCCTCTTAGATATACTATCGTTTCCATCTTGAAGTGCCGATAGACTGCAAACTTATTGAAAGCTCTGAGATTGATCACCAGTCTCATTTTTCAGTTTTTCTTCTGTTCCAGAAAGAGGGAACTTAGAAAACCTGAAGGGTCTGAAAGGGTGAGTTGGATGGCATTTTTTGAGAGAAGAGAACTGATCTCTGAAGAAATTAGGGTGGACATTTCTGTAGCAAAGCAAGGAAGGGGAGGAAAAAACCTCTGAAACGGAGTGGATTAGAATTACATTAAATAACCCTGTATTGTATTCAGCACCCATGGGTCTGCTGTTATCGTGTGCCATTTTTCCAAAAACAATTGAAGACGACCCCCACTGAAGGAAGGCCAGAAACAGGAGCTACCTTTCAGATTGTTGTTCCTGAAGCTGCGTTGTCCTCAACCCCAGTAACCTCTACCTCTCTGAGGATAGAATTGGTGCTTGAATGCTTGCGTTCCATACGAAGAGTTGAAGGAGCCCCTATATCCTTCTATATGAAAGGAATGGCCAGTAAAGCGGGTTCTGCCTCTACTGATCCTTGCAAAAACACTCTGGTTGAAAACTTTCTTCAGAGATTTTTGCATTTTATCAATAGAGGCTAACTTAGAGATGTATTTGCTGAGATTCTTAATGAATGAGTCTCTGAAAAGGAGTCTGTCTGCTTTGATGCCAAGGTCAAGGGTTGCTAAGTTAGCTAGCTTGGGATCTAGCTTTAGGAAAAGACCTTTCCTTCTCTCGTGTGTGATAGCAGCATTCATGTTTCCCAGGAGGCACAAAGCCCTTTAAATCCATAGAGAAAGGTCCAGAGGATCAATGTCTGAATTTTTGATTCTGGCTGAGTCCACCATATCACAGATATGGGCCAAAGGACCCACCAAGTCCAGCAACTTGTTCTGGCAATTAGACCCGGCCTTGTCGACCCCCTTACAGGTATCCTTTCCGAATTTCGAAAAGAAGCTAAGAAGAGGTTTGTCTATGAAGGGAGTGGAGGTAATGTTGGAAGACAACGAGGGTCTAAGGCATTCATATTTGAATTTAGCCATTGTCTGCTTGTCTAACAGAAGTCGTAGCCTCAAAGCAATATAGTCACCCATATGGGAAGAAGGAAACCACTCTGTTGAGTTGGGATGGCGAAGCAGGGAAGGGTCAAACATTGGGGTGCAGTCTGAGTCTTGGACAGTTTTGGCCGCAAAAGGATCAGTAAAAGAAAAAGCTAAATAAGGTTTCTTAGAAGGAGGGGAAGAAGGATCATTAAATACCCAAATATCCAAAGCATCATCCATATCCCCATCATCACCAATATCGTCATCAGTTTTGGGAATGTGTGAAATCACAGTCTGTTTAGGCGCTTAGTAAATGCTTAGCCTTAGACTTGCATTTGGAGTAGGTAGTTACAGAATTCCCCTCCTTGGAAGGAGGCCTGGGGGCATTCAAATCCTCAATCTGGGGTGAAGAAGCTTCACCAGGCAATGCAGCGCCAGCAGGGGTGACCTTAAGATGGGATTTCACAGATAGCTTTCAGTTTACGTTTTCTGCTATCCCCTGCAGAACGGGCCAGTAAAGATTTTGGGCCAGATGTACAAACGTCCGGCATTGCGACTCTCAAATTGCGAGTCTAAGCGACACGCAATTTGCGTCTCGCAATGCAGGATGGTGTCCCTGACACCATCTGCGAGTCGCAAGGGGGTCACAAAGGCCCACCTCATTAATATTAATGAGGTGGGTCGCAATTTGCGACCCCCTTGCGAGTCGCAGCACTCACAGGGATGGTGGCCTGCTGGAGACAGCTGACCACCATGTCTGTGACTGCTTTTTAAATAAAGCATTTTTATTTTTTTGTAATGCAGCCCGTTTTCCTTAAAGGAAAACAAGATGCATTACAAAATGAAAAATAAAACTTTTCAGTTTCATTTTTTCAGAGCAGGCAGTGGTCCATAGGACCACTGCCTGCTCTGAAAAAATGTTTTCAAGGCCATTCACAAAGGGGAAGGGGTCCCATGGGGACCCCTTCCCTTTTGCGAATGGGTTACCACCAGTTCGCGGTCACAAAGCAATCCTACATCGCGATGCGACTCGCATATAGGAACACCCCTTCCTATATGCGACTCACAGTCCCATTTTGCGAGTTGGTAACCTCGCAAAATGGGAATGGGCTTCGCGATGTGGCTTTTGAGCCTCGCAAACATCGATTTTCGCTGTTTGCGATGCGCAAAAGCCTCGCTACATCTGGCCCCAGGTCACCATACTCCTTATAGAGGTTTCCAGGTCTTTTGTCATTTTTTCCATAGAGGCTCCAATGGCCTGTTCCATGGAGTTATGAATATAGGCACTAAAGTCCTTATCAAAAAATGTCATCCTCATCATTTCTGGCGTGAACCAGCGGAGAGCTGTCTAATTCCATGTTATTAACAAAGAAAACTACCTTCTTGGGGTATGGAAGGGTTAAATCTGTAGAGTAAACTTTGAAGGTGAAAGGCTGACTAAAGTACACGCCCCACATGGCGTGAAACTATCCTGACTAAAGAGGGGAGGCAAGTCCTGAAGGCGGAGTAACAGGCTGCTCCTCCTATGATGCAACAGGGAAGAGGGCCGAAGGAGGAAAACCAAGAAATGCGAAGCAAACGTCTCCGTAACGGTCTGGGGAAGTTACGTTATGTAACGAGAAGCGAACGTTAAGCTGCTAGTGAAGTGTGGAAGGCTCACGCCCGCTAGCCGAGGAAACGCACATGAAGGAGTGCAATGTTATTAAGCTGAATGTTGCAAAGCAGCCTACAACAACAAAGTAAGCATTTAAACAAGGGAAATACAATAATATTATTAATCAGGAAAATATGTGAAGAAGTACTTATCTTTACTGCGAGCAGCAAGAAAAGAGGGCTGGTCGCAGTCACTTATGGTGATTATACTATGCCCTATGTTATGATTGGTACTTCTTATGTAACGTTTTGCATTGCCATTGGCTATCTGTGGTCTAGCCTCATGGGAATTGTAGTTTTATTGACTGCTGCTACTGAATTAAAGCAAAATTAGAGAAGCATAATAGGAGCTTCCGGTCTTGACATAAAATCTACGTCCAACCCCTTCCTCCAGAACCATTCCGGTTCTTCCGGTATTTCAAGGTCAAAACAGCTGGAGCCTGATTTTTTCCAGCACAAGAATAGCAAGGCAGAGGATTCTTAGTGGACACACTTTTTCACCTGAGTCCAGGCATGAACCTGTCATTCGGGTTATTACGATTAGTGTATGGCTCAGCCTGAGTTTTAACTCCCAGATTCTTTTCCAGGTTGTATGAAGGCAGACACTGCATTTCTATGTCACTGGGTTGCATAACTCATTGGTGAACATGCTACACATTATTTTTTCAGTATGTCACTAGTTCTACTATTCAGCATTAGCCTGCTATTGAACAAGGTCAAATCATTGTTGACCTTGCCCAAGCACCTTCCTTCCATAGGGAATATTCTGCATAACTCTGGCCAGGCCTTTCCTCCCTTGATCTGAACTGTACTTTTAGCAACTTAATTTGCCTTCATTGTACCACAGTATGGTGTTTACTATTGGTTTTCCTTGTTCAAGTTGTACCTCTTTCCTGGCTGCATCATATATCATCTTAAAATTTACCTGGTGTTGTGCACATGAGTAGGAACTAGACCCCATACAGAAATTGATTCCTAGTAGGACAGAGAGGAGCCTAAGATTTGGTCAATGAAGAAGTGTGTTCTGGTGGTAACTTTCCCATCACTTTGGGTCCAGAGATTTCAGTCACAGTAGATTTGTGAGCTTTTAGATGGGTGGGGGCTAGGCTCCTTGAAGATCCTTGACCTCAGGTTTGAAGAAGAAAGGACCCTTCATATCAACCTCTTTGATGCAAAACCCATCCTACTTTACTGTGGACATTTTGCCCTTGGTCAGGGCAAAGCCGTTGTAGTTTCTACTGACAAACAAACTGCTATCTTGTTTTACATCAAGAAGCATGGGCTACTCAGCCACCTCAGCTTTGTCTGTTAGAAGTCGAACTGTGTGTTTCTTCGAGTGAACTTAATTATATTGAAGTCCACTCGAGATGCTACATGGTTTTAGTGTGTTGTTCATCAGCGACGTCACTCAAAGCAAAATCCCATCCGGACTGAGAGTGGCTAAAGGCACTTAATTCCAGGCCATAATATGATCAGCAGTGTGTAATGGCATGTTACAGGTGCATGCCTCCACTCCCATCTCCTCAGGTCCTAACATTACTGGCCAACCCTTCCACACCGTGCTCTGGGCATTGTCACTCAGAATGTTGTTCATGCTGCATGACAGGAGTCATGCCTCTCAGGAGTGTGGCTGTCACATGTGTGCTACTTAGTTATTACCCCCTATCACCAGCACAGTCAATCCTGTCCTCATTCAGGCACCCCAGAAGCAGTGACTGTGTTCCCCATCTGAGTCACAGTCTACAGTAGGATTTGCAGATCTACTCTGGGATTTGAGGATTGCAGCATCTACTGTAGAATTTGGGGATCCTGCAGTCTATAAAAGCCACACCCAGGACATGGCCAAGTGCTTAGCTGCTCTCCTGTAAGATAATCGAAAGCTTTTGCTTGGATTTTGTCACCTGTGTTCCTAGATCTCCAGTCAAGATTATCTTAAGCCAGACAGCAAGAATAACTTCACAGAAATGTTCTATTTGCCACACATCTTGAAATTCCTTTTGCAGTTTAACCTCAAAGTCTTACCTTGAATCATTGGATTATTCAACCTCTTCTTGTACTGTCTCAGGAGTCCTCAGGTTAGCGATAGCTAGGGAGAGTTAGTTGTTACTTGTTTGGATTGCGAGTTTCCATCGGCCCCTGTACTGTCCCCTGCACCTCTGCACTAAGGTCCTGTCATGCCTTCAAAGTTGTGCTGTTGCATCTGTCTCTTGGGCCTCTGAAGTGATGTTCACAGATCCTGTGCGAAACCTTGTTTCTGATCAATGTCTCAGGATGTTGAACATTAACAGGTGCCATAGGACATCTGAACAAGACCATTGTCCGGACAATTTATTTGGTTCTAACAAAATGAAGATACTCTCCCATTGATATGCTGAATGTTTACCATAGTACATAAGTTACAGGAGTACATTTTGTGTATTTCTCATTTCATGTAGAATGCAACTGTTCGTGCAAAATCCATGTAAAGGAAAAATCTGCATGTATTTAAAGTTGATTTAAGAGGTGAGAGAGTAATAGTTATCTTGTGTTCTGTTTCGTACTCATGTGAGACTGTAAAAAATACAAGCGAACCCACACCTGATGAGACAGGCTGTGTGACAACAAACTGATGAAATCTCTTTTGTGCTTTCTCTCTTATCCTAACCCTCCTTCCCCATCCTCATCATCAATGCTGTGTGCTGTTTTTGACTTGATCAGTACTGTTGACACTGGTGAGTTTCACATCATTTTTGTAGCAACATTCAAATCTTCAGGTTATTGGTGATTTGAGTTTGACACAGTGGTAGCAATGGACATTGTTGTCTTGGGTACAAGCCCTCTTACCAGCACACCTTTCAAGAGACTGTCTACTGTCTTCCTTTGGGAAAGTTTGTCCAGTGCCCTATAATGTTGTTCATTGCCTATACTCATGTAAATGAAAGTGTAGATGGCATGTGTGTGTTGTGTATGTTTGTTGAACTAAAACCAAGCAAATGTTTGTGTCCATTTGTACTTCATGTTCATGTCTGTGCAAGATGGTGGTTCTCCCATAGGCTG
This sequence comes from Pleurodeles waltl, assembly GCF_031143425.1. NCBI lineage: Eukaryota > Metazoa > Chordata > Amphibia > Caudata > Salamandridae > Pleurodeles > Pleurodeles waltl. The sequence continues at coordinate 188,506,013 of NC_090447.1, forward strand.
TCTTTTATCTGTGGTGGACATGGCAATGTGCACGATCCTGTGCTCGGGATTGACCTCTGAAACCAGTGTTTACTGGCTTGGCGGGAGTGGTTGGCACCTCCTTCCATTTGCCTAAAGTAGGGTTTCTTTACTTTAATAAAGCTCCTCCATACCTTCCTGTGTGCTTGTTTAGTAGATGTGGCTTGCTTGTGACCTTCTAGACAGTTAATTGACTGAGATTGTCACAAAGACATTACATGCCATTGATCACCTTCAAAAGTTGCGTGCCAACTCCTTGAGAATGTGGACTCTTTATAGCTGCAAGCACACATTGAAAGACACAACCTCCTGACTTTAGGCAGCTGTGTAGCACAGAGCTTAGGGAAAACAGGAAATTGATGATGTCCTCGTGATGCCCTTTGTAAGCTTGAAAGTGGTGATACCTGCCACCTATATTAATTGAAGGCCTTTTTCCCCTCACCTATCAGCACCCTAAGCTTTGGCATGGGCAAGCACTACAAAGTCCCTGAATGGTGATGCCTTTCTTGGGACAACATCACTAGAATTTCTGTATGGGCCCTTAAAGAACCTCACTTCTACCTATTACTTGTGGTATCCATGCAAGGATAAATTTTCAGTCCAGTGGTTAGTAACCTTTTCATGGGCTTGTCCATGTCCTTTTTACCGTACACAAACTCCACATTCAATTGGATGCCAGTGATGCACATCTCCCTTTGAACATATTGTCAGTCAACGGCATCTACTACTTCATGGTATACCTCACTATTATCCAAACATGAATGTATATCACTTACATTTTATTCTGTTCTCTATAATAGAGTGCATACTCAGTACAAGCAATACTAAAAATTAATGCATCCATTTCTGGTGCATGACCACAGATGTTAAGGTCTCCATCTCACATTTTGTCCAATGCGCCAAATCACTCAGCTTTTCCAGCTTGCAAAATGCCTTTGATATGTTGCATCCTTAGTTGCAATTTTCCAAATTCCAGGCTTTCATACATACAAAGTGGAATGATATATTGGTCCCCAGGCTTCGGTGGGTGTGGCTAGCCAAGCTCCTGAGATTTAGAGGTCCAGCATGGGCTCCCATTATTTTCTGCCCTGAACTGTGTAGACTGTGTAGGCAAAGCACATGGGATATTAGAAGTCTAGAAATGAAGAGAACGTGTGCTGATTAGGTGCAGTGTCATAACAACATGGTGGAACTCAATGGGAATGGAATGTTGGGGAAGTTGGACAGTTGGGACAGTTGGCGGGACGGTTGCCGGTGGGTGTTGTGCCGGCATTTGCTCCTGTTATGAATGTGTTATTTAATAAAAGAAATAGACGTTTAAACCTACCATCTGTGGTATTGTCTTTTCCACAATGGCGACGAGGCGGGCAGGAGCAGTGTCAGCATGATTTCTGATCAGCGGTGGAGTGCCATGCATTATTCATTTGGCAACCTTCTGGAGGCGTCTTCATTGCACTCCAGCGGAGTGGATGCCGTAGGCTGCACTTTTCTTCATTCGGCGATCTCCGTGAGGCGTTTCCAGGGTATTGGTTTGAAGTTGGACTATTTCTCTGCGCGCAGGCAGCAGTGTGCTGAAGCTGAAGACGTGTGAAATTATGGGTAGGAGTGTGCCCAAATTTCCCTGGAAAGCATGTTACGCTGCGTGCTGGCAGCCATTTTAACTGTTTGGGAAGCTTTGTATGCTTCACAATTACTTACACGGTTATAGGCACACCTTTATGCCTGTCGAGTGAATTTGACATTGATAATTTTCTCTTCATTATGATTGGTACACCTTGTTGCTGATCAACTACATTGGATTGCATACTTTATGGCTGTCGAGTGAATTTGACATTGATAATTTTCCTTTCACGGTGATTGGCACACCTTGTTGCTGATCGACTACATTGGATTGCATATTTTCTGCAATTGATCTTTATTGTACCAGAATTTAGTAGATCTTATCATTACTGGAGTATGAGGAAATTATAATTATTGCATTGTGATTTCATCCTAGTTTTTTATATATATATATTATTGTTGTTTTTTTTGTTGTGTGTTTGTTTTTATTTCTCTTTCTTTTTTTAGTTATTATTTACCTTTGAATTTGCCTTTGCATATTTGTGCAATATATCTAGTTTTCAACCCCAACACTTCTTCTTAGCTGAACCAGGGGATCTCCTGTTCAATGGGAATTATGATTGGATTTAGTTGAGGCGTATGTGGATGTAATGGAAGAAGGTGAATGTACGCCAGAAAGATGTGTCATTGCTTAAACATCTTTTGGGGGCTATTGGATTGAAAGAATTAAAAAATCTGCCACCTTTAGATAACGTTAATAGTGAAGATGTGCACAAATGTGCCTTGAAACAATTACTGGAGAGGTATGGCATAAAGATTAATGTGGTTATGGAAAAGTATAACCACATTAATCAGAAAGATGATGAATCTATTGAACAGTATATGGCGGTGTTAAGAGGCCTTGCAGTTACTTGTGCTTTTGAGCACATGACTTATGACCAGGTTTTAGATCAATTATTGATGTAGACTAAATCTAAAAAAATACAGGAGAAAGTATGGTCGTCAGGAGAAATATCCTTAAAGACAGCTATCGAAGTAGCAAGAAGTATTGAAGTAACATAGAGTTACATACGAGTCATGAGAAAAGAAAATAAGGACTGTTGTACTGTATGTGCTGTGAGTGGTGACAGGGATTGTAAGGAGAAAAAAAGGGTTGTAGTACATTCTGCTGGTGGGGTAACAAAATTGGCATTACCAACAATGCTAAAGTGTGCTTCAGGTGTGGTGCTAGTACACATATTGCAAATTTTAAGGAATGTCTGGCTATTGGCAAAATTTGTAATACATTTACGAAGAAGGGACATTTTTCAGGGGTATACAAAGGTTTTGGGAAGAAGGTGAGTTGTATTGTGGAGGATGTTGATGATGATGGACTTGAAAAGGGTATGCAAAATATGGTGTTAAGCATACAGAGTAGCAATGTCAAGGGGAGGAGTCTTCAGTTACCTAAGTGTTGCTTAAGTATTGATGGCATGTGGGTGGAAGTTATAGTAATTCAAGTGCAATGTATACCATAATGGGGAAAACAATATTTAATCAGTTGTGGCCTGCACACACACTGCAAAACACTAAAAACAGTCCTTGTAGTTATTCTGGTTATAAAATTGTGATAGTGGGTAAAATGCAAGCAGAGTTTGAGTTTCGTGAGAAGAACTGTACTGGACAGGTCCTTATAGCTGAAAGTGGGACGACGATTTTGGGTTGGCCACATATATGTGAACTTGGATTGAAGGTAGACTCTAGTGCTAGTACGCCAGTGTATGCTGTGAATGTGGGTAATTTGCGGACTAATAATGATTTGTATTCTGATTTTTAAAAAATGTTTCCAACAGTTTTCAGTAGTCAGTTGGGTAGTATGAAGAATTTTCAACATACTATTGTGTTAAAAGAGAATGCCATTCCTGTAAGACAAAAGTTGAGGCATGTTCAGTTTAATTATAGAGGGAAATTGAAGGAAATGTTGCAAGACTTGTGCGACAAAGACATTATTGAACCAATCGAAAGCTCTGATTGGGTTTTTCCAATTGTCATTTCTGTTAAATCGATTGGGGATCTCAGGCTGTGTGTAGACTTGCGAGCACTCAATGATGCTATTTGGGTAGACGCTTTTCCAGTGCCAAATTTACAGGAATTAATGTCATCCATTGGTGATGCTACAGTGTTTTCAACTACCGATTTGGCAAATGCTTATCATCAGATACATTTGAATCCAGATTCCAAGCATTGTATAGCGTTTATTACACCTGAAGGGATGTTCCAGTATAAAAGGATGCCTTTTGGATCGGCTAGTGCATCCGCAGGTTTTCAAAGGGAATTATCCAAAATACTTTCAAATATAAATGGTGCAAAAGTGTTTAAAGACGATATATTAACATATGGAAAAGATCAAATAGGGCATGACGGCACCTTAAAGGCAGTGTTGCAAGTGTTGAGAAACTATGGATTAACAGTGAAAGATCAAAAGTGTAAATTTGGAGAAAAACAGGTGGAATATTTAGGTCATGTTATCTCTAAAGAAGGTGTTCGACGTAAGATCAGCCATGTGAAGGCTATTTGTGAAGCTCTGGAACCAAAATGCAAAGAGCAATTGCTATCCTTGTTGGGGCTGGCTGAATTTTATTCTCGCTTTTTGGAAAACTATGCATCCAAGGTGGAGAATCTTCCAGCGTTACTGAGGAAAAATTCAACATTTTGCTGGGGAAGAAGTACATGCTGAGGAATTTGCAACTATAAAGGAAGAAATTGTGAATGCATCTTGTTTAAGATCATTTGATGAAACTGCTGAATGTATCATATGAGTGGATGCTTGTGGGTATGGTATTGGTAGCATCTCAACAGAGAAAAGGAAGTTCATGGATAGTTGCATATGCATCTCATACTTTATCCCATGCAGAGAGGAACTATTCTGTGATTGAAAAGGAGTTGTTGGCCGGAGGTTCGTATGGTTGGCAATATAACTACTAATACGGTTATTGAATTTTTGAAAGATGTATTTGCAAGGGAAGGCATTCCAGAAACCATTGTTTTGGACAATGGGGTGCAACTTACTTCTGGCAAGATGCATTCCTTCTTGAAGAGTTGTGGTGTGAACCATGTGAGGGCCTCATTGTATCATGCAGAAGGAAATGGTCAGGTTGAAAGGTTTAACTTATCCTGGAAGGAGGCTATCCAAAGTATGTTGTTATCTTACAGGATTATACCCCATTCTGTTACAGGCAAGACACCTTTTGAGCTATTGAGGAGCGGAAACCATCTTCTAAATTAATTCCTTGGTGGTTGAAAAACAAAAAACAAAGAGAGTTAGTTAAAGAGGACTTTAATTCTGTGAGGGAACATGTATAAGAGTATCAGGGAAAAGGTGTTGAAGAGAGTTAATAATGGAAGGTCTATGCCACGTTTGGTAGCTGGACAGTATGTGTGTGTGAGGAATGCTGGCTTAATATGTAAAGGGGATGCTCACTTGTCGAATCCTGTGGAAATTCAGAAAGTTTTGGATGGCGCTGTAAAGCTTGAAGATGGGAAAATGCATAATTTGCAGCATGTGAGCTTGTTCAAAGGATGTGGCATTCCAGAGGGGAAGGAGTGCAGTGGTCAAGATGAAGTTAATGGGTATTTATAGGGAAATGATCCTATTTTGCAATCAACTGAGGTGTGCTCTGATGGTGGTGATGATGTTGGGTCTGGGTATCATACTATTCCCATTCGTAAAAGTCAGAGAGAAAGGAAGTTACCAAGGTACCTCAAAGAATTCATGATGGGAAGTAAATAATTCAGAAACAAAGAAAGTTATCAAGGTACCTCAATGAATTTGTCATGGAAGTAAATAATTCCAATCGTGATAAACAGAGAAATGTTATATATAGATATATAATAATATGTATATATGTTTTTTGTTTTGTATTATGGAAAAAAATCTGTTTGTTGAGGGGAAAGATGTGTGGTGATTAGGTGTAGTGTCATAATAAGATGGAAGTAAATGGTGGAAATCAATAACTCAATGGGAATGGAATGTTGGGGAAGTTCGACAGTTGGGACAGTTGCTGTGGTCGGTTGCCGGTGCGTGTTGTGCTGGCATTTGCTTCTGTTACAAACCATGTTATTTAATAAAAGAAATAGACGTTTAAACCTATCATCTGTGGTATTGTCTTTTCCACAGAACGTTACCTCATGTAAGGGTTCCACTAATAATGCTCCATTGTTTCATCATCTCTATGCCCTTCCAGGCTGGTTTCTGGAACAGTTCGATGGTACCAATCCAGGCAGCTCCTCTGCCACTATGCGAGGCCAAAATGGCCACATAAGAACATCATGGTGAGAGATGAATGCCCGTGCTAGAGTCTGTGAGGCTGGCTGGTCCAAAAAACATTTGGAGATGACAAGAGATAGAGAGGATTCTAAATACCTGACCTGGAGGAACACAGAAAAGTGATGGAAAGATGTGTGAGGTGGAGATGGAACAGGGACTGGCATAGAGAGCTCCATGTATCTAGACTTACATTTTGGGCTGAATGGCCTCATCATCACAGTGATTTCCATTATGGGCAGGGATGATGAAGACAGTTTGAAACAGGAGAGAAGGAATTCCAGGTGCAGGAATACAGACTGGTAAAATACTGTCTAGGCCAGGGCTGGCTTTAGGGCTGTGCAACCGGTGCAGGTTGGCGCTGAGCTCAAGGAGAGGGGCACAGTGTTTAGAAATAACTTATGGGTTTAAAACACCTGCAGCATAATTGCCTGTGTGTCCAATCGTTTCCAGGCAACAATAAAAATGCTAAGATAACTCTGGTAATTAAGGTTCCTGCTGGAGAGATATTTACAATGTGTATCATGCAAATCACAGAACTGTATTTTGTGTGGCTAGCTCATTGGGTTACTACTTTTGTCACATAGGCCTTTTGTTGCTTGCAGTTCATAAGTTACAATCCCAATATAGCACAGTCATCTATGAACTGTGTCATCAAAACCTTCACACAAACTGCATATTATAGGTTAAAACACTATGGGCCTCATTACGACTTCCGCAGAGGTGATTACTCCGTCCCAAATGTGATGGATATCCCGCTGGCCAAATTATGAGCCCATTATGTCCTATGGCACTCGAAATACGGCGGGCGGGATATCCGTCACATTTGGGACGGAATAATCCCCTCCACCAAAGTCGTAATCAGGCCCAATGTTTTTTATCCAGTCTTTCATTATCTTTATGTTGTTAGCATTGAAATATATTCTCATTAGTAAATCCAACCCCAACCACTGTGGTTTGTTTTACATTCTGAATTTGTGCTTCTCCAGACCAAACACTCTTAAAATATACTGCCTACTAGAATTCGATGACAGCTAATTTCTACAACTTTTAATACGCATTGTCTATTGTTACAATTCCTATAAACTGATTTACACATATGACTCATTGTCTCCGTATAAATTGTGTGTGATGTAAAGTGCTCTGACACACTACCCTTGTATTAGTAGCACTATAAAACAAAAGAAATGCATGCAAGAGAAGGGCTAGGGAGAGATGTGGGGCACTGTTGAAGGGTGGTAGTGAGCGAATCAGTGGAGAAGGAGGTAATTAGGCAGAGTGGGCACCAAAATAAATTGTTGCACCACGCACCACCAGAGCTAAAGCCAGGCCTGACCCAAACTGAGGTAGAATGAATAAAAGCTATCCCTGACACATGTTTCACTCCAGTTAGAACTTATCAGAGTGATACAGATCTGTCCAAACGCAGATAATATTTTGATTATCTGCATTGTGTAGCCATTTCTCAGTGTATTTGTGTCATTTAAAACTCGAAAAGAAATTGCAAAACTAAATTTATGTGCACTTGCCAATGCTTGTAAAGGTGTTGTATTTAGATCTCAACTGCAGGCGCACAACCCATCTGTTCTTTGCAGTATAGAGCTGCATATGGCCTGGTTTCCATTTGCATGAACTCCCAGGGTTCTGCAGAAGAGAAAAAAGACAAAGCCATCTTTCTAGAAGGCCTGATAGAGATAAGAGAGGAACGTCATTCAGTGACCCTTCAAATTAACTGGAAGGGCTGGGATACAGGAGGGTCAATCAATCAATCAGTTGGTATTTGTATAAGGGTGCTAATCACCCATGAGGGTGTCCAGGTGCTCTGTAGCAGGGCTCAGTCAAAAAGCCAGATGTTGAGTCTCTTCCTGAATTCTTCTAGTGAGGGTGATGTCCAGAGATAAAGAGGAAGGCTGCTGTGGCTTTGGCGAATAAATGTCCATGTGCATATGGGAGCAGATGAGCTTGCCTTTGGCATGCTTTTGGCTGTGGCCTTCATTAAGTATGTCCTTGGAGGGGGACATGGCGCTGGTTGGTGGGAAGCAGGATGGCGACTGTGCGGAAAAATTTAGGATAGCGGGCGCCTTCTAAGGGAAGCTGGTTGCGAGTTGTGCTTCGGCCTCCATTAAGTAGGTCCTGGGAGGGGCGCTGGGTGACAGGAAGTGGAAGGGCACCCAGCCAGTAAAAAAGCAGGCAGCTCCTGGTGGCAAAACTAAGTGGCAGGGAGCAAAGCAGCAGAAAGCTAGAAGCTCTACAGTGTACTAACAGAGGACACAGCAAAAGCCCCAAGCAATGGAGAGAATCTAGGATGAGTTGGGAGACCTGCTATGGGAAGATGGTCATGGACTTGTCTAATGGGGTCACGCTGTGGCCTCCATTAAGTAGGTCCTGGGGGTGAGGCTGGGGCGCTGGGTAGCAGGAAGAGAGAGGGCAACCTGCCATAGGAAGCTGGTCGTGGAAGGTATATTTTGAGCCTGTTTTCTAGTGAAACCTAAGACCAAAGTCAACCAAACCAGTTTAGGTGAGATTCACCTTTGTATTCAATGGGAGGGAACCAATGTAATGGGCTAAAGCAGAGCAGCTCCGTTTTTTAACGTTGCCAGTGTGAACTTTAAAAAGCTTGAACGGACCACTCATACATTTCAGAGTCTTGGCTGTAATGGAGAAACTGTCATACATTGTTGATGTCAGGATATAAAATAAAGGCACCTCCCCACCTCTGCTAAGTGCTTTATCTGTTGGTATGTCAGTGATAAATGTTGGAATTGGCAAGCATACTTCTGCTGCCCTCTGTTTGACAAAGAAGTTTGAAAACACAGACCAACTAAAGTGGGGGGAGGTGGTTGTTTGGAATCTGAAAGTTCCTGAGCCCAGGTTGGAACACAGCTGGAAGTCTCAGAAGACAAAACAAAAGCAGACACACATACTCAAGTTTATTTAACTGTGACTGGGAATGTAACCCACCCCTACTAAGATGTGGGTGTGTTTTGTTCTAGCAAAGGATGAATGTCAGTTGATCCCCTGGATGGCTCAACCAGACCACTCAGGAGCAACCAAGCACTCTTTTTGTGAAGCGGACCAGTTGACCAGTTGTAGATGCTCTGGCACTGGAACTGGTAATAATTCGATCTTGGAACTATAAAGTGAGTGGCACAGCTAACTTACACTTACTGTCAACTGATATCTCAAAAGGGAACTCTCCAGAGTTCAGAGTACACCAACACCAAAATGGCTGTGATAAAGATGGAGAGTAGGCAGGTACTGTCTAGGGGCTTAGGCTCTGTCTGCCATGGAGATGTAAGCCAGGAACTCTGTGAAGTTAGGAAGCTGTGAACTGACTCTTATCCAGTCCCTCTGACCTGCCTGTAGGCTAGAAGCAGAATGGAGCTGGGAACTGTGTTGTGTGACTGGAGGCAGAAGAAACCTCCAATGTCCTCCTAGGAGTACTGCACAGGAATTCAGAATGGAGGAGCTGTGTAAAATGCAACTGTAACTTTAGAAAACTATAACTGTCCAGTGACTGGTCTAATGTTTGATGTTTTCGCCTTATTTTATTAATTTCTTTTTTCTTTTTTACTAAATTGATCAGGAACTTTACTGAGTGGTTTCTTGATGTAAGTGTACTGGTACAGAACTATAGCACACATTCTATAATGTTGTCTTCTGTCTTGGTCCTGTGATACAAAGAGGTATCTGAGGCTGTCGTAAAGAAACAGGGTTTGACTAAGATCTAGCTTTGTATAGTAGTGGTAGAATTTGCCTCAGTTGGCATCCCGGCTATCTACAACCAAGCATTTTCAGCTCCACTGTCTGCAATGGTCCATCGGTCATGAAGAACTTGGAGCTTGAACAAATTGGGTAGTTTGGTTCCCTCTGACAAATGTCAACACAGGTTCTGTCCACCAAGAGTCTTACCTAGTAAAGGCAACATCAGGAGAAGGTAAGGTAGAGCAGGTAGACAGCAGTCAACAGTGGAAACCCAGAAGTGTACAAAAGAGCGATGGATGGAATACTTCAATCAATCTCAGCCATTGGTAATTACGAGGGCCGCATCCAAGTCCTTGCTTTGCATACCATGCCACCTCATTTGGTCCCAGTATTCTTCAGTGCAACAGTGGAACCCAAGTGTAGGCTCTACTGAAACAATTGAGGTCAACTCCCTTGGGTGAAATTGGAGTGTCTTGAGGTTGGAGAGGGAGGCAACCTCGATTCCATTCCAGGCTAACCAAGTAATGACTTGTAGACTGTGATACTGTGCAAGTAAACCACTTTTTCCTGGAGCACTTTGACAGTGACAGCAGGACCATAGAAGAGAATTGGGGAGCCAGGTTTTACAGAGGGTGGGGTTAGGAGCAGCTATTATAGCAGCTCTTACGGCTGATCACCTAATCAGAATCATGGGGATGTTAGGGCCATTCCCTCAAACTGGAACTCCACCATTAGGGAATCAGAAGCTCTGAACCCTCCCCGATTCCTCTATGAAGTCCCTATGTGTAGGAGAGAGAAAGAGATTGCAGATTTTGAAGCAGTCAGGTTACGTGCCAGAAATGACTATCACTGCTTCATCTTTCTCTCAGGTATGACTTATTGAAGGAACAAAAGGAGATTATTCTTAAAGCACAGGGTGAACATTCGGGTTAGACGCCAGAGATGACCACTGTCTCTTCCCTCACTCAGGGCAGGGAAGAAGTTCCTAGAGAAGGTTAAGGTGCGAAGGTGTCAAATAATCTCCTGCATCAGTCGGCTCATGAATAATGTCTTCTTTATTAGCAAAGGAATGGGAATACACCTAATTGAACTGAATATCATTGGAATATGAAACAATATTTCCAGTAAATCAGAGAAAGACACATAGGCATCAAAGACACAGAACAAAAGAAAGTGAGATATGTTATTCATTGATCGTATTATAAATGTTGCAAGAAAATAAGACACTATGAATAAACAGACTTTTTGTTACCTCCATTCTTGTGACCTGGGGATTGATCATTATACAGTCTCACTTTTATGCTCATTTTCCAGAAAGGGGATGTGAATGTTCTGTTTAAGGTTGCAGAACTGGTTTGGGGTGGTTCTCTTTCATATGTCATTATATGGCAGTAGCTCACACACAGCCTTGTGCAAGGTGACGGCTCTCACTCCAGTTAGCAATGGTGTTGACTCCAAGCTCGAACATGCAATACAAGTGTAGATTGAAGTATCAGATCTTCGCACCCGGCTGTCATCAGCCTTCCTGAAGCAGTTGTCAAACACAGAGGAAAGGATAGGCCCTGCTTAGAAACCTCCACTCCTTTAGCAGCAGAATCTGCTGACATTCCCCTCACTCTTACCATCTGCCAAAAATCAGTGCTCAGGAAGAACTATTCTGCAGTCCTTGGTTAACCTAGAACTCTTTGAATTTCTATGGGTAACACTTTCTCCATCTCCCTTAATTAAGTGTCTGGGTAGCCACCCTCCAGCCATAGGAATGCAGTCATGCTAAACCGGGGGCCATCCAAAATGCATTCCACTGACCCCTGCACTTTCACTGCATACAGAATCTTACTACTACACTTTTGCTAATACAAATATTGACATGCAAATGGAATATCAGTCCAAGGGCATGAGAGTTACACAAAGGATACATTTACGCAAGTGAGGTCAGTAGATCACACTCTTCATTGACATGGAAAAAAGATCTGATGAAGACTAATAATTCTCCGAACACAATATGCTGCCACCAACACTTCATCTGGACAACACAGGGCATAGGGCATTTTGAGTGGGAGGGTACTCATGGTTCCCCCCTCAAGTTACAGACCAGGTTTTGGACTTTGGATTTCAATACACAGGCCTGGGCCTTTTTGCATTTGCTAGATTTCTGTGGTTGCAGGGCCAAACAAAAGTCAGAATCCAAGTTTCAGAAGTAGTCAGGCACTCAGGGCAAGGGTACACATCTGTATACCACTCAGGGAGCATTACAGTCCCACTATTGTCTAAATTCCTTTATTATTTACTGTTCAATTCAGTGCCTCTGCAAATATCACACACCACCCATTAAAACTACCTTCATCCACACCTGCCCCATTGTCACTGCTCCATTGCCTCCTTCAACAAAATCCCATCAAAACCAGCTTATTCACAGGTAATCAGAGTCTCTCTGTCAAGTGTGAGCATCTGGTGCCCATAAAAATGTCTGCAGGCAATTCAATCTCCTTTTCTGTGCCTTGGACCATCCTGTTAGTCCTATAATTACCTTTACCTCAGGCCATCTCTTAGAGGTCCTCTGCCAATGCCCCAGAGACCATCCTATCCTTAACATCCCTACCCTTCAGGTGGTCCTTAACCAATCCATCAACTTCAGGCATGCTCTGAGCTTCTATACTGCATCAACCAGCCTCAGCCTCTGGCAGTCTGTCACCCTCTGTGAGCCTTATCCTCTGGCAGTTCTGAGACCTGTCAAAACACACCAGAGAGCCTATTCCAGAACCTCATCACTGGTCCTCAGACCATTACCCTGCATATCTTTCTCCACCTGCCACTGCCAGTAGAAGACTTTGACCTTCTATGAATGTCAGTAGCCCTCCTGATCTTCCTGACATTTGTCCTGCTACCCCTAGGTCCTTGGTTTTTTGTTGTACTTTGTACAGTAGGCTCTGGTTCAGAGATCCTAGTGCCCAGGTATTCCTAGGCCTGTTCCTAGTCCCCTTGATCCTGATCCTTCTACTCCTCCTATCTCTGGTCCTGCTTTCCTGACCCTGGTCCTTCTGGTATCTTTGGCACTGCCCCCCTCATCTTCCTTGCTTATTCTGGTGCCCTGGTCCTACAGGTCACAGTCCACATGCTTCTGATCTTCCTAGTCTTCCTAGAACTGGTCCTGTGTCTCTTGACCCTGGCCCTCTGTCTCCTTATCCTCATGGTTTTACTTAAACTGGTCATGATCATTCTTGTTCTGGTCCTCCTGGGCATGGTCATCCTGCTCCTAGTCTTCCTGACTGTGTCCATCCTGGTCCTGACATTCTTTGTCCTCCTTTTCCATCTCACCCTGGTTTTCCTACTACCCGATATACCAGTTCCTGGTCCTCTTTGCTCTAATCTTCTTGATCCCCTGGGCTTTCTTCCATCTGGTTTCCAAGTCCTCTAAGCGTTAATTGTCATGGCTCTAGTTGCCTGGGTTCCTGTTCTCACTCTCTGTTCTCACTCTCTTCTCCGCCTGGCCCTGGTTATTCCTATTCTTGATTTTCAGAGTCTTTGTCCTGCTTGTGATTCTGTGCCCACTAGAACTGATTGTTTTTGGTCCTAGAGCTTACAATATGGGTTCTTAGTCATCATGTTCTCCTTGGCCCTAGTTGTACTGGCCCTTCTTATTTTTGTCCTCTTGTGCTGGTTATCCTAAACCTTGTTGTCTGGCTCTTCCTGGTTCCCCCAGTCTTAGACCCACCTGGCACTGTACATTTCTGGTCCCCTGGACCTTGGCCACCCTGTCCTGCTACTCCTCACCCTGTACCACCTAGTCTTGATACCACAGGTCCTAGCCCTGCTGGTCCATTTGGTCCACGTGGACTCTTATTTCCTCCTATTCCTGGTGTTCATAGTTCTCCTCAATCTGTTCCTGACCCTCCTGGCCCTAGTCTTGCCAGTCCTCCTGCTTCTTGTCCTCATGGTACTGGACTAACTAGAGCTGTCCCATCACTGACCATCCTAGCCTTTCCTAGTTCTGATGGCCCAAGACCTCCTGTTCATGTTAGCCTTAGAACTTCCTGGCCCTGGCCATACTAGTCCGGTCCATCTGGACATAATTCCCATGCATTCCAGTTCCTGGTCCTCTGGATCGGATCCTGACTCTCCTATTTCACAAGCACCTGGTTCTTGCACTTTTCATTCTCCTCCCTTTAATTCAGGTCTCTTGGTCCTCTGGGTCCTGCTCTTCTGGTCTATCTATTCCCCCCGGTTTGGCTGTTCCTAATACTTCTGCTCATGGTCCCCGGTCCATGTAGTTTTGATGTTGTTTGTTTTGGTACTCCTATGTCTGGTTCTCCTGGATCATGTCTTCTGGTGGTGGTCCCATTGGCCTTAGTTCCCCTGGCCCTTCTAGTCCACTGGTCCTCCTGCCTCATCATAGTCCTACTAGTCCTTATGGTCTCCTGATTTGTGAGTTCCACTTTGTTCTTGTCCATCTGACCATGGTTCCCTCTGCAATGGTCCTCTTAAAAGGGTCCTATTTCGTCTGATCTTCTGTGTCCTTTCCACCCTGGCCCTGAGACTCCTAGACCCCCAAAAACCTTCTGATCCAGGTTCTACTGGGCCTTGACTTTGGGTACCTTTCTAGTCCTTCTGGTCTTGCTAATCCAGGGCTTCCTGGTCCTGCTAGCCCTGATCCTTCACAGCTGTGGTCTACCCATCCTGGACCTTCTGCTTCTGGACATTTAGGTGGTCATTACAACCCTGGCGGACGGTGTTAAAGCGGCGGTAAGACCGCCAAGAGGCCGGCGGAATGTTTTTGCAATTACGACCGTGGCGGAAACCGCCAACAAAAACAGCCACTGCGGTACAAACAAACAGCTCGGCGGTCACCGCCAACAGACAGGCGGAGGACAATGTACCACCCACACTATTATGACAGGCCAATCCGCCACCTTTTCCGGGGCGGATTCACTGCGGATAAAAACACGGCGGAAACAGGAATTTCGAAGGGAAAACGCTCACCTGTACACAGTCCACGAGGAAGGAGGACACCATGGACCCGGAACTCCAAATCCTACCTGCGACAGTCTTCCTGCTCCTGTACCAGGAGCACCAACGGCGGCGGTGAAGACCACGGTGAGTACTGCACCTACGACACAGGGGAGGCAAAAGAGAGTGGCACACACACACGCAACATGCAACACGCAACACCCCAACCCCAACCCTCACCCACTACAACACACACACTAATACATATCTAAACATCATAGTTACACCCCCCAACCCCCCCAGTAAGAATGCAAAGACAAAAGGAAATGAGGGTAACCATTATAATATATCAAAATGCAGTAAGCAAAAATATACATATATACACTATTAACAAAATATACACCAAGAATAGTGGTCCAGGTATTGCACCATCCATAGTCTGTGGACCACTGGGCCCAAAATGCATGGGTGAGGCCCACACACAATACCAGATCAAAACAGAGAGAACACTGCAGGGGCATCAGATAGAAATACAACAGGCACCTCAGGGGGAAGGGAAGGGGGGGCACCTCAGCCGGATGAGTGCACGACGCCAGATCAACGAGGGGGCTCCATGCCCATTGATTTATCCTGGGGAGTGCAAAGCCACAGTCTCTCAAGTCTCTACAGTGGGTGGTTTGCCCACTGTACCATCCTGGGGAGTGCAAAGCCACAGACTCTCAAGTCTCTACAGTGGGTGGTTTGCCCACTGTACCATCCTGGGGAGTGCAAAGCCACAGTCTCACAAGTCTCTACAGTGGGTGGTTTGCCCACTGTACCATCCTGGGGAGTGCAAAGCCACAGTCTCTCAAGTGGATAACAGTCTCCACAGGTTCTGGACGGGGAATGGTGCCGAGAGTGCTTCATCCTGGGAAGGACAGACGGAGTGGATGCATGTCTCCACAGGTTCTGCAGGGGGACTGGTGCCCAGAGTGCTTCATCCTGGGAAGGACAGACGGAGTGGATGCATGTCTCCACTGGTTCTGGAGGGGGACTGGTGCCCAGAGTGCTTCATCCTGGGAAGGACAGACGGAGTGGATGCATGTCTTCACTGGTTCTGGAGGGGGACTGGTGCCCAGAGTGCATCACTCACCCCGTGACGGTCCCTGTTGCATCAGTGCCCCTGCCGCTCATGGGCTAGCGGTGCTTGAGTTGGCGGTGCATGCCCTGTTCAGCGGTGCTTGCCCTGTTCAGCGGTGCTTGAGTTGGCGGTGCTTGCCCTGTTCAGCGGTGCTTGAGTTGGCGGTGCTTGCCCTGTTCAGCAGTGCTTGCCCTGTTCAGCGGTGCTTGAGTTGGCGGTGCTTGCCCTGTTCAACAGGCACCTCAGGGGGAAGGGAAGGGGGGGCACCTCAGCCGGATGAGTGCACGACGCCAGATCAACGAGGGGGCTCCATGCCCATTGATTTATCCTGGGGAGTGCAAAGCCACAGTCTCTCAAGTCTCTACAGTGGGTGGTTTGCCCACTGTACCATCCTGGGGAGTGCAAAGCCACAGACTCTCAAGTCTCTACAGTGGGTGGTTTGCCCACTGTACCATCCTGGGGAGTGCAAAGCCACAGTCTCACAAGTCTCTACAGTGGGTGGTTTGCCCACTGTACCATCATGGGGAGTGCAAAGCCACAGTCTGTCAAGTCTCCACAGTGGGTGGTTTGCCCACTGTTTCATCCTGGGGAGTGCAAAGCCACAGTCTCTCAAGTGGATAACAGTCTCCACAGGTTCTGGACGGGGAATGGTGCCGAGAGTGCTTCATCCTGGGAAGGACAGACGGAGTGGATGCATGTCTCCACAGGTTCTGCAGGGGGACTGGTGCCCAGAGTGCTTCATCCTGGGAAGGACAGACGGAGTGGATGCATGTCTCCACTGGTTCTGGAGGGGGACTGGTGCCCAGAGTGCTTCATCCTGGGAAGGACAGACGGAGTGGATGCATGTCTTCACTGGTTCTGGAGGGGGACTGGTGCCCAGAGTGCATCACTCACCCCGTGACGGTCCCTGTTGCATCAGTGCCCCTGCCGCTCATGGGCTAGCGGTGCTTGAGTTGGCGGTGCATGCCCTGTTCAGCGGTGCTTGCCCTGTTCAGCGGTGCTTGAGTTGGCGGTGCTTGCCCTGTTCAGCGGTGCTTGAGTTGGCGGTGCTTGCCCTGTTCAGCAGTGCTTGCCCTGTTCAGCGGTGCTTGAGTTGGCGGTGCTTGCCCTGTTCAGCGGTGCATGAGTTGGCGGTGCTTGCCCTGTTCAGCGGTGCTTGAGTTGGCAGTGCTTGCCCTGTTCAGCTGTGCTTGAATTGGTGGTGCTTGCCCTGTTCAGCGGTGCATGAGTTGGCGGTGCTTGCCCTGGTCAGTGGTGCTTGAGTTGGCGGTGCTTGCCCTGTTCAGCGGTGCTTGAGTTGGCGGTCCTTCATTGCCCAGCTGGGCTGTGGCTGGCGGGGCCCTCCTGGGCAGCTGGGCTGTGGCTGACGGTGGCCTCCTGGGCAGCTGGGCTGTGGCTGGCGGTGGCCTCCTGGGCAGCTCGGCTGTGGCTGGCGGTGGCCTCCTGGGAAGCTGGGCTGTGGCTGGCAGTGGCCTCCTGGGCAGCGAGGATGGGGCTGGCGGGGCCCTCCTGGGCAGCGAGGATGGGGCTGGCGGTGGCCTCCTGGGCAGCGAGGATGGGGCTGGCGGGCCCTCCTGGGCAGCGGGGATGATGGCGGTCTTCTCCGCCGTGCTGCTCCTCCCAGACTTGCCGGCTTTCTTGTGGCCCTTCATCACCTTGGGAGGAGTCACAGCTGAGTCCACACTCCCACCGGGACCCCTGGGAGCGGCTTGGGTGGCTGGGGTCTTTCCCCTCTCCCGCCAGGCGCTGGCCAACTTCTGGTGCTTCACGGGGAGGGACTGGCTGTGCTGTGGCTCCGTGCCACACTGGCTGTCTTGGTGGCCGGTGCACTCCACATACCTGTGACAACAGGCACCACTGGTCCCAGAGATGTTGTGGCTGAGGTGCTCGTTCGGGACCTATGAGTTGGACGGGGGGGAAAATAGGTCAAGGCTGGCCAGGAAAAGTTTTTGGGACACACTGGGACGGGTAGCTGGAGGGGGTTTGGGAGTGGAGGAAGAGGTGGTGGTTGTAGGAGGTGTACGTTTTGTGGCTTTGGGTGCAAGTGCATGCGCTGGAGGCTGTTGTGAGGTGGATGGCTGTTGGGTGGGTGTGTGCCTGCGTTTGTGTATCTTGGGAGGGGGCGTCACAGACACACTGGGAAAGGACACAGGGGACGTGTATATGGTAGGGGGGTGGTGACTGCACGTGAGCGGGGTGTGCTGGTAGGTGTGCTGGTGAGGGACGTAGTGGCTGTAGAGGTAGTGCATGCAGGTGTGAGTGTAGATGAGACTGGGAAGGAGGAGGGAGACGACGACGAGGGGGACACAGTGGAAGCAGTGGATGTTGGTGTGTCTGTATGTGTGTGATGCTTGCGTGAGTGCCTGTGGGATGTGTGGTGCTTATGTTTGCCTGAGCTTCTCTTATGTGGCGAGGTGTGTGCAGGCTGGTCTGATGGTGTGCTTGGGATAGGCAGAGGTACAGGGGATTGGGTCTGGGTGGAGGAAGTTGGAGGGGTGAGGCTAGAGACAGGGACAATGGCTGCCATCAGTGCATAGGCCAGAGTTTGAAAGGCTCAGTGAAGGGCCGCCTGACCAGAATGAATGCCCTCCAGGAATGCATTAGTTTGTTGTAACTGCCTTTCTACACCCTGTATGGCATTCAAAATGGTAGACTGCCCAACAGTGAGGGCCCTGAGGAGGTCAATGGCCTCCTCACTGAGGGCAGCAGGGGTGACTGGGGCAGGGCCTGATGTGCCTGGGGCGAAGGTGATGCCCACCCTCCTGGGTGAGCGGGCACGGGGCGAAGGCTGAGGGGCTGCTGGGAGGGTGGTGCTGGTAGGGGGGGTGGCGGCTGTACCTGTAGATGCGGGGGGCACAGATGTTGCCGCCACCACAAGGGAGCTCTCATCAGAGGACGTGTCCGTGTCGCTGATTTCAGCTCCTGTCCCTGCCGTGGTGCTCCCCTCGCCCTCCGTCCCACTGGTGAATTCTGAGTCCGTAGTGTGGCCCTCCATGGCCATGTGGGATGCAGCTCCCTCGTGCTCCGGTGCCACTGCTCCTCCGCCTGATGATGCTAATGCACACAAGAACAGGGAGACCACAAAAAAGGGGGGGGAAACAGAAGAAAGACATGTTGAGTGCATGGATTACCGCTACCGCTGGCGGACAAGACAGACACAGAAGCCCCCTGCACTACGTCACGCTCTTGGGCTCTACAGTTCAATTCCTGGGAAATGGCCTACAAGGCTATGGACGACATCTGCACACATAGATGACACAGGTGCATGAATAGCTGTACTTGGCACTCTACAGAGGTGGGGTGGGGGGCCACGGGGCCTTACGGAGGGGCCTAGCCTACGGAACTCACCCTGGCCTACGGAAACCCACAGCCCTCCTCCCCCACCCAGACACCTCCACTGCGCGCAAAGTCAGCTGAATGAGAGTGTACTCACCCCCTTGTTGCTGCTGTGATGCCCTCAAGCGCCCATCCAACTCCGGGTAGGCCATCGCCAGGATCCGGAACATCAGGGGGGTCATGGTTCGACGGGCACCCCTCCCACGTTGGGAGGCCATCCCCAGCTGAGCCTCCACCGTCTTCTTGCGCCAGCGGCGAATGTCCTCCCATCTTTTCCGGCAGTGGGTGCTCCGTCTGTGGTGGACCCCCAGGGTCTGGACGTCCTTGGCGATGGGACGCTAAATATCCTTCTTCTGGTGGGCGCTGACCTACATGAAATGTGCAGGGGAAGAAGAGAAGTCATTACCAGATGCGCCGTCAAAGTGAGTGGCCCCCATCCCTACCCTTGCCATGTGGCACATGCACCCACCGACTTTCATGCACGCAGAACTCTGCCCCCTTCCTTCTCACAACCAGCCCTCTCCACAGAGGCATAGCCCATACAACATGCTCCCTGTGTACTTACCTGTTGGTCTGGAGGACCGTAGAGTAGCGTGTACTGGGGGAGGACCCCATCGACGAGCTTCTCCAACTCCTCCGATGTGAAGGCAGGGGCCCTTTCCCCAGACGCACGAGCCATTGTCTCTTCCATTGTCTCTTCCAGACCGAGGTCACAGCAGCACTTGCAGTGTAGGTCCTCTCCTGTCGAAGATCAGGTATCGAATGATTATACAGATAGAAAATGGCGGTCACGTCCGCGGCGGTCACGTCCGCGGCAGTGCGTACCAGCACCGCCGGCATACATCGTCATTGGCTCCTGGGACCCATAGGGTCCAATGTTAACCAATGCAGCATTGCGCCGCGGTCTTCGACCGCCTACCGCGACGGTGTACAACTCCAGCGCAGTTACCTCACTTCCCATTGTCACACTTTAGAGGTCAGGCAGCCGCCATTTCAGGGGCCCACATGGCCTAATTTCCACATGCGTCACACATACCTAGGCCTAGTCTCAACACACATACAGGCGACATTTTGTGTATGATTGGTGTTCTGTGGAGACTGTGGGTACATACCTCTGAGTTGTCTGACTCTGTGCTCGCTGTTGTCCTTCATAGGCACCGTCTGCTGGGACATCTGAGGAGATGGCGGAATCCTCCGGTGTACCGACCGCTGGTAGACCTGTCGACAATGGAGGAAAGACATTTTATTTTCACCTACAAGTTTGACCGTGCCACAATCCAGGAACTGTGTACCCAGTTGGAGCCAGACCTGATGTCAGCAATCCGCCATCCCACAGGAATCCCCCCTCAAGTGCAGGTTCTATCAGTGCTCCGTTTCCTTGCAAGTGGGTCTTTTCAAACAACTGTGGCAATGGCATCAGGGATGTCCGAGCCTATGTTTTCCAACGTATTGTCCAGAGTGTTGTCTTCCCTTCTGAAACACATGCGGAGCTACATCGTATTCCCTCAGGTGGAAGATTTGCCTACGGTGAAAGGTGACTTCTATGCCCTTGGATACATCCCCAACATCATAGGTGCCATTGATGGGACCCATGTGACTTTGGTCCCCCCCCCAAAGGAGTGAACAGGTGTACAGAAAACGTAAGAGTTAGCATTCCATGAATGTACAGATGGTATGTTTGGCAGACCAGTACATCTCCCATGTGAATGCCATGTTCCCTGGTTCAGTGCATGACGCCTACATCCTGCTGAATAGCAGCATCCCTTATGTGATGGGTCAACTCCAGAGGCACCGTGTGTGGCTATTAGGTGACTCTGGTTACCCCAACCTGTCATGGCTACTGACCCCAGTGAGGAATCCCAGGCCCAGGGCAGAGGAACGCTACAATGAGGCCCATGGGCGAACTAGGAGGGTGATCGAGCGGACCTTCGGCCTCCTGAAGGCCAGGTTCAGGTGTCTGCATATGACAGGTGTATCCCTATTCTACTCACCAAAGAAGGTGTGCCAGATCATCGTGGCCTGCTGTATGCTTCACAACTTGGCTTTGCGACGACAGGTGCCTTTTCTGCAGGAGGATGGTCCAGATGGCGGTGTTGTGGCAGCTGTGGAGCCTGTGGACAGTGATGAGGATGAAGCAGAGGAAGAAGACATGAACAACAGGGACTCAGTTATCCAGCAATATTTCCAGTGAAACACAGGTGAGAATACATTCCTGCCTACTACGTGTACTTTTACACTTCTACCTCTATCCTGTCTGTCGTTTTCACCCAGTATATGGTCACTGAGTTGTCACTTTCCCTTACGGTTTCACAGGTGTGGGTCCCGACGTGTCTCATCTGCTTAGATTCCTCATGGACTAGAGCTGTGTGACATAGGTATGTTGACATTACTGTTTCAAGAACATTTTGGCACTGTAATTGCAAATACACTATTTCGAAATCACAGACAGACTCCAGATCTTTTGGTGCTTTAGGTGTGTTTATTTAAATGCAAAATATTGGAGGGGGAAGTTAAATAGTGAGGGGTGAGGGGTGACGGCGGAGGAGTGTCCATGGCAGAGTCCAGTGTATTAGTCTCACAGGTGCATTGCCCATATGGGCATTGGAAGTGGAGCTGGGGCAGTTTGATTATGGACAGGGTGACAAAGTGGGACAGTGGGATGACAATCAGGGTGGTCTAATTTCTTGACGGGGGTCTTGGCATTGTGCTCTGTCTTGTTTCTGGATCTCAGGGACCATTTGCGGGGTGGTTCTCCATCTGCAGGGGGTGGGGTGCTGGTGTGGTGGTCCTGTGGCGGGGCGTCCTGTCCACTAGCGCTGGCGGAGGTGGTGAGCAGTTCATCGTCCATGCTAGTGTCAGGGGCCCCTTGGAGTGCCACAGTGTCCCTCCTGGTGTTAAGTAGTTCCTTCAGCACCCCTACGATGGTGCCCAGGGCGGAGCTGATGGTTCTGAGTTCCTCCCTGAAGCCCATATACTGTTCCTCCTGCATGCGCTGGGTCTCCTGAAACTTGCCCAGTACCATTGCCATCATCTCCTGGGAGTGCTGGTATGCTCCCATGATGGAGGAGAGGGCCTCGTGGAGAGTGGGATCCCTTGGCCTGTCCGCCCGCTGTCGCACGGTAGCCCTCCCAGTTACCCTGTGTTCCTGGGCCTCCGTCCCCTGGACCGTGTGCCCACTGGCACTGCCCCCAGGTCCCTGTTGTTGTTGGGGTGGTAGGTTATCCTGGGTTCCCTGTAGTGGTGGACACACAGCTGATTGACGTGTCCTGGGGACGGAGGTATGGGCCCGCTGGGTGGGTGCTGTGCTGGTGTTTCCAGAGGGGGGAAGGTCTGTGGTGGCCTGTGCCTGTGTGAGGGGAACCGACTGTCCAGAGGCCCACGATGGTCCGGGCTGGTCATCTAGATCCAGTTGGACAGAGGTGCTGTCATCACTGTGGGCCTCTTCTGTGGGTGGAGTGGACATGTCTGGACCCTCCTGTCTGGTGACGTTGGGTAGTGGTCCTGCAGGGGTGTAAAGGCATGATTATTGCATCTGTGTGTGTGTCATGGTGTGAAATGGGTGTCTGACGGGGACCCCAATGCTGGCATTCCTGTGTGTGAGCTTGTGTGATGATGGTTTAGGGGGGTGTATGGGTATGTGCAGTGGGCATGCTTCAGTGATGGGTGTCCATGCGTTGTTGGTGCATGCAGGGCTTGGTGTTGGGATGTGTGGTTTGTAATGTTGGTACATTTGTGAGGAGTTGGAGTGATAGGGGTGAGGGCGAGGGTGGGGGTATGTGATGGCATGCACGTAGGGTGGGGGATGTAATAGTTAAGATTTGACTTACCAGAGTCCATTCCTCCACCGACTCCTGCGAGGCCCTCAGGATGCAGAATCACCAAGACCTGCTCCTCCCATGTTGTTAGTTGTGGGTGAGGAGGTTGGGGTCCGCCGCCAGTCTGCTGAACCGCCTGGTGGTGTCTTGAGACCACGGAATGCACCTTCCCCCGTAGGTCGTTCCACCTTTTCCTGAAGTCCTCCCGATTTCTTGAGTGTTGTCCCACTGCGTTGACCCTGTCGACTATTCTTCGCCATAGCTCCATCTTCCTTGCAATGGAGGTGTGCTGCACCTGGGATCCAAATAGCTGTGGCTCTACCCGGACGATTTCCTCCACCATGACCCTGAGCTCCTTTGCCGTGCCATGGGGTGGTGTAGGTGATGTGCGGGTGGTGTGTGTGGTGATAAGTGTGGTGATATGTGGTGGTGTGTTGTGTGAGGTGCGTGGAAGTTGTGTGGGTGATGGATGTTGTGTGCCTGTGGATGCTAGTTTGTTGATGGTGGTGTCTCTCTCTGGCCTTCGGTCATGAATTGTGGTCGTAGGGGTTTGTGGGTGATGTGGGTGTGTGTTTTATATTGTAATGGGTGTGTGTGAGTGGTGTGTGTATGTGTATCAGGTGTGTGTATTTGGAATTGTCCAATGTGGCTGTGTTTTGTAAGAGTGTGTGTTTTTTGAGCGCAACGGTGTGTACCACCAATGGAATACCGCGGTTGAAAGACCGCCACGTGGATTCGTGGGTCGTGATAGTGTGGGTGTATTTCTGTTGGTGTGACGGTGTCGGTTTTGTTATCGCCAGTTTATCACTGACCTTTGGTGTGGCGGACTTGTGTGGGTGTCTAAATTTTGTCGGATTCCGAGATGTGGGTCATAATAGCTGTGGCGGAATTCCGCGGCCGCGGCGGTGTGTTGGCGGTCTTCTGCATGGCGGTAAGCGGGATTTACCGCCAATGTTGCAATGGGGGCCTTAGTCCTCTTCGATCTGATTCCTGTAGTCCTTTAACTCCTTTCCATTGCTCTCCTGGTACTGGTCCTCTTGAGTTTGTTCACCTGGGTCTGCTGCTTTTGAGTCTAAGTCCTCTTCATCTGTCTGGTGCTGGTCAGTACGCTTGGACCCACCTAGACATCCTCAATTTGCTGGCCCAGGGCCTCTGTTCCTCCTATTCCTGTCCTTCCGTTCCTCCAGGCCCACTAGGCCTCCTTTCTGGTCATCCTCCTTCCTTCCCCAGGTCCCATTCACACTGACATTAGTCATGTACATCCTCCAAACCAGTCACTCTGACTTGTCTTGGGCTTCCAGATTTCTTTTGCTGAAACAACACTGCCAAGGACAGAAATTAGGGCCCACCCTGTTTAGCATGTTAAAAACAAAACAACACTTCCTGAGATACATAGGGCAGTTGACTAAAAGTATCTATGAAAAGGGATCACTATGCATCTATGCATGAAACCCACACTGCTGGGTGAATAGTGTGAAAAATGGGTAACTCAGCTTGCACCTGCGCGAATAGACGTGCTCATTATTATCAAAGTGCTATGCTTATCTGTCTCCTGCTTTACTTTCTCCTCTTTCACAGAAACCTAGCACTGTGTCTAGCAGAATTTACCACCAGCAAGGGCCCCAAAACACTGTGCCCCCTAGTACCTATTGCCTTTTGTAAATGTCTCTCTCTCTATGCCCTAGGCACCACCTGTATCTCTGTGCACCCTGATTGCTGCTGCTTGTTAGCTGCTGGGTTGCCAGGTGTAAAGAAATGGCTCCCTGTTGCAGTTACCCCCCACTTTTTGCCTGATACTGATGCTGACTTGACTGAGAAGTGTGCTGGGACCCTGCTAACCAGGCCCCAGCACCAGTGTTCTTTCACCTAAAATGTACCATTGTTTCCACAATTGGCACAACCCAGGCACCTAGGTAAGTCCCTTGTAACTGGTACCCCTGGTACCAAGGGCCCTGATGCCAGGGAAGGTCTCTAAGGGCTGCAGCATGTCTTATGCCACCCTAGGGACCCCTCACTCAGCACAGACACACTGCTTGCCAGCTTGTGTGTGCTGGTGGGGAGAAAATGACTAAGTCGACATGGCACTCCCCTCAGGGTGCCATGCCAACCTCCCACTGCCTGTGGCATAGGTAAGTCACCCCTCTAGTAGGCCTTACAGCCCTAAGGCAGGGTGCACTATACCACAGGTGAGGGCATATGTGCATGAGCACTATGCCCCTACAATGTCTAAGGAAAACCTTAGACATTGTAAGTGCAGGGTAGCCATAAGAGTATATGGGCTGGGAGTCTGTCAAAAACGAACTCCACAGCTCCATAATGGCTACACTGAATACTGGGAAGGTTAGTATCAAACTTCTCAGAATAATAAACCCACACTGATGCCAGTGTTGGATTTATTAAAAAATGCACACAGAGGGCATCTTAGAGATACCCCCTGTATTTTACCCAATTGTTCAGTGCAGGACTGACTGCTGCTGAGAGACGAGTTTCTGGCCCCATGTGGTGAGGGCCTTTGTGCTTTCGGAGGACAGAAACAAAAGCCTGCTCTGAGTGGAGGTGCTTCACACCTCCCCCCTGCAGGAACTGTAACACCTAGCAGTGAGCTTCAAAGGCTCAAGCTTCGTGTTACAATGCCCCAGGGCACTCCAGCTAGTGGAGATGCCCGCCCCCCTGGACACAGCCCCCACTTTTGGTGGCAAGTCCAGGAGAGATAATGAGAAAAACAAGGAGGAGTCACTGGCCAGTCAGGACAGCCCCTAAGGTGTCCTGAGCTCAGGTGACTCTGACTTTTAGAAATCCTCCATCTTGTAGAAGGAGGATTCCCCCAATAGGGATAGGAATGTGACCCCCTCCCCTTGGGAGGAGGCACAAAGAGGGTGTACCCACCCTCAGGGCTAGTAGCCATTGGCTACTAACCCCCCAGACCTAAACACGCCCTTAAATTTAGTATTTAAGGGCTTCCCTGAACCTAAGAATTTAGATTCCTGAAACTACAAGAAGAAGAGGACTGCTGAGCTGGAAAACCCCTGCAGAAGAAGAACAGAAGACACCAACTGCTTTGGCCCCAGTCTTACCGGCCTGTCTCCTGCCTTCCAAAGAAACCTGCTCCAGCGACGCTTTCCAAAGGACCAGCGACCTCTGAATCCTCAAAGGACTGCCCTGCTTCAAGAAAGACAAGAAACTCCTGAGGACAGCGGCACTGCTCCAAAAGAACTGCAACTTTGTTTCAAAGGAGCAGATTTAAAGACCCCTGCAACTCCCCGCAAGAAGCGTGAGACTTGCAACACTGCACCCGGCGACCCCGACTCGACTGGTGGAGAACCAACACCTCAGGGAGGACCCTCCGGCGACTCCGAGTCCGTGAGTAACCAAAGTTGTCCCCCCTGAGCCCCCACAGCGACGCCTGCAGAGGGAATCCCGAGGCTCCCCCTGACCGCGACTGCCTGAACCTAAAGTCCCGACAGCTGGAAAAGACCCTGCACCCGCAGCCCCCAGCACCTGAAGGAACGGAACTTCTGTGCAGGAGTGACCCCCAGGAGGCCCTCTCCCTTGCCCAGGTGGTGGCTACCCCGAGGAGCCCCCCCCCTTGCCTGCCTGCACCGCTGAAGAGACCCCTTGGTCTCCCATTGAAACCTACAGAGAACCCGACGCTTGTTTACACACTGCACCCGCCCGCCCCCGCGCTGCTGAGGGTGTACTTTTTGTGCTGACTTGTGTCCCCCCCCGGTGCCCTACAAAACCCCCCTGGTCTGCCCTCCGAAGACGCGGGTACTTACCTGCTGGCAGACTGGAACCGGGGCACCCCCTTCTCTCCATTGAAGCCTATGTGTTTTGGGCACCTCTTTGACCTCTGCACCTGACCGGCCCTGAGCTGCTGGTGTGGTAACTTTGGGGTTGCTCTGAACCCCCAACGGTGGGCTACCTTGGACCCAAAACTGAGACCTGTAAGTGATTTACTTACCTGCTAAAAATAACAATACTTTACCTCCGCAGGAACTGTGAAAATTGCACTGTGTCCACTTTTAAAACAGCTTATTGTGTTTTATGTAAAAAGTATATATGCTACTGTGATTATTCAAAGTTCCTAAAGTACTTACCTGCAATACCTTTCAAATGAGATATTACATGTAGAATTTGAAACTGTGGTTCTTAAAATAAACTAAGAAAATATATTTTTCTATAACAAAACCTATTGACTGGATTTGTCTCTGAGTGTGTGTTCCTCATTTATTGCCTGTGTGTATGTACAACAAATGCTTAACACTACTCCTTTGATAGGCCTACTGCTCGACCACACTACCACAAAATAGAGCATTAGTATTATCTCTTTTTGCCACTATCTTACCTCTAAGGGGAACCCTTGGACTCTGTGCATACTATTCCTTACTTTGAAATAGGGCATACAGAGCCAACTTCCTACACCAGGTCTGAAATACTAAGCATGCACAATCTCTTCTAAAAAGGAAGGTCCAAATGAGCACACAGCCTTCCACAAAAAGCTTCTGGAATGGAAGTTTGATATCTACATTTCTTGTGTTAATAATATACTCACATAAATGCATTTGTTCAAAAATTAAGTTATTGTTTATCTGTAAACAACTTAATCAATCCACTTACCTTTGTACATACTTTTGTATATTTGTATAAGCACTTTGAAATGCTTCACATGAACCACACCCCATGGGACTCTCCACTATAAACAGCTAGCTCCTTCATGGTATCCAGCAGCTCCTGACATAGTGCTGTCCCACTCTACATGCTGCTCCCTAGCGCCTTCTGCAGGACATAATACTGTACCTGCCTTCCTACCTTGTACTGCACTCTTGGGAAAATGCTCCCCTTCAAACTTCTGGCACCACACACGGTGCCTGGTCTCCTAGGTCTTCACTACTGTAATCAAAATGGAAAACAAGGCAAGCAGGCATAACTAATCTCACCTGAATGATATTTAAGGTTTAGGAAGGAACCGAATGACTTAGACCACAACATTTAATCGGACAATGATTGTTATTAAGGAGACACCTTAAACAAAGGAAATACAGTACCTGTGTTAAATTGTAGGTTTTTTTCTTTAATGAATTAGTTGTAATTTGAATTTTGGAATATATTTGTCATAGGTATTTTCTTTGCTTATTTAGTAGTTGCATAACATCACAGTAAGCATTACTAGATGGTCACCTATCTGCCTTTGCCAACAGTCCAATTTTTCTTCATGTCTGGCTAAAAAACATTCCTTCTTTACACTATTTATCTGGGCACCAGTTAAATAGTTCCTGATTACAACTATTTAGTCTGTGCCGGATGTTGGAAATTAGGTAACCAGTTGGGGGCGTGAAAGCCTACTCAAACATCAACCACAATCTCTATCAGGTAGCTCGGCACAAAAGCAGCCAGGCTTAACTTAGAGGCAATGTGTAAAGTATTTACAAAGCACTTCAAGCAGTAATAATGTGAAAATACAACACAGGAAAATCCCACACCAATGTAGAAATGTAAAGTAAAATGTAATAAATAATTTTAGACCAAAACAACAAAAATCCAAACAGTAGGACAGAAGATATGCAATTTCAAAGTTTTAAGGTGAAAACAGTGCTTAGAAGCTCAAAACTTCAACTGTGGTTATCTGGTCACACCAGACTGGACAAAGTCCACAAGTTCAGACCGAATGCAAAGGAGTGCAGACTGGATAAAGGGACACACTTAGGCCCGCTGAACAAAGTACCTTAAATCCTGGTTTGCCGAGCATTGTGAGATGCCCCATCAAGATTGCGTCATGCAATGGCTGTTTCAAGGAGCTGTGCGGCTGTGATACTGAGTTGTGCATCGTCATGGAGGATGCAATTGATAAGGGGCATGTAATGTGAAGCACTGCATCGAAGATGTGTTGCGCACCAGAGGTTCTGATGAAGCTGCAGAGTTGTAATGAGGAGTCCTGTGTAATTATTGAGGATGCCGTTGACAAGGGGCTTTGGAAGCAAATGCCTGCAGCGAGGATGCATCACGCTGCAGCAGTTGAGATTTGGCTGCGAGGGGATGTACTGAGCCTCATCGGTTCTGCTAACAGGACCATAGCTGGGCTGGAAAGACACCTTCAGGCCCCCTTCAAAAGGGTCCAGCACTGGAGTGGCACCATTTGGGTGGTAGGACTTCTAGTAGATAGAGTCCAGGTTCTGGGTTCAAGGTGGTTGGAGCCTTTTCTGTCCCTGCAGCTCCGATCAGGAGACAGCCTGGAGTCACTCTGGTAGTCCTATGTTCTAGACGCAGGTCCAGTCCTTCACTCATGCAGCAGTGGTGTAGAGTAACAGAGTAACAGTCCTTCTAGCAAAGCAGCACAGAAGTCCTCCTCAGTCTTCCACAGATCCAGAGATATACTGAGGAGTTGGGTCTGAGGGTTCACTATTTATACCTAATGCCCACTTTGATGTAGAAGGTTCTGACGGTTTCCACCCCAGAGGTGCTTGGAATGTCCTGCCCCCCTGGCCTGATCCCAGATTGTCTGGGGTCACAATAGACTAGTCATAATCCCTTTCTGAGTGTGCACAAACAGGCTGCAATGGCAGACCTGAGACATGTTTAAAAGGGTATTTAAGTGGGTGGCACTATCAGTGCTGAAGGTCCAACAGTAGCATTTAACTTACAAGTGCTGGGTACATGTAGTACCCTTTTACCAGGTTCTTACAGGTAAATGAAATGTGCCAATAGGGTGTAATCCAATTTTACTATGTTTAAAAGAGAAGAGAGAGCACAAGCACTTAAGTGTGCAGAGTCCTAAAAGCCAACAAAAACGGGTTCTGAAAACGGGAGGGTGACGACAAATAGTTTGGGGATGACCCTGCAGAAAAGGCCAAGTCCAATGTGATAAGCAGTGGTTTCGGATATTTAGCAGACTGCTGGCAAGAAAACAGGTTATGTACTGTTTTGCCCATCACTGGGTAAATAGCAGAGATTATGAACTACTTGGCTGGGGGGAGATAAATAGCGCACAGCAATTAAAGTGAGACACACCTGTTGTGTTGCTGTTGTTACTCAATTAAAACTTAACTCTCATTTTGTTTCCACAAAACAAAGTTGATACTCTACTGCAGACTCAGGGTAGTTGGTTGTACATCTGCGAGTGTCCATACTCCCGTGGCTCTATTGGTGAAAAAGTTTTGTTTAGGGTCCAGGATCCAAGTTCAGCTCCTGGGAACCTGGACTTTGGAGATACTAAAATGTCAAGGTCTTCTTACCCTCTCTTCAAGCAAGTTTACTTGCTTGAAAATAAGACACAGGCATTTGTGGTTATCTTCGTTTTGTGCTTTGTTACTGATGTTTTTTGAACTTGTAACTTCTTTGTTAAATAGCTCAGAAATGCATCGAAGTGGTTGAAAGGCTAACACACTGAGAGAGTATGTGGGGCTCTTGCTGCTCCATGTCGTGTTCAGGAAGAAGACCTGTGGCATCAGGAGCAGGCAGCAGCTATCGTTTCTTGTCGGATGAGAATATCAGCCTTGCAGCACTTCCAGCCTGATCTGACTGGAATTATAAACCACCCCACGCCTTCCTGTATCTCAGCCTTCTAAATGTATCTATCAAGGCAGCTGCATGCTGTGAAAGGAGGCTGTAATGTGAGAACTATAAACAGGAAACAAACACCAATATTTATGTTGTCAGAGCAGCCAAGGGAGGCATGAAGTGAATGCCTGAACTGTTTGGCCAGTTTTTAAATTTTAGCCTTGAACTCAAATCCCTCACGGGCAGAGGATGAACACGCTTTCAAGTGTTGTTTGGAACTGGCTGGTCTCTAAACCTGGACCCTTTCGAATATAACGTTTTGGCTGAACATATAGTGGGACAGTGGCCAGCTGGCCCTGTCACAAGGATCGTCTGCTCTCTGGTTCCACTCAAGATTGGCTAACGTTATCTTTTCATTGTGGGAATAGTCAATGTGATAGCAGGAATTACTTCTATTCATAGCTTGTACAAGATAGCCTGTGTGACTTGCAATGGAACAACTGTATGGTTGAAGCCAAGCATCCCAACCATTCTCTATTCTTATGTAATTGTGCACATCTCAAAATAGTCCTTAATTCTTGCCACAAAACCATCTTTTGTATGTAGTTTTGTGTCTTTGTAGCTGTTTTATAATTGCCAAGAGTATCCATTTGGGAATATGCTGCTCGTCTCCAATCTAGGAATACGGAACTGCAACCTTTTGCTGAACAGTAGGCTAAATTTGAATTGACCCAAGCATAGCTTTACTTTTATTTACCATATTAGGGTACTAATGGGGAACATGCTGGATGCTACGCTATGTAAAATACAAAGCATTATTTCCTGGAATATGCCAGTCTCTCCAGGGCTTGAGGGAAAGGTGTGTGGCTGACTTGGGCCCGATAGAAGACGGAGCGGGGGATGACCCCCTCATTCATCCAAGGAGGTTTGCTATCCAGTACAGCCTACAGCTCATGCAGCTCAAAAACATATACAGGTTGTGTTTATCCATCACAAATGTGTCCTCCATGGGACGGAAAGGGAACCCTGTAAGCATCCGCTCAAATACTGAATAGATACATTTCATCACACAGTCTGAGACTGTGCTAATTCCCACAATTCAATCAGAACTCATGCAATTCTGGAGATGGAGTTAACATTGAGACTCCATGTGGTCATAATAGGGAAAAAGGGGCGAATGGCCTATACAAATATGAATTGATGATGGGCCATAGGAAGGTTCTGAGATATGTAGAGGGCGAATGGAGCAGCAACCGGGGTCTGACCTGAAAATCCGGAAGAAAGGGTTGGATTAATGTATAACTATAAAAAGAAGGTCAGTTTATGAGGGACATGGGTGGACAAGGAAATGGGAAAAAATATAGGTTCCATGTTGAGATGCTTGAGGGATGAACATACTTGAAGTTGGCTACTGAGTCATTGAATCACTGCAGTTGATAGGAGGGAATTCTCAATATACAATGTTTTGGATATGCTTCCTTTGCTCTCCCACACTATTGTTTCTTATCTGGAATTCATTGTTCATGTGTCATGACATGTCTCATGCTCCATTCATATATGGTTATTCTGCAATCCAAAAATATGCTTTTTTTAGCTACCCTTTCTGTATAAAGCTATGCTAGATGTCACAAACACGCCCTTGCACTGTGGCACAAAGCTGTGTGCCTTGTGCAAGGCAGACTCAAGTGCACCAGCACTGGGAGAGAGAGCAACAGCACTGTACCTTAGTAGATATGGTGCTGCCCTGTGCCTTCCCTTTCACACAATGGAGCACATAAAATCTGCGTTTTTTGATTTCTAAGTTAATTTGCCCCTCAGGATTTAAGACTATGATATGAGCTCTACTGAAAATTCTTGCTTATGGATTCTATACTAAAGCTATCTTGTTTAGCACATGAACTCTATATTGTAGTCATCTTGTCTGGTATTTTAAACTCTGTTCTAGAGTGATCTTGTTTAGAATTATGAACACAGTAATGGAGCCATTTCATCACGGAACACAAACTCTGTATCAAATTCATTCAGTTTGAGAACACGAACTATATGCTGGAGTAATCGCTTTTAGGATTATAAACACAATAGTGGAGTCACCTTCTTTGAGTTATGAACTCTACTGCGCACAGCCTTTGATAATTCACTAGATACACAAAAGGTATTAAAGTGTTACCAGTGGTAGAAGAAGTGAATGCATGTTGCCAGAAGTTAAGGCATGATATTGCTGTTTATTCATTATGTTGCTGATGATTAACTATGTATGTCAAGGATTATTCATATCACTGATTTAACCTCTAACCTGCTGGAGTAAGTTATACATATTAGAACGTGTATTACAGTTCAGGTTGTGCTGTACAATTTTTCTAAAGGTTGTTCCTATCTTTCAGCTTTATAAAATCAGAGTTGTCAGTAATCTCAGTGAGTGAATGATGTAGCGATTATCACAAGATATATCATACAACATAATAACACCAGTGAATAATACATATACATAAATAATCCATTGCTCCCTAGTGCAGGTTGAGAACAGCAGGAAAAACAGGCCAGGTGAAGGTATCCAATGTCTCTGTTTCACTTTCACTGTTGTCCAATCCTGATTTCCCTCAATCTACTGGTGACCGGCATGCAAATCCTTGTCATGGTCGCCATTGGGTTCAGGGAAGAGAGGATGTTAACATTACTCCCGTTGGATCCTGATTGCCAGGTTAGTGCTACCTTGACTTAGAGAGAGTGGGAGCAAGTGAGTGAATGTAAGTGAGCATGTGTGAGTGACAGTGTGTCAATAACTGTTTAATACTTTGTGACTCTGCCAATGGCCATAGCATACTGAAGGCATTTCTTGACTTATAGAGGCATCCATGGTATATTGCTGGCCATATCAAAGGTTTTTCTTGTAACATGTGGCATTCATAGCAAAATGTTGGCACTAGTATGCTGGAGGCAATTCTTGGCATAAGGGGCACTGTGAAAGAATTATGCACTGGGACAATTAATGTAGTAAGGAAGACCCACAGCAAAATGCTGGTGCTGCATACTGGAGGTATCTCTTGGCATAAGGGGCAATGGTGGTCAGATGCTGGTGATAGCACTCTAGAGGTAATTCTACAGCAGCAGCACCACTTTCCTTGCACCCCTTAGTACCCCCCTACCTCCATCATGTGTGTGCCGTACTTAAAATATGGAGCACCATGGTGCAGGGTAGGAGGCAATAGCTTCAGAATTCTTGACGCTTTTGATGTACTCTGCAAGAGTGGCAACAAAGTTTTGGCGCTACCCCTGCAGAATACTGAGGGGCCCATTATATTCAATGGCATGCCCTCTTTTAACGCCTGCTCTGAGCAGATGTTAAAAATGCCAAAAAAACAGCACAGGGAAATCTCTTAGATTTCCTTGCACCATTTTTTTAGCTCTTCTGACGGGGGAACTCCCCCTTGCATACATTATGCCTGGTGCAGGCATAATGTGGCGCAAGGGTTTGCAAAGTGGTGCAATGCATGCATTGCGCCACTTTGTAAATATGGCACGTGTAAAAAAACACTTTAGCGCCGCCTTAGCATAAAAGAAATGATGCTAGGACGCCGCTAAGGTGGCACTCTGTTTTATCTTTTCTGCTCTTTTATACTAATTGACCTTTCTAAATATCATATTATGATTTTTTTGATTATTCTTTAATCTCTTTAATTGTTTATTGAATTGTATTGTGTAAGATAGACTTTTAGATTCACTGTTATATTGATGTATCTATAGTATAAAATATTATTACATAATTATCTACAATATATATCTATGTTATTTTAATAAAATACTCGGGGTTAGGTTACCAGTTTAGTCTAACATATAGTTTTCATTTACATTTATATGCATATGTATTACCTAGTGGCAGTC
The DNA here is from genome assembly GCF_031143425.1 of Pleurodeles waltl. Lineage (NCBI taxonomy): Eukaryota > Metazoa > Chordata > Amphibia > Caudata > Salamandridae > Pleurodeles > Pleurodeles waltl. The sequence goes on from NC_090447.1 coordinate 188,540,187, forward strand.
GCCACTAGGTAGTTATAGTTAGGACCTAGTTTCTATGGAAAAAGCATTTTTTTACTTACCTATATCTTTGGTGCCGGTTGATGAAGCTTCACAAAATTTTCCAAACAAATTCATCAGTCACGTCAGCTGCTGTCTGGGAGTTTCTGAATCATCCGTCTTGTGGGGGCTGAGAACAAAGGGGGGCCAAAATGTGTTTTCCCCATTCAATTTTTCATAGGGATTTTGAACAGTGATAGCACCGAAACCACCATATGGAATTACACCAAATTTGGCAGAAAGGTAGCTCTTGGTCCAGAAAGAGACCTTATTGGTATTTGGTAAATGCATTCAGGAGTTTTAGAGAAATTAAAGAAAATCCAAACCTGTATAGATAGGGACACAAAGGATTTGCAACCCCTCCCAATCGCATGCTGAGATTTGATTGGCTGCCAACACTTCAACAAGGAAGTGTTGGCAGACATCTGGGGACACAGCTTCAGCCAAGTCCCAGAAAAAAAGTTAAAAGAAAAGAAAAGGAGCCAGGGTACAAACACCCTGACCCCTTAGCTCTGGTGCCGGGGTTCCAGAGGGACACTCCTCAGACCAAAAAAGCACAGCGGATCTGGTGAAAATGCAAAAAAAAAAAAAAAGAAGCATGGGCTCCCATAGTTCGTCATTCATAAGCCCCCAGTGCGGGGGGGTGCCTGGCCCCCTTGGAGCTGTGGGAACCGCCACCTCCCCAGGGCTTTTATCACTTGTAAAGGGGGGGGCACCTGCCACCCACCCCCAGCTCCGGGGACCGCCTCCTCCCCAGGGCTTAAAATTATTATTCTGAGGGGGCAAACTGTAAAAAAATAGAAAGGAGGTTCATTGCAGACCCCCAGGCCCTGGGGACTACCACCTCCTTGGGGCTATTTTTGTGGGAAGGGGGCAACTGGTGGCCCTGAGGACTGCCATCCCTCAGGCTGGCTCTGCTATGTCAAGGAATGCCCATCCCTGGGACATAGCTGTTTGCTGTGGCATGGCAGCAGCTTTGAGAGCTTTGACAGCTGCCACCAAGCCACAGCAAACACTCTGTTCAGATGAAGGGAGAGCTGTCAAACAGCTCTCCCTTCATTGGAGTGGAGGTTTCATCTGTCTGCCTGCCTGGGAAGATGTGGGCAGGCACACAGAGGAAACTGCTCTCACAGAGAGGGAGCTGCTTTGGCAGCTCCCTCTCTGTGACAGCAGTGCTGGCTGCCGCAGGAGACGGAGAGCCAGCTAGGACTGTGGGGCCTTCAGGCTCCTCCCATGATCTGAAACATTGAGACTGGGTGCCCGGCGAGCACCCAGGTCACATGGCCAGGCCCTGGGGATAGGGGGCAAGTGGCCCCACTCCCCTTAAAAAATAAATAGGCCAGGCCCCTGGGAATGGGGTTCCTGGGGCCAAGATTGTCCTAGGGAGGAGGGCTGTGCAGCCCAAATACCCCACCAACCAATAAGGCCAGGCCTTGGGGATGGGGTCTCCAGAACAAGATTGGCATAGGGCGGAGGGCTGCATGGCCCACATACCCCCAAAAATAAAATTAGGCCAGGCCCTGGGGATGGGATCCCTGGGACCGAGACCGGCCTGGAGGGTCATGCAGCTCCACCCCAAAAATTAAATGTTTAGGCCAGGCTCTGGGGGATGGTGTCCCTGGAGGGAGATCAGCCAGGTCACATGGTAAGGCCCTGGGGAGGGGGGGCATGTGGCCCCACTCCCCAAGAAATCATAATTAGGCCTGGCCCTGAGGAATGGGGTCCCCAGGGCCAAGATCGGCCTAAGGAGCAGGGCTGCACGGCCCACATCCCCCCCAAAAAGAATTAGGCCTGGTCTTGGGCTTTGGGTCCTCTGGCCGAAATTGGCTGAGAAGGGGTGCTGCGAGGTCCTCCTCCCCAGAAACAAAATGAATTGTTTAGGCCAGGCCCTGGGTGATGAGATCCCTGGGGCCAAGATCAGCATAGGTGGGTGGGCAGCTCAAACTTTCCCCACAAAATTTAATATTTACACTGAGCCCAAGACGATGGGGTTGCCGAGCCGATATTTGCCTTCGGCCATGCGCAGCATGGGGTTGGGTGATTATAGGGGTTGGCCACAGGGAATGGCTGCAGGCCAGGATTTGTAGACTACTGCCCCTGTGCACGACCGAAGGCCATGCGCAGCCCGGTTTTGGGTGGTTATAGGGGTTGGCTGCAGGGACTGCCACAGTGGTGGTGGTTGGATTAAGGTATAGCAATGAAACTTACTATACGTTAAAAAAAACATAGAAAATTCACTAAAAAAACAAAGGTTACAGGAATGTTAAAGTTAGGAAATATAATTTTAAAAAAACATGAAAATTCACTTAAAAAACAAAGGTTACAGGGGCGTTATGGTGAGGTTCCCATTTTAAAAGTACATTCACCTGTTATAGTTATAGTTATCTCAAGTAACTATAACTCGTGCCTTAATGTAACTAGTTACAGTTACCTTAAGGCACGAGTTATAGTTACTTGGATTAACTCTAACAGGTGAGTTTCTATGGTTTTGCACATTTAAAATGGGAGCCTAACTATCTGGTGTTGTTGTGGTTTGCGATAGACTAGCCCCTACGATCTTACTTTGGTCACTAGTGTTTAGAGTAGTGGTTTAGAAGAAACAGGGCTATCCCCTGAGAACTCCTTATTGGGTGATAAGTGAGTGTAGTTGTTGATAAGGTTACAGTGAGCTCTCTACAGTACATTTTTCACCTGTCTCCTTTTCCTAATTTCAAAAGATTTAAATGTTATTTTGTGAAGTATATTGAAGTTTACTTTGCTGGAGGATGTAATCAGTGAGGTCATTTGAGATGGCATCAGTGACAACATTAGTGATGCCACTGACCTCATGATGAGTGATGTAATATGTGAGGTCATAACGTGTAGCGGAGGGTGTAACGTAGTTTTCTCATGTAATTTTAAATGCTGAATTTCTATGGTTTTGGGCGTGTAAAATCTGAACCTAACTTTTACCTAACTATGTCACTGTAACCTTTGTTTTTTTTGTGAATTTCTAAGGTTTTTTCAAATTCTATTTCCTAACTATAACATCTGTTTAACCTTTGCTTTTGAGTGAATTTCTATGGTTCTTTAATGCCATTTCCTAGTTATAACTATAATGTCCATGTAACCTTTGTTTTTTTTTTAATGAATTTAATTGTTTTTTATTATAAATTGTACTACAATTTGACCTATGAAGTCAATTTACTGATATACATTTTCACTAGTTTATAAATATATTTCATCCATGTTTTCATTCTTCTTATATATTTTAAAACTAAAAATTTAAAAAATTAGGGTAAGGTAAATTATGAAGTCCTTCTTTAAATGCAATGCACCGTCTTTCTCTTTTCAATTCATTTTATGGAACATGAATTCTTGGATAAAACAGGGGTCTGCTGGTTATGTTGTAGGATGATCTGCTGCAGATCCGTTCCCAACCAAAAGCACACATTCAGTACTAAACAAGCAATACATTTAATACAAACATATGCTATTGCAATTTCCATAAGTGCATCATTGCCAGTGTGGGGTGTGTGAGTGGCTGTGTCAATGACTGTGTGGGTGTGTGAGTGGCTATATGGGTGTGTGAGTGGCTGTGTGGGTGTTTAAGTAGGTGTGGGAGTGGGTGTGTTGGTAGGTGTGTGGGTGGCTGTGTGGGCTTGTGAGTGGGTGTGTGAGTGGTTTTGTGGGTCTGTTGTGGGTGTATTGGCGTGTAAGTGTTGTGTGAGTGGTTGTATGGATGTGTAAATTGGTGTGTGAGTGGGTGTGTAAGTGCATGCCTGAGTGGCTGTGTGGGTCTGTGAGTGGAGGTGAGTGGTTTTGTGGCTATGTGAGTGGGTGTGTGAATGACTATGGGTGTGAGAGTGGTTGTGTGGGTGTTTAAGTGGTTATGTAAGTGTGTGAGTGGGTGTGGATAGCTGTGTCGATGTATGAGTAGTTGTTTGAGTGGTTTTGTGGGTCAATGAGTGTGTGTGAGTGGTTGTATGGGTGTGTGAGGTTGTGTGGGTATGTAAGTGTGTGTCTGTGGGTGTGAGTAGGTGTGTGGGTCTGTTACCAGGTGTATTTGTTTTTTAATTGGGATCTGGATCCACGGATCTGTTGTCGAGCACACAGGGGTTCTCACTGATCACTGCAGTGGATCCTTGGATACTTGTACCCTCAAAACAAACATTTTTAGACAATTTCTTGCCCATGAGTGGTCCTTAACAGCCCCTCTATCAGTCCCATGGGTCATGGTACCTCTACCCTGATCCCTTTGATACCTTTTACATTTTATTTTCCTCCAGGAACCAAGTCCTCATGCACAAAATGGCGACTGTAACTTTCCTCTCAGGTTGCAGCCAGCCAACAACGGTTTTGCTGTTGGATTGTGGATCTGTGGTGGATCCGCATCTCTAGATATATAAATCTTTTTACTTTAATAGCCCAAAACTATTCAACAGACGTACACCAAATTACAAAAAGCGCTCTTTCTGTCCGGGAAGATCTAGATTTCTGCCAAATTTGGCATTATTCTGTTCAGCTGTTCAGGCTGTAGTTATGTCTAAAATCCCTATGGAAAATTGCATGGGGAAAATTTGGGACCCCCTCCTTTTTTCTTGGCTCCCGCTTGACGGATCACCTCGAAACTTTCCAGGCAGCAGCTGAAGTGACTGGCAAACTGGTTTTGAAAAATTTGTGATGATTTGTCAAACGGCATCAAAGATACTAGCAAAACAAGAAAGGTTCTTTCTATGGAAATTAGATCCTAACAATAACTACCTACTGGCGACCATATGTTTGGAAATCAGCCAGTCCTTGCTATGTATGGCTTTGCAAGTGCAGCAGGTGTTGGGTTAGGCCAAGGGGCACAGCCAGGCCCTGCGCCAGGCCCTGCACCCAAAATTCTGCCATCAGCCATCCCCACAGTGCACACACTTTGACCATGCACAGTGGGGGTTGGAAATTAAGCACTATCCTTAACATCCTGCCGTCAGCTAACCTCTGGTGAGTATGGCCTTTGGTTATGCACAGCAGAAGCTTGTTGCAGGCCCAAGCCTGTGACCAGGGCCTGTGTCCAACAATCCTCAGGCACTCATTATAGTATCAAAAAATGCAATTTGCTTGTTCTATTTTTGGTCACAATGCCTGATGCTCGCAAGACAGAAGAGACCCATGCGTCACTCACAAACTTCCAGCACCTAATATAGCCTCTCTCAATTTCCTTTTGACCCACACCCTGTTTTCAGTGTTTTTTCTGTTGTAGGTCTGGAGATTTCCATGCCCCTGGCTATCCCTGACTACTCCACTGGATTTGGTCACCTCTGAGTGTCGCTCCACCCATGGCTGTGGACATTGTTTATAGTGCAAAGTTCAGTGCCATCTAGCGAGGTTCATGGTGGTGGAAAAAACTATTTAAGAGTGCCAATCTATCCAATCACATTTATTTTAAAAAGTACAAATTTGATTGACAGGGAAGATGAGTCATAAAAAGTGAATTAAAATGGTAGGGATATAAAAACTGTTTAAAACCCCCCAGCAACATTTTAAATGCTAATGTCTCCAAAAGTACTCAAGGGATTTAAAGTTATACTTTTATGTGAAGTTTGTTCAGACAAGAGGCGTGAGTAAAAGTTCCTATAAGATCTAAAATGGGAAATCACTTATTTTTCAGGCCCTTAACTTTTCTCCACCCTGCATAGATATCTAGACTTTAGCTGACAAACGTTATAGGCAAATTTATTAAAAGGCATTTCAATGGAAAGTGTGTGTGAACTCCATAACTACAAAGCGGCATTCACCACTGTGTAATATATGTCTTGGACCTGGACATGTCAAACAACACTAGGGCAGGTCCTGCAGCCCTTGCCTGACCCCTGTAGCAGCATGGGAAAGCAGACACATCTTCCCTCAGAAAGGCACAAACCGTTACTGAAGCCCCGCCCTCCAAATGACCCACGCAACCACCAGCACATCAGAGTAGGTGAAAAATGTCAGCCAGAATCGGGCAGAAACACACAGAAAAGCCCCACTATGTCACCACTTTTAAAGGAGTATGGAGTAGGGGAATTCCAGGAGTCTTAGCAAAATTACTGTGATTAGATTAATATCCTGTAGGAAATTATTATACACAAATCTTATAAAACTTTTTCTTTCTTGTGGGACTCTTATAGGTTGACCTCCTATGTGCTTTGCTCTGAAAGCACTACAAATGTCCTTTACCCATCTTTCTACCATTTCTTGATAATTCAGGATGTAAATTAGACCATGCCTGGGTGGAATTTCATTGCCTTCAGGGAGTCTGGCAGTTCCTCCAAAGGCAAGGAAGTTCTCTGATCAGGTGCAGTGGTGTAACAAAGGCCCCGCATCCCCCGCATCCCCGTAACCTCCGCATCCCCCGCATCCCCGTGATGCAGGGGAGGCCCAAGCTCCAGGGGCCTCCCTCAGCACAGATCACTGCGAACAAGCGGCAGGCACCTGACTGAGTCCATTGGGGAGGGGGGCCCCACCAGGTACTTTTCAGGGGGGCCCTCAAGTTTTGTTATGCCACTGACCAGGTACCATGTTGTTTTGGTCTACTGGACACACATTTCTGTTTTTCAGAAACAGAAAGAAGCGTGGTCTGCAGGTGTGGCTCGCTGCGTGGTGAACGGGGGATAAAATAAACATTCAATAAAAAAAATTACAAAAATAATTTACCTGCTCGCCGCTGCACTGCTCCTCGATCCTGGTCACTGGAGGCACAGGCTCCTAGCCTGCCCTGTGGCCAATCCTAACTCTGCATGAGTGCAACACCAGGATTGGCTGGAGCACACTGGGACCCTGGTAACCCAGGGCCCCAGTGCTCATAAGTGTGCCTGAATGTGTTACCTGTGTAGTGGCTAACTGTCTCACTGAGGCTCTGCTAATCAGAACCTCAGTGGTTATGCTCTCTCATTTCTTTCCAAATTGTCACTGACAGGCTAGTGACCATTTTTACCAATTTACATTGGCTTACTGGAACACCCTTATAATTCCCTAGTATATGGTACTGAGGTACCCAGGGTATTGGGGTTCCAGGAGATCCCTATGGGCTGCAGCATTTCTTTTGCCACCCATAGGGAGCTCTGACAATTCTTACACAGGCCTGCCACTGCAGCCTGAGTGAAATAACGTCCACGTTATTTCACAGCCATTTTACACTGCACTTAAGTAACTTATAAGTCACCTATATGTCTAACCTTTACCTGGTAAAGGTTAGGTGCAAAGTTACTTAGTGTGAGGGCACCCTGGCACAAGCCAAGGTGCCCCCACATTGTTCAGAGCCAATTCACCATGGTAACTCCGAATATGGCCATGTAACATGTCTATGATCATGGAATTGTCCCCTCTATGCCATCCTGGCATTGTTGGTACAATTCCATGATCCCAGTGGTCTGTAGCACAGACCCTGGTACTGCCAGACTGCCCTTCCTGGGGTTTCTCTGCAGCTGCTGCTGCTGCCAACCCCTCAGACAGGCAGCTGCCCTCCTGGGGTCCAGCCAGGCCTGGCCCAGGATGGCAGAACAAAGAACTTCCTCTGAGAGAGGGTGTGACACCCTCTCCCTTTGGAAAATGGTGTGAAGGCAGGGGAGGAGTAGCCTCCCCCAGCCTCTGGAAATGCTTTGTTGGGCACAGATGTGCCCAATTCTGCATAAGCCAGTCTACACCGGTTCAGGGACCCCTTAGCCCCTGCTCTGGCGCGAAACTGGACAAAGGAAAGGGGAGTGACCACTCCCCTGACCTGCACCTCCCCTGGGAGGTGTCCAGAGCTCCTCCAGTGTGCTCCAGACCTCTGCCATCTTGGAAACAGAGGTGCTGCTGGCACACTGGACTGCTCTGAGTGGCCAGTGCCACCAGGTGACGTCAGAGACTCCTGCTGATAGGCTCCTTCAGGTGTTAGTAGCCTTTCCTCTCTCCTAGGTAGCCAAACCCTGTTTTCTGGCTATTTAGGGTCTCTGTCTCTGGGGAAACTTTAGATAACGAATGCATGAGCTCAGCCGAGTTCCTCTGCATCTCCCTCTTCACCTTCTGATAAGGAATCGACCGCTGACCGCGCTGGAAGCCTGCAAACCTGCAACATAGTAGCAAAGACGACTACTGCAACTCTGTAACGCTGATCCTGCCGCCTTCTCGACTGTTTTCCTGCTTGTGCATGCTGTGGGGGTAGTCTGCCTCCTCTCTGCACCAGAAGCTCCGAAGAAATCTCCCGTGGGTCGACGGAATCTTCCCCCTGCAACCGCAGGCACCAAAAAGCTGCATTACCGGTCCCTTGGGTCTCCTCTCAGCACGACGAGCGAGGTCCCTCGAATCCAGCGACACCGTCCAAGTGACCCCCACAGTCCAGTGACTCTTCAGCCCAAGTTTGGTGGAGGTAAGTCCTTGCCTCACCTCGCTGGGCTGCATTGCTGGGAACCGCAACTTTGCAAGCTACTCCGGCCCCTGTGCACTTCCGGCGGAAATCCTTCGTGCACAGCCAAGCCTGGGTCCACGGCACTCTAACCTGCATTGCACGACTTTCTAAGTTGGTCTCCGGCGACGTGGGACTCCTTTGTGCAACTTCGGTGAGCACCGTTTCACGCATCCTTGTAGTGCCTGTTTCTGGCACTTCTCCGGGTGCTACCTGCTTTAGTGAGGGCTCTTTGTCTTGCTCGACGTCCCCTCTCTCTGCAGGTCCAATTTGCGACCTCCTGGTCCCTCCTGGGCCCCAGCAGCGTCCAAAAACGCCAAACGCACGATTTGCGTGTAGCAAGGCTTGTTGGCGTCCATCCGGCGGGAAAACACTTCTGCACGACTCTCCAAGGCGTGGGGGATCCATCCTCCAAAGGGGAAGTCTCTAGCCCTTGTCGTTCCTGCAGTATTCACAGTTCTTCAGCCTAGTAAGAGCTTCTTTGCACCAACCGCTGGCATTTCTTGGGCATCTGCCCATCTCCGAGTTGCTTGTGACTTTTGGACTTGGTCCCCTTGTTCCACAGGTACCCTCAGTCAGGAATCCATCGTTGTTGCATTGCTGATTTGTGTTTTCCCTGCATTTTCCCTCTAACACGACTATTTTGTCCTTAGGGGAACTTTAGTGCACTTTGCACTCACTTTTCAGGGTCTTGGGGAGGGTTATTTTTCTAACTCTCACTATTTTCTAATAGTCCCAGCGACCCTCTACAAGGTCACATAGGTTTGGGGTCCATTCGTGGTTCGCATTCCACTTTTGGAGTATATGGTTTGTGTTGCCCCTATCCCTATGTTTCCCCATTGCATCCTATTGTAACTATACATTGTTTGCACTGTTTTCTAAGACTATACTGCATATTTTTGCTATTGTGTATATATATCTTGTGTATATTTCCTATCCTCTCACTGAGGGTACACTCTAAGATACTTTGGCATATTGTCATAAAAATAAAGTACCTTTATTTTTTAGTATAACTGTGTATTGTGTTTTCTTATGATATTGTGCATATGACACTAGGTGGTACTGTAGTAGCTTCACACATCTCCTAGTTCAGCCTAAGCTGCTCTGCTAAGCTACCATTATCTATCAGCCTAAGCTGCTAGACACCCTATACACTAATAAGGGATAACTGGGCCTGGTGCAAGGTGCAAGTACCCCTTGGTACTCACTACAAGCCAGTCCAGCCTCCTACATTGGTTGTGCAGCGGTGGGATAAGTGCTTGAGACTACTTACCACTCTTGTCATTGTACTTTTCATAAGAGAAAAATATACAAAACAAGGTCAGTGTATATACACATAGCCAAAAAGTTTTGCATTTCCTCTTTTCACTCTTTTCTAAGTGCTGAAAAGTACTTCTAAACTTTCAAAAAGTTCTTAAAAGTTTAAAAAGTTTTTTTTTCTGTCTTTCCAAAAAGTTCTGAAAACTTTTTTCTCTTTTTCTATCACTTTAACTCTCTCTAAAAAATGTCTGGCACAGGAAAAAATGTTGAACTGTCCAAACTTGCATATGATCACCTTAGCTGGAAAGGAGCAAGGAGTCTCTGCATAGAGAGAGGTTTGAGTGTAGGGAAGAATCCTTCCTTAGAACTGTTAATTAATATGCTTAGAGTACAGGATAAGGCCATAAGTGCCCAATCTGTAGAAAAAGTAGCTAAGGGTTCTCAATCTGATCCAGGGACTCCCCCAGGAAAAGGTTCAGGAAAGAAACTTCTCAGCCTGCCCATTACTAGACAGTCTAGCATAGTTGGTACAGAGGTTGAATCACACCATACTGAGGATGTGATCTCACATTATGCTGGTAGCCAAGCTGTTAGGGTGCCCTCTGTAAGGGACAGGTCTCCTTCTGTTCATTCCCATCATACCTCTGTATCTAGAAATGTCCCTCCCACCCACCCTGATGACAGATTGTTAGAAAGGGAGCTCAATAGATTGAGAGTGGAACAAACCAGACTGAAGCTCAAGAAGCAACAGCTGGATTTGGATAGACAGTCTTTAGAAATAGAGAGGGAAAGACAGAAGTTGGGTTTAGATACCCATGGTGGCAGCAGCAGTATTCCCCATAGTCATCCTGCAAAAGAGCATGATTCCAGGAATCTGCACAAGATAGTTCCCCCTTATAAGGAGGGGGATGACATTAACAAGTGGTTTGCTGCACTTGAGAGGGCCTGTGCTGTACAGGATGTCCCTCAAAAGCAGTGGGCTGCTATCCTATGGCTATCATTTAGTGGAAAAGGTAGGGATAGGCTCCTTACAGTGAAAGAAAATGATGCCAATAATTTCCAAGTTCTTAAGAATGCACTCCTGGATGGTTATGGCTTAACCACTGAACAGTACAGGATAAAGTTCAGAGATACCAAAAAGGAGTCTTCACAAGACTGGGTTGATTTCATTGACCAGGCAGTGAAGGCCTTGGAGGGGTGGTTACATGGCAGTAAAGTTACTGATTATGACAGCCTGTATAACTTAATCCTGAGAGAGCATATTCTTAATAATTGTGTGTCTGATTTGTTGCACCAGTACTTGGTGGACTCTGATCTGACCTCTCCCCAAGAATTGGGAAAGAAGGCAGACAAATGGGTCAGAACAAGAGTGAACAGAAAAGTTCATACAGGGGGTGACAAAGATGGCAACAAAAAGAAGGATGGTAAGTCTTCAGACAAGGGTGGGGACAAATCTAAAAATGAGTCTTCATCAGGCCCACAAAAACACTCTGGTGGGGGTGGTGGGCCCAAATCCTCCTTTAATCAGAACAAGGAAAAGAAACCATGGTGCTATTTATGTAAAATAAAAGGCCATTGGACAACAGATCCCAGTTGTCCAAAGAAAGGCACCACAGCTCCTACCACTACAACCCCTACTGCTACACCTAGTGTCCCTACTAATAGCAGTGGTGGTGGGAGCAAACCTACTAATAGCCAATCCAAGGGAGTAGCTGGGCTCACTTTTGGTAATTTAGTTGGGGTTGGTCTGATTAGGGAGACCACAGAGGCTACTTTAGTCTCTGAAGGGGCTATTGATTTAGCCACTTTGGTTGCTTGCCCCCATAACTTGGAGAAGTACAAGCAACTAACCCTAATAAATGGTGTTGAGGTCCAGGCCTACAGGGACACAGGTGCCAGTGTCACAATGGTGATTGAGAAACTGGTGCACCCTGAACAACAAATACTTGGACACCAGTACCAAGTAACCGATGCTCACAACATAACACAAAGCCACCCCATGGCTGTTGTAAATCTCAACTGGGGGGGGGGTAACTGGTCCAAAGAAAGTTGTGGTAGCTTCAGATTTACCTGTAGACTGTCTATTAGGGAATGATTTGGAGACATCAGCTTGGTCAGATGTGGAGTTGGAGGCCCATGCAGCAATGCTGGGCATCCCAGGGCATATTTTTGCTTTGACAAGGGCTCAGGCCAAAAAGCAAAAAGGACAGGGAAGCTTGGATCCTGGAACAATGGACCAAGTGCTCCCTAAAGCTAGGGCTAGTAGAAGCAAACCACTTCCTACTATCCCTCCCTCTACAGTGGATTCTACTTCTGTGGAAGAAGAATTCCCTCCCTGTGCAGAACCTACACCAGAGGAGCTGGAAGCAGACACTGCTGAGCTTTTGGGTGAAGGGGGGCCTGCCAGAGAGGAGCTGAGTGTGGCACAGCAAACCTGTCCCACATTAGAGGGTCTCAGACAGCAAGCTGTCAAACAGGCTAATGGGGATGTCAGTGACTCTCACAGAGTTTACTGGGAGGACAACCTCTTGTACACTGAGCATAGGGATCCTAAACCTGGAGCTGCCAGGAGATTAGTGATTCCTCAGGAGTACAGAAAGTTCCTCCTAACACTGGCACATGACATTCCCCTAGCTGGGCACCTGGGTCAAATGAAAACTTGGGACAGACTGGTTCCATTGTTTCATTGGCCTAGGATGTCTGAGGACACAAAGGAATTTTGCAAGTCCTGTGAAACCTGTCAAGCCAGTGGCAAGACAGGTGGCACTCCAAAGGCACCCCTTATCCCACTGCCTGTGGTTGGGGTTCCCTTTGAAAGGGTAGGGGTGGACATAGTTGGCCCCCTTGACCCTCCTACTGCTTCAGGCAAAAGGTTTATCTTAGTGGTAGTGGACCATGCCACAAGATATCCTGAAGCTATTCCTTTAAGGACCACTACAGCTCCTGCAGTGGCAAAGGCCCTCCTGGGAATATTTTCCAGGGTGGGCTTCCCAAAGGAAGTAGTATCAGACAGAGGAAGCAATTTCATGTCTGCATACTTAAAGGCCATGTGGAAGGAGTGTGGTGTAACTTACAAGTTCACAACACCCTATCATCCACAAACAAATGGACTGGTGAAGAGATTTAATAAAACTCTCAAAGGCATGATTATGGGACTCCCTGAAAAACTCCGCAGGAGATGGGATATCCTTCTACCATGCCTCCTTTTTGCCTACAGGGAGGTACCCCAGAAAGGAGTGGGCTTCAGCCCCTTTGAACTTCTTTTTGGACACCCTGTTAGGGGTCCACTCACACTTGTAAAGGAGGGTTGGGAACAACCTTTAAAAGCTCCTAAGCAGGATATTGTGGATTATGTACTTGGCCTCAGATCAAGGATGGCTGAGTACATGAAAAAGGCCAGTAAAAACCTTCAGGCCAGCCAAGAGCTCCAGAAGCAATGGCATGATCAGAAGGCTGTTTTGGTTCAGTACCAACCAGGGCAGAAAGTGTGGGTTTTGGAGCCTGTGGCCCCAAGAGCACTCCAAGATAAATGGAGTGGACCCCACACAATTGTTGAAAAGAAGGGTGAAGTCACCTACTTGGTTGACTTGGGCACTGCCAGGAGTCCCCTTAGGGTGCTCCATGTCAACCGCCTGAAACCCTACTATGACAGGGCTGATCTCACCCTGCTCATGGCAACAGATGAGGGACAGGAAGAAGACAGTGATCCTCTACCTGATCTCTTCTCTTCCACAGAACAAGATGCTCTTGTGGAAGGTGTAGTTTTGGCTGATTGTCTTACTGCTGAGCAGAAAGATAATTGCATAAATCTCCTAGGACAATTTTCAGAACTCTTCTCCATTGTGCCAGGCACCACTTCTTGGTGTGAGCACACTATAGATACTGGAGACAGTTTACCTGTCAAAAGTAAGATCTATAGGCAGCCTGACCATGTCAGGGACTGCATAAAGCAAGAAGTTCAGAAAATGTTGGAACTAGGAGTAGTTGAGCACTCTGACAGTCCATGGGCTTCTCCTGTGGTACTGGTACCAAAACCCAATTCTAAAGATGGAAAGAAGGAAATGAGGTTTTGTGTAGACTATAGAGGTCTCAACTTGGTAACCAAAACTGATGCTCACCCTATACCCAGGGCAGATGAGCTTATAGATACACTGGCATCTGCCAAGTATCTAAGCACTTTTGATTTGACTGCAGGGTATTGGCAGATCAAATTGTCAGAAGATGCTAAACCTAAGACTGCATTTTCTACCATTGGAGGACATAACCTGTTTACTGTAATGCCTTTTGGTTTGAAAAATGCACCTGCCACTTTTCAGAGGTTGGTGAACACAGTCCTGCAAGGGCTGGAAGCTTTCAGTGCAGCATATTTGGATGATATAGCTGTCTTTAGCTCCAGCTGGGATGATCACCTGGTCCACCTATGGAAAGTTTTGGAGGCCTGCAAAAGGCAGGCCTCACTATCAAGGCTTCAAAGTGCCAGATAGGGCAGGGTAAGGTGATTTATCTGGGACACCTTGTTGGTGGGGAACAGATTGCACCACTTCAGGGGAAAATCCAAACTATTATTGATTGGGTTCCCCCTACCATTCAGACTCAGGTGAGAGCCTTCCTAGGCCTCACTGGGTATTACAGGAGGTTCATTAAGAACTATGGCTCCATTGCAGCCCCTCTTAATGACCTCACATCCAAGAAAATGCCTAAAAAGGTATTATGGACAGCAAGCTGTCAGAAAGCTTTTGAGGAGCTAAAGCAGGCCATGTGCTCTGCACCTGTCCTGAAAAGCCCTTGTTACTCTAAAAAATTCTATGTCCAAACTGATGCATCTGAATTAGGAGTAGGGGCAGTCCTATCACAACTTAATTCTGAGGGCCAGGATCAACCTGTTGCTTTTATTAGTAGAAGGTTGACCCCTAGAGAAAAGCGTTGGTCTGCCATTGAGAGGGAGGCCTTTGCTGTGGTCTGGGCTCTGAAGAAGTTGAGGCCATACCTGTTTGGCACTCACTTCATTGTTCAGACAGACCACAAACCTCTACTTTGGCTAAAACAAATGAAAGGTGAAAATCCTAAATTGTTGAGGTGGTCCATATCCCTACAGGGAATGGACTATACAGTGGAACATAGACCTGGGAGTAGCCACTCCAATGCAGATGGACTCTCCAGATATTTCCACTTAGACAATGAAGACTCATCAGGTAATGGCTAGTCTTATTGTCCTTCGTTTGGGGGGGGGTTGTGTAGGAAAGTACCATCTTGCCTGGCATGCTACCCCCATTTTTCACTGTATATATGTTGTTTTAGTTGTATGTGTCACTGGGACCCTGGTAACCCAGGGCCCCAGTGCTCATAAGTGTGCCTGAATGTGTTACCTGTGTAGTGACTAACTGTCTCACTGAGGCTCTGCTAATCAGAACCTCAGTGGTTATGCTCTCTCATTTCTTTCCAAATTGTCACTGACAGGCTAGTGACCATTTTTACCAATTTACATTGGCTTACTGGAACACCCTTATAATTCCCAAGTATATGGTACTGAGGTACCCAGGGTATTGGGGTTCCAGGAGATCCCTATGGGCTGCAGCATTTCTTTTGCCACCCATAGGGAGCTCTGACAATTCTTACACAGGCCTGCCACTGCAGCCTGAGTGAAATAACGTCCACGTTATTTCACAGCCATTTTACACTGCACTTAAGTAACTTATAAGTCACCTATATGTCTAACCTTTACCTGGTAAAGGTTAGGTGCAAAGTTACTTAGTGTGAGGGCACCCTGGCACTAGCCAAGGTGCCCCCACATTGTTCAGAGCCAATTCACTGAACTTTGTGAGTGCGGGGACACCATTACACGTGTGCACTACATATAGGTCAGTACCTATATGTAGCTTCACCATGGTAACTCCGAATATGGCCATGTAACATGTCTATGATCATGGAATTGCCCCCTCTATGCCATCCTGGCATTGTTGGTACAATTCCATGATCCCAGTGGTCTGTAGCACAGACCCTGGTACTGCCAGACTGCCCTTCCTGGGGTTTCTCTGCAGCTGCTGCTGCTGCCAACCCCTCAGACAGGCAGCTGCCCTCCTGGGGTCCAGCCAGGCCTGGCCCAGGATGGCAGAACAAAGAACTTCCTCTGAGAGAGGGTGTGACACCCTCTCCCTTTGGAAAATGGTGTGAAGGCAGGGGAGGAGTAGCCTCCCCCAGCCTCTGGAAATGCTTTGTTGGGCACAGATGTGCCCAATTCTGCATAAGCCAGTCTACACCGGTTCAGGGACCCCTTAGCCCCTGCTCTGGCGCGAAACTGGACAAAGGAAAGGGGAGTGACCACTCCCCTGACCTGCACCTCCCCTGGGAGGTGTCCAGAGCTCCTCCAGTGTGCTCCAGACCTCTGCCATCTTGGAAACAGAGGTGCTGCTGGCACACTGGACCGCTCTGAGTGGCCAGTGCCACCAGGTGACGTCAGAGACTCCTGCTGATAGGCTCCTTCAGGTGTTAGTAGCCTTTCCTCTCTCCTAGGTAGCCAAACCCTCTTTTCTGGCTATTTAGGGTCTCTGTCTCTGGGGAAACTTTAGATAACGAATGCATGAGCTCAGCCGAGTTCCTCTGCATCTCCCTCTTCACCTTCTGATAAGGAATCGACCGCTGACCGCGCTGGAAGCCTGCAAACCTGCAACATAGTAGCAAAGACGACTACTGCAACTCTGTAACGCTGATCCTGCCGCCTTCTCGACTGTTTTCCTGCTTGTGCATGCTGTGGGGGTAGTCTGCCTCCTCTCTGCACCAGAAGCTCCGAAGAAATCTCCCGTGGGTCGACGGAATCTTCCCCCTGCAACCGCAGGCAACAAAAAGCTGCATTACCGGTCCCTTGGGTCTCCTCTCAGCACGACGAGCGAGGTCCCTTGAATCCAGCGACACCGTCCAAGTGACCCCCACAGTCCAGTGACTCTTCAGCCCAAGTTTGGTGGAGGTAAGTCCTTGCCTCACCTCGCTGGGCTGCATTGCTGGGAACCACGACTTTGCAAGCTACTCCGGCCCCTGTGCACTTCCGGCGGAAATCCTTCGTGCACAGCCAAGCCTGGGTCCACGGCACTCTAACCTGCATTGCACGACTTTCTAAGTTGGTCTCCGGCGACGTGGGACTCCTTTGTGCAACTTCAGCGAGCACCGTTTCACGCATCCTCGTAGTGCCTGTTTCTGGCACTTCTCCGGGTGCTACCTGCTTGAGTGAGGGCTCTTTGTCTTGCTCGACGTCCCCTCTCTCTGCAGGTCCAATTTGCGACCTCCTGGTCCCTCCTGAGCCCCAGCAGCGTTCAAAAACGCCAAACGCACGATTTGCGTGTAGCAAGGCTTGTTGGCGTCCATCTGGTGGGAAAACACTTCTGCACAACTCTCCAAGGCGTGGGGGATCCATCCTCCAAAGGGGAAGTCTCTAGCCCTTGTCGTTCCTGCAGTATTCACAGTTCTTCAGCCTAGTAAGAGCTTCTTTGCACCAACCGCTGGCATTTCTTGGGCATCTGCCCATCTCCGAGTTGCTTGTGACTTTTGGACTTGGTCCCCTTGTTCCACAGGTACCCTCAGTCAGGAATCCATCGTTGTTGCATTGCTGATTTGTGTTTTCCCTGCATTTTCCCTCTAACACGACTATTTTGTCCTTAGGGGAACTTTAGTGCACTTTGCACTCACTTTTCAGGGTCTTGGGGAGGGTTATTTTTCTAACTCTCACTATTTTCTAATAGTCCCAGCGACCCTCTACAAGGTCACATAGGTTTGGGGTCCATTCGTGGTTCGCATTCCACTTTTGGAGTATATGGTTTGTGTTGCCCCTATCCCTATGTTTCCCCATTGCATCCTATTGTAACTATACATTGTTTGCACTGTTTTCTAAGACTATACTGCATATTTTTGCTATTGTGTATATATATCTTGTGTATATTTCCTATCCTCTCACTGAGGGTACACTCTAAGATACTTTGGCATATTGTCATAAAAATAAAGTACCTTTATTTTTTAGTATAACTGTGTATTGTGTTTTCTTATGATATTGTGCATATGACACTAGGTGGTACTGTAGTAGCTTCACACGTCTCCTAGTTCAGCCTAAGCTGCTCTGCTAAGCTACCATTATCTATCAGCCTAAGCTGCTAGACACCCTATACACTAATAAGGGATAACTGGGCCTGGTGCAAGGTGCAAGTACCCCTTGGTACTCACTACAAGCCAGTCCAGCCTCCTACAGTGCTCCCAAGCAAACTGGAATACTGTGCCTACTCTCTCCAGCCCGGTAACACTGTACCAGGTTGGAGGCAGCACAGTGCACATGTTTGTTTGGCCAGCCTAAGGCTGCCAGCAAAACACAAATGCGCACTGAGAGGGAGTGCTGGGCGTTCCCCCTTTGTACCTGTCATCTCTCATGGCCCCGCCCCTTTAACAATAAAACACTAATAAACAATGTTTATCATTGTTTTATTGTTACAGGTTTGCAGCGGCTGCTGTTGGCGGGGCAACGCTCCTCCGCCATACTGGATGAGCTACTGCTTGTGGTTTGTTTCTCAAAAGCCAAAAAATAAATGGCCCAGTTGCAGGACAAGTCTCGCGCATTGGGGGTGAAGGGCAGATTATTTGCATTGTTGGACTACTGATCCTGAACAGGGAGGAATCACATCGGAAGGATAAATCAAAACAAAGCCAGCCTTTTGACGTCATTGACTAACAGCCCTTTGGTACAAAGTGAGCAGATCGAAGTTTTCCCTCGATAAAGCCAGCAGAGTCTCCATCTCCAAAAACTTGGGACTTCCCCCACCTCTAGACTAGATAGATGAATTGCGAGTTTGGTGGGTGGTAGCACAGTTGATTTATGGCTGGGCTCCTGCTCCACCAAACTGTAAAGGAGGGCCTTGGCCTTTAAGCTTCGGTGCTGTGCATGCTGACGCATAACGCAAACAACCTGTCACTAATGGCCCCTAACTGTTCTGAAGAACCGTCCTGCTTGTTCGGGTAGACAAAGTAGAGCATGCTTGTATTGTACATTAGTTGGAAAATGTAGCCATTAGAGTAGGAAACACGCAGTTAGTGACAATTAAATTCTTCCAGGCGTATGTAATTAACCACAGCATATTCTCTCCTTCGGCCCTCATTAGATGCAGCCCTTTAATTGGTGTGATATTTATCATGCTTGATGAAACCTGACTCTGCCTAGTTTAAATTTATTGGGGTAGGTAAATACCACCCATTTACGATATTTTTAGACTAACATGGTTATTGCACCAAACTAAAATCTGCAGGTTCTGGTAAAGACCGAACATTTCCAAACCCTAATAAATAAGACGGGTTTTACCCGCCATCATTTAGCACAGACCTCACACCTGTGATATGTGTGGTAACAGGAGATACATCTGAATGTAACTCATTTGCAATAAAATGTCACTTACTACAGCGCGCCAGCAGGGAGATAACATAAATGTACTCTAGAAGTGTCTTCACAAGTCATGACAGATCCAGTCTTTCAGCACCTTCAGTTGAGCATGCATTATCAAAACACAGAAGATAAAAATTATTATTTTTTCTAGTTAAAGAATAGCGTGTTTGTCCTTTTGTGAGTTTCCAGAGCCTGTAAGCTCATCACTTTGTGTGCCTGGGGACTTCTGACGGTAAAATAGAAGTTAAACCATGTAACATTATTAATAAAATGTGGTTTTATTCTGTAATCACAGCTGTCAGGAAGTCTTGGCAGGAGCTATTCCGCGGAGATCGTAAGTGCTTGAATAGAGGGAGTGTTTCCTGAAACCCAAGAATTATTTTCTTGGTTTAATAGGAGAGGCCAAAAGAAACATTATACTTTGGTGCAAGTTCTTACAGTCAGGTGAAAATTGCTTTAGGGATTGAGAGCACGCGCCTAGACATGCGCAGCCGGTGCACTTGTAGAATGCTGGTGGCTCTGTTGGTTTGCAGGTGGGGCAGGAGTCGTAAAAAGGGGTAACATGGATTCTTTTGGGTCATAATGAATGAAGGATTTATTTGTTTTTATGCGTTCTGTGTTTTTTACAGAGGCATAATCAAAGCTGTTCTTAAAGTGTTTATAGATTGCAGAGGAACATATCATATCTGTGGGTTTATACTTACAGGGATCAATGGAGTTTCTTTTGTCACGACAACATTGCTGAGGCATTCGTAGGGTGACCAGACGCCCCGGATTTCCCCGGACAGTCCCGGTTTTCAGAGGAATGTCCTGGTGTCCCAAAGCTTTTGTTCATTTTAAATAAATGTACCGGTTTCTGGGGCAAAGGTCAGGTCAACCTGCAAACGCTTTTGTTCATTTTAAATAATTGTCCAGGTTTTTGGGACAAAGGTCAGGTCAACCTGCAAATCAGAAGTGAAGTGTATACTCTCCTTTCACATGCACCTCTAGAATCTTAAATAATTCAAGAAGTGATTTATTGGTTTCTGCTCGTCTGCTGCCTGCTCCCATATGTGTGTTTGTGCATTCATACACATGTACACACAGATTTACAGGACAGGCCAGATACAAATGTGGGACTAAAGGCTTTAGTCCTTCTTTTATGTCTCACCTATCACGTTTTTTTCTTTTCAAAATCTGGTCATCCTAAGCATACGAGAAGTCTAGTGCAGTAGTAGAAACGTATACTTAGACAGTCTAACAATAATAAACCTAAGTTGTTGGCTAACCAAGAGTAAGTGATAGAGGGCGCAGAAGGGGGGAGTGAGGAATAAGGAAAGGGGAAGAGGAGAAACAGACACCAGACTCATCAAAATCTTGAGAAGGAGAGCCCCAGAGCACACCGCAGACTATGATGAGACCTCTGCTAGGGCACCTCCTCTGGTGCTCTCGCGAGTGCAATTAGAATACAGTACAATGTAAGGGTTTCTGTAGAGAAATGTATCTCCTGTTTGGACCAAATTGGAGCCAAGAAGGCCAAATAGCTGGAGTCACTGCCTCATAGTTAAACCATTTACATCATATATCTCACAGAGCAAACACCATACTCCATGTACAAAATCCACTCACATAAATGCGCACACCAAACTCATGCAGCTAACACCAAAACCTTCAATCACAACCATCCCACTAACACACACCACAAACAAAACCAGATTTCCACCTCATATTCATCAACATATATTCTACAGCCCTCCATCCACCAAGCATTGCAAACAACAGAGCCTGGATTCATCCTTCATTACAAAAACATGGCTCTCCCATGCTTTAACTTCCAACCTTTCTCATCGCCTCAGGCTGCAACATCCAACACTCTGTCCTTGCTATCATCCAGAAGTCCACGTTGTTCTGCATTCTAGGTGATCCAGCAACATCCAAGTCATTCAGTTTCCTCAACTGTCACTTCTCACACACACCATTCCAGATGGTGACCTTTAACCAGACTTACATAGCTACAGAGCTCTCAGTTTAAGCTTCAAAGTTCTATGATAGAGCCAACATCCCTGCCATCTGGTTTACCCAGGAAACTGGTAAATTTCCAACATGAGAATGTAGCCCTTCTTTGTTCTGCAACAAACTACCACATTTGTCTTTTAAATGTCTGAAATGTACTGCTATTTCACCCCCCTGTCCGCGTACTACTTGTCACCTTACGGATTACAACAGATAAGCTAAAACTCATTTTTGGTGACCCCACCCATCTATTGATTGCTCTGAACTATTACCTGTCACAGACAGTCTGCTCCACAGAATGCGACTGACCATTGCCCTTTTATATTGGGTTGAAACAGCAATTGTGTTCGACCTAGCCCTTTCTTCAGGATTATCCCCAAACCTTTTGACCTCTTCCTCTTATTTTTTCTGACCTATGTTTGTTGGCTTTAGAACTCTGGGCACTTTACCACTGCTAACCAGTGCTAAAGTGCATATGCTCTCTGCCTAAATTGCATTGATGATTGGTTTCTCCATGATTGGCATATTTGATTTACTAGTAAGTCCAGAGTAAAGTGCACTATTTGTGCCCAGGGCCTGTAAATCAAATGCTACTAGTGGGTCTGCAGCACTGATTGTCAGGCGCGGCCCGTCCTTTAGGGCAGAGGGGCCATGCCCCCCACCTTTTGCCCCTCATGAAGAATGTCTGTTAGGATGAATAAAGTTCAGCCTGACAGACACTCTTCATTTTCAGCTCAGACAGCCAGGAGCGAGACATGCACGATTTGCGCAGACTCCTGGCTGCCAGAACTGAACTTTGCTGGGCTAAGGAGGTCACAGCTCCTGTGGGTGTGACCTCCTCAGCTCAGGAAAGGTGCCTCGAGGCCCTCCCATGGGTGACGAGGAAAGCGTCACCCATTGACTTCGACCTTAGCGCTCCAGGTTTAAGCCCTGAAGCGCCCAGGGCGAGTGTCAATCAGTGACACTTCCTCACAGAGTGGGGTGGGGTCAGCAGTCTCAGTGACCCCATCCCACTCTGTGATGAGGCTGGGACTGCTGCCTTCTCTAGTCAGCCAGCGAGGGAAGGCAGCAGTCTCAACCCTCCTGGAACCTCGAGGCTGAAGGTAAGTGTGTGTGTGATGTTTTAAAATGAACGTTTGGTGCGTGCGTGCATGTTTGATTGTTATGAGTGTTGTTAATGGATGTGCATGCGTATGTGTGTAAAAGAAAATCAGTGTGTGTGATCTTTTAAAATGAATGTTTGGTGCGTGCGTGCATGTTTGAATGTTATGAGTGTTGTTAATGGATGTGCGTGCATGTGTGTGAAAGAATGAGTGTGTGTGATCTTTTAAAATGAATGTTTGGTGCGTGCGTGCATGTTTGAATGTTATGAGTGTTAATGGATCTGCGTGCGTGTGTGAAAGAACGAGTGTGTGTGTCTGTGATGTTTTAAAATGAATGGTGCGTGCGTGCGTGCATGTTTGAATGTTATGAGTGTTGTTAATGGATATGCGTGCGTGCGTGTCTGTGTGTGAAAGAATGAATGTGTGTGTGTGTGCTTCCCGTGCACCCCCCTCCCTCCTAAAGCTGCCGGCCGCCACTGCTGATTGTGCCACCCACATGAGTAGCTCTGGAAAGATGTCTTAGACCTGCCATTACAGTGATTATGCATTCAGTTTTAACTGCCAGTTCGACCTGGCAAGTGCATCTTCTTGCCAGGGCCAAAACTTCCCTTTTACTACATGTAAGTCACCCCTAAGGTAACCTCGAAGCAGCCCCATGGGCAGGGTACAGTGTACTTAAAAGGTAGGGCGTGTACTGGGGTGTTTTACATGTCCTGATAGTGAAATACTGCTAAATTTGTTTTTCATTATTTCAAGGCTATCTCTCCTATATAGTAACATGGGGATTGCCTTTAAAATATCTTTTAAGTGTAGTTTCCTGATGGGAACTGATAGAGATATGTTTAAGGTCTCTGAAATCACAAATTAAAAGTACATCTTTTGGTTGTTGTTTTTAAACTTTAAGTTTGAAAATGCAATTTTTAGAAACTGGGAATTTTCTTTCTTAACCATACTGTGCCTCTGTCTGGCTGTGGAATACAAGTCTGGGTCAGAATGACTGTTGGGCTGTTTGTGAATTTACTCTAGACAGTCACACAAAGGGAGCTGAGGTGTGTCCTGCATATCCTGATGGGTCTTCATGGGCTAGAGTGATGGGAGGAGCTGACACTTGCACCTGAATAGGGCTGTGCCTGTCCTTACACAGAAGCCGTCTCCAATCCCCTGGTGTGTGTCTGGGACCAGTGCAGGAAAGGCAGGGTCTTGTGCACTACAAAGACTTTCCTTTGAAGTTTGCCTACTTCAAAGGCAAAAATGAGTATAATATTGGGCGTCTGGGACCACAACTTCAGAACACTTCTGAACTAAGGACATTCTGCTGGGAAGAAGAGCTGGATGCTGTAGGAGGAACTGTCACTCTGCCTGTTGCTTTGTTGTGTTGGTCTGCTGCTTCTGTTCTGGAAGTGAAAAGACTGGACTTTGCTTTCTACATCCTGCTTTCCAAGGTTCTCCAAAGGCTTGAACTGAACTTTCCTTCTTTTAGGAAGTCTCAGGGACATCAATGACTTCTTCTTCCAGTACCTGGACTCTTCTGCTGAGAATCCTGACTTGCCAAGTGGTGCCAAACCCAGTCCCTAGGTCCTTGGAAGTGGAAACTGGTGTCCTAAGGAAGAAATTCAATTAATCCAATTGCAGCGGCTGAAAATCAGCACATCTCTGGGCTTGCGGCAGAAGTATCAGTGCAGCGCCTGTCTTGCAGCTGAAGAATAAACGCAGCCCGTGCCTTGTGGTGGAAGGATCGACGCGGTGCCTGCTCCACCGCAGCTCTACCATCACTGTGCATCTAGATTTACTTGCGCACCGTCTGTGGGCATCATTTTCGCATCAACCCTGCACTGCAGCAAGAAACTGAGGCTGCTTGACCAGACACTGATGCATCATCTCTCCTGCGGAGGGAGAATTGATGCATCACCTCCCCTGCAAGTAAAGAATTGAAGCACCATCTCCCCTTCCAGTAAGGAACCAAAGCATCGCCCTTGTAAGTAAGGAACCGACCCATCACCTCCCCTGCGCAGTAAGGAACTGACGCATTGCTTTGTTTTCCTGTGCCTCAACTCCCCTGTGGCCTGCATCGTCTCTGTTTTTGATGTATCCCAGGTACTGTGTGTTAAAAAGAGAAAACCATTGATTCCTCTGGATTAGGACTCTGTGCAATATTTAAAAAGTGATATCTCTGCTTGCGTATGTTTGATATTTATTGTTTTGGTCTTGTTTAACTTAGATAAACATTGACTATTTTTCTAAACTGGTGTGGAGTCTGTTTGTAGTGTTTCCACTGTGTTACTGTGTGGGTGTGTACAAATACTTTACACATTGCCTCTGAAACAAGCCTGACTGCTTGTACCAAGCTACCAAGGGGGTGAGCAGGGGTTATCATAGCTGTGTGGCTCTCTTAACCTGACAAGAGTGAGGATCCCTACTCTGACAGGATGCAAACCACTGCCGACTAGAGACCCCATGCCTAACAAATAATAATTGATTCATAGTTCCTCCTAATCCGTACAAACCCATGGATCACTATAAATGTGGCTATTTTTTTTTTTAAACACCCACGGGATTCCTTTTACATATTTCAACCATATGAGTACTGCATCATTCCTCACAGTAAGTTGCAGGAGGCTATTTTGTACTTTTGTTTCTTGGAGACATTAAAAAATGTGCATCAATTTAAGTTAATTGCATTCAGAATTGTAAAACCAATCTCTAAGTTCAATTGGGTTTATTATTTGTTGTCAACCTGTGATATTTTTCTCATTCAGATTGCCATCTGATAACAGGTTGGACTACTTACCTCAGAATCTTAATGAGTGCTTTTTCCATTAGAATCATTGTTTTTGCAAGGTATCATGGCGGGTCCCAGGAATATGAGGTGCACCCGTTTTCCTTTTTTTGACATTACAAAAAAGAAAAGGATTCATGACAAACAATAAAACAAAAATATTGTTTTGTTTGTCACAAATCCTTTTTGTTTTTAATTTCAGTTTGTATGGTGGTACTTCCAAGATAGCAAACCTTTACCCTTTTTAAAAATATGTACAACATAAAAACACTTTTCACTAGCTACACATACTTTTGTAAACTGCCTCATGTGCCGCTATAAGTGAAAAATAAAGTAAAATTGCATACATAATATATAAACCCAGAACACAGTGAAAGTTTGCTGTAAACAAGATGGTTGCCTTTTGCTTTTGTGCGGGCTTTAATAAGCTTAGCATACGCTACTTTGTCATCGGCATGTACTGCAGTATACCATGAAAGTATCACAGTATACCACTGCCCAATATAGCACTAGGCTTTTGCGCATTATAATTTTAAAACTACTGTAAGGAAATGCCTCCTTGGCATGGTTACCCCCTGACTTTTTGCCTTTGCTGATGCTATGTTTTGACTTGAAAGTGTGCTGAGGCCTGCTAACCAGGCCCCAGCACCAGTGTTCTTTCCCTAACCTGTACTTTTGATTCCACAATTGGCACACCCTGGCATCCAGGTAAGTCCCTTGTAAATGGTACCCCTGGTACCAAGGGCCCTGATGCCAGGGAAGGTCTCTAAGGGCTGCAGCATATCTTATGCCACCCTGGGGACCCCTCACTCAGCACAGACACACTGCTTGTCAGCTTGTGTGTGCTGGTGAGAACAAAAACGAGTAAGTCGACATCAGGGTGCCATGCCAACCTCACACTGCCTATGCAGTATAGATAAGTCACTCCTCTAGTAGGCCTTACAGCCCTAAGGCAGGGTGCACTATACCATAGGTGAGGGCACCAGTACATGAGTACTGTGCCCCTACAGTGTCTAAGCCAAACCTTAGACATTGTAAGTGCAGGGTAGCCATACGAGTATATGGTCTGGGAGTCTGTCAAACACGGACTCCACAGCACCATAATGGCTACACTGAAAACTGGGAAGTTTGGTATCAAACTTCTCAGCACAATAAATGCACACTGATGCCAGTGTACATTTTATTGTGAAATACACCCCAGAGGGCACCTTAGAGGTGCCCCCTGAAACCTTAACCGACTATCTGTGTAGGCTGACTAGTTCCAGCAGCCTGCCACAACCGAGACATGTTGCTGGCCCCATGGGGAGAGTGCCTTTGTCACTCTGAGGCCAGTAACAAAGCCTGCACTGGGTGGAGATGCTAACACCTCCCCCAGGCAGGAGCTGTCACACCTGGCGGTGAGCCTCAAAGGCTGCTTTGTGCCAGCACCGCAGGACACTCCAGCTAGTGGAGTTGCCCGCCCCCTCCGGCCACGGCCCCCACTTTTGGCGGCAAGGCCGGAGGAAATAATGAGAATAACAAGGAGGAGTCACTGGCCAGTCAGGACAGCCCCTAAGGTGTCCTGAGCTGAAGTGACTCTAACTTTTAGAAATCCTCCATCTTGCAGATGGAGGATTCCCCAATAGGATTAGGGATGTGACCCCCTCCCCTTGGGAGGAGGCACAAAGAGGGTGTACCCACCCTCAGGGCTAGTAGCCATTGGCTACTAACCCCCCAGACCTAAACACGCCCTTAAATTTAGGATTTAAGGGCTTCCCTGAACCTAAGAATTTAGATTCCTGAAACTACAAGAAGAAGAAGACTGCTGAGCTGAAAAACCCCTGCAGAGGAAGAACAGAAGACAACAACTGCTTTGGCCCCAGTCCTACCGGCCTGTCTCCTGCCTTCCAAAGAAACCTGCTCCAGCGACGCTTTCCAAAGGACCAGCGACCTCTGAATCCTCTGAGGACTGCCCTGCTTCAAGAAAGACAAGAAACTCCCGAGGACAGCGGCACTGCTCCAAAAGAACTGCAACTTTGTTTCAAGGAGCAGACTTAAAGACCCCTGCAACTCCCCGCAAGAAGCGTGAGACTTGTAACACTGCACCCGGCGACCCCGACTCGACTGGTGGAGAACCAACACCTCAGGGAGGACCCTCCGGCGACTCCGAGACCGTGAGTAACCAAAGTTGTCCCCCCTGAGCCCCCACAGCGACGCCTGCAGAGGGAATCCAGAGGCTCCCCCTGACCGCGACTGCCTGAACTCCATTTCCCGACGGCTGGAAAAGACCCTGCACCCGCAGCCCCCAGCACCTAAAGGAACGGAACTCCTGTGCAGGAGTGACCCCCAGGAGGCCCTCTCCCTTGCCCAGGTGGTGGCTACCCCGAGGAGCCCCCCCCTTGCCTGCCTGCACCGCTAAAGAGATTCCTTGATCTCTCATTGAACAACATTGAAAACCCGACGCGTGTTTGCACACTGCACCCGGCCGCCCCCGCGCTGCTGAGGGTGTACTTTTTGTGCTGACTTGTGTCCCCCCCGGTGCCCTACAAAACCCCCCTGGTCTGCCCTCCGAAGACGCGGGTACTTACCTGCTGGCAGACCGGAACCGGGGCACCCCCTTCTCTCTATTGAAGCCTATGCGTTTTGGGCACCTCTTTGACCTCTGCACCTGACCGGCCCTGAGCTGCTGGTGTGGTAACTTTGGGGTTGCTCTGAACCCCCAACGGTGGGCTACCTTGGACCCAAACCTGAGACTTGTAAGTGATTTACTTACCTGACAAAACTAACAAAACTTACCTCCCCCAGGAACTGTGAAAATTGCACTGTGTCCACTTTTAAAACAGCCTATTGTGTTTTATGTAAAAAGTATACATGCTAATGTAATGATTTAAAGTTCCTGAAGTACTTACCTGCAATACCTTTCGAATGAGATATTACATGTAGAATTTGAACCTGTGGTTCTTAAAATAAACTAAGCAAAGATATTTTTCTATAACAAAACCTATTGGCTGGATTTGTCTCTGAGTGTGTGTTCCTCATTTATTGCCTGTGTGTATGTACAACAAATGCTTAACACTACTCCTTTGATAAGCCTACTGCTCGACCACACTACCACACAATAGAGCATTAGTATTATCTCTTTTTGCCACTATCTTACCTCTAAGGGGAACCCTTGGACTCTGTGCATGCTATTCCTTACTTTGAAATAGCACATACAGAGCCAACTTCCTACATTGGTGGATCAGCGGTGGGGTACAAGACTTTGCATTTGCTGGACTACTCAGCCAATACCTGATCACACGACAAATTCCAAAAATTGTCATTAGAAATTGATTTTTTGCAATTTGAAATTTTTCTAAATTCTTAGAAGTCCTGCTAGGGCCTTGTGTTAGTCCCTGTTAGCATTTCCTTTTAGAGTTTAAAAGTTTGGTAAAAGTTTGAATTAGAACCTAGAACTAGTTTTAGATTCTTAAAAAGTATTCCAACTTTTAGAAGCATAATGTCTAGTGCAGAGATGAATGTGGTGGAACTCGACACCACACCTTACCTCCATCTTAAGATGAGGGAGCTAAGGTCACTCTGTACACTAAAGAAAATAGTAATGGGCCCCATACCTTCCAAACTACAGCTCCAGGAGCTTTTGGCAGAGTTTGAAAGAGCCAACCCCTCTGAGGATGGCAACACAGAGGATGATGATAGTGACTTGGAGGGTGATTCCCCCCTACCAGTCCTATCTAGGGAAGACAGGGCCTCTCAAGCCCTGACTCCACAAATCATAGTCAGAGATGCTGGTTCCCTCACAGGAGGGACCAACCTCTCTGAAATCACTGAGGATAACTCCAGTGAAGAGGACATCCAGTTAGCCAGGATGGCCAAAAGATTGGCTTTGGAAAGACAGATCCTAGCCATAGAAAGGAAAAGACAAGAGATGGGCCTAGGACCCATCAATGGTGGCAGCAACATAAATAGGGTCAGAGATTCTCCTGACATGTTGAAAATCCCTAAAGGGATTGTAACTAAATATGAAGATGGTGATGACATCACCAAATGGTTCACAGCTTTTGAGAGGGCTTGTGTAACCAGAAAAGTGAACAAATCTCACTGGGGTGCTCTCCTTTGGGAAATGTTCACAGGAAAGTGTAGGGATAGACTCCTCACACTCTCTGGAAAAGATGCAGAATCTTATGACCTCATGAAGGGTACCCTGATTGAGGGCTTTGGATTCTCCACTGAGGAGTATAGGATTAGATTCAGAGGGGCTCAAAAATCCTCGAGCCAGACCTGGGTTGACTTTGTAGACTACTCAGTAAAAACACTAGATGGTTGGATTCAAGGCAGTGGTGTAAGTAATTATGATGGGCTGTACAATTTATTTGTGAAAGAACACCTGTTAAGTAATTGTTTCAATGACAAACTGCATCAGCATCTGGTAGACCTAGGACCAATTTCTCCCCAAGAATTGGGAAAGAAGGCGGACCATTGGGTCAAGACTAGGGTGTCCAAAACTTCCACAGGGGGTGACCAAAAGAAAGGGGTCACAAAACCTCCCCAGGGGAAGGGTGGTGAGACAGCCAAAAACAAAAATAGTAAAGAGTCTTCTACAGGCCCCCAAAAACCTGCACAGTAGGGTGGGCCCAGAGCCTCTTCACAAAACAATTCTGGGTACAAGGGTAAAAACTTTGATCCCAAAAAGGCCTGGTGTCGTAGCTGTAGTCAGTCTGGACACCAAACTGGAGACAAGGCCTGTCCCAAGAAAGATACCACTTCTAACTCCACTCCAGCTAAAACTGGAATGGCCAGTCTCCAAGTGGGATCAACAGTGTGCCCAGAGCAAATCAGGTGTCACACTGAAGCTACATTAGTCTCTGAGGGTGGGGTGGATTTAGCCACACTGCCTGCCTGGCCCCCTAACATGCAAAAATACAGGCAGCAGCTCTTAATTAATGGGACAAGTGTAGAGGGCCTGAGGGATACAGGTGCCAGTGTCACTATGGTGACAGAGAAACTGGTTTCCCCTGGCCAATACCTGGCTGGACAGACTTATCCAGTCACCAACGCTGACAATCAGACTAAAGTACATCCCATGGCTATGGTAACTTTAGAGTGGGGAGGGGTCAATGGCCTGAAACAGGTGGTGGTCTCCTCAAATATCCCAGTAGACTGTTTGCTTAGAAATGACCTGGAGTCCTCAGCATGGGCTGAGGTAGAACTGAAAACCCATGCAGCCATGCTGGGTATCCCTGAACTGGTGTGTGTCAAAACAAGGGCACAGTGCAAGGCACAGGGTGAAAAAGTAGAGCTGGAGTCTGGAAGAAAGGCCCAGCCTACCAAGAGAAAAGGAAAGTCAGCTGGGAAACCAGCTGCAACACAACAAGAAAAAGAGAGCCTCTCTTCTCAGGAAGAAGTTCTGCCCTCTGAGGGAACTGAGCCTATGGAGCTGGAACCTTATCAGGTTGAGCTCTTGGGCCCAGGGGGACCCTCAAGGGAGGAGTTGTGTAAGGGACAAGAAACCTGTCCCTCTCTTGAAGGCCTTAGGCAGCAAGCTGCTGAAGAGTCCAAAGGCAAGAAAAATGGAACACATAGGGTCTATTGGGAAGATGGTCTCCTGTATACTGAGGCAAGAGATCCCAAACCTGGTGCCACTAGGAGAGTGGTAGTGCCTCAGGGGTTCAGAGAGTTTATTCTGACCTTAGCCCATGATATTCCCCTTGCTGGGCATTTGGGACAAACCAAGACGTGGGAGAGGTTAGTCAACCACTTCTACTGGCCCAACATGTCCCAGAAGGTTAAGGAGTTTTGTACCTCCTGTCCCACCTGTCAAGCCAGTGGTAAGACAGGTGGACATCCAAAGGCCCCCCTCATTCCACTTCCAGTGGTGGGGGTCCCCTTTGAAAGTGTGGGTGTGGACATAGTGGGTCCACTGGAACCTCCCACAGCCTCAGGAAATATGTACATCCTAGTAGTAGTGGATCATGCTACTAGGTATCTTGAAGCTATTCCCTTTAGGTCGACTACTGCCCCTGCAGTAGCCAAGGCCCTCATTGGTATCTTTACCAGAGTGGGCTTCCCTAAGGAGGTGGTGTCTGACAGAGGTACCAACTTCATGTCAGCATACCTAAAACACATGTGGAATGAATGTGGAGTGACTTATAAATTCACTACACCATATCATCCACAAACTAATGGCCTTGTTGAGAGATTCAACAAGACATTAAAGGGCATGATCATGGGGCTCCCAGAAAAACTCAAAAGGAGATGGGATGTCCTCCTGCCATGTCTGCTTTTCGCTTACAGAGAGGTGCCTCAGAAGGGAGTAGGGTTCTCACCCTTTGAACTTCTGTTTGGCCACCCTGTAAGGGGACCACTAGCTCTTGTGAAAGAAGGCTGGGAGAGACCTCTTCATGAGCCTAAACAAGACATAGTGGACTATGTACTTGGCCTTCGCTCAAGGATGGCAGAGTACATGGAAAAGGCAAGCAAAAACCTTGAGGCCAGCCAACAGCTCCAGAAGTGTTGGTATGACCAAAAGGCTGCACTGGTTGAATTTCAACCAGGGCAGAAAGTATGGGTTTTGGAGCCTGTGGCTCCCAGGGCACTTCAGGACAAATGGAGTGGCACTTACCCAATCCTGGAAAAGAAGAGTCAGGTCACCTACCTGGTGGACCTAGGCACAAGCAGGAGCCCCAAGAGGGTGATCCATGTAAACCGCCTAAAACTCTTCCATGACAGGGCTGATGTGAATCTGTTGATGGTAAAAGATGAGGACCAGGAAGCTGAGAGTGAGCCTCTCCCTGATCTCCTCTCATCAGACCCTAAAGATGGCTCAGTGGATGGAGTGATCTATTCAGACACCCTCTCTGGCCAACAGCAAGCTGACTGTAGGAAGGTCCTACAACAGTTTGCTGAGCTCTTTTCCCTAACCCCTGGTCAGACCCACCTGTGTACCCATGATGTGGACACAGGAGACAGCATGCCTGTCAAAAACAAAATCTTCAGACAGTCTGATCAAGTTAAGGAAAGCATCAAGGTGGAAGTCCACAAGATGCTGGAATTGGGAGTAATTGAGTACTCTGACAGCCCCTGGGCTAGCCCAGTGGTCTTAGTCCCCAAACCTCACACCAAAGAAGGAAAGAGAGAGATGAGGTTTTGTGTGGACTACAGAGGCCTTAATTCTGTCACCAAGACAGATGCCCATCCCATTCCTAGAGCTGACGAGCTGATTGACATATTAGGTGCTGCCAAATTCTTAAGTACCTTTGACTTAACAGCAGGGTACTGGCAAATCAAAATGGCACCTGGAGCAAAAGAGAAAACAGCATTCTCCACACCTGATGGGCATTATCAGTTTACTGTTATGCCCTTTGGTTTAAAGAATGCCCCTGCCACCTTCCAGAGGTTGGTGAATAAAGTCCTTGCTGGGTTGGAGTCCTTTAGTGCAGCTTATCTGGATGATATTGCTGTCTTTAGCTCCAACTGGCAGGATCACCTGGTCCACCTGAAGAAGGTTTTGAAGGCTCTGCAATCTGCAGGCCTCTCTATCAAGGCATCCAAATGCCAGATAGGGCAGGGAACTGTGGTTTACTTGGGACACCTTGTAGGTGGAGGCCAAGTTCAGCCTCTCCAACCTAAGATCCAGACTATTCTGGACTGGGCAGCTCCCAAAACCCAGACCCAAGTCAGGGCATTCCTTGGCTTGACTGGGTACTATAGGAGGTTTGTGAAGGGATATGGATCCATTGTGACAGCCCTCACAGAACTCACCTCCAAGAAAATGCCCAAGAAAGTAAACTGGACTGTAGAATGCCAACAGGCCTTTGACACCCTGAAACAAGCTATGTGCACAGCACCAGTTCTAAAAGGTCCAGATTACTCCAAGCAGTTCATTGTGCAAACAGATGCCTCTGAACATGGGATAGGGGCAGTTTTGTCCCAAACAAATGATGATGGCCTTGACCAGCCTGTTGCTTTCATTAGCAGGAGGTTACTCCCCAGGGAGCAGCGTTGGAGTGCCATTGAGAGGGAGGCCTTTGCTGTGGTTTGGCCCCTGAAGAAGCTGAGACCATACCTCTTTGGTACTCACTTCCTAGTTCAGACTGACCACAGACCTCTCAGATGGCTGATGCAAATGAAAGGTGAAAATCCAAAACTGTTGAGGTGGTCCATCTCCCTACAGGGAATGGACTTTATAGTGGAACACAGACCTGGGACTGCCCATGCCAATGCAGATGGCCTTTCCAGGTTCTTCCACTTAGAAAATGAAGACTCTCTTGGGAAAGGTTAGTCTCATCCTCTTTCGTTTGGGGGGGGGTTGTGTAAGGAAATGCCTCCTTGGCATGGTTACCCCCTGACTTTTTGCCTTTGCTGATGCTATGTTTTGAATTGAAAGTGTGCTGAGGCCTGCTAACCAGGCCCCAGCACCAGTGTTCTTTCCCTAACCTGTACTTTTGATTCCACAATTGGCACACCCTGGCATCCAGGTAAGTCCCTTGTAACTGGTAACCCTGGTACCAAGGGCCCTGATGCCAGGGAAGGTCTCTAAGGGCTGCAGCATATCTTATGCCACCCTGGGGACCCCTCACTCAGCACAGACACACTGCTTGTCAGCTTGTGTGTGCTGGTGAGAACAAAAACGAGTAAGTCAACATGGCACTCCCCTCAGGGTGCCATGCCAACCTCACACTGCCTATGCAGTATAGATAAGTCACCCCTCTAGTAGGCCTTACAGCCCTAAGGCAGGGTGCACTATACCATAGATGAGGGCACCAGTACATGAGTACTGTGCCCCTACAGTGTCTAAGCCAAACCTTAGACATTGTAAGTGCAGGGTAGCCATACGAGTATATGGTCTGGGAGTCTGTCAAACACGGACTCCACAGCACCATAATGGCTACACTGAAAACTGGGAAGTTTGGTATCAAACTTCTCAGCACAATAAATGCACACTGATGCCAGTGTACATTTTATTGTGAAATACACCCCAGAGGGCACCTTAGAGGTGCCCCCTGAAGCCTTAACCGACTATCTGTGTAGGCTGACTAGTTCCAGCAGCCTGCCACAACCGAGACATGTTGCTGGCCCCATGGGGAGAGTGCCTTTGTCACTCTGAGGCCAGTAACAAAGCCTGCACTGGGTGGAGATGCTAACACCTCCCCCAGGCAGGAGCTGTCACACCTGGTGGTGAGCCTCAAAGGCTCACCCCTTTGTGCCAGCACCGCAGGACACTCCAGCTAGTGGAGTTGCCCGCCCCCTCCGGCCACGGCCCCCACTTTTGGCGGCAAGGCCGGAGGAAATAATGAGAATAACAAGGAGGAGTCACTGGCCAGTCAGGACAGCCCCTAAGGTGTCCTGAGCTGAAGTGACTCTAACTTTTAGAAATCCTCCATCTTGCAGATGGAGGATTCCCCAATAGGATTAGGGATGTGACCCCCTCCCCTTGGGAGGAGGCACAAAGAGGGTGTACCCACCCTCAGGGCTAGTAGCCATTGGCCACTAACCCCCCAGACCTAAACACGCCCTTAAATTTAGTATTTAAGGGCTTCCCTGAACCTAAGAATTTAGATTCCTGAAACTACAAGAAGAAGAAGACTGCCGAGCTGAAAAACCCCTGCAGAGGAAGAACAGAAGACACCAACTGCTTTGGCCCCAGTCCTACCGGCCTGTCTCCTGCCTTCCAAAGAAACCTGCTCCAGCGACGCTTTCCAAGGGACCAGCGACCTCTGAATCCTCTGAGGACTGCCCTGCTTCAAGAAAGACAAGAAACTCCCGAGGACAGCGGCACTGCTCCAAAAGAACTGCAACTTTGTTTCAAGGAGCAGACTTAAAGACCCCTGCAACTCCCCGCAAGAAGCGTGAGACTTGTAACACTGCACCCGGCGACCCCGACTCGACTGGTGGAGAACCAACACCTCAGGGAGGACCCTCCGGCGACTCCGAGAACGTGAGTAACCAAAGTTGTCCCCCCTGAGCCCCCACAGCGACGCCTGCAGAGGGAATCCAGAGGCTCCCCCTGACCGCGACTGCCTGAACTCCATTTCCCGACGGCTGGAAAAGACCCTGCACCCGCAGCCCCCAACACCTAAAGGAACGGAACTCCTGTGCAGGAGTGACCCCCAGGAGGCCCTCTCCCTTGCCCAGGTGGTGGCTACCCCGAGGAGCCCCCCCCTTGCCTGCCTGCACCGCTGAAGAGATCCCTTGATCTCTCATTGAACAACATTGAAAACCCGACGCGTGTTTGCACACTGCACCCGGCTGCCCCCGCGCTGCTGTGGGTGTACTTTTTGTGCTGACTTTTGTCCCCCCCGGTGCCCTACAAAACCCCCCTGGTCTGCCCTCCGAAGACGCGGGTACTTACCTGCTGGCAGACCGGAACCGGGGCACCCCCTTCTCTCCATTGAAGCCTATGCGTTTTGGGCACCTCTTTGACCTCTGCACCTGACCGGCCCTGAGCTGCTGATGTGGTAACTTTGGGGTTGCTCTGAACCCCCAACGGTGGGCTACCTTGGACCCAAACCTGAGACTTGTAAGTGATTTACTTACCTGACAAAACTAACAAAACTTACCTCCCCCAGGAACTGTGAAAATTGCACTGTGTCCACTTTTAAAACAGCTTATTGTGTTTTATGTAATAAGTATACATGCTAATGTACTGATTTAAAGTTCCTGAAGTACTTACCTGCAATACCTTTCGAATGAGATATTACATGTAGAATTTGAACCTGTGGTTCTTAAAATAAACTAAGAAAATATATTTTTCTATAACAAAACCTATTGGCTGGATTTGTCTCTGAGTGTGTGTTCCTCATTTATTGCCTGTGTGTATGTACAACAAATGCTTAACACTACTCCTTTGATAAGCCTACTGCTCGACCACACTACCACAAAATAGAGCATTAGTATTATCTCTTTTTGCCACTATCTTACCTCTAAGGGGAACCCTTGGACTCTGTGCATGCTATTCCTTACTTTGAAATAGCACATACAGAGCCAACTTCCTACAACTACTGTCCCAAATTACAAATAAATGATCCTTTCCACCCCATAATCTATATCTCTTCAAAATTACAGCTAAAACTGATCAGCTATTTTCCTGCTACTGCCCTCTAAAATGTTGATGGAAATGTAAAACACACTCTATATCACACCAGTCACTCCACTGTAGAACATACCACTCCACTGTACAACACGCCACTTTACTCTATGACAGCTACTCTACGACATGCCAATCCACTCTACAATATTCTACTGCACACTCAACACCACTCCACTCTATACCACTCTACTCAACCCCACTCCACTGTATGGCATTCCACTCTGTGCTATTCCATTTGATGCCACTCCACTCTATGCAATTCATAGGAGTCAATGTGGAAGGGGCATACTTCACCCTCTATCCTAAGAGGTAATGTGCCAGGTTTGCAGAGCCATAGTAATACCCCAGAGTCAAACAACCTCAACCCCCACACTTGAAAGTCAGTAGACTTTGCGTGCCCTCTGCCCCCGGAGAAGGTATGAACAGTGTGCACCCAAAAATGGTGATCATACCTCTACAAAAGTACCTTTCTGTTTTTTGTGAGGCATTCATGTCCTTGAGGGAACTAAAGGCGTATGTTGTACAATACTTGCCAATTATTGTGGATGAGACCTTTGACACCTAAAAGAATTAAAAACAACCTTATAGTCAACAACATATGTATGGGCAAATTCCAAAAGTGGAAGGGGATGGTGAGGAAATATGTATATCTTTAGACTTTGGTGAAAGGTTAAGGGAGTTATGCACCCAGATTCACCATAGACTCCAAGGACAACAAAGAAAAACTACATACATACATACATGCATAGATACATACATACATTAGTATGTTGATAGTTTGAAGATAATATTAAAGAACAATATGATAGGCATTAAATACAACGGGAGTAAGGACTACATGGTAAAGTGCACTCGATGGTGTATTTCACAGCGTCTTGTGTACAACAAAAATGTCCTGCAATAAAAGAAAACAGTAATGTTTTTGTGGGTATTTTTGTGACTAGTAATTGGAATATATTGGTGAGGACAATATGATTGTGCTGAACATCAACAAGAAACCGCTATGTAAAATGACAACTAGAGGTGTGGCCATACAAATGGCATTGGACTCAGGACCACTTTGCACTACTGTTTCAGACATTGTGTGAAGAGAGAGGTTTGTGGAAACAGACAACCGGTTCCTTACATGTGACCCTGAAGGGGTGTGGAGCGGAGTCAATGCAAATGTTGGAGGGTCGAAATGGCGTTTACATTTAGAGCTAGATAAACAAACAACAAATTATCTGTGGCAAAGTGGGTTCCTTCAATCCTTGTTTGGAAGGGCCGAACAGAAAACTTAGAGGGAAGATTTAAGAGCCCCTTGTGCCACTTTAGCACCCACTTAGTGTCATTTTCTTTACATTAAGGTGAAGCTAAGGTGGCCTTTTCCCCAAACCATAGGTACAAAGTGATGCAATGCATGCATTGTGTCACTTTGTAAACCCTTGTGCCACATTATGCCTGCGGCTAGGCATAATGTATGCATGGGGGCGTTCCCCCGTTAGGAGGCCCGAAAACATGGTGCAGTGAGATGTAAAATATTTCACTGTGCCATTTTTTCTGTCGTTTTTAACGCCTACTCAGAGCAAATGTTAAAATGATGCACCCATTTAAATCAATGGGCCTCATTGCACTTTGCTACACTAGTGTCAAAACCTTTGAAGCTAGTGTAGCAAAACATTTGGACTCTATTGTTCTAACTAACGCCATTAGGGGGAACAGAGGGGCACAAGAAAAGTGGCACTTCACTGGATGCAGCACCACTTTTCTTAAATTTGGCCTTTAATCTTTACAGCAAAAAACATGTACCGATGATGAGGGACGCCAAGATAAGAAAATTGCTAGAGAAGCTCCCTAGAGTTTTTAAAGGAGAAATATCATATTACTGTTATTATGGATTGTCGAAGACATAAACATAAATAAAAGAACTGGGCCTAAAATCCTTGAGGGCTAGCTACAAACGTCCTTGTAGCCGTGCACGAGGAAGCAGACTGAACAAACAATTTGATATCATTGAGCCAATTTAGTCTTCTTTATGGACAAACCCCTGTTCTTGGCTTCTATGAGCAATAGCTTTGTTAGGTCTTGTGCACACTTACGAAACTCAAATAACAATATTCAAATGAACCAATCATATTCTTGCAAATATTGTGGAGATGCAAGTATTAGTAAGTAATGCTAGTATGTTTAGCACTATTTACACTTCGGTTGCCAAAAGATGCAGCTGCATCCTAGGGCTTTGACAGTAGTCATCAAAGCAGTTCTATGTACTGCATTTTGAGGCAAGCCTTTTGGGTTATGGCCAGCTGCATTGGCATGCCAAACATTCATGCATAAAATATACTTAAAGATGTTGAAGGTGGCTTTTACTGTGAAGTCAGCATGTTGGTTGGTTTTGGAGTTCAATAAAGAAATAACTGATCAAAGATTGGTTTGATCATTGAAATGGATAAGCCTGAATTTCCAGTAGAACTTTCAACATCCAAGTTTGCACTACCAAGTGTGACCTACTTAGGACATAACATTTGCTATGGGTGGATGAAACTGAAGGAGAAACTGGGTACAAGCTGTTAAGTAAGCTCTAGCATCTCAAAATAAAGATCAGTGTCGGTTCTTTCTAGGATGAATGAAATAGTACACCAAATATGTTCAAATTGTTGCTAAGAAAACATGTATTATGAGATTGCTTGTGAAGAACCATGGGATTTTTTAAATGGTGTAATATATGTCTAAAAGTGTTTGGTGCGCTTAATTTTACAATTTGGACCACATCAACTCTATAGGGATTCAGTCATAATGCTGTGAATATTATAGCAACTCATACGGGGGATAAAGAATTGTGGTTTGCCATAGCCTTTGTATTTAGTTCGATGGTGTTGGTGGAATAAAGGTTTCTGACATTTAGAGGGATGCATTGGTGTTTCGAAAACTGCTCATTGTCATTTTATTGGAGAGTAAGTTTCAGTTTTGCAGTGGTCATAAACCACTTTTTACAGTTTTAACAACTGAAGAAATGTTGATGATTTTTTCGAAGATCACAAGGATGTTGGTGAGTTTAGGATTACAATTATAAGGTTATGTATGTTCCTGGGGCAAACATGCCATAACAATTCTTTAAGTTTCCAAACTTAAACAGCAGGTAAAAAGCAATTTCAAGGGGAAGGCTATGGTTAAGATGACAGGTTTAAGAGAGGCAGAAAGTACATCATGGAGGATGGCCAAGGAAGGCAAATTTAAGATGAACATTTATTTTGGGAGCTGAGACTCTAATGTGATTACATTTTTAACAACCATTGGCAAAGCCAATAGGTGTAGCCTGTACAAGAGCTATTGGCTTGGCAATGTGTTTTTTTGCCATGTTGTACACCAGCATGGCTGCTGTTCATCATGGTAAAAAGTTAGTGGCGTGGAGTGTCGTATAGTGGAGCAGGGGAGTAGTGTTGTAGAGTGGGTTTTGTGGAATAGAGTGGAGCACAGTGGAGCAGGGGAGTAGAGTGTCATAGATTTGAGTAGAGTTCAGTGGTTCGGTGACAGAAAGTATTGTAAAGTGCAATGTCCAAGAGTGGAGTGGTGTACGGTGGAGTGGAGTAGAATAGTGTGGAGTGTGTTGGAGTGATTGAGGTAGTCTGGTGGGATGGATTAGAGTAGAATGGGGTGAATTGGATTGGGTAGAGTGGGGTGGATTCAATGGAGTGGATTGGGGTGGGGTGATAGAAATGGGGTGAGGTGGATTGGGGTGGATTGGAGTGAGGTAGGTTAGATTGGACTAGGATGGAGGATTGAACTGGAGTGATAGGAGTGGGGTGGTGTGGGGTGGAATGGATTGGAGTTGGGTGGATTGGGTTGGAATGGGGTGGATTGGGGTGGGTGGGGTGGAATGGTTTGGAGTTGGGTGGATTGGGTTAGAATGTGTTGGTTTGGAAGGGGGTGGTTTGGAGTGGGGGTAGAGTGGAGTGGAGTGGAGTGGATTAGACTCGGTTGAAGTGGGGAAGATTGGATTGAACTTGCATGGGGTGGATTGTCCTGAAGTGACTTGGATTGTAGTGGGATGGATTGGATTCATTAGATTGGAGTGAGGTGGATTGGGCTAGTGTATGGTGGATTGGGCGAGAGTAGAGTGGGGCAGATTGGAGTGGAGCACATTATTTTGGATTTGAATGGGACAGATTGAAGTGGGGCAGATTGGAGTGGGCCAGATTGTTTTGGATTAGAGTAGGGCAGGTTGGAGCGGGGCAGATTGTTGTGGATTGGAGTAGCACAGATTGGGCAGATTGTTTTGGAAGCAAATGGGTGTAGATTGGAGTGGAGCAGATTTTTTTTAGATTGGAATGGAGCAGATTGGAGTGAGGCAGATTGTTTTAGATTGGAGTGGGGCTGATGCATGTGGGGCAGACTGGCGGGGGACAGATTGTTTGGGATTGGCATGCAGCAGATTGGAGTGGGGAAGACTGTTTTGGTTTAGAGTGGGGCAAATTGAAATGTGTCAGATTATTTTGGATTGGAGTGAGGCATATTGTTTTGGATTGGAGTGGGGCAGATTGTTGTGGACTGGAGGGGGCATATTGCAGTGGTGCAGTTTGTTTTGGATTGGAGTGGGCAGATTGTTGTAGAATGGAGTAGAGCAGATTGTTTTGGATTGGTGTGGGAC
Source organism: Pleurodeles waltl (assembly GCF_031143425.1). Classification (NCBI taxonomy): domain Eukaryota; kingdom Metazoa; phylum Chordata; class Amphibia; order Caudata; family Salamandridae; genus Pleurodeles; species Pleurodeles waltl. Next base: position 188,580,847 of record NC_090447.1, read on the forward strand.
AGAATATTTGGAATTGGAGTGGGGCAGATTGTTTTGGATTGGAGTGGGGCAGATTGTTTTTTACTGGAGTGGGGTAGATTGGGTGAGCCGGGTGGGACAGATTGAGAAGGCTGGGTTGGGAGGATTGGAGTCAGATGGATTGCAGTGGATTTGGGTAAGTGGTTTGGTTTGGAGTAAAGTGGGTTGGAATGGGGTAGATTGGATTGGTCTGAGGTCCATTGGATTGAATGGGATGAATTGTTGCGGGCGGCGATGGGGTAGATTGGTTTGGATTGGAGTCGGGTGGATTGGATTGGAGTGGGGTGGATTGTGGTGTACTGCACGGTTAAGTCTTAAAGCATATTTTCGGAAATTACACATAATTAAGAAAAATGCTGCTTTGCAATATTTAGAACATGATAGTCATCATCTTTTGAGAACAGTGCCCACAAGCAAAAACAAAACAAAATATGAGTGTAAAGTGAGAAAAGATGACTTGGCAAAATCAGAATTAACTTTAGATAATAAAACTTAGCAATTTTGTTTCTCCTGCTGGGCACATTTTGGCCATTCACACGTCTTCTGTTTGCAGGGCCCTAGAAGTGAAAAATACGTTCTTCAATCACGTAGGGAGCAGCAGCCGGGCACTGATTAATTTGAATCAATCACTGCTTGGTTCCTGCTCCACAGACAGGAATGGAAATGATCAGTCAATCAATCAAAAATTTGTTAAGCGCGCTACTCACCCTGTAGGGTCTCAAGGTGCTGGGGGGGTGCTACTGCTCGAACAGCCAGGTCTTGAGGCGCTTCCTGGACAGGATCTCCAGAGTCAGACGTAGGTTGACGGGAAGGGAGTTCCAGGTCTTTGCGGCAAGGTGGGAGAAGGATCTGCAGCCGGCTTTGGTACGGCGGACGCGGGGGACGGTGGCGAGGGCAAGGTTGGTGGAGCAGAGCTGACGTGTCGGGGTGTGCAAGTTGAGTTCTCGTTGAGGCAGGAAGGTCCAGCGTCATGGAGAGCTTTGTGAGCGTGGGTTAGGAGTTTAAAGATGATCCTGTTGTTGATGGGGAGCCGGTGGAGGTCTCTGAGGTGGGCCGAGATGTGTTCGTGGCGAGGGAGGTTGAGTCGTGCGGAGGCGTTCTGGATGCGCTGAAGTTTTCTCTGGAGTTTGCCCATTGTTCCCGCGTAGAGTGCGTTGCCGTAGTCCAGTCTGCTGCTAACGAGGGCGTGGGTGACCGTTCTTCTGGTTTCAATGGGGATCCATTTGAAGGTCTTGCGGAGCATGTGAAGGGTGTTAAAACATGAGGATGAGATGGCTTTGATTTGCTGGGTCATAGTGAGCGGTGAGTCCAGTATGAAGCCGAGGTTGCGTGCGTGGATGGTGGGCGTTGGGGCGGCTCCCAGAGTGGCAGGCCACCAGGAGTCGTCCCATGCTGATTTATTGGAGCCAAAGATGATGATTGTGGCGAGGGAGGTTGAGTCATGCGGAAGCACTGGGGAGCGACCACTGACCCTCGGGTAGGTCACTCCCCTGCTCACGCAGCGCCTCCAGTCCCTGACTGCCTTCCTCCTGTGAGTGTGCTCCCCCCTTCTTGCCCGTGTACCCCGAGTGCTTGTGCTTGTGCTGGTGCTGACTAAAAATCCCTTTTCTCTCCTTGTATCCCGTGCGTGTGCCCCCGAGTGACTGAAATTCCCTTTTCTCTCCTTGTATCCCGTGCGTGTGCCCCCGAGTGCCGTGCGCCGTCCTCCCCTCTCAGCCCCTCCTTTTTAGTAGATTTTAGTAGGCTCTTGTTCCCTTTTTGCCGTCCTGCCGCTTTTTCCCGCCGCTCCTACCGCGCTTTTCCTGCCGTTTTTTGCCGCTCTTTTTTGCCGCTCTTTTTTCCCGCTTCCAGCTCCCCTGCCCGCCCACCTCCCGCCTCCCAGCTGACCCCGCCTCCCCACCTACCCCTTAAATGGCGGCCGCTGCGAGGCCGCGCAGCGGACGCGCCGCTGGCGTGCCGAAGGCGCGCCTAAGGCAAGCCTGTCTGCGCCCGTCCGCGCCTGGACCGCGCCCAGCGCCCGAACCCCTGGCCCCCGCGCCCCCCGCTTGACCTATGACTCCGCCACCCTCGCCAACCTCAACCCCAGCCGCGCGCCGGGCTGCTACCGCGCCACCCCCAAACGAACCCACGGACCCTTCACCTGCAGCAACTGCCGCTTCACCTGCCTACGGACCCACACCGCCACCACCAAGAACGACGCCCCCGGAAGCAACCTCGAATGCATCCTGGTCAACACCCGCTCCGTCCACAGGCACGCCATCGAACTGTGGAACCTCATCAACTCAACGAACCCAGACATCGCCTTCCTCACCGAGACCTGGATGAACCCTTCCTCGGCACCCGACATCGCCATAGCCATCCCCGACGGCTACAAAATCATCCGGAGAGACCGCTTCAACCGCACCGGAGGAGGCATCGCCATCGCACACAAAAGCTCCATCAGCATCTCGACCCACACCGACAACTCACTTCCCGACGCCGAACACCTCCACTTCGCGATCCACATCGACCCCAAGACAACCCTAAGAGGCACCCTCATGTACAGACCACCAGGACCCCGCACCAAGTTCAGCGAAGACATCGCAGACTTCGTCAACCCCCACGCACTCTCATCCACCGACTACATCCTCCTAGGAGACCTCAACTTTCACCTGGAGAACCACACCGACAACAACACCACCGCCGTTCTAGACAACCTCGCCAACCTGGGACTGAAACAACTGGTCAACACCCCCACCCACTATGCCGGACACACGCTCGACCCCATCTTCTCCTCAAGCAAACACATCACCTTCAGCCACACCACCGAACTCACATGGTCGGACCACAGCTGCCTCCACTTCAGCTTCAAGAAAACCACCGTGCATCACCACACCCGGCAACCACCAAAAAGACACTGGAACCGAATCACCACAGAACAACTCGCAGCAACGCTCTCCCTGAACCAACCCACCAGCACCAGCAACCCCAACGAGGCCGCCAACAACCTCACCAACTGGATCTCCGACTGCGCCAACCTCCTGGCCCCTCTGAAGACCCAAACCAACACCAACAACCACAAGAAAAACTCCTGGTTCACCACCGAACTCAAAAACTCCAAGAAAGAATGCCGCCTCCGCGAGAAGACATGGCGCCTCAACCCGACAGAGGAAAACCTGACAGCTCTCAAGGACACCACCCGCCAACACCACCAACGCCTCCGCACCGCACGAAAAACAGCCTACCAGAACAGACTTGACAACAACGCCCACAACAGCAAGGAACTATTTGGCATCGTCAAAGAGCTCTCCAACCCGGACGCAGAAACCAACCCCATCCCTCCCTCACAGGACCTCTGCGACTCCCTCGCGACCTTCTTCCACCGTAAGATCGCCGACATCTACAACAGCTTCACGACCACCAACATGAACCCGCCCCCGAAAGCCGCAAACGACATCTCCACCATCCTCGCCTGGAACCCTACCACCACCGAGGAAACCACCGCGTCATGAACTCGATCCACTCGGGATCACCCTCCGACCCCTGTCCTCACCACATTTACAACAAGGCCGACAACATCATCGCACCCCACCTCCGAGACGTCATCAACGCCTCCCTCACCACCGCTACCTTCCCTGAAAGCTGGAAACACGCAGAACTCAACGCCCTGTTAAAGAAACCTACAGCAGACCCCACCGAACTCAAAAACTTCCGGCCTATCTCCCTCCTACCGTTCCCCGCCAAAGTGATTGAGAAAATCGTCAACGCTCAACTCACCGCCGCCCTGGAAACCTCCGACTCCCTCGACTCCACTCAGTTCGGATTCAGGGCCAACCACAGCACCGAAACCGCCCTCATCGCAGCCACGGACGACATCCGAGCCCTGACCGACAAGGGTGAAACCGTGGCCCTCATTCTCCTGGATCTCTCTGCAGCCTTCGACACGGTCTGCCACCGCACCCTGATAGACCGCCTCTGCAGCGCCGGCATCAGAGGCAAGGCCCTGGAATGGGTCATCTCCTTCCTCTCCGGAAGGACCCAGAGAGTCCGCCTCCCCCCCTTCAGATCCGCAGCCACGGAGATCATCTGCGGCGTACCCCAAGGATCCTCCCTCAGCCCCACCCTATTCAACGTCTACATGACCCCCCTGGCAAACATCGCACGCAAACACGGACTCTACATCATATCCTACGCCGACGACACCCAGCTCATCTTATCCCTCACCAACAACCCCACATCAGCAAGGACCAGACTGCACGACGGCATGAAGGAAGTAGCGACCTGGATGACAGACAGCCGACTGAAACTGAACACAGATAAAACGGAGGTCCTCATCCTCGGCCCTACCCCCTCCGCATGGGACGACTCCTGGTGGCCCCCCGCCCTAGGCAGGACTCCCCAACCGACCAACCACGCACGCAACCTCGGCTTCATCCTGGACTCCTCCCTCTCGATGACCAGACAGGTCAACTCGGTGACCTCAGCGTGCTTCAACACCCTCCGCATGCTCCGCAAGATCTTCCGCTGGATCCCCATCGACACCAGGAAGACCGTCACCCACGCCCTCGTCACCAGCCGCCTGGACTACGGGAACACTCTGTACGCCGGCATCACCACCAAGCTGCAGAGGAAACTTCAACGGATCCAGAACGCCGCAGCACGACTCATCCTGGACATACCTCGCCACCACCACATCTCCGGACACCTGAGAAAACTCCATTGGCTCCCGGTCAACAAGAGGATCACCTTCAGACTCCTCACCCACGCACACAAAGCCCTCTACAACCTCGGACCCAAACTCATCAACTCCCGCGTCTCCTTCTACACTCCTACGCGCACTCTGCGCTCCACCGGTCAGGCCTTGGCAGCCGTTCCCCGCATCCGCAAAACCACCGCCGGAGGAAAATCCTTCTCTTTTCTGGCAGCGAAGACCTGGAACTCCCTTCCCAGTCACCTTCGCGCCATACCCGAACACCTCCCCTTCAGAAGGCAGCTCAAGACCTGGCTCTTCGAGCACTGACCCCCTCCCCCCCAGCGCCTTGAGACCCTTATGGGTGAGTAGCGCGCTTTATAAATGTGATTGATTGATTGATTGATTGAAGCGTTCTGGATGCGCTGAAGTTTTCTCTGGAGTTTGGCCATTGTTCCCGCGTGGAGTGCGTTGCTGTAGTCCAGTCTGCTGCTGACAAGGGCGTGGGTCCGTTCTTTTGGTTTCAATGGGGATCCATTTGAAGGTCTTGCAGAGCATGTGAAGGGTGTTAAAACATGAGGATGAGATGGCGTTGATTTGCTGGGTCATAGTGAGCGATGAGTCCAGTATGAAGCCGAGGTTGCGTGCATGGGTGGTGGGCGTTGGGGCGGCTCCCAGAGTGGCAGGCCCCCAGGAGTCATCCCATGCTGATTTATTGGAGAAAAAGATGATGATCTCGGTCTTCTCTGAGTTCAGTTTGAGGTGGCTTGTCTCCATCCAGTTGGCGATGGCGTGAAGTCCGGTGTGGAGGTTGGTCTTGGCGGTTGCGGGGTCCTTTGTGAGAGAGAGGATCAGCTGAGTGTCGTCCATGTAGGAAATGATGTTGAGGCCGTGGGAATGGACGATGTTTGCGAGCGGTGCCATGTAGACATTGAAGAGGGTGGGGCTGAGTGAGGATCCCTGGGGGACTCCGCAGATGGTCTTGGTGACGTTTGACAGGAACGGGGGGAGGCGGACTCTTTGGGTTCTGCCATAGAGGAAGGATGTGAGCCAGTCTAGGCCTTTGTGGTGGATTCCAGCATTGTGGAGGCATGTGCGAAGTGTGTGGTGACAGACGGTGTCGAAGGCCGCGGAGAGGTCGAGGAGGATGAGGGCAATGGTTTCCCCTTTGTCGAGCCTGCTCCTGATGTCGTCGGTGGCAGCAATAAGGTCGGTCTCGGTGCTGTGGTTCTTGCGGAAGCCGAACTGGGAGATGTCGAGCAGGCTGTTGTCCTCTAGGAAGCAAGATAGTTGGCTGTTGACTATCTTCTCAAAGACTTTCGCAGGGAAGGGGAGTGGGGAGATCGGCCAGTAGTTTTTTAGGTCTTTGGGGTCAGCTTTGGGCTTTTTGAGCAGGGCATTGACTTCAGCGTGTTTCCAGCTCTCCGGGAAGATGGCGGTCTTGAAGGAGCTGTTGAAGATGGTCCGGAGCTGATTTGGCTGCCTTTATTGAAGACGTGGTGAGGGCAGGGGTCGGCGGGTGAACCGGATTGGATGGTGCTCATGGTCTTGGTGGTTTCCTCGTCATTGGTGTGGGTCCATGCACTCAGTATGGGTGCGTTGGGGTCGGTGTTGACGGTGGTGGTGGTAGGTGATGGTGATGCGAAGCTGCACTGGATGTCTGTGGTCTTGCGATGAAAAAAGGTGGCAAGGGAGTTGCAGAAGTCTTGCGAGTGTCGGGGGTTGGCAGAGCAGGACTTGGGATTGGTGAGTTCCTTGATGATGCTGAAGAGCTCCTTGCTGTTGTGTGCGTTGTTGTCAATTCGTTCTTTGTAGAAAGATCTTTTGGTGGTCCGGATGAGCTGGTGATGTTTGCGGATGGTGGATTTGAGGGTGGCGTGGTTGTTTTCTGTTTGTTCTTGGGGACAGATCTTCTCGTCTTTCCGGCACTCCCGCTTGGAGGCCTGGAGGTCTGCTGTGAACCAGGGAGCTTTCTTGCTGGTGCGGGTGTTGGTGGTTTTCTTAAGAGGAGCTAGGGAGTTGGCGCAGTTGTCGAGCCATTGTTTGAGGTTGAGGGTGGCGGTGTTGGGGTCGCTGGTGTTGGGTGGCGGAGCGTGGGCCAGGGTGGAGATCAGTTGGTCCTTGGAGATCTTGTTCCACTTGCGGTGCGGGGTCCGATGCTGTTGGTGATGGGCGGTGGGCTTCTGGAATGAGAAATGGATGCAGCGGCGGTCGATCCAGTGGAGGTCGGTGGTGTGGGTGAAGGTGGCGTGGCTGCTGGTGGAGAAGATGGGTTGGCCTGAAGTGACGAATTATGAGGCTTTAAATAAGAGGTCCAGGGAAGCCAACAAATGGTAAAGAACAGGGAGGTTCCAAGCCTTTTTTAAATAACAAGAGTCTCGCTAGCAAGACACATGCAGTAACACATGCTCTTGCAGGCTCAAACCTGAAAAGGAAGCAGAAGGTGATTCTTTCATATCACATTAGGCGAAGAGTATAAGATTGTGTCATGAGAGTAATTTGGGCATTTGTAACATCAAACATAATATGAAAGACATTTTTGATGACTGGGAATGGATTTGCAAGAAGAGAGTGCAGTGTTGAGTTGTGTACTGTGTCAGTGTGCAGATAAGACACAGCATAATTTACAACTACCTTGAATGTGTGTCTGAGCATACCTTGGCAAAATTTAGCAATCGAAATTTTGGGTCAATGGATGGCAGAGGTTTTTGAATCTATGCATAGAATATTTCCACAGGAGTAAATGCCAATGACATCCAATTTCAGCTGGATACGATGAAATGGTAATTGGACCGCATCAGAATTTAACCTAAAGTAACATCATTGTACCATCCGAGCTGTAATGGGTAGGTGTAGCAGTTCTACTGTGGAATCAAGGGAACTATCAAGTGGAGCTAAAAAGGACATGAATTGGAAGCAAACATTAAATAAGATGTTGTGCTCTTACAGAACAGCAACAAGCAGCATGATTGCTGCTTTTGGGATTAAAATAAGTCTACAGGAGACTTCTATGAAGGTATGACAGTGTGTGCATATAAACAGTCTCTTTATTGTTGAAGGTAAGTGTGTGTAAGTTTTGTGCAGTTCAGCTAACAGGAGGTTTTGGAATTGCAGCCATATCACCTTGTGCAAAAGGGAATTTCATCATGGTGGAGATAAGAAGTTGTGCATCATGATAAAGAGTTATACATTTTTGGAGTAGTAATTGACACAGTGAAATCAGAAAAGATGCGAATGAGGAAAGAAGTCAATAAGATGTTGAATACATGGGTCATGCAAGTGGTGGAAGATAAGAGGACATGAGGGGCTTGGAGTGCGCAAGTTATAGTTGAATAGTGCATAGGGATAATATGGAACAAGGTACGACATATGATGCGGTTCTAATATTCAAAGGTTGGATGGTGGTAAGATTGTGGAAGAGAGTGATTGTGATACCAGAAGAATTCAAGTTTGGACAAGAAGAGTTAGAGAGAGTGATGGATAATGAAGTTATGAGGACTGCAGATGCAAGTATGAAGGTGTCTCTAAAGGTAGGAAAAGAGATACTAGGTTTGTTGGTTCACCTGTTTTTAATTACTTTTAATTTCTAAAGGGTACACATAGACATCATATACTAGGATGAACAGAGAGGTAAACAACAAGGGAACACAAACAGGACTAACAGAAAAGATGGGCCTTTAGTTGTTTAAGGAATACAGTGTGGAATTCAGTTGAATGCAACTTCAGAGGCAGAGTGTTCCAGATGGAGGGTGTCTGAACTGTAAATGCTCTGCTGTCAAGGTGTTCCTACCGATATTGGGATACCTTAAAAAGTAAAAGGAGAGCTTGATCACAAGAACATAGCAGGAGCATAGTGTATCATTAGAGAGGAGATCTGGTTGGGCCAGCAATATTATAGATATAGCAATAGTATAAAGCACAGTGCTTTAAAATGGATTATTTCTTTGACTGCCAATCAATGAAAAGAGTGGCAGGCTTCAGAGACAGCACTGAGGATTGATGCTAAGTTACCATGTGCAAGGGTTGGAAGGATTTTCTTCAAGGATTTCAAGAGCATCAGACATGTAGTCCTTTTTTATATATGAAGGTGTCCAATGACAGCTCCTGGTCAACCCAAAAGCCTAAATTATTCACCAAGTTAGATGGAGAGGGAATGTTACCTAATGAGAGTGCTCAGAGGGTATCCAGCCACATTACAGTGCTCCCTCTGGAGAGCAGGATCTCCGTCTTGTCTCCATTCAATTTAAGGAACTGTTGTTGCCATTCACCTTTGAATGGTTTCCAAGTTATTCTTAAGAGGCATCTCAGAACTGATTATCCTCTTTACAAGTTTTTAAAAATGTGAGTGCCATCTGCGTAGAACAGTAACTGAAAGCCAAAACTATGAAACAGTACTTCCAAAGGTTGCACTTGGATGTTAAAGAGAACAGGAGACAGGATCGACCCTCGAAAGTCTGCACACAAAAGATATTGGTTCAGTGAGACAGACTGACTGAGAACCAAGACAAACAAAATAAACCAGTCAAGCGCAGACCCCCATGAGATTAATCCCTTTCAGGAGGTTGATAAGGATCTCATGGTCTATCCTGTCAAAAGCCTCAGGTAGCTCAAGTAACAAGAAACCCTGAGTAGTATGTTTAATTAATGTGTGTGTGCTGTGCAGTTACAGGTGGTTTGTTTTATTGCCAGGGAATGAGATATGTGAGTCTTGTGTGTGAGACTCTATGTATTTCATATTCCCGCTGTTGTGCTCTTTATTGGGTTCTTTTTCTGTTTTCTGTTGCTCGACAGTTTAACTGAAACCTTTGGTTGGGCTGACAATCTGGAGGTGGCCTAATAACAAAGGGCCGGATTACGACCTTGGCGGATAGGATACACCATCACAAACATGATGGATAATCCACCCGCTGTTTTACAAGTTCCCTAGGATATAATGGAACTTGTAATACAGCAGGTGGGATTTCTGTCACGTTTGTGACGGAGTATCCTATCCGCCAAGTTCGTTATCAGGCCCAAAGTGTTTTAGAGCTAATGAGCACTATGCATTCTTCACCTACCGCCACTAGGCTGTGTAAGCACTGTCATTCAATAGGACCGCAGTTATGTTATGTTCTGTTCTCTTCTGTTATGTTATGTTATGTTATGTTATGCTATGCAATGTTGTTATTTTATTGTTAGAGCTGTCAGTGGGTGGAACTCCCCCAAACATTTAAACATGTCTCAGGCCTGCCATTGCAGCCTGTGTGTGCAGTTTGAACTGCCATGTCTGCCTTGTTGAGGAGGATGCCTCTTCTTTGTCCATGATAATGTAGTTGTTATCAGTGGCAGTGGGGGTGGTCTTGGTGCTATAATTGCACCTAAATCAGGATTGTGTAGGGTCCAGAAAGTGGTTGTTGCTGAGGTAGCCAGCAAATCTTTTACTGACAATTTTTTCCAGGTTGCGGGTAGGGTTGCAAGGAGATTGACCAGAAGTTGGCCAGAATCTCAGGATCAACTGCAACTTTCTTTAGTAACAGTAGTTTGGTGCTGTATTTGGCAGGCATCCTTGAAAGCAGCAGTAGAGAGTGAGTCATTGAGTATTTGGGTGAGGGCAGCACAGATGAGTCGATTCCTTTGGTGAAAATAAAGTGTGTACTGGTGTCAGATGTTGCTCCCGAGTGGATAGAGAGCATGATGTTGGTGGTTTCTTTTGTGGGGATGATGGTTTGCATCCTAGTCCATAGAGTGGTGATGGTGAGAGGGTGCTGGCGCAGGTGTTTATCTAGGAATTTAAATTGGTGATTGATTGAGGGATGTCATCTTTGTGCAGAGGGTTGCAGATGCGAAGCAAAGGGATCCAGGTTCCCTTTGGGCTTTTTGTTCCCGTTGCATCGGGTGGTTTTGGTGGTTGTGGTTCTGCATTGGTTTGAGTAGATGCAGCCTGAATCCGATGAGGGAGTGGTCAGTCCAGGTGAGGTGATGAGCTTGTCCACCATGATTTCAGGGAAATTGATGAAAATGGAGTCAAGGAGATGTCTTTCAGCATGGGTGGAGTCCTTGACTTGTTGGGTGAGTCAGAGAGTGTACAGTTCTTCCAGAAGGTTGTTGATGTTCTGGTTGGTGAGGTTCTCCAGGTGGCAGTTGAGGTCCCCGAGGATAAAGGAGCTGAAGTTGAGCCCCAGCAAGGTGAAGAGGTCTGTAATGGTGTTTCTAAGGTTAGATCTCCGTCCTTGATGTTGGTAGAGTGAGACCCCTCCCATGATGTTGTTTCTGGAGATGTTGTGCTTGAAAGCCTGGAGTTAGCGGATGTGATAAAGTAGTGGAGTTTTTTGGTAAAAGATGACAAGTTCTTCTCCCGGTTGCAGGTTCTGTCCTGCCTTTCAATCTTGAAGCTGGGGGACATTAATTGCTGCGATGCTGGGTGCCGACATGGAGTGAGCCAAGTTTCATCAAGGAAGAGAAGGTCTGGGAAGAGATCATGAGGGAGTTTGCAGATTTTCATGGTGAGGAGAGCAAATGTTGGGGGCTTGGAGACGGCAGGAGTATTGGCAGGAGGTGAAGGAGACTGTACCTTCTGTGCATATTGGGTAGGATGATGTACAGATCCTATGCAGTCGTCTGGTGTTCAGAGAGTGGAGGTTCAAGGCCAAATTGCATCTGAGGCTGGGGTGGGATGGACAAGGATCCTTCCACTGGTTGTAGGTTGGGTATGTATGCCTTTGGCACACCAGTGGCGCACCCACTGCACCTGTCGGCCACCATTTAGTAGGTTCACGAGGGGGGGAGGACATCCAGGGGGTAGAGGATGGGGCTGGGAGGGGCAAGTGGCAGGTGCCAGCAGCAGAAGAATATGGGAGCGGCCAGTAGGAAAGGGTGAGAATGCCGCAGTGGAGAGCAAGGGTGCAAAAGGTGGCAAAAAAGAGAAAGAGAAGGTTGCAGAGGGAAGAGAAGAGTGGAAAATGAGGAAAAATAGTGAACAGCGGGAAGAGGAAAAAGATGCAAAGTAGGCAGTTAAAGAAGAGGCAAAGAGATGCAAAGGAGATGGTGAAAAAGAGGCAACATATGCAAAAAAAGATGTCAAAAGAAGAGGCAAAAGATGTCTAAGAGATGGTTAAGGAAAATGCACAAGGGGCAAAAGAGATAGTGCAAAAGTGGTGAAAAAAGAGCCAAGAGGTGCCAAATAAATATTGTAAGAGCGATAAGAAAGAAAGAACAAGATGGCCGAGGCAAGAGGAGTGATAAAGTGAGCGAAAAGAGATGAAAAGGTGAGAGGTAACAGAGTAGAGCAAGAGTTAAAGGAGAGAGAGTGGAGAAGGACGCAGAAGCCAGCACCATGAGTATGAGGTGGTGAAGCCTCAGCTCGGCTACATCGGAGCTGGGTCCGAAAAGGCCAGGTCTGATCAGAGGATCAGGCAAAGCTAAGGCAGGGAACAAGGAGAAGCAGCACCTTCTTTACTCATACAAATAGTTTACGCGTACCCTTAAAATAGTACTAGTCAATCCTCTGTTATAGTGACACAACTCACCTGTATTTTGCCTGTCTAGGGAAAAGCACCTACAAATGTACAACTCCACAAAAAGGATGCATTATCATTTATTTCATGTTAGTTATTTTGTATAATGCTTAACAGTGCATCCTCGTTACAGTCAAGGAGCATTTGTGATAGAAGTGCTGGTCTGAGAGCTAAAAGCAACAGCAAGTAATGTTATATCACAAAAAAACACAGTAAAACAACAAGTATAGGAAATGAGCGAGCAGATGGTTCTTCCTCAAACAAAATATTTTTTTTAAATAATTTTAAACGTTTGTTAAAATGATTCCTCTGACATCACTATTTCTGAACTATGTTGGTTAAACAGTCATGGGTGTCAGGCCGTTCTGAACATTAAATCCCGTAGGTGCTTATCAAATATTGCCTGCCACTCCCTCAGGCCTTCTTCAAGGACTGGATCAGCTGAGGGTCCATCAGGACATCCCTCCCTTGATGCAGTTCCCCCAGGGTTCCTTGGGTCATACCACTCTTAGGGGGTCATTCTGACCCTGGCGGTCACCGACCGCCAGGGCCAACGACCGCGGAAGCACCGCCAACAGGCTGGCGGTGCTTCCTGGGCATTCTGACCGCGGCGGTAAATGGCTGGCGCTGCGCGTCCGCGCCGCTGGCGCGCCGGAGGCGCGCAAGAGGCAAGCCCGTCTGCGCCCGTCCGCGCCTGGACCGCGCCCAGCGCCACACCCCCTGGCCCTCGCGCCCCCTGCATCCGCTACTCGATCAACGAACTCCGCGCCTTCAATCCCGGCCCCTCCACTGAATGCTACCGGGCATCCCCGAAGCACACTAAAGGACCCTTCTCCTGCCGTACCTGCAAATTCTCCTGCATCAGAACGACCAATCCAACTACTGAAACATTCAACCCCAACCACCTGAACTGCATCCTCATCAACACCCGCTCCGCACGAAAACACGGCATCGAGCTCTGGGATTTGCTCGACACCACTGCTCCTGACGTGGCTTTCCTGACCGAAACCTGGTGGAACGACTCCTCGTCTCCGGACATCGCCATCGCCATACCGGACGGCTACAAAATCACCAGAAGAGATCGAACCAACGGAATCGGCGGCGGAATAGCCATCGCTCACAAAGCTACCCTCAAAATCCACACCCACTCAGACGACACCCTCAGGACAGCCGAACACCTCCACTTCCAGATCCACACGGACCCCAACACGACCCTCAGAGGAACCCTCATATACCGCCCTCCAGGACCAAGAGCCCCCTTCAGCGACACCATTGCCGACCTTGCAAGCACCCACGCCCTCGCTTCCCCGGATTACATCCTCCTGGGAGATCTGAACTACCATCTGGAAAATGCCAACGACGTCAACACCGCATCACTGACCTCCAACCTCCTCAACCTCGGACTCCGCCAGCTAGTCAACACGCCCACCCACATCGCCGGACACACCCTTGACCCCCTCTTCACCTCAAGCAACCACGTTTCCTTCAGCCACACCTCCGAACTCCACTGGACCGACCATCACTGCGTCCATTTCACCTATAAAAAAACCACAGAGCAACACCGCATCCAGCTACCTCCCCACCGCCGCTGGGGCAAAGTCACCCAAGACCAACTGACCAGCACCCTCATCAACAACCTTCCACCCGACGCAACCGACCCCAGCACAGCCGCCATCAACCTCCACCAATGGATCCTCGACTGCGCCAACACCCTTGCCCCTCCCAAGAAACCCACCGCCATCCAAGGAAAGAAAAAACCGGCCTGGTTCACAGACGATCTAACCACCTCCAAAAGCATCTGCCAGAAGCTCAAAAAGAAATGGATCCAAGAACGCACTCCCAACAACCTCGTCGCCCTCAAAAACGCCAACCGCGAACACCACCAACGGATCCGCATCGCCAAGCGCGCCCACTTCACCGAACGCATCAACAACAACGCCCACGACTGCAAAGAACTCTTCGGCATCGTGAAGGAACTCTCCAATCCAAAAGCCAACTCCAACGACATCCCGCCCTCCCAGAAACTCTGCGACGACCTCTCCACCTTCTTCCACCAGAAAATCGCTACCATCCACGACAGCTTCAACACCGGTCCACCGCCAGACCCCACCCCGACGTCTCCTCCCGCGACTGCCGCCTCACCGCCTGGACCCACGTGTACGAGGCAGAAACCATAACAACCATGAACACCATCCACTCAGGCTCCCCCACGGACCCCTGCCCCCATCATGTTTTCAACTCAGCCAACGCCACCATCGCCCCCGAACTCCGCAAGATCATCAACCTCTCCTTCACTTCTGCCACCTTCCTGGACAGCTGGAAACACGCAGAAATCCAACCCCTCCTCAAAAAACCCAAGGCCGACCCCAACGATCTCAAAAACTTCCGTCCGATCTCTCTCCTCCCTTTTCCAGCGAAAGTCATCGAGAAGATCGTCAACACTCAGCTCACCCACTTCCTCGAAGACAATTCCATCCTGGACCCCTCACAATCCGGATTCAGACGAAACCACAGCACTGAGACTGCTCTCCTCGCCGCCACAGATGACATCAGACATCAAATGGACAACGGCGAAACCTCAGCCCTCATCCTCCTCGACCTATCAGCCGCCTTTGACACCGTCTGCCACCGCACCCTACTGACCCGCCTCCAGGAAGCCGGCATCCAAGACAAAGCCCTCCACTGGATCTCATCCTTCCTCTCCGACAGAACACAGAGAGTCCGTCTCTCCCCTTTCCGCTCCAAAGCCACCAACCTCATCTGCGGCGTCCCCCAAGGATCCTCCCTCAACCCTACGTTGTTCAACGTCTACATGGCACCCCTCGCTCAACTGGCCCGCCAACATCATCTCAGCATCATCTCCTACGCCAACGACACCCAGCTCGTCCTCTCCCTGACCAAAGACCCGCTCACCGCCAAAACAAACCTCCACGAGGGACTAAAATCCATCGCCGATTGGATGAACAACAGTCGCCTGAAACTCAACTCCGACAAGACGGAAGTCCTCATCCTCGGGCGCGCTCCCTCGGCCTGGAACGACTCATGGTGGCCCTCCGTCCTCGGACCCCCGCCCACCCCTGCCAGCCACGCAAGAAACCTCGGCTTCATCCTGGACTCCGCCCTCACCATGTCCAAACAGGTCAGCGCCGTCTCCTCCTCCTGTTTCAACACCCTTCGAATGCTCCGCAGAATCTTCAAGTGGATTCCAACAGAAACCAGAAAGACGGTGACCCAGGCCCTCGTCAGCAGCAGACTTGACTACGGCAACGCACTCTACACAGGCATCCCAACCAAAGACATCAAACGACTCCAACGCATCCAAAATGCCTCCGCCCGACTGATCCTCGACATACCCCGCCGAAATCACATCTCCCCTCACCTAAAGGAACTCCACTGGCTCCCGGTAGACAAGAGGATCACCTTTAAACTCCTGACCCACGCTCACAAGGCACTTCACAACACCGGACCCTCCTACCTCAACACCAGACTGAACTTCTACACTCCAACACGTCAACTCCGATCCGCCAACCTCGCCCTCGCCATCGTACCCCGAATCCAGCGCAAGACATCCGGCGGCAGATCCTTCTCCTTCCTCGCCGCCAAGACCTGGAACTCTCTCCCCACATCTCTTCGCCAGACCCAGGACCTCCTCGCATTCAGAAGGCTCCTCAAGACCTGGCTCTTCGACCGCTAAATCAGCAGCGCTCCCCCCCCCCCCCCTCTCAGCGCCTCGAAACCCTGACGGGTACATAGCGCGCTTTATAAATACTATGATTGATTGATTGATTGATTGAACCGGCGGTTTCCCGCCGGTTTTCCCCTGGCCCAGGGAATCCTCCATTGCGGCGCTGCTTGCAGCGCCGCCTTGGGGATTCCGACCCCCTTCCCGCCATCCCGTTCCTGGCGGTTTTTACCGCCAGGAACAGGATGACGGGAACGGGTGTCGTGGGGCCCCTGGGGGCACTGGCATGGGCAGTGCAGGGGCCCCCTAACAGGACCCCATAATGATTTTCAGTGTCTGCTTCGCAGACACTGAAAATCGCAACGGGTGCCACTGCACCCGTCGCACCCCAGCAACTCCGCCGGCTCCATTCGGAGCCGGCTTCATCGTTGCTGGGTCTTTCCCGCTGGGCCGGCGGGCGGCCTTTTGGCGGTCACCCGCCGGCCCAGCGGGAAAGCCAGAATGGCGGTGCGGTCATTCCGCGGTTCCCGCCAGGCGGGCGGCTACTGCCGCCCGCCGCGGTTGGAATGACCGCCTTAGTGCTGGTATGGCTGAAAGCAAACGTTCAACCTGGTCACTAATGCGTGAGAAATGTCCTAAATTCATCTGATCATGGTATCCACTGATGTTGGTCACGACCTCATTCTGATTACGGTGAAAGAAGCTGCAGCTTTTCCCAAATCCTGCTTCCATCAGAGCAGGCTGCCATTAAGAGGGGAGAGTGTAAGCAGAGGACACGGGGAGGAAGCGCTGGTAGTCAGGAAAACAGATTTATGCCCACAAAACATATTCTGTGGTACTTGACGTTTGGGGTGCTCCACAGCTTGATTTTATGTATGTCCTAGTCACCTACATTCCTACAGTGAAGGGAGAGAGGACCAAAAAGCACGGATAAAGAGAAAACATACAGTTTCATAACCATTTAAGAAAAGCCACTGAAATAAATAATCTTTTGTTACTGAAAAACTGCAGTGCTGCTGCTGCTTCCGTGTGCTAGCGCGCCTGTGCTTTTTATAGCTTTCTGAGAATTCAGAGGAAGGAACATGACAGCATCTGTGAGCCAAAGCATTATCACAATCTGGCATTTCTTGCAAAGGCGAGAAGTCTCCGAGTTTGGCCCGATCAGTGGGTCTTTGACAAGAAGAACTAAATTAGTGGACAAAGTGGAGAAAAGTGAGCGTGCCTTTTCCTTCACCAACACTTCACCATCAAGCATAGTGTATATGGCTTTCTGAAATAGGTTAAGGTTGTAGATTCTGGAGCCCAGAAGGTTCCATGAACTCGGGAATACACAAATTAAACTTTCTTCCGTTTCAACCTGAGCCATCTCGGCTCTTTTCTGAAATGTTGTACCTTTCTGGTGTCAAATAACTAGCCTGGGCACATAATTCTTTGTAGACCTGCACGTTTTAAAAAAAGATTGATATTTAATTTCAGAAAAGTTATTTGCAGAAAAGCTACTTATTGAGAAATAAACTGGTCAAAAATCCTTTTTGAAAATGTGTTTAGAAAACAGCTTTTTGGTTAAATCATCTTATATACATCATAGTATTAATATATTAATACCTAACTATAACGTTTTGTTGTACCTCATGGTGCAAGTTGAAATAGTATGTCCAGGAACAGTCATAGGCATCTGGTCTCGAATCGTCTAGCCCTAAAAGTCTAGTGCTGCAGCTATAAAAGTTATTTTTCTGGTCCAAAAACAATTACAGGGAACAATTATTTAGATTTCATATTAAACGTTTTCAACAAAAATGTTTGTATCGATAGATATTTCGTTTGTTTTTTATTTAATCTTTAATTAAAAACTCTTAGAGCTGCGTCGGTGTACATATAGGCACCAATAGAAGTGATAACTGTGAAGTTGTTAACACCAAAGTGTTCCAAAGTAAGGAAATTCGACAACTTTCCTGGAATCTTCCAATAAAAATAGATTAACAGTTATAAACATGCATGGTATTTGTCTCTAAATCTTTAGTTTTCTATTCCCTATTTAGGTGTCGAATCGTGGGGATTGTACCCTTTCAGTTATGTCAGTGTGGTGAGTACAACCATTGGATGGCGGTGCTATAGTGGCTCTGAAATGGAAAGCTTTGGAGAGCTCGGGCAAGGCAGCCTGTTCCATCATGGCCTTCAAGCACCGAAGGGCATTTTTTAACAGAAAGCTTTTAATGTCCTTTTTATGTCCTTCCTGAACCGATAAGGACTCCTTTGAAAACTTAGGAACAGATTTAAATTATTTCACATCATGGGCCCAAAACTCTTAAGTTTATTCTTACCTTTAATATCCATTTAACAGACAACCTGAGTTCACTAAATCTAAATTATCGTTGTGTTCCCAGCATTGTTCGGCTAAAGGTAAGTGGGAAAAATACTATATTGCAGAAAATTTATAAGCGCAAACAGTTTAGCCATGTGAGATCAGGAAATCTGAGTAATGGAAACTAGCAGAGAATCCAGTTACATCCCACGTTTTAAATTTTCAGTCAACGTATTGCAAATTATTTAAGTATTTTTTTTTCGGAGGATGCCTTGTTTTTTTTTAATGTGTTATGGTATTCTATCAGTAAAATGTTGGTCTGATCGAGCTGCGAGGTAGCTTCATACCCAAGCAGCAGAGTAACAGAACCCCCCTGAGATTTTCTGGAGGCCGCCCTTGGTGTAACTGTTGCTTAGAGTGGAGCAAAGTTTTATAGAGAGGAATGGAGTGTCATACAGTGGAGTGGAGTGAAGTGGCTTGTTGGAAAGTCTAGTGGAGCAGAATACCATAGAGTGGAGTAGAGAGTTGTAGAATGGAGTGGCACTGACTAGATTGTCATAGACTGTGGTGGAGTGGAGTGGCATAGATTGCAGTGGGATAGAGTGGAGTACTGCAGCAGAGTGTGGTAGTGTTTCATAGAAGAAAGTCATTGTAAATAGAGTCCAGTGGCCTAGAAGGAGTTGTGTAGAGTGAAGTAGAGTTGACTACAGAGTTGTAGAGTGTTATAGAGTGGAGTAACATGTCATGCAGTGGCATAGAGTAGAGTGGAGTGTCATAGAGCGGCACAGAGTGTAGTACAGTGTTCAAGAGTGGACTTGCATAGGGTTCAGTAGAGTGTCATAAAGATGAGCAGCATAGAGTGGAGTGGCATACAGTGGCATAGAGTGGGGTAAAGTTTTATACAGTGGAGTAAGGTGGAGTTCAGTGGCACAGATTGGGGTATAGTGTCATAGAGTGGAGTGGTGTGTCATACAGTAGAGTGGCATGAAGTGGATTAGGGTGGAGTGGCATAGGAGAGAGTGGAGTAAAGTGTCATAGAGTGAAGTGGTGTGTCATACAGTGGAGTGGCATGCTATAAAACCGTGGTACTTATAGTACGGCCTGAAGGCTGCCAGTGGACCGGCCGACATTCCGCGGTGGCCCGCAGACCTTTTTTTCTAAATGTAGACTCCAACTACGTCCTGTTGGTAAACACAAAAGAGGGCCACTGGAGCATGCGCAATAGCAGCTTTGCTGTGCATGCCTCCCATTCCAGAGGCCCTCTTCTGTGTTTCCTGCCCTGGATCCGGAGCCGGGGAGACGTCACACACTTGCGGTAGTGGGACGCAAAGACCCTTTAATAGTCAGCTGACTTTTAAACGGTCTTTGGAAGCTTCCCACTACCTTCGCCGCCTGCATCAATGTCTCTTCACTCTCCATGATTTAAAGGTAAGCCTCCACAATCTGCTCCCCTATGGGTGGTCGAGGGTTCAGGGGGTGGTCAGGGGTTCAGGCATTCAGGGGGCGCGGGGGTATCGTAATCAGTGCTTAATTTGTAAATAAAAATGTGCTGGTGCCCAAATCCCTCCTCTTAAACATGTGGCTGCTGCAATTAAATGTGCAAACATGGAATACTGAGGCAGTGTAATCCTGAAGCCATCTCGGGCCTCTTCAATCCATATAAAAGCACTCCCTGTCCCCTCTGGCTCACTCTTGCAGCTTTCTGCTTTCTCCCTTTGTGACGCTTTTGTGTTTTTCTCTTCCTCCATCTTTCCCATATGTCTTTTGCTCGTTCTAAATGCTTGAGGCAGAAAAATAAGCGCTGGCCCTCAAAAATAAGTGCTGGTGCACCGCACCAGTAACAACAAGCACAAATTAAGCACTGATCGTAATTCTAGTCTGCTTAATGTTTATTTATTTGCATTCTTAGAAACCGAAGCCTAACAGTAGTAACGGTGGTTGAAGTGCACAGCAACCGCCGGGGTTCTAATGGGTTAAGCTGCCAGTTTCATGCATCAGGTTGTGCGGCAATAAGCATGACTTGTGTGTGTGTAATTATGTTTGAGTGTGAGTGTCCCTGATGTGCTTATATGTGTGCCTTCGTGTATATGTGCAGTGGGAAGAAGTATGTATACCTGTGCTTCGGTTTCTGTGGGATTCTTGAGCACTGCATCTTTCGAACGATATTTATGTATAGTATTTTCCACCTGAAGTCCCATGAAAGTGGTAGTTCTTGAAGCATCTTTTTTGGGGCAGGCACCAGAAGAATTCTGGAACATTGTGCCTTCTGACAAATTTCCTGTTCTTTTTACAGTGGCCCAGAAAGTAACTTGTATGTATGGTTCAACATATGTTTGTGAAAGTTTGTTTTCTACAATGCGACTGTTGAAGGGTAAACTCAGAAATAAGCTAACAGACTTATATCTGTATCAACTCTTAAAGCTTGCTGTTTCAGACATGGTACTAGATTACAGGACACTAATAGGAGACATGAAGTGTAAAATAAGTTCTTAGTATATCTTCCTTTGACATACCTATTTTTGGTCTCAGTTAAACTTATGCTGAATATCCGCTTAGGGAGGATTACCATGCAATGCCTTTTAAGAATGCTATTGTATAATAAAAATGTATTGTCAAAATATCTAGCTTTGTACTTACATCTGGCTTCAAAAATACAGCTTTGTCTAGTAATGTTTTTTTACACCTGTAGCCCTGCCCCTTCGTCCCACCCCTTTGCCCTGCCCACCCTCCACAAGCCCATTGGTGCGGCCCTCGGCCACAAACCAGACTGTAATTTTGGACCCCGGCAAAACGTTTGTGAGTACCCATGCTACAGAATGTTGGAAAGTGTCATAAAGTGGATTAGAGTGGAGTGGCATAGAGTGCAGTACATTGTTGTACTTCGGAGTGGCATAGAGCACAGTGAGGTAGAGTCTAGTAGAGTGGAGTGGCATAGAGTGTCATAGAGTCAAGTGCCATACAGTGGCGTAGAGCGGAGTAGTGTAGTAGAGTGAAGTAGAGTGGAGTAGTGTGACATACAATGGAGTGGAGTAAAGTGGGGTGGAGTGGCATTGAGTACGTTGCATAGAGTGGAGTGCTGTACAGTGCCACAAAGTGGAGTAGAGTGTCATACAATCCCATAGTCTGGAGAACAGTGTTGTACAGTAGTATGCCATAGAGAGGAGCAGAGTGTGATAGAGTGGAGGAGCGTTGAGTGCCGTAGAGTTGAATAGAGTGAAGTGGCATAGAGTGGAGTTCTGTAGAGTGGAGTGTCATTGAGTGTTGTGTCATACTGTTGAGTATTGTGGCATACAGTGTCAAGGCATAGAGTATGGTGGCATAGATTATGGGGTGGATTTGAGTGGAGTGGCATAGAATGGAGTGGTGGTGAGTGGAGTAGAGCAGAGTGGAGTGGTATAGAGTGGAGTGGCATCAAGTGGAATAGCACTGAGTGGAGAGGCATAGACTGAGATGGCGTGATGGTTGTGACTCAGAACAGAAACAAAAAGAATTACTTATAGTCTAGTCCAGAGCTTGTCGTAGTAAAACAGAAGTTGTAAGAAATTGGCTATAGGTTAAGGGGGTGGAAGACCCACTCAGACAACAACCACAGTCCTTGTCAGGATAAACCATAAAAAGGTCTTAAATTAACCCATGCTTAATTCTCCTCTAGCTTGGCACACAATAGTTAAGCTTAATTTAGAGGCAATGTGTAACATGTTTATGCAGCACACGGACAGCAATAAAGTGAAAACACAACACAAGACAAATCCTATACCAATTTAGAAAACTAGAGTAATCCTAAATAAATAAAATGATGCCAGAGTGACAAAATTCCAATCCACCAGAGATATTGAATTCTAAAGTTGTAAGTGAAAATAGCACCAAGAAGCAGAAGATGCCAACTGTGGTTATCAGATCACCCTGGACTGGGACAAAGTCACAAGTTCAGGCCGACTGTGATGGACTGTGGGCCAGGAACATGGCTGAGTATGCCCTGCTCAGATTTGTAGCTTAGTGCCCTTGGTGTTGAGATGTGAGGTCCTTCTCCAGACTGTGCGGTGCTGCAATGTCATGCTGCATTGGTTAAAATGAAGTAACCGATCAGGAGCTGCAAGGTGATGCAATGTGAGGTCTTGCGCCAGGTATCGTTGCACTGCCTCAGTTCCAATGAAGATGCTGATCAGGAGCTGCAAGGTGTTGCAATGCAAAGTCCTGCATCAGTTTGCGTTGTGCTGAGTCGGTTCCAGTGAAACCTTCAGTTGACCTGGGAGGTATATACAGCAAATAGAAACCAAGGGTCCGGGACCTGGAGTCATCTCCTAGGGATCAGGACTCACTCCAGTGGCAGTGAGTAGCAGGGCTCAGGCATGTCCAGTTGCAGGTCCAGCTTCCCCAGGGCAGCTGGCCAGACGTAGGGAGGCCTCTGGAGCTTATTGTGTCCAAGTAGTTCCCACAGAAGGTCGGCCAACTGACCCTTGTAGTCACCCTGGGTAGCCTATGATGAATGCAAGCAGGCCCAATCTTCCTTTTTAGACACCAAGGTAGTTCTTCATGTAGCAGGGCAGACCTCTGGTAGTTTGAAGTCCTTCTGTAACTTTCACAAGTTCAGAAGTGTTCTCAAAGGAGGCTCTGGAGGTCCAATATTTATACCTGGTGCCAGCCTTTGTGTGGGGGACTCCCTGTCCTACACTCATATCTGGTTCTGGAAAGTTCTTTAGCAACACATGCCATGCCACTGGATTCAAGCTAGCCTGGCTGATGAGGGGTGAAACCCCGAAACCGGTCCCAGGATGCTTGTTTCCAGTCCAGGGAAGACCTGGCCTGGCAGTTCGGGCTGGACTGTTCCCATGGGGAACAGGGTCAAGACTGATTTGCATATGGCTGGGTCCAAACTGGAATGGCATAGGCAGCAAAAAAAACGATGGATTAAACCCAGATCTGTGACTGGGGGTGAGTGTTTGCATTGTCAGCACTCCGTCCATCATTCTTTTGTGTTGTTAATGTCGCCCTAAGTGGGAAGGGTATGCCCAGACGTGGGTCCCGTGCTTCCCATGCCACTGGATTCAAGCTAGCCTGGCTGATGAGGGGTGAAACCCCGAAACCGGTCCCAGGATGCTTGTTTCCAGTCCAGGGAAGACCTGGCCTGGCAGTTCGGGCTGGACTGTTCCCATGGGGAACAGGGTCAAGACTGATCTGCATATGGCTGGGTCCAAACTGGAATGGCATGGGCAGCAAAAAAACGATGGATTAAACCCAGATCTGTGACTGGGGGTGAGTGTTTGCATTGTCAGCACTCCGTCCATCATTTTTTTGTGTTGTCTGGAAAGTTCTTCCCCGGTCAAGGCTCCAGACGGTCTGGGGTAACAAAAGGTAGGCCAGGCCTGGTGCTGGGTTATGTGTGCAGGAGGCAAAGCCCTTTGAAGTGTTAGTGGGGCTCGGTAGACCACCTCCACAGTCATTCTGTAAGGATGGCCCATCCTGTTCACACCTCAACCCTCTTTATGTCACTGTCTGGAAGCAATACACAAATCCCAACAGCAGAGCCATTCACAGACATGTGACCCAGGACATTGGCAGAAGGAACAAATGTTTGGGATAAGAAAATGCCAACTTTCTAAAAGTTTGAAATACCCAGGGCTACCCGATATTCCCCAAGGAACTGTGTATGGACAATTGTCAAGAGAACAAATCTTCCTGGAGGAGTTATTTCTGCACAATTTCTCAAATCAAATGACATTTATCAAATAGATCCAATACTGCCAAAAAATGAAATGAAAAAAATATAATATCCACATGTCCTGTCGAACAAATTGTATTAGAAACAACACTGCATAGGTGCTAGTGTTTCACGTGTATGCATATATACCTCAGTTTTGTCTATCAACACTGTACACCTCACATAGGGACCCAACACAATTCATAGTCAAGATCGAAGGATCCCAGAGAGATGACCAATCCTTCTTGACAACACCAGTTTTTTAATGCACAATCCCAAGTACTTTTTCTTATATCACACTGTGACACGTCAATGAGGAGGAATTGTTGACGTTTCAGTCTCCAGTGACACAGAAGTCCACAGGACCATCATAAGTGTTTAAAGAACAGGATTAACCCAAGGTCACACCTATTTAAGATAAAATATAGAAACTAAAAAATATGTACTGAGGAGTCAGAAAGACACATTAAGCACTGCCTGTTACACCAAAAACACCCCCCAAACCATGTGTTAAAATCAAACAATGTGAACCCTCATCTAACCAAGATACACCCACCAAGTGTGTAAAAAGACATACCACAAATCACACTAATGTACAAAGAACTCAGGAAAAACCTAACTATTCAACTCAGTAAGTTTATACACGTTCGTTCAGACTGTTTAAACATTACTGAATATAAACACAATAACGATTTTAAATACACAAATATAAATAAAAAATATATCCCTCAACAGCATACGTTCCCTCGCACTTACTCTACTTACATTTCCACAATTCACTGAAATTGAACTATGCAAGGAATGCTGTCAATCACAGGCACAAAAAGTGGACTTAAACCTGAAACCAAGACCGAGAACAAACGAGACACTCTCGGAAAAAATGTAATAGTTAATAATCCCCATAACAGTAAAACTCCTTCATAGTACGGGCACTTACTCTCATGCGGGAGACAGTAGCCGCCTACTCCTGTGACTCCCGAATCCATGGTATAGAATAGTTGGCACAGACGCTGAAACTGATCACTCAAGTGAAGATTTAAAACGCAATGGGAGTAATCACGTGATATATATAAGGCCTACAGAGGCCATCTTAAAATGACTGTAGCCTCATCCGTTATCTCCAACAAATAGTAACAAAATCACATGTTCTTACTTAGCTAAAGGGAAGGCAGAATATTGAACGCTATACTGATATCAAAACTTCACACTCCAAGTAATCTTAGAAAATTTGCCTGGTCCAATAATGCCATCTTTAAATGTCTTATCATCCCATGAAGTTATGTAGACCAATCATAACATAGATGAGTAAATCCGAGTCTCATCTTTGTCAAAGTTAGGAAGGCAGGCTTCCAGGCTCATGTAAGTTTTCAAAGGCAGGGTGGGTGTAGGAGGCTGGTTCAGTTTATGGTGTACACCTATGAGTCCAGGCAACCCTTAGTGAAAGTGTTTTTGTGCCGAGATAACCAAAGCTCTCTAGGGGTAGCTGTGGAGAGCAGCTCAAGCTTATCAGGGAGGAGGGTAAAGCACTTAAAATACCACAATAGTCAGCCAGTGATGTTCACACAAGAAAGAATCACACCAAGTGTAACACAAATGAAGTATTCTTTGTTGCAACACTAAGACTATCCTGATGTTGTTATATCTGCACTTGGGGATATCTACACACAGAAAATATACTTAGAAACAAACAGGAAAAGCCTAGGAATACACGGAGCCCTATGGGGGAGAGACATACCCTATACTAAGAAAGTGGTATGAGAATGGAGGTGCCCAACCAAGGTAAGTGTGTTAGGATCCCAAGGGCTGGGGTAGTATGAAATCACCCAGGGACCTGTGTGCAGAGTTGTTATCCAGCCGGGTGTCCCATAGGCTAACACAGGATTGTTGCGGTTGGAGTTTTCAAGATTCAGGACGCTTTCCAGAGGATTCCAAGGAAACCAGTTGGCACAAGGGAGCTCAGGTGCATAAGGGTGAAGTGACATCGGAAACCTTCGTTAGAGTCAATTGGAGACTTGTTTGTCCATCTGCTCTTGCAACTTGTGGACCAGGTCGCTAGAACCCAGAGGTGGATTCTGGACAAGAAGAACCTGAAAATGAAGGGAACAGAGTCCATACTACTCGGAGATGTCCAGGCGGTGCAGGTAGACAATGCCCACCCTTCTTGGGGAGAAGTCCTGCAGGTCAGTAAAGGAAGAAGTCCAGCTGCCGAGTCCAGGTGATGCAAGAAGATCCTTGGAGTTGCCCACGAGCTGTCCCACATCGGTCGCCGGACTGCAGAGGGGTCAGTGGTTAGCAGAGCCACCAACAAGCATCAGCAAATGCAAGAGCAAGCTGCAGGGAAGTTTGCAGGATTCTTGGCACCAGCAAGGTCCTAGTGACTCAACCGTTGGAGGAGAGTCAGGGTTGATCCTCAGCACACAGGAAACCCAGGAGGACTCATTGGAGCCCCCACAAGGACCCACAGGCAGAGAGAGTCGCAGGGAGGCCTGAGCAGCACAACAAAGAAGGAGTCCCACACAACAGGAGTTGCAGAGTGGATGCTATTCCTGGGGTTGCAGAGTGCTGGAGGCTGGGGCTTCTTGGAGCTTCAAGATCTCCTGGAGGAAGAGTCAACAAGCCATGATAACAGCAACAGATGCGGTGCACAGGGGTTCTGTCCCGGTGGCCACAGCAAAGGCCCACTGTCTCTCACGTTGTATAGGGGACAAGTTGGACCTGGCAGGGACCACAGAACCACCACCTGTGTTGAGGAGCCTTCACATGGTCTGTGGCACTGCAGGACCCACCAGCCGGCTGTTGTCATTGAGATGCTTGCGGATGCGGGGGAGTGACTCCTTCACTCCAAGGGAGAGTTCTTCTTGCTTCCTATTGCAAACAGAGTCCCTATGAACCTGGAGGATGCACAGCCACAGATGTTACAGAAATCTTGCAGGAGCTGAAGAAACAATGTTGCAGTGAGAGCCCTTCCAACTGGATACAGTCTTGTTTCAGAGCCTAAGGCTGACCAGCAGTGGTTCCGGAGGCCAGTGTTACAGAAGGGTCTTGCAAAGACTTTCTTGTAGAGTCTACACCACAGGAAATCCTTTGTTCTTCCTTCCCCTGCTCGAGCTAGGCTCATCAGCAGGAGGACAGGACAGAGTCTAGAGTCGGCAGCAACACGGGCCGGTATGCATACCCTGCCTGCAAGGCTGTATAGGCAGATCTGGGAGATCCTCTAAGGCACCCCCAGAGTACATGGTATCATGTAACTAACACTGGAATCAGTGTAGTTGCATGATTCCAACATGTTTGATACCAAACATGCCTAGGTTTGGTGAAGCCATTATTTAGTTGGACTACTTGTGTTGACCAGTGTCCACTACATACCTTAAAACGGCTTCCCCGCACTTACACATCCCAGGAAATGGAGTCTGGGGCTTTAAGGGCACCCCTGCTTACGCAGGGGTGCCCTCACACTTAGAGCCATGGACCTTGCCCTTGGGCTGAAGGACCTACTACAGGGGTGACTTACAATGTCCAAGTGCAGTGACCGCGATCTAAGGCAGGCCTTGTATTTAAAGGGAAAGGTGCATGCACCATTTCACGCAGGCTGGAATGGCAGGCCTGCAGACACAGTTTGCATGGGCTTCCATGGATGGCATAGTACATGCTGCAGCCCATGGGAGACGCCTGGTGTACCAATGCCTTGGGTACCTAAGTACCATATACTAGAGACTTACATGGGTGCACCAGTATGCCAATTGTGAGGTGTAAAAATTATCATTCAACCAAATTTAGAGGAGAGAGCCCTTACAACGGGGTCCTGATTGTCAGGATTCCAGTGTACTACAGTGTAAACATATTGACACCAGGCAAACAGTGGGGGTAACTATGTCAGAAAGATGCTACTTTCCTACAGGATGGAGGGAAATGGGGCAAAAAATAAATAACACAAAATCACAACAAAGTATAAAGGAAAAAAGAACCACCACCAAGTGTTACAAGGTATATCTCAAACTTGTTTGAATTGAAAACCACTTCTCAAAAAGAGAACAAACCGTAGGTAAAAGAAGTATCATTGAGACATGTCTTGACTCCAACTATAGAAAACATCTACAGAAGAAAGAAAATAAAGAAGAGATCTTCCAAGTACAGAGAATTACAAAGACCCACTCAAAGACACCTCTATCTACAGCCATCTATAAAGGGTTATGTGGTGGCAAGCACCTGCCATTCTATCTGCTGTTTTTAACCTTTCTTCACTGCATCAGTCAACCAAATCCGTTTGCTTTCCCTAAAGTGTAACAGGCGGTCCACATTATGTCTCCTCTTCGTACATTTCACAATTTCCAGCACAAACCACTGCATTTCAGTGGGGTATGATCCAGAGTTGTAAAATGTTCCACCAAGGGCTCACTGATGACATTACAACGTATTTGTGATTGATGTACAATTTTCTTGCTCACTTCTTGGGTGGTTTTACCAATATGATACAGTGAGCATTGATATTCAATGCAATATATAACATTCTTTGTGACGCAATTAGATTTTTTTTTTAATTCCAAGTTTTAGCATTAAAAATACAATATTTCACAATTCTTGTGGTGGAGCCCACAGTACATTTGCCACACGGATAATGACCCACTCTCAGGGTTAAGCCCCAGATATTTCTCAGTGTCTTGGGTTCTGGTTCCATGTATGGCGATAGTTCTTTGTTATATATTTTGTTGTGCTTTAGTGTTATTTATTTTTTGCCCTCTTAGCCTCTTGTTGAAAATCTAAATGAGCATGCAAGCCTGCCTTCCTAACTCTGACAAAGATGAGATTTGGGTTTACTCATCTATATTATGATTGCTCTAC
Source organism: Pleurodeles waltl (assembly GCF_031143425.1). Lineage (NCBI taxonomy): Eukaryota > Metazoa > Chordata > Amphibia > Caudata > Salamandridae > Pleurodeles > Pleurodeles waltl. Next base: position 188,609,548 of record NC_090447.1, read on the forward strand.
ATACCTCCATAGAATGATAAGACATTTAAAGATGGCACTCTTGGACCAGGCATATTTTCTAACATTTCTTAGAGTGTGAGGTTTTGATATCAATATAGTGCTCAATATTCTGCTTTCCTTTTAACTAAGTTGTAACATGGTATTGTGTTTATCATTTGTTGGAGATACATGTTTTTTTTCTGCAACACCATTAGTACGGGATGAGGCTACAGTCATTCTAAGATGGCTGCCGTAGGCCTTACATATATCAAATGATCACTCCCAGCTCTTTTAAAATTTTGCACCAGTGATCAGTTTCAGAGTCTGTGCCGACTATTCTATACAATGGATTCGGGAGGCGCAGAAGCAGACGGCTGCTGTCTCCCGCATGAGAGTAAGTGCCCGTAGTATGAGGGGAGTTTACTGTTATGGGAATTATTCAGCTGTTACATTTTTTTCTTAGAGTGCCTATGTTTTGGTTTCAGGTTTAAATCCACTTTGTTTTGCCTGTGTTTGGCAGCATTCCTTGCGTAGTTCGATTTCAGTGAATGTGAAAATGTAAATAGAATAAGTCCAAGGGGATGTATGCCCTTGAGGGACTGACTATCTTTTTGATTTATATTGGTGGATTTATGATCTTTATCGTTTTTGTTATTCGGTTCTATTCAAACAGTGTTAGAGCAAACATGTATCAGTTTACTAAGTTAAAAAAGTGAGCCTTTCCTGAGTTCTATGTACATTAATGTGATTGGTGGTATGCCTTTTTACCCACTTGTTGGGTGTATCTTGGTCAGATGGGGGTTCACATTAATTGATTTTAACACTATGGGGGTCATTACAAGCTTGGCGGGCGGCTACCGCCGCCAGACAAGCTGTAACCGCCGTGCGGCCGCCAATGCGGCCGCACTACCGCAGTCCCCATTACAACATTCCCGCTGGGCCGGCGGGCGCTAACCTAGTTTACGCCCGCCGGCCCAGTGGGGATGCGGCCGCAACATAGGAGCCGGCTCCTAATGGAGCCGCCGGTGTTGCGGCCGTGCGACGGGTGCAGTAGCACCCGTCGCGCTTTTCACTGTCTGCTATGCAGACAGTGAAAAGCTGCATGGGGCCCTGTTAGGGGGCCCCTGCACTGCCCATGCCAGTGGCAGGGGCAGTGCAGGGGCCCCCAGGGGCCCCAGGACTCCCCTTACCACCAGCCTCTTCCTGGCAGTGCAAACCGCCAGAAACAGGCTGGCGGTAGGGGAGTCATAAACCCCAGTGCAGCGCTGCCCTGGCGGATTATCACCGCCGGGGCTAAAATGGTGGGAAACCGCCAGCCCCGGCGGTGCGACCGCGGCGCTACCGCCGCGGTCATAATAGGGGTCTCCGTACCGCCAGCCTGTTGGCGGTACAGACGCCACTTTAGCCCTGGCGGTCTCCGACCACCAGGGTCATAATGAACCCCATGGTTTGGGGTGTGTTTTCAGTGTAACAGGCAGTGCACATAGTGTTGTTCTGACTCTGCAGTACATATTCTTTTTGTTTCTTGATTTTATCTTATGTAGGTGTGATCTTGGGTTGATCCTGTTCTTTCAGCACTGAGTCCTGATAATGGTTTTGCAGACCTTTGTGCCACTGGAGACAGAAACGTTGACAATTTTTCCTCATTGACATGTCACAGTGTGATTTATGAAAAAGGATTTGGGACTGTGCATTAAAACTGGTGTTGTCAAGAGGGGGTGGACATTTATCTGGGATCCTTTGATCTTGAATATCAATTGCATTGGATCTCTATGTGAGGTGTACAGTGTTGATAGACCAGCTGATTTACATACCCATATTAATGACACTCTAGCAACTGTACAAGTGTTGTTTCTAATACAATTCATTCAAACAGTATGTGCGCTAGTAATCATTATATTTTTTTCATTGAATTTTTTAGGGAGTATTGGATCTATTTGACCAATGTGTTTTAATTTGAGAAATTATGCAGAAATAATTCCTCCAGGAACATTTGTTCCCTTGACAACTTTCTAAAAGTGGCATTTTCTGAATTCTAACTTAAAATCCGACTTTCCCATTAAAGAGGATTTTAAATTAGAATTAATTTGAGTGTAGACCGCATGTCCTTATCTGCTTACAGTCTAAAGTTAACACTTATTAAATATAATAAGGTAGCCCAATTTTAGTCAATTGGAGAGATATGCCTTACAACAATAAAAATGACTTTAGGAGTTTTCACTGCGAAGACATGCACAACTCAAGTACACACATCCAACTTTTTAAATACAATGCACCCTGCCATATTAGCCTTTCTGGCCTAACTAAGTATTGAAAAGAAAGGTTGAGGGCTATCAAAAGATTTATTTTTCGGGGATGACATGGCACTCTACAACTGCACTGTAGGCTGCTGTGGCAGGCCTGAGATTATGTTTTTGAAGTTCTACTTTAGTGGGTGGAGGCCTATTAATAGCATTTAGCAAATAGGATCCAAGTACACGTATTATCATTTACTGGGGACTTACAAGTAAGTTAAATGTACCACTTAGGTGTATGCCAAATTTACCATGTTTGAAGGAGAGAGCACAAGCACTTCAGCACTGGTTAGCAGTAATAAAGTGCACTAAGTCATAAACGCAACAAAAATGAATTCAACAAACAGGAGGAGTGAAGACAAAAATGTTTGTGGGAATATCACGTCAAGGATGTCAGGGCTAACAGAAGGATGCTAATATTGCAGCAAAACAAGATACCATACACAGTAATGGGGTTGTTGTACAAAGTTCCACTAAATACAATTATGTGGTTCTAGCCAATATGTATATTTCCTACACTAACTAGAGTGTTCTAACACAGTTGCTAAAGTAGCAACACTGCTACAGGGTTTCCACACTATTGACCCAGTTCTTGCACAATTACAGTGTTTTATCAGCAATGAAAAGACCATGGGCAGGATTCAGGCATACGTTTACTATTAGACATTGTGAGTAAATAATAGATGGGGTCACTTTGTTTCATATCTTCAATAAAAGAGTTTACCGCTCTGACCCCGGCCCCTTGGGCAATACAGTACAAAAACAAAGACTCCAAGATATATGTTGTGGTGGATAGAAGTAAAATATGAATTGTAGACTACTTGATCAATAGCAGATGTAGGCTCGCCCATTTCCACTCGATGTATGTTGCGAAGGGAGGAAGTAAATTTGAATTGCACGATAACTGCTCAATGGCTGGAATGGGCTGACACATTGTCCTATAATGTGGTGGGTGGAAGCAAATTGTGAATGGCTGAATAAGTGATCATTGGCTGAAGTGAGTTCAGCTATTGCCCCATGATGTATACCATGCTGGAAAGAAGTACCATGTGAATGGCACATGAAGGAGTGTAACTGGGAGCACAAGAACGGACAGCAGCAAGGGACTCGGTGTCCTAACATCCTTCGTGTCCAGAAAGGTGGGGTTGACCCTGGTATCCCCACGCACTATAAAGCACTTGTCCATCTCCTGCGGCGCAGGACGTGCAGGTGTGCAGGAACGGACAGCAGCAAAGGACTCGGTGTCCCAACATCCTTTGTGTCCAGAAAAGACGGGCTGACACCGCTTTCCTCATGCCATCTCCTGCCGCGCGGGTAGTGCAGGAGTGTACCTGGGAGCGCAGGAATAGACAGCATCAAATAACTTTGTGTCCCAACATCCTTTGTGTCCAGGAAGGAGGGGCTGACCCTACTTTCCATGCAGTGCACACTATAAAGTGATGGTCCATCTCCCACGGCGCAGGACACGCAGGAGTGTAACTGAGAGCGCAGGAACAGACAGCAGAAAGGGACTCGGAGTTCCAACATCCTTATTGTCCAGAAAGGATGGGCTGACCCGTCCTGGGCACTATAAAGCGATTTTCAATCTCCTGCGGTACAGGACCCACATGGGCTGTGCCAAGGTGAAGCCCAGGCCAAGGGCGGGCCCATCTGTGCCCATCTGAAATTGGAGGAGGCCGGGATGGGCCCTCCTCTCTTGGTCCAACGGACTTTAAGCATGCTAGCAGGAGCGACTTCTAGGCGCTTCACTGGTTTCTTCTCTTCCTTAGGCTTTGTGGAAATGTTTCTACTACCTCTGGTGGTATCTGGAGGCTACATCGAAAGATCATGAAGCTCCCGAACTTGCAAGCCTTTGTGTATAGGTAGGCTCTGAGTTATTTTTATGTCTACAAGTTTATTTATTTTAATTCTTTTAGCTTTGTTACACACCAAGGACTGAGGTAAGCTGTTGCTAAATTGGAGGTGGCATTCTAAAATTCCATTTGACTTGATAAAGTAAGACTGGGGAAAAATAAACTTGGGGGATGTTGATCCTCATCCCCACCATTAAAGCCATGTCTATCGACTGCATGCTAGAGCGTGCTGTAAGCGTAATCAATACAGAGATTGTCCTCACGGAAAGGAGACTTTCCTTAAATCTAGGGTGCATCTCTGTGACTGGGCCCCTTTTCTCACCTACTTCAGATATAAGCTTGGTGCCTAACGGAGCACAGCCTTTTGTTACAATTAGTCAAGCCTCAGGGACTGAAGTCACCGGGAACCTCTCTGGTTCCATTTCCACATGTAGTCATAGCCGTACATCGGTACAACCAAGAAATCCCAGGTGAGGTGCCCAGTCTAATCAACCTAACTGTACCTTTTCCACATCACAGGTGGTGTTTTTACCAATCACCAACCAAGTGGCCAGTACACTTTTGCCTCCATCTATATCATCAAACATTGGGTTGGAACTCCTCATTTGAACCTTTACTTTCCACCAAGTACTCTGTTAAGTTTTATGAGAAATATTGCTCAGCTATAAGGTCAGAAATGTCTCCCTTAGTACAACGATTAAACTCTTTGGAAGCCAAAATAGCATCTCTACAACAGTGTATATGTCAACTTACCACTGGTTCTAGCAACTCACCCGTTCTGAGCAAAGGGTTGATTCAACTAGAAACTAATCATCCTTCTCCAGTCCCTGAAACTAGTGCCACCTCATTTATGAAGCCGGCACCCCCAGGAAAGGTGAGTGTAGTGGAGAGGCCTCATCAAGCTGACCAATCTTGCAAAGACCAGGATTCTTTCTTGCCCATTTCTATTCTTTTGGGCCCGCCTGGGAATGAACCATCGCCTGGCACTACTGCTGCTTAGGCAGTCATCAATCTATCTCCAGACGATTGTCCTTATACTGACTGGGGCCCTGGTTCTTTGACAAGGTCAGTGGGAATCCTACAAAGATCTATTCAACAAGATGTTAGATTGGCTAGCGTGATATCAAAGCTTCTAATTTTTCCATGGGAAAAACATCTTGTTAGTGCGGAGGTCTGCATGGATTGGGCCAAACCCAGTCGACACACTGCAGTATTGTGTCGTCGTCGTGAACTTTAGATTCCCCTGGTGGGCTCGCTATTTGTTGTCTATTCGTAGTTTACAATCACAGTCAGTGTTAAAGAGCTCTATAACCTGGCATCATTAAGATATGTTTATAAACCTTCCTCTTACCAGTGTCAGGCATATCCCTCTGCCACCAGCTACTTCTGCCTAACCTCACAAGTTCCTGTTATAATTGTTTTGAGAGGCCCCAACATTCATTTGTACTGTGTTTGAACATGCCCTGCCCATAAGGAACCACAGCCAGTTTGTCGGTGCTAGGGCCATCAGCCCTTCCCCCAGTGAGCCTTGGTAATCTTCACCCAATCCCCTTAGCCAATAGATATGAAGCCCTCTTGGATTTAGATGGACCACCAGGGATGGGAAATTATGCCAACAGCATGGTTACGAGCGATAATTTGCCACATGCTAAGGCCGTTTCACCTGATCTATGCCAGGGCCGATCCCTTTCTATATTCAGTTGTAATGTGGCCGGTCTTAAAAGCAAAGTCGACAACCCTAAGTGGCAAGCATTTTTTTAACCCCTTCGCTGCTAGGCCTTTTCCCCCTCAGGTGCCAGGCTTTTTTTGGCTATTTGGGGCAGTTCGCACTTAGACGCCTCATAACTTTCTGCCCACATAAGCTACCCACACCAGATATGTGTCCTTTTTTTCCAACATCCTAGGGATTCTAGAGGTAGCCAGAATTTGTGGGTTCCCCTGAAGGAGGTCAAGAAATTTGCCAACATTTTTGACTTTTTCAGAAAACAGAGAAAAAAGGTCTGCAGAAGAAGGCTTGTGTTTTTTTTACCTGAAAAAGGCATTGACAAAGGGTTTGCTATGCTAAAATCACCAGCTTCCCAGCTTTCAGGAACAGGGAGACTTGAATCAGAAAACCCAATTTTTCAACACAATTTTGGCATTTTACTGGGACATACCCCATTTTTATGATTTTTTGTGCTTTCAGCCTCCTTCCAGTTAGTGACAGAAATGGGTATAAAACCAATGCTGGATCCCAGAAAGCTAAACATTTCTGTAAAGTAGACAAAATTCTGAATTCAGCAATGGGTAATTTGTGTAGCTCCTACAAGGGTTTCCTACAGAAAACAACAGCTGAAATAAAAAAATATTGAAATTGAGGTGAAATAAAACAACAATTTTTCTCCACGTTTTACTCTGTAACTTTTTCCTGTGATGTCAGATTTTTTAAAGCAATATACTGTTACATCTTCTGGACTCTTCTGGTTGCGGGGATATATAGGGCTTGTAGGTTCATCAAGAACTCTAGGTACCCAGAGCCAATAAATGAGCTGCACCTTGCAATGGGTTTTCAATGTATACCTCGTATACAGCAATTCATTTGCTGAAATATAAAGAGTGAAAAATAGATATCAAGAAAACCTTTGTATTTCCAAAATGGGCACAAGATAAGGTGTTGAGAAGCAGTGGTTATTTGCACATGTCTGAATTCCGGGGTGCCCATACTAGCATGCGAACTACACAGCATTTCTCAAATAGACGTCTTTTTTACAAACTATCTTTCATTCGGAAGGGAAAATGTAGAGAAAGACAAGGGGCAATAACACCCCCAAGTCTCCAGATAAAAATGATACCTCACTTGTGTGGGTAGGCCTAGTGCCCGCGACCGGAGATGCCCCAAAACACAACGTGGACACGTCACATTTTTCCCGAAGAAAACAGAGGTGTTTTTTGCAAAGTGCCTACCTGTGGATTTTGGCATCTAGCTCAGCCGGCACTTAGAGAGACCTACCAAACCTGTGCACTTTTTGAAACTAGACACCTGGGGGAATCCAGGATAGGGTGACACGTGTGGCTCTGATGAGGGTCTGTTACCCAGAATCTTTTGCTAACATCAAAATTTGGCTAAAAAACACTTTTCATCACATTTCAGTGACAGAAAGTTCTGGAATCTGAGAGGAGCCACAAATTTCCTTCCACCCAGCGTTACCCCAAGTCTCCCGATAAAAATTATACCTCACTTGTGTGGGTAGGCCTAGTGCCCGCGACAGGAAATGCCCCAAAATACAACGTGGACACATCACATTTTCCCAAAGAAAACAGAGGTGTTTTTTGCAAAGTGCCTACGTGTGGACATTGGCCTCTAGCTCAGCCAGCACTTAGAGAAACCTACCAAACCTGTGCATTTTTTAAAACTAGACACTTAGGTAAATGCAAGATGGAGTGACTTGTGGGGCTCCCACCAGGTTCTGTAACCCAGAATCCTTTGCAAACCTCAAAATATGGCTAAAAAACACCTTTTCCTCATATTTGAGTTACAGAAAGTTCTGGAATCTGAGAGGCGCCACAAATTTCCTTCCACCTAGGGTTTCCCCAAGTCTCCCGATAAAAATTATACCTTACTTGTGTAGGTAGGCCTAGTGCCCGTGACCGGAAATGCCCCAAAACACAACGAGGACACATCACCTTTTCCCTAAGAAAACAGAGGTGTTTTTTGCAAAGTGCCTACCTTTGCATTTTGGCCTCTAGCTCTGGGAAACCTACCAAACCTGTGCATTTTTGAAAACTAGACACCTAGGGGAATCCAAGATGGGGTGACTTGTGGGGCTCCCACCAGGTTCTGTTACCCAGAATCCTGTGCAAACCTCAACATTTGACAAAAAAACAAATTTTCCTCTCATTTCGGTGACAGAAAGTTCTGGAATATGAGAGGAGCCACAAATGTCCTTCCACCCAGCGTTCCCCCAAGTCTCCCGATAAAAATGCTACCTCACTTTGTGTGGGTAGCCCTTGTGCTCGCAACAGGAAATGCCCCAAAACACTATCTGGACACATCAAAATGATCAAATTCAAAACTACCTGTTTTTGCGAGGGGCACCTGCGTTTTTGGTCATGGGCTCAGCAGCCATCTAGGGAAATCTACCAAACCCAGGCATTTCTGAAAACTAGACACCCGAGGGAGTCCAGGGAGGTGTGACTTGCATGGATCCCTCAATGTTTTCTTACCCAGAATCCTCAGCAAACCTCAAATGTAGCTAAAAAATCTACTTTTTCCCACATTTCTGTGTACGATCATCGCACCGGGACAAATTTCCTACCACCCATTGTTCCCCTCAGTCTCTCCGGTAAAAATGATACCTCACTTGTGTAGGTGGGCGAAGTGCCTGTGACAGGGAAGAGCCAAAAACATGTCAAAATTGAGGGAGAACCAAAGCAGGTCCAAAAGGGCAGTTTGAAAAAAAAACATTTTAGGCTGACAAGTGCAACAGAATTTTTATCGCTATAGATGAGGCAATGTTGGGTGGTAGGAATTTTTTAGATTGCTGCAGATTCCGGAAGGTCCCATCACAAAAATGTGGGAAAAATGTGTGATTTCCAGCAAAGTTGGAGGTTTGCAGGGCATTTTGGGTAAGGAAATGGTGCGAGCTGCATGTGAAGCACACTACCCTGGAATCAACCAGATGTTAAGTTTTCAGATGTGTCTAGGTCTTGTGGATTTTTCTACATGGCAGCGTTCCAAAGTAAAAAAAAGTGCAGCCCTCACCATTCCAAGAGGGATGATTGTGAGAGTTACCAAGCTCTCATGGCCCAAATGTAAAACCAAAACCCAGATTAATCAAATATCCTCTTGCTAGCCATGGTATAAGATTTTTTAGTGTGCAGGGGAGAGCTGAAAGACTGTTACCCCCTTCAGTCCGGGTGGGAGCACAACCAGGCCCATACTGGTTGGTAGCCACCACCCCACTATTTTTTCTTTTTTTTGTATTCCCTGGCATCTAGTAGACTTTCTGCCCCCCTGGGATGTCGATTGGGGGTAATTGCTCAATCCGCCCACTGGTGGGCAGAACAACTTTGGCCCCATTTATTTGGGGTGGGGTATGGTTATACCCCAACCTCTTATTTTGAAACAAAAATCTTCCCTGGTCTCTGGTGGGCTTTCTGCTCCCCTTGAGGGCAGATGGGACTTCCAAAAATAGGCCCATCTACCTCCAGGGGGGGCAGAAAAGGCCTAAAAATATTTTGCCTCCCCTGGGGAGCAGCCCTTGCCAAAGGTGTCACTTCCCTTATGGTTAGTATAAAAAAAATGCAGATTCCCTGGTGTCTTGTGGTTTCTGCCCCCCCCCCCCCGGGGATCAACCTTTGCATAAGAGGTCGCTCCCCACATGTAAAAAAAAATAAACAGACAAAAAAAAAATATCCCTGGTGTCTAGGGGTTTTCTGCCCCTCTGGGGGCAGATTGGCCTAATTATATTAGGCTGGTCTGCACCCAGGGGGGCAGAAATGGCCTAAACTTAATGTGGCCCCCTGGGGAGCGACACTTGCCCAAGGGGCCGCTCCCCTTATGCGCAAGTATGAGAAAGAGTCCCTGGTGTCTAGTGGTTTCTGCCCCCGGGAGGCAGAAATGGCCTATACTTAATTTGTCCCCCTGTGGAGTGACCCTTGCCCAAGGGGCCGCTCCCCTTATGTGCAAGTATGATAAATAGAAATAGTCCCTGGTGTCTGGTGGTTTCTGCCCCCCCCCGGGGGCAGATCAGTCAAATTATATTAGGCCGATCTGCCCCCAGGGGGGACAGAAATGGCCTAAAAATCAATTGGTTCCCTGGGCAGCGGCCCTTGCCCAAGTGGCCACTCCCCTTATTGAAATGTACAAAAAAAAAATCCCTGATGTCTGGTGGGCAATTTCTGCTGCTCAATCGCATCTCGATCGGGCAGCAGAAATGCTGTGAGAGACAAGAAAGGAAAGGTCTTTCCTTTCCTTTCTTGTCCCTCCCGCCCCACCTCCTTGTCAGAAGAGAAATACAAAAGCATTTTTCTTCCGGGATCGTGCTGGAAGCACGCTTCCAGCATGATCCGAGGTGACCTCTGATGAGGTCAGCGTGCAATTTGCAGGCTGACGTCATCAGACGTCACTGGGGAGGTTGGGGTGGAAGGGGAAGTGATTCCCATTCCATCCCTGACTGTGGGGGTGTGGGAGGGAGGCCCACGGGAGAGCGTTAGCGCTCCCCCGTGGGCCGGGTGCAGGATGAGCTGGTCTCGTCCCAGGCACACGGAACCAGCTCGCCCCAGGCACCTTGGGGGTTAAAGCACAAGATAATAGCTTTACAGGAAACATGGTCCCTTTCCCTTATATCATATGATGGGTATGCATGTTACAGCAACCTAGCTACCCCTTCTGCTAGAGGTAGGGCATTGGGTGGACTCTCGACCTGGATTAGTATAAATCTCCATGTTGATGCTACCGTTATTGAGATTGATTTCCCGGCTTTTTTTAGCACCAAAAATCTGAGATAGTCTGATGTGCTTTTCGCTTTGTATAATTAATTTTTATAGTAATGCTTTTACATCCTCTGTTTGCACTCATTTCGCTCAATTGTTCAATTTTTTGTTGTAATCACTACAGGCAAACTATTGAGTGCAATTTTGTTATTTTTTATGCCATGATTTTAACACCAAATTGGAGAGATGTAACTGTGAACTAGGTGACCCTTTGAATAGAAGTAGTATTATATGTGACAACAGGGGGGCAGAGCTGAACAGATATCTGGTAGCACCTGACCTAGCTGATCTACTTGGGGCACTTAGAAAGGACGGAATTCTATTACCAACATTCAGAGGGCTGGTTTCTCCTCAATCATTGAATATATGTTTGTGATTGCTGATTTTGTGAATTGGCTTTCAAAAGGGGACGTTCTATTGACTGGGTGGGGCGATCACAATGCCCTCTGCGCATTAGCTTAATTACCCTTGAGTAGACACCAACATGATTTTAATTTAACCTCCATTACTCAACATACTACAGATGAAATAAGGCTTGTTTGATACATTAAAAATCAAAATGACACCTTGAAAATGTTGTTAAAAACATGTCAGGGGTTGTTTTTCAGTTGTTTGACCCCAATTGAGTGTCGAACCATGGCAACACACTACAGTAGCTTGACCCGCCATGTTAAACAGGCCCTGCTTAAACCCTCTCGTCCTGACAAAAAGGCCCACATGGGTTTGACAAGCGTTGCTGAGCGGCTAATCTGAGGCTGAGGAAGGCCTTGACTGCCATCCCGAGAAGGTGGCCCTAGGGTAGGGACATGCATCTAGAATATAAATGAGCCATCAAACTTAGAAAGGAGGAGCTATAAAAAAGGGATTGGGAGCTATTGGGAGTTACAGCAGCAAGGAATGACAGTAAAATATTCTGGAGCCTAGTAAATGAAGTGAGAACAAGGAACACCCCAGAAATCCCTTTTGTTAGGTTCTGATTGGGCTTTGTGTTTCACCACCATTTATCATCTGGAGGAAAACCTAGGCATGGTGGTCGCCCTTTGTAATAGGTTGCAGTATTCCCCACATTTCTTTGTCACCCTACCAGAAGTACAGTTGGCAATCCAGCAGAGTACGGGTGGGAAAGTGCCCAGTCCAGATGGGGTCCCAATTGGCTTTATAAAATGTGTGCCTGATCTATGTGGTCCCCTCATTACCAACATTTTAAATAGTACCCTTCATGTCAACATCACCACTCTTGGACCCTATCTATTATAATTCCTATTTTTAAAAAAGGGAGATCAGATGTCTCCCAAATGCAACTTTCCCATCTCACTTAGGGCCAGATGTAGCAAAGGGTTTTACCCATTCTGTGTCTATGGGAAAATTCGTTGGTACATATAGCCCCTAGTGATAGCTCAATTAAAATTACAGGAAGAGTGGTTTATAACCGCCTTGTCACCTTGGCCCAAGATAAGAACATCCTTTCGCTCTTCTAATTTGGCTTTCGCCCATGATTGGGTACGGTTCAGCAGTGCCTGAATTTAAGTTTGTTAATAAGAAAATACACCTACATCAGGTGCTCACCCATTTATTTGGCATTTATGGATCTATCCATGGCATTCGATTCAGTCAACAGGACCAAGCTGTGGACAATGGTGTTCGACTTAAGGGTGGAACGCCCCCCTAAGTAAATCTTTTGCATTCTATGAACACAGATCTAAAGCCAAAGTGCACATGAGTGTCCATGGTGAAATGTCTTTGGAGTTTTCCTTAAAGCGTCAAGGGTGTATTTTGGTACCCTTACCCTTAATCCTCTACATTAAAGCCTTATGCTTCCACTTGATCTCTAACCCGACAGAGACACCAAGGAAAGCGGGCGTGCAGGTGCCTGCATTACTCTATGAAGATGACGCAGTCCTGCTCACTCACACTCCTAACACATTGTGGTCGTTGGTCGACTGTTTTGTCTCATTTATGAGTAGCCTAGATCTAACACCAACTATGGGAAATCACACAATATAGCGTGTGGGCCATTTAAACCTAGGCTAAATACGTTTACAAACAATACTCAGTCACTCACAAGCATCAGCAATTTCAGTTATTTAGGCTTAATCTTTAGCTTCTAGGTGTCTTGGCAGCCACAGTTTAAGAGCTCTTGCCTCAAACTTAGTATATCAGCAGGGGCGATAGGTAATCTTGTCAGCTCGAGAGACAAAGGGATATTCCTCCCGGTCCTCAACATGTATAATATGCAGTGTATAACCATTACTACGTACTGGGATGGGATCTGAGGTTTTCATAACACCTCTCTCTTACAGCAGGAGGAAAACCAAATGATTTGACGGCTATTGCATTTACCGCCATCCACATCCACTTTCCTCCTTCACTCAGAGCTTAATCTAGGTGATATCTCAGATAAGGTGCATTTGGCTCCTTTGCTGTTGTGGGTCAGTGTATGGTCCAACCCGAAGGCATCAATTTGAAGGGCCGCAATCCTGGATTGCCTAAGCTTGGAGAAGGGCTTTTAAATCCCGTGGTTGAATTATATTCGGGAAACTTTGAAAAACCTGGATCTGTCTTCTTGTTTAAGAATCCTGGGGAAATAAGTAAAACGACAAATTTAAGGTTAAGGACTTTTTTTTGAGCGCCATGAGGAAGAGAGATTGACAACTGAACGATCAAAACATACATTGATGGCCGAATTATATATTTTAGAATCTGTGGAAGCAGCCCTCAACCTAACCCTTGATCAAACTCACTGGGAGAGATTACTTCTCTTCCGATTTAGAGTTGGTACTGTCTGGAGGGTCACAAATTTTCAAAAAGAACTCGATCTGGTGGGGGGTTGTTGCACTGTTTTGTTCATATGATAATGGGACTGAACAGTCACTTTTGCATTTCATCCTTTTCTGTAGTTTGCATAAATTTCAGTGGAAGCACTTTCTATTGCCCTTGCTAAAAAAGTTAGGACATTATCAATGTAGAGAAGCGCTATTACACTTACAACAGCTGAGCTCCCCTGAACTATGTTTCTGTGTGAGCTCTGTTTTTAAATCAGAAAGTCACTTGATGGGGAACATTGCTAGTATGTGATTTTATGTAGGTGTGGAGGACCATTGAGTCAGGTCATATGAACTGTTTTAGCATTTTTCAGCTGCTGGCCGGCTGTCTCAAAGACTTTTCTGAGTGATTTAACTTTCTTCATAGACAAGCTTTGGAATATTTAAGTATGGTTATGAACTGATGCTTTATTTATTATGGTGGTCATTACAACCCTGGCGGTCGGTGTTAAAGCGGCGGTAAGACCTACAACAGGCCGGGGGAAAAAATGGAATCACGACCGTGGTGGAAACTGCCAACAAAGACACCCACTTTAACACTCTGACCGCCAAGGCGGTACAAACACACAGCGTGGCGGTCACCGCCAATAGACAGGTGGAGGATAATGTCCTGCCCACCCTATCACAACATACCAATCCGCCACCTTTTCCGGGGCGGATTCACTGCGAACAAAAACACGGCGGAAACAGGACTTCGAAGGGAAAACGCTCACCTCTACATACCCAACGAGGAACCAGGACGCCATGAAACCAGAGCTTCACATTTTCCCTGCCCTTATCTTCTTGCTCGTCTACCAGGAGCACAAATGCCGGCGGCGAAGACCACGGTGAGTACTTCACATACGGCACAGGGGAGAGAAAAACCAGGGACACACACACGCAACACCCCCACCCCCACCCTCACCCACGACAACACACACACTAATACAGCATGATACATTACAGTTACAGCCCCCCAAAGCCCCCGGAAGAATGCAAAGGCAAAAGGAAATGAGTGTAACCCTTGTAATATAATAAAATCCAGTACGCAAAAATATATATACACTATTAACAAATATATACACCAAGAATAGTAGTCCAGGTATTGCTCCATTGAAGTCCGTGGAACACCAGGCCCACACTGCATGGGCGAGGCCCACACTCAATACCCGAACATGACGGAGAGAACACTGCAGGGGCATCAGATAGCAATAAAACAGGCACCTCAGGGGGAAGGGAAAGGGGGGGCACCTCAGCCGGTTGAGTGCACGACGCCAAATCCACGAGGGGGCCACATGCCCACTGTTCAATCCTGGGGAGTGAAAGCCACAGTCTCTCAAGTCTCTACAGTGGGTGGTTTGCCCACTGTTCAATCCTGGGGAGTGCAAAGCACAGTCCCTCAAGTCTCTACAGTGGGTGGTTTGCCCACTGTTCAATCCTGGGGAGTGCAAAGCCACAGTCTCTCAAGTGAATAACATTCTCCACTGGTTCTGGAGGGGGCTTTGTGCCGAGAGTGCTTCATCCTGCCAAGGACTGTGTGAGTGGATACCTTTCTCCACTGGTTCTGGAGGGGGCTTTGTGCCCAGAGTGCTTCATCCTGCCAAGGACTGTGTGAGTGAATGTGATACTCCACTGGTTCTGGATGGGGCTTTGTGTCCAGAGTTCTTCATCCTGCCAAGGACTGTGTGAGTGGATGTGATACTCCACTGGTTCTGGAGGGGGCTTTGTGCCCAGAGTGCTTCATCCTGCCAAGGACAGAGGTAGTGGATGCCTTTCTCCACTGGTTCTGGAGGGGGCTTTGTGCCCAGAGTGCTTCATCCTGCCAAGGACTGTGTGAGTGGATGCTTTTCTCCACTGGTTCTGGAGGGGGCTTTGTGCCCAGGGTGCTTCATCCTGCCAAGGACTGTGTGAGTGGATGGGATTCTCCACTGGTTCTGGAGGGGGCTTTGTGGCCAGAGTGCTTCATCCTGCCAAGGACTGTGTGAGTGGATGTGATTCTCCACTGGTTCTGGAGGGGGCTTTGTGCCCAGAGTGCTTTATCCTGCCAAGGACTGTGTGAGTGGATGTGATACTCCACTGGTTCTGGTGGGGCTTTGTGCCCAGAGTGCTTCACCCTGCCAAGGACTGTGTGAGTGGATGTGATTCTCCACTGGTTCTGGAGGGGGCTTTGTGCCCAGAGTGCTTCATCCTGCCAAGGACTGTGTGAGTGGCTGTGATTCTCCACTGGTTCTGGAGGGGGCTTTGTGCCCAGAGTGCTTCATCCTGCTTGTGGCGGACTCAGTAGCGTCAGTGCCCTTGGCGCTCATGGGCCAGCGGTGCTTGTGGCGGAGGTGTCCTGTTCAGCGGTGCTTGTGGCGGCGGTGTCCTGTTCAGCGGTGCTTGTTGCGGCGGGGTCCTTGGCAGCGACTCAGCTGCTGGCGGTCCTGTCTGGCCCAATGGGGCTGGTGCTGGCGGTCCTGTCTGGCCCAGCGGGGCTGGTGCTGGCGGTCCTGTCTGGCCCAGCGGGGCTGATGGCAGTGGCCTCCTGGCCAGCGGGGCTGGTGGTCCTGTCTGGCCCAGCGGGGCTGGTGCTGGCGGTCCTGTCTGGCCCAGCGGGGCTGATGGCGGTGGCCTCCTGGCCAGCGGGGCTGATGGCGATGGCCTCCTGGGCAGCGGGGCTGATGGCGGTGGCCTCCAGGGCAGCGGGGATGATGGCGGTCTTCTCCGCCGTTCTGCTCTTCCCAGCTGGGTTTCTTGTGCCCCTTCGCCACCTTGGAAGGTGTCAAAGCTGACTCCACACTCCCTCCTGTACCTCTGGGAGCGGCTTTGGTGGCTGGAGTCTTCCCCCTCTCCCGCCGGGCACTGGCCAACTTTTGATGCTTGACAGGTGGGGGACTGTACGTGCTGTGACTCCTTGCCACACTGGCTGCCCTGCTGCCTGGTGCACTCCAGAATCCGGTGACTACTGGCACCACTGGTCCCGGAGATGTTGTGGCTGAGGTGCTAGGTTGGGACCTGGAGAGTCGGGCCCTAGGAGACTGACGGGTTGGGGAGGTGAGGGAAAGAGGTCAAGGGTGGACAGGAAAAGTTTCTTGGGAACACTGGGAAGGGTAGCTGGAGGGGGTTTGGGAGTGGAGGAAGAGGTTGTGGTTGTAGGAGGTGTACGTTTGGTGACTTTGGGTGAAGGTGCATGCGCTGGAGGCTGTCGTGAGGTTAATGGCTGTTGGGTGGGTGTGTGCCTGTGTTTGTGTATCTTGGGAGGTGGCATCCCAGACACACAGGGAAAGGACACAGGGGATGTGTGAATGGTAGTGGGGTGGTGACTGCACGTGAGCGGGGTGTGGTGATGTGTGTGCTGGTGATGGAAGTAGTGGCTGTAGATGTAGTGCATGCAGGTGTGAGTGGAGACGAGACTGGGAGGGAGGAGGGAGACGAGGAGGAGGGGGACACAGTGGAGGCAGTGGATGTTGGTGTGTCTGCATGTGTGTGATGCTTGCGTGAGTGCCTGTGGGATGTGTGGTGCTTATGTTTGCCAGAGCTTCCCTTGTGTGTTGAGGTGTGTGCATGCTGGTCTGATGGTGTGCTTGGGGTAGGCTGAGGTACAGGGGTGTGGGTCTGGGTGGAGGAAGTTGGAGGGGGGAGGCTAGAGACAGGGACAATAGCTGCCATCAGTGCTGAGGCCAGAGTCTGAAAAGCTCGCTGAAGGGCTGCCTGACCAGAATGAATGCCCTTCAGGAATGCATTTGTTTGTTGCAACTGCCTCTCTACACCCTGGATGGCATTCAAAATGGTACACTGCACAACAGTGAGGGACCTGAGGAGGCCAATGGCCTCCTCACTGAGGGCAGCAGGGGTGACTGGGGCAGGGCCTGAGGTGCCTGGGGCGAAGGTGATGCCCACCCTCCTGTGTGAGCAGGCACGGGGCAAAGGCTGAGGGGCTGCTGGGAGGGCGGTGCTGGTAGGGGGGGGTGGCGGCTGTACCTGTGGATGCGGGAGGCACAGATGTGGCACCACCACAAGGGAGCTCCCATCAGAGGATGAGTCCGTATCACTGGTGTCAGCTCCTGTCCCCGCCGTGGAGCTCCCCTCGCCCTCCGTCCCACTGGTGAATTCCGAGTCTGTAGTCTCGCCCTCCAGGGCCATGTGGGTTCGAGCTCCCTCCTGCTCCGGTGCCACTGCTCCTCCGCCTGATGATGCTAATGCACACAAGAACAGGGAGACCACAAAAAAGGGGGGGACGACAGAAGAAAGGCATGTTGAGTGCATGCATTACCGCTACCGTTGGCGGACACGACAGACACAGAAGCCCCCTGCACTACGCCGCGCACTTGGGGTCCACTGTTCAATCCCTGGGACATGGCCTACAAGGCTATGGCCGACATCTGCACACATGGATGTCACAGGAGCCTGACTAGGTGTAGTTGGCACTGTACACAGGTGGGGTGGGGTGCCACAGGGTCTGCTAGAAGAAGGGGACCTAACTAGCACACTCGCCCTGGCCTAGGGAAACCCACAGCCCACCTCCCCCACCCAGACACCTCCACTGCGTGCTGAATCAGCTGAATGAGAGTGTACTCACCCCCTTGTGGCTGCTGTGATGCCCTCAAGCATCCATCCAACTCCGGGTACGCCACCGCCAGGATCCTGAACATCAGGGGGGTCATGGTGCAACGGGCACCCCTTCCACGTTGGGAGACCATCCCCAGCTGGGCCTCCGCCATCTTCTTGCTCCAGCGGCGAATGTCCTCCCATCTCTTACGGCAATGGGTGCTCCGTCTGTGATAGACCCCCAGGGTCCGGACGTCCTTGGCGATGGCACGCCAGATGTCCTTCTTCTGGTGGGCGTTGACCTATATGAATTGTACAGGGGAAAAAGAAAAGTTATTACCAACTGCACCGTCACAGTCATTGGCCCCCATCCCTACCCTTGCCATGTGGCACATGCACTCACCGTCGTTTCATGCACACCTCAATCTCCCCCACCCCCATCTTTCATCCACCCCACTCCACACAGGCATAGCCCATACAGCATGCTCCCAGTGTACTTACCTGTTTGCCTGGAGGACCGTAGAGTAGCGTGTACTAGGGGAGGACCCCATCCATGAGTTTCTCCAACTCCTCCGTGGTGAAGGCAGGGGCCCTTTCCCCAGACACACAAGCCATTGTCTCTTCCAGACTGAGGTCACAGCAGCACTTGCAGTGTAGGTCCTCTCTTGTCGAAGATCAGGTATCGAGTGATTGAACAGATAGAAAATGGCAGTCACGTCCGCGGCGCTACGTACCGTCACCGCCGGCGTACATCGTCATAGGGTCCAATGTTAACCAATGCAGAATTGCGCCACGGTCTTTGACCGCCTACCGCGACGGTGTACAACGCCAGAGCAGTTACCTCACATGGCTTAATTTTTAACTGCGTCACACATACCTAGGCCTTGCCTCAACACTCATACATGCAAATTTCAGATTATGAATCGTGTTCTGTGTAAGCTGTGGGTACGTACCTCTGAGTTGGTTGACTTTGTGCTCGCTGTTGTCCTTCATAGGCACCGTCCGCTGGCACATGTGAGGAGATGGCGGCATCCTCCGGTGTACAGACCGCTGGTGATCCTGTCGACAATGGAGGAAAAACATGTGATCATCACCTACAGGCTTGATCATGCCACAATCCTGGAACTGTGTGCCCAGTTGGAGCCAGACCTGATGTCAGCTATCCGCCATCCCACAGGAGTCCCCCCTCTAGTGCAGGTGCTGTCAGTACTCCATTTCCTTGCAAGTGGGTCATTTCAAACAAACAACAGTGGCCATAGCATCAGGGATGTCCCAGCCTATGTTTTCCAACGTGTTGTCCAGAGTGTTGTCTGCCCTGCTGAAACACATGCAGAGCTACATCGTTTTCCCTCAGGTGGAGGATTTGCCTACAGTGAAAGGTGATTTCTATGCCCTGGGACATATCCCCAACATCATAGGTGCCATTGATGGGACACATGTGGCATTGGTACCCCCCACAGGAGTGAACAGGTGTACAGAAACCGGAAGAGTTATCATTCGATGAATGTGCAGATGGTGTGTTTGGCAGACCAGTACATCTCCCATGTGAATGCCAAATTGCCTGGCTCAGTGCATGACGCTTACATCCTGCGGAATAGCAGTATCCCTTATGTGATGGGTCAACTCCAGAAGCACCGTGTGTGGCTAATAGGTGAGCACCTGGAAGCAAGTCAGTGGGAATGGTTGTCTGGGGATATCCCTACAGGTTAGTGTGTGTCTAATAGTTGTTCCTCGCCATTTGCAGGTGACTCTGTTTACCCCAACCTGTCATGGCTACTGACCCCAGTGAGGAATCCCAGGACGAGGGCAGAGGAACGCTACAATGAGGCCCATGGGCAAACTCTGAGGATTATAGAGCGGACCTTCGGCCTCCTGAAGGCCAGGTTCAGGTGCCTCCATATGACAGGTGGATCCCTATTCTACTCACCAAAGAAGGTATGCCAGATCATCATGGCCTGCTGTATGCTTCACAACTTAGCTTTGCGACGACAGGTGCCTTTTCTGCAGGAGGATGGTCCAGATGGAGGTGTTGTGGCAGCTGTGGAGCCTGTGGACAGTGAAGACGAGGAAGCAGAAGAAGAGGATATCGACAACAGGAACTCGGTGATCCTGCAATACTTCCAGTGAGACACAGGTAAGAAGACAAACCTGCCTACTACATGTACTTTAACACTACTACCTCTCTACTGTCTGTCGTTTTCACCCAGTGTATGGTCACTGAGTTGTCACTTTCCCTTACAATTTCACAGATGTGGGTCCCACTGTCTGACATCTGCTTTGTTTCCTCATGGACTGGAGCTGTGTGACATAGGTATGTTGACATTACCATTGAAAGAGCATTTTGACACTGTAATTGCTAATACACTATTTCAAAATCACAGACAGACTCCAGATTGTTTTGTGCTTTAAGGGTGTTTATTTAAGTGCTCAATATTGGAGGGTGGTGTAAAATGATGAGGGGTGATGGTGGAGGAATGTCCACGACAGAGCCCAGTCTATTAGTCTCACAGGTGCATTGCCCAAATGGGCATAGGAAGTGGATCTGGGGCAGTTTGAGGATGGGCAGGGTGACAAGGTGGGACAGAAGGATGACAATCAGGGTGGTCTCATTTCTTGGCGGGGGTCTTGGCATTGTTCTCTGTCTTTGTTCTGGATCTCAGGGACCGTTTGCAGGGTTGTTCTCCCTCTGCAGGGGGTGGGGCGCTGGTGTGCTGGTCCTGTGGCGGTGCCTCCTGTCCACTAGCGCCGGCGGAGGTGGTGGGCAGTTCATCGTCCAGGCTAGTGTCAGGGGCCCATTGTAGTGCCACAGTGTCCCTCCTGGTGTTGAGGACTTCCTTCAGCACCCCTACGATGGTGCCCAGGGTGGAATTGATGGATCTGAGTTCCTCCCTGAAGCCCAAATACTGTTCCTCCTGCAGCCGCTGGGTCTCCTGAAACTTGGCTAGTACCGTTGCCATTGTCTCCTGGAAATGATGGTAGGCTCCCATGATGTTGGAGAGGGCCTCGTGGAGAGTGGGTTCCCTGGGACAGTCCTCCCCTGTCGCACAGCAGCCCTCCCAGTTCCCTGTGTTCCTTGGACTCTGTCCCTTGGATTGTGTGCCCACTGCCACTGCCCCCAGGTCCCAGTTGTTGTTGGGGTGGTGGGTTAGCCTGCGTTCCCTGTAGTGGTGGACACACTGCTGATTGACGTGTCCTGGGGACAGAGGTATGGGCCAGCTGGGTGGGTGCTGTGCTGGTGTTTCCAGAGGGGGGAAGCTCTGTGGTGGCCTGTGACTGTGTCAGGGGAACCGACTGTCCCGAGGTCCCAGATGGGCCGGGCTGGTCATCTAGATCCAGTTGGACAGAGCTGCTGTCCTCACTGTGGGCCTCTTCTGTTGGTGGTGTGGACATGTGTGGACACTCCTGTCCGGTGACGTTGGGTAGGGGTCCTGCAGGGGTATAAAAGGATGTTTATTGCATCTGTGTGTGCCATGGTGTGCAATGGGTGGGTGACCGTGTACCCCAGCGCTTGCATTCCTGTGTGGGACCTTGTGTGATGGTGGTTTAGGGGGGTGTATGGGTATGTGCAGTGGCCATGATTTGGTGATGGGTGTCCATGCTTTGTTGTTGCATGCAGGGCTTGGCGTTGGGATGTGTGGTTTGTGATATTGGGACATTTGTGAGGAGTTGGATTGATGGGGGTGAGGGCATGCAGGTAGGGTGGGGGCTATAGTAGTCACGCATTGCCTTACCAGAGTCCATTCCTCCATCTACTCCTGCGAGGCCCTCAGGATGCAGAATCGCCAAGACTTGATCCTCCTATGTTGTTAGTTGTGGGGGAGGAGGTGGGGGCCCGCTGCCAGTCCACTGAACCGCTATGTGGTGTCTTGAGACCAAGAAACGCACCTTCCCCCGTAGGCCGTTCCACCTCTTCCTGATGTCATCCCGTGTTGTTGGGTGCTGTCCCACTGCATTGACCCTGTCCAAGATTCTTCGCCATAGCTCCATCTTCCAAGCTATGGAGGTGTGCTGCACCTGTGATCCGAATAGCTGTGGCTCTACCCAGATGATTTCCTCCACCATGACCCTGAGCTCCTCCTCAGAGAACCTGGGGTGTCTTTGCCGTGCCATGGGGTGGTGTGGGTGATGTGTGGGTTGGTGTGTGTAGTGATAAGTGGGGTAATATTTAGTGGTGTGTTGTGTGAGGTGTGTGGAAGTTATGTGGGTGATGGTATTGTGTGCCTGTGGATGCTTGGTAGTAATTTGTAGTGTCTCTCTCTGGCCTTCTTTTGGTATTTTGGTCGTAGGGGTTTCTGGGTGATGTGGGTGTGTGTTTTATATTGTAATGGGTGTGTGGGAGTGGTGTGTGTATGTGTATCAGGTGTGTGTATTTTGATTTGTCCAATGTGGCTGTGTTTTGTAAGAGTGTGTGTATTTTGAGCGCGGCGGTGTGTACCGCCAACAGAATACCGCGGTTGAAAGACCGCCGTGTGGATTCGTGGGTCGTGATAGTGTGGGCGTATTTCTGTTGGCATGACGGTGGAGGTTTTTTTTCGCCAGTTTATCACTGACCTTTGGTGTGGCGGACTTGTGTGGGTGTCTCAATTTTGGCGGATTCCGAGCAGTGGGTCATTATGACCGTGGCAGAATTCCGCTGCCGCGGCGGTATGTTGGCGGTCTTCTGCACGGCGGTAAGCGACTTTTGCCGCCAATGTTGTAATGAGGGCCTATGTGTCTTATTCTGTATTATGTTTTCTTATGTGGCCGAAATAAGACGAATAAAGATCCGTTGATGATGACGATGATAAATGGCACAACAACTGATGAAGAGTGCTCTCCCTTTTCCCCAAAGAAGTATGCTGTGCTGGGTGGAAGTAAAATGTGAATGGCGTGATAACTGATCAGTGGCTGATATGTGATCTATTCAGTGACTTGTTTGCTTTCTGAGTACTGCATCGTATGCCCTAATTTTGGAACATAACAAATGTATATTGTTCCTATTCAAATGTAAGTATCTTTATCATGCAAAATATTGTAACTTTCTTGACAATATTCAATATGATACAAACTCTTTAATGAGTTTGCACACCCCTAAAGCAGATGAAGTGTGGATGACTAATACCCATGGGACAACTGTTTGGCTTTATTATATTTACCCTGGTTCCCCTGGGCAAACAGGGTTGTCCTTGTGCAATATAGACAGTGGCTAATGTGGGCTGACCCATTGCCCTATGCTGTGGTGGGTAGAAGCAGAGAGGCATATGGTGCACATGGCTAACTTCAGTATGAGTCACACACATTCTGCTCTTTCAAAAGGAGCATGTCTCACTAAGAAGTTTCTCCTGGCAATGGGGACAAATTGGGTGTAATGTGCTGAAAAGATTCCCATGTGATAGAAAAATAATAAAAGAACATTTGTGTACAGTTCACAAACATCTTATCGCTGCAAATGGATAATTCTCACAATGTGGGCAAAAGGCAGTGATATAACTAGGTGACCTAGGCATGCACTGGGAAAGAGAGAAGATCCTAACTTTGAACAGTGTATTCCTGAGTGCTTTGTGACTCCGATTTGTGGATGTAGGACTCACCAAGAGTAGGCACAAGCCTGTTCATGTTATGATTCATGGCTGTTTTGAGAAAGACAGTTTCAGGCCTTCATTACAGGTTTGGCGGCCAGACGAGCCAACCGCCAAACTTGTGGGGAGGCCGCCACCATCATATCAGTGGGGTCCCCCTTGTCGTATTACAATGTTCCCGCCGAGGCCAATATTGTAGCACAAAGCACCCTCAGAGTGCGCTGTCTGCAAAGCAGACTGTGCGCACTCTGAGGGTGCTGGGCAGGGGGGCCCCTTTACTGCCCATGCCATGGTCATGGGTTGCAGAGGTCTGACCTTCACCACGAGGCTGGTTGTCTAAGGACCTCCAGTTCGTTATAAGCCCCTTAGTGCTTAAATTTCTATTACAATTATAAATTATAATTTGTACTCCAATACTTGCACTGTTGGTCTTTTCCTCCATTTGAACTTGTATGATGTTTGTGCATCTGGCACAAATGAATTGAACTACCATGTAGTGCCTGGCACTATATTGCTGTTTCACTGTCAGTTCTTGGTCCCCACATCCTGATTGTGAAACTAACTATTTAACTTCGAAGAAAGGTCTCTACATTAGATAAGGGCTGCTAGGGTCATAGGCCCTCATGGTGGCTGCCAAAAGACCTCCATCTTGGTGGAAATCCGACCACCGTATTAAGAGTCAAACTATGAAGACCCCCAAAAAACAGCCACAAATCCAACACCGCCAGGACTCAGGAGGGAGAGAAAGAGGCAGTTCCACTACCAGTACCACCACGCCGACAACCTTCCATCCAGCAGATTATGGCCCACAAATCACCACAGCGGATCTTCCATAGCGGAAAACCATTGGCAATCTGAACCGCCACGCTCTGAACTCACTCCTGTCAGAACAGAACACCACATTGGAAAGTTTGAATACCCTACACCTGACACACTTGCACATACCAGGCACACCTACTCACTGTACTATATAACACCCCCACACACAACCCACAGTCCTTTTCAACAAAAACGACCACCACATACACCGAGAAGCCAGAATCTCATTACTAGGCACTCATACACCATAGGCACATTTACACTTCACATTCACCACACACCACACAATTGCACGAACAACACTAGACACATCACAACTACACACAAAAACCACAACGTACCAGCACCCACAACCAAACACTCCCACTCCACCAACCACCCTGCACTGCACCCTACACACACAACACTCAGCCCCAGCCACAACACAACCACCATGTCATGTCAAAAGCACCCACTCTTCAGTGACAATGGGTTGAGGGTTATGGTTGATGAAATCCTAGAGCCACAACTCTTAGGGGCACTGGTACAGCGAACCTCCATAGACAGGAAAATGGTGATATGGCAGTGAATAGTTGACGGGTTCAACTCAATGGGCACCCATCTACACGCAAGGGAGGACATCAGGAAGAGGTTGAAGACCTACGGGGAAAGGTGCATTCCATGGATTCACGACACCAGATAGCTGTGCACAAGATTGGCGGTGGGCATCCACCTCGTTCCCTGGAATACCCAGAGGTCTGGATGCTGGTTAGTAACTACCACTCTCCTGGCACTAATTCGACCTGTCCAGCATACTTGCTCACCACCCAAACACTCCCCAATTCAACCTATTTTCTACTATACCTCCCACCTATTCACCTAATGCCCCTCTCCTGCATGCCACACCACTACCCTGTCCCAATGCCCACACACTCCCTGCCAAGTGCATGGATAGCACAGCCAATTACTAGCACTACAACTCCCACAATGCACTAGCCCATCTACATCAAATCCTGCAGTGTGCACTTCACATCACATCTGTTGCATGTATGGCTATTGCACTAGCTACAACAACTGGATGCTTCGAATGAGGACCAATACATGGCAATGACAGCAATGCAATGGCACAATACAATGCCAAACAACCCCAGACACAGCACTGTCACCAAACCTAAGTGCCACTTATCCAGATCAACAATCCTGAAATGGACTGATCATGGGCATGAAACTAAGAAAGTACACTCCATGCACAACATGCATAGACAGGATAAGCAACCTTGCATACACACATACCCTCCTCCCACCTGGATACCATGCTGCAATGGACAGCCATTCCCACTCACATGTAACAAGCCAGAATGGCCACTAGCTAATAGGCCACCCCTGTCATGTGCACCATCATACAGGAACAGAACCTACCCACCGAGCTAAAGTTACCAAGCCTGATTCACAACAACCCCTATGGAGCAAGGTACACATGTCACAATCCACTATCCACAAACTATTAGCACTGCTGCACCTGTCGTTGCCATTGCAAGGAATCAAGTCAAGTCACTGTATGCATCAGACAAAAAGACAACCAATCACACCTCCACCATTTAACCCTCTCTCACTCTATCCACAGGTACCCCTGCCACTGTCACCACGGAGAGGATACCAGAGACAGACAGCGCTCCTCAAGATGAAGGCCCCAGTGAGGACACGGATGTCTGGACAGTGGCGACCTACCCGGCCCATCTTGGACCCCTAGTCAGTCTACCACTCCCTGCCCACATCAAAACCCTCCCCCCATCATACGGCACCACCATCTCAGCCAACTCTCCTAACCCAAACCTGTGCCCCAATGACTGTACAATCAGTTGTGTGCCCCATAGTACAAGGACCTGAGTCCACCCCACACACCCAAGACAATGAAGGTCCTGGTGACACTGGGAGTGGACACACCATGCCGGGGCACAGGCTCATGGGGGCAGGGGGTATGGAGGGGACCTGTGGGCCAGAGGATGGGGCAGCCAAGGGAGTCATCTGACCAGGAAGCCATCTCCCAAGTCCTGGGAGCATATCAACAATTCCAGGACAAGATGGGCCAGATCAGAACCATGTTGTGGGAAAACCAGAAGCTGAGGAGGGAATACCACCAGGAGGTCATGTAGCAGTGACAGGCCCATAATGCCACCATGGCCTCCATTTCAGGGGTACTCAGGGACATCAACAGCACCCTGCTTCCTCCACCCACCAGCAGGCCCCTTCCACTAGCCACATCACATCAGAGCCTTCTTCATCTGGTGCTGCTAGTGGAATGGAGGCCCTGCCAGGGGAACCACAGGCCCCAGGCACCACTCCCTCTGTAGCTGAAGAACCCTCCGCAAATGTGGATGTCCATCCAGACATCCAGCTGGAGCAGATGCCAAGACCAAACCCACTGCCAGTAAGTGACCCTCTCCTGATTACTCTCCCTTGTGTGCCACTGAGACACCCTGTTGACTGTTCAATGATATTAGTCCATTTTCCCATGGCCCTTTGACACTGGACCTGTGCTACCTATAGCTGTGCCACCCACTCTGAGGATTCCATCTACCATGACCCCACTCATCACCAGTTTGCCACTGTATGCACAATAAACACTATAGATCACAGCTACTGAATTTGCGTCTTTATTTGTACATATACAAATGTTTGGTTTGCAAAATGTTATGTGGGTATGGCCCCCAATCCAACAGGCAATGTAATGGGCCGCAGAAGGAGGTGTCCTCTGCACGAGACATAGTAAAACAGATATGTCCTAGGCTAGATGTAAGGGAGTCACCAGTACAACCACACACCAGAGAATATCCACTTATCCAACCTGCAAAAAGACGATGACAGAGACTACCATCAGGATAGTGGGCCTGGTGCCACACAAAGCACATATGGAGTTCATAGTTGTTGTGCCCGGCGTAGATAGCCATCTAAACAGGGCACAACAGATATAACGTCTACATCACCAGTCTCAGGTAATACATCACAAAACACTGTAGTTGGCATCTATCATGCACTAAACTCTACTCTGTGAACAGTAACCAAAGGCTAATGAAGATGAATAGCTCAAGCAATAGGTAGGAGAGACAATGATTAACAGAACCCAGTCACTCGCTGAAATGACATGAGAACAGGAGAATGCAGGACACATAGCACAATACAGGTAGAGATGATACATTTCCAGTCAGCAACTTACATGCATACAGTCACCTCCCACAACACACACATAGGGATAGGAACACATTACACCACCACTAATATTCTAAATCAGGAGGACCATTGACAGCAAACTCTGTTGAAATAGTACACATGCAAAAACACACACAGAATACCTGTATGTTACTCAAAGTACTGATTGATGAGCTCAGCCCTAGAATCAGCTGCACCTTCTTCATCTGCCTCCTTATCACTTTCCACTTCTGCATCACCAGTCTCTGGTCCACCTGCTGCCTCAACATCAGCTAGTAAGGGTATCTGACGTCCCAGGGCCAGATTGTGGAGCATGCAGCAGGCAATTATGATCTGGCATACCTTTTGGGGACTGTAGAGGAGGGCACCTCCAGAGACCTGCAAGCACCTGAATCTGGCCTTCAGGAGGCCAAATGTCCTTTGTGTTACATGCCTCGTCCTGCCGTGGGCCTCATTGAGTTCCTCTTCAGTGGCAGGGTACCTCACTGCTGTCCACAGACAGGGAAGGTTAGGATAGCCAGTCACCTGTGTGCACAGAGGTAGGACCTGTTACACTACAGTTACAACCACAGAGAAGAATATGTTGACAGGTTCCATAACAGAGACACACATCCAAATGCATACATAACAAAGAGCAAAGCCCTCTTTCTCTGTGCTATCATGTAGGGGTCATTGCTGTTCCTCAGAATGTAGGAGTCATGCACAGATTCAGGAAACTTGACTGTCATTTGGGAGATGTATTGGTCTGCCACACACACCACTTGATCATTGATGGAAGGGTAGTTTTTCCTGTTCCTATACACCTATTCAGTGTCACTGGGAGGGACCACAGCTACATGGGTGCCATCTATGGCCCGATCACATGAGGGATTCACATAGGCCAAATCCCCTAGTTGGGGGAACCTGATGTAGCTGTCCAGGTGTTTCAATAAAGCACACAGTACATCCTTCAACACAAAACTGAACATGGGCTGTGACATCCCTGCTGCCAAGCCCACTGTGATCTGAAAGAAGCCTGTGGCAAGGATGTGTAGCACTGACATAACTTGAATTGTGGAAGGGATGGCATAGGGATTACGTATGGCAGGCAGTAGATCTGGAACCAACTGGGTACATACATCCATGATGGTCTGATGATTCAGATGATAGGTGTGAATGAAATGCCTCTCCTCCAGGTTTGCGAGGTCCACTAGCGGACGGTACACTGATGCGTGTCTCAATATCCTCATGACATGGTATCTAGAATAGAGAGGAGAGAATGTACAATGTGATATGAACTCCACACATGTTAGCAGAACATATCATATTCGCACACACATAACATTGTAGACATGCCGCACACTGCTGACACATACTATATTGGGCATGCTGAAGTGTCATGGACTCCTTCCTTGTTGCACATTGCTGCTCTTGATCAATAGTTACTGACATACATCACGTGTCACATTCCATATGTGGTACACTGAGCTGTCCTGCACTAAGCATGTATGTAGTCATGCTAATTACCTGTATGGTTACACCACCTCTGAGCCGATGCCTAACTGGACATGCATGTCATATGGCAACCAGCAGTATAGAGCCACTGTATCATGCATGTCACATGTATAAGCCAAACCATGATGCCACAACATAGGCCTTGTCCACATTCAGGTGAAAAAAGTGCATGGCACACTTATTTTCATGCATCAAGCCATGAGATGAGCATAAGATGGCAGCTGCCTGTCCTGCAGCTCTGGTCTGATGGAAGTGACCTAAGTCCACCGTCATTTGTCATCATGGTGGTAGGCAGTCGCAACTGCTGTGCAACTTCTCATTGGGTAACATTGCTGCTATGGGGGACTGGAGCCAATGACAACCATTTTCTGTAGCCTTGCTCACTTGACTCCTGACACTCTTGCAAGCAAGACTTCCATGAGCTGAGCTGCTGTGTACTGTCTCTGGGAGCCATAATGCCACGTCCTACCGGTCATAAGGCCCCAGCCTTCACCCAAGAAGAGCTTGAAAAGCTGGTGGAAGGGGGTCCTACCCCTGTATGAACAGCTGTATGGGGCTCCAGAGGAACAGGTGAGCCCAATGTCATAGTCATGTGTGATGGGGTGTGTGTGAGGGGGAATGGCATACGTGTTCCGGTCAGGGAGTACATGCATGCAGGGGCAAGGAGTTTAGGCGTGTGAACCATGAGGATGGGTATGTGTGGGCATTCGGTGGGTCTGATGTTTATAGTCCACTGCTGTTGATATGGTGCCAGTCTTCATAACTTTCTTCTTCTGTCTGTGTCACCAATGCAAGTCAACACTCATCAGAAGAAGGGGATCTGGCGTGCAATTGCCAAGTAAGTGGGAATCCTGGGGGTCCATAGCAAGCGGGGCATCCATTGTCACAAGCAGTGGGAGGACCTGAGGCGCTGGACTTGGAAGACCATGGAGGCCCAGCTGGGGATGTCCTCCCAATGAGGGAGGGGTGCCTGTCAGACCTTGACCCCGCAAATGGCCCACATTTTGGTGGTGGCCTACCCTGAGGTGGATTGGCATTTGATGGCAGCACAGCAGCCACGAGGGGGTGAGTACTGAATGCATCAAGATATTTGGCTGGCCTTAGATGGGATTGCGTTCCTCACTTCAGGCAAAGCGACATTGAATTAATGCTACGTATGTATCAACAATTGGAAATGAGTGATATGCACCTTGGCAGAGTATATTTTGTAGATGTATCTCCATGCTTTACTGTCAGTGGATGTACATCTGCCATTTCCATGCCCATCCTTGTCTGAAATGCGGAGATGCACTTATGTCATAGGCACCTGTGTGACTCCATCCTGGCCATACAATGGATGTGAGTGTTTATATCACCCTAAGCATTGTGTATGACCAGTTCCAGCCAACTGCCTTAGTGGCTCTGCGGCATCAGTCCACTCCCATCTATGTAGCTTATCCTGTACATGCGACTGTGTCACACTCCTGATATCCCTGGGACTATATCAATCATGTAATGGTTATGGTATTGACAAATTGTGGGGCTGCCATTACAGTTCCACTACAGAACTGGCCTTCATGGGTCATGAGTATTGGCCTGATAGCTGACTAGGCAATTATATAGCAGATCTGCTGACTGTAGGGTATGTGTAGGTAGGCAAGCTGGGATACTGTAACATTTCAAATTGATGAGGTTTGAAAGCACAGATAATGCATTCCTATGAGCTATACTTGTGGGGATGTGGCATTCCAACCAATGGGTTGATACTGGAGGTGGTAAGTGTCCTGGGAGATCCCTCATATGTCACCATGACAAAGTCCTAGCAAGTCCTATGCTGTTTTGCTGACTGACTGCCTACATCATGTCGTCATGGATAGCTGGGGGCACATCTGATGGTCTGTGACTATTCCAGCTTGCCTTGGCTATTAGGTAGTGGCAGAATAGGAGTGGTTTGGGTACTGCATGACCCATGGCGTATTGATGTGAAGCAAATTTTGAATTCAGTCTCCTCAGGCAGCTGATGTAGTAGTGGGATGTGTATTTGGTGTACTGGCAGTGTTTGTCCAAATGTGCCTAACGCATGCAAATATATATATATGTATATATATATATATATATATATATATATATATATATAGATATATATACAGATGTGTTGTCTGGGATCAGGTTTTGTCATTTGTGGAATGATGTGTGAGGGTGGAGTTGTCATGGTGCATAGTCCAACTATTGTACCTGCATGTGTGGTGGCATTGGAAGTGGTCCATGATGTGGTATGTGTGTTCCAGAGGTACATATGTGCTGACAGTGCACTCAGTGGTTGTGTTTGGATGTTTTTCAAGTGGTACATGGCCCATTGTAGATGCACTTAGCAGTATGCTGGATAGGGATATATGTATTGTGTGTAACCTGCTCTGGCTCTGTGATAGGGTCTGACTACTAAGCTATACTACAGGTTCACATAGTACACATCATATGTGAACTGTTTGGGTGTCTAACTAGTAGTGGCTAAATCTGAGTTCTCCTCCATAATGGCATCAGTATACTGAGTGGGCAGCCTTGTAAAATGACAGGTAGGTGCTGTGTGGTCTGTGAGTGGAGTTGTGGTCACTGTAATGGACATGTTAAAGAGGACATGGACTAATCAGGTATTGTGACTGTATTGTGTTGTGTCCAGTCAGCTACACATCCAATGGGTGAAAGAGGTATGGGGAGGTAAGATGTGTATCCAGGCATACAACTGCTACTGCATCCAGGGCATGCTATGCCAGCTAAAGAGCTTTGGTTGGCATCATGGAGATGAATCTAGTAGTGCAGTCCTACCTAGGTATTGCTGTAGGTGTGAGGGTTGGCAGACAGGTGTGGGTAGTAGTGACATGTCATGACATGATGTATGTAATGCGCATTGGCAAATGTGATTACATAGCCATGGTATGTATTGTGACAGATTTACATGTGTGGCTGTGTCAATGGGTGGTATATGTTAACCATTTTGCCACCTTTCTCTCTCTCACTCCCTCTCTTCCCCCCCCTCTCTCTCATTGTGTGCATCAGCATCGTCTGATGAAGGAGAAGGGGCACAGGCAAGTGGGGCAGCCCACGGTACCCAGGAAGGTGTCACCAGCGACACCGAGGGACCCAGTGGGATGGAGGGTGAGGGGAGTGCCACGAGGGGAGACCGGATCGAATACTTCATCCTCGGAATCCTCCTCCAGTGGAGACTCCCTGGCAGTGGCAGACCCATCCAGGACCACCACTGCTCCATCTTTGTCTGCACCCCACTTACTAGCACTGCCCTCCTTGTAGCTTCCCATCCAGTTGCCAGTGCCCGCTCACCCAAAAGGGTGGGTGTCTCTGCCCCTGCCCCAGTCAACCCTGCTGCCCTCATTGAGGAGGCTATTGACCTCCTGAGGTTGAATCGACCATTGTGAATGCCATTCAGTGACTGGCAGCTCAAGTCCAACAGAGCAATGCTTTCTTGGAAGGCATTCACGGTGCCATGGCTGGCCTAAAGAGATCCTCTCAGGCTCTGGACTCCCCTCTGACGGCAGCTAATGTCCCTTTGTCTCTCTCCCCCATCCAACTTCCCAATCCCAGACCCCTCTCCCCATAACCGTCCAAAGCACACATACACACAGGCATGCATCAATCAATCAGGAATTTGTAAAGCACACTGCTCACCTGTGAGGATCTCAAGGCGCTGAGGAGGGAGGGAGAAGGGGGAGGAAGGTACTGCTGCTCGAACAACCAGGTCTTGAGAAGTTTCCTGAAGGTAAGGAGGTCTTTGGTCTCGGGCAGGTGGGTGGGAACAGTGTTCCACATTTTGGCGGCGAGGTGCGAGAATGATCGACCGCTGGTTGTAGTTCTGTGGACATGTGGGACGGGTACAAGGGCGAGTTCGGTGGAGTAGAGTTGTCGGGTCAGGGTGTAGAAGGAGAGCCATCTGTTGAGGTATTCTGGTCCAGTGTTGTGCAGTGCTTTGTGAGCATGGGTGAGGAGTTTGAATGTGATTTTCTTGTTGACTGGGAGCCAGTGCAAGTTTTGCAGGTGGTCTATGATGCAGCATTGGGGGGGGGATGTCCAGGATGAGGCGTGCGGAGGCATTCTCGATGCGTTGCAGCCTCTTCTGGAGTTTGGCTGTGGTTCCTGCGAAGAGGGCATTGCCGTAGTCCAGTTTGCTGCTTACGTGGGCTTGTGTGACTGTTCTTCTGGTTTCCATGGGTATCCATTTGCAGATCATTTGGAGCATGCGGAGGATGTTGAAGCAGGAGGAGGAGATGGCATTGACTTGCTGGGTCATGGATAATGAGGAGTCCAAGATGAATCCTAGGTTGCATTGCGTGGTCGGTGGGAGTAGAAATGGCTCCGAGAGTGGCAGGCCACCAGGAGTCATCCCATGTGGAGGGGCTGGAGCCGAAGATGAGGACTTTCGTCTTGTCGGAATTGAGTTTGAAGCAGCTGCTCTTCATCCATTCGGCAATGGCCTTCATTACTTCGTGGAGGTTGGTCTTGGCAGAGTCCTTGGTGAGAGAGAGGACTAGCAGGGTGTGATCATGTTGAGGTTGTGGGATCTGGCGATGATAGCGAGCAGGGCCATGTAGACGTTGAAGAGGGTCGGACTGAGGGACGAACCCTGGGGTACGCCGCAGATTATTTCGGTGGCCTCCGAGCGGAATGGGGTGAGTCGGACTCTATGGGTTCTGTCGGTTAGATAGGAGGTGACCCGGTCCAGGGCTCTGTCGCGGATTCCTACATTACTGAGGCGTGAGCTTAGGGTGTTGTGGCAGACGGTGTCGAACATGGCCGAGAGATCCAGGAGGATGAGGGCCACGGTTTCGCTGTTGTCCAGTATGGTTCTGATGTCGTTGGTGCCGGCGATGAGGGCAGTTTCGGTACTGTGGTTGCTGCGGAATCCAGATTGGGAAGGGTCCAGGGTGCAGTTCTCTTCAAGGAAGTGAGTTAGTTGTCTGTCAATAGCCTTCTTGATGACTTTTGCCGGGAAGGGGAGTAGGGAGACAGGCCGGAAGTTCTTGAGGTCCTTTGGTTCCGCCTTGGGTTTTTTGAGGAGGGTGTTGATCTCAGCGTGTTTCCAGCTCTCCAGGAAGGTGGTGGACTCTAAGGAGCTGTTGATGATCTTCTGTAGTGCGGGTGTGATGACGGAGCTTGCTTTGTAGAGGATGTGGTGAGGGCAGGGGTCAGATGGAGAGCTGGAGGGGATGGTGTTCATGATTTTGATGATGTTGTTGTCGTTGACGGGGGTCCATGAGAGCAGGAGGTTGGTCGGAGGTGAATCTGTGGTGTTGGTGGTTGCCGGGGGGGTCTTGGTGCTGAAGCTGTTGTGGATGTCTGCAATCTTGCTGTGGAAGTAGGAGGCTAGGGAGTTGCAGAGGTCTTGGGATGGAGGGATGTCGTTGGCGTTGGAGCTGGGATTGCAGAGTTCCTTCACAACGTTGAAGAGCTCCTTGTGGCTGCGTTGTGTGCGTTGTTGTTGATACGATCTTTGAAGGCCGTTCTCTTGGTGGCTCGGATGAGTTGGTGGTGTCTGCGGATGGCGTTTTTGAAGGCTGTGTGGTTGTACAGAGTCTGATCTTGGCGCCACTCTCTTTTCAGTCTTCAGCAGGTTTGCTTAGATTCGTGGAGGTTGGCAGTAAACCAGAATGCCTTTCTGTTGGTGCATCTATTGGAGGGATTCTTGATTGGGGCGAGAGTATTGGCAATGGTGTTGACCCATTGCCTGAAGTTGCGGGCAGCTGCATCAGTGTCCGTGGTGTCGATGGGTGGGTTCCTGGAGAGGGTTGCGATAAGTTGGTCTTCGGTGACCTTGTTCCAACTGCGGTGGAAGATCCGTTGTGGGTTTCTTGAAGGAGAAGTGGATGCAGCGGTGGTCTGTCCAGTGGAGTTCGGTAGTGTGGCTGAAGGTGACGTGACTGCTGGCAGAAAAAATAGGGTCGAGTGTGTGTCCTGCGGAGTGGATCGGTGTTGTGACGAGCTGTTTGAGGCCGAGGTTGGAGAGGTTGTCGGGCAGGGTGGCGGTGTTGTTGTTGGTGTTCTCGAGGTGGAAGTTTAAGTCCCCGAGGAGTATGTAGTCAGTGGATGTGACCTCAATAGATAAGGGTAACACAGACAAACACAAGCACCACAAGACCCACCACCAGCATGCACACAAACAACACCCACGTGCAGTCACACCAACATCCACTCGCTGCACTGACTCTCCCACAACCCACTCCCTCACAGACACTACACCAAACACACCTACAGCCACCACACCATCATGCACGGATCCAGCCACCAGTCCCATCTTACCCACATTCAGTACAATAGCAAACCCACAGACATCCACCCCAGTCACCACATCCGCAGCGACCACAAACACCAACACCCCCACATGCAGCACATGTACCATACCAGCAGACACCACGCCAACAGACAGTCACCCATCTACACAGCTTCTCCCAGCACCTCCCTCTCCTCACAAAACACCTAAACACCTGCACTCACCCACCCAACAGACACCCTGCACCCACAAGCATTCCATACACCTGCACCCAAGACATCCACACCTACACATCTGACAACCACTCCCTTTCCCTCCACTCCCAAACCCTTTTTCCATGACCGCCCCCTGTGTCTAAGAAGCATTTCCTCTCTGGGTTTTTCCTGTTCCCTACCCTCTCCCACCCAGTGAGACCCCAAGCGCTCTTTGTCCCTGCCCAAGTGTAGCCCTTTCACCTCCAAGTCCTCCCTTGCCCCCGCTAGTGCCCATGTCCCTCTCCCTGTCAAGACATCTACCCCACCCAAACCCAGGCCCAAGGACCCCGCTCCCAAACCAAAGCCCAAGGAGCACCCTCCCAAGTCCAAACCCAAGGATCCCCCTCCCAAGCCCAAATTCCCCTCCACGCCCCACCTAACCGTTGAGGTGCCTGCCTGCCCCCTTGATGCCCCTACCCTGTGGGATCATTTTGCAGTCAAAAGTCAAGTTGGGGCACAGTCAGGTGCCATTTGTGCCTTAGGCACCTTAAACCTTGGACTGGCCAATGGCCTTCCATTTGTATATAGTTTATTTATAATAGATGAATATATACCTGCTGTTGGCTTTGATGGTAACTTACTTGCCCTGCCTTTCTTTCTACATGGCTGGATAGTGTTTGTAGGCTTTGGATTGTGTGTGTGTGTTGGTTGTGCTAGCTATTGTGCCTGGGCTGCATGTGTGTGTGTGACCCTGCTATTAGTCCCGCTGTCCTTGCTGTGTTTTGTGTGTTGGATATGTTTGTGCTTGGTACATGCACCAAGCCATGCATGTGTGTAGCCAAATTGTGTATAGTTTGTGTTGGCATGTGTGAAGGTGGTGTTGTGTTCCCTTATGGGGTTGTTGTGTGGGTGTCCATGTGTGTGGTGTTGGCTATGTCCTATGTGTTGTCTGTGGTGTGTGCGTGGTGTGACAAATGTTTCATTGTATGGCAGTGTGATAGTGTTGATTGGTTGTGTGGTGTTGTTACATGTTGCATGTATGTGTTGTCATGTGGAGGTGTGAAGTCAGAGTGCTTGGTGAAGCGTTTGGGTAGTTGCGGTTGTGATGTCACTGTGTGAGTCGGTGTTGATGTGTATGATAGTGTTAGACAGTGGCGGTGCTGTGTGTGTGGGTTGGTGTGTGTATGGCATGTGTGTGTTGGCCGTGGTGTGTGTAGTTTGGGTGTGCATGTGTGTAGTATGTATGTGGATATGTATGTACGGACTAGGTGGTCTCACACGCATAATAGTGTCTTGCTTCATTATTTGACCGCCTAGCCCCACCCAAGTAAGATGGTACTACTTGGGCGGACTCAACCTCTTGGTTAAAAGAACCAGAGGGAGTGCTGAGTTTAAACTAGCTGCTACCTAGTCCGTAAGGGAACTCCCCCCTTTTCGTCGTCCCCCTCCTTTTTTCCTCCCCTAGGACAACACAGCTCCACGTCCCTGAGACACTCTCCATTCATGCTTTTTCCGTTTCGTATTTCAAAGCGACCAAGTTGATACCGCTTATTGAGGGAACACTGATCCAGTTCCACCCTCAACCCCTACTACCCCACACCCTTAGTGGTTATATAGATTTCTCTTGGGAGGTGGTGTGGGATAGCAATACTCCCAGTACTCTCTTTTCATGTTCTATGTGGATATGTAGGTGTCTGTGTGTTCGTATGGGTGTGTGCTTCAGTATGTGTGTGGGACGTCGCAAGCCGTCCCGGATGTGTATGTTGTGTGTGTGTGTACTAATGCCTTTGACTCCAGTGTGTGCTAGGTGTGTGTACTTACGGTTGTTGTCTTCGTCGGCGTCGCTGGTTCTGGAGTCTTGCGAGCAGGAGCAGTGGAAGGACTTTGTGTTCAGGCTCCATGGCGGCTCCAGGCAGGTATGTGTTCCTGAAGGTGAGTGTTTCCTTTTATAGTGTTGGTTTCCAGCCGAGTTTTGGTGGCCATGTGACCGCGGCGGAAAGCCTGGCGGTGTGCAGCCTTGTAATGTGTCCATCGGAACCATGCTCCCCACCGATCTGAAGGTGCCTACCACAGTGCGCGTCAGCCTGTCTGCACTGGTGGTACTGGCGGTAGTTTGGCTGTGTTGTGTTGGGAAGACTACCATGGTCATAATTATAACCATGGCAGTCTTCACTGCCGGGCCATCTGTAGTATGACTGCCAATGCCAACATGGCGGTCCTGAGACTGCCAAACTCGTAATGAGGGCCATAGTGATTAGCAAACAACAAACTTTTAGAAGCTGCAAAGAAGTCAGATATATTTGTACCTCTGCTGTAAAATGTTATTATAAAGGTTTTAGGTGCCTTTTTACACAAGCAATAGCATATCCAATAGATCTTCTGGATGTGAGTGTAGGTTTACTATTTTTGTTATTTTTCTGTTGTTAATGCAGACTGTTTTGGATTGGATTGGGGCAGATTTGAGTGGAACAGAGTTAAAATTGTTAAAACACAGGGCACCCCTATCTCCTCTTCTTGTGAACTCACTGAGGTGCTTGGAATAATTTCTCAGAGGGCACACGAGCAGGCAACTAGGCATGCACATAGCACTCAGCCCAGACACACACACAGTAATATACACACAATCTCAGAGATACAAAAGTCCCCATCACGCAAACACACACCTACATGCATAAATATGGAATATGTAAAAAAATATCATACACACAGATATACAAACCCACAGATACAGATGGACACATGTACACTGTGATAAAACCACACTCATGCACACAGCACAGACAAACACACGCACAGTGATACACCAATACACGTACACACAGTAACATAGTGATGTACACAAACCGATATACTGATAGGTACACTGAACCAAAGACTCAAATCCACACTCACAGTAATACACCAACAATTACACACACACAACTAAGCACGCACAGTCAGTGTGATACACTCACTTGTGCACCTCCCACAGATACATATATTATTATATGTGCATGTTGTACAGGATATGCTTTTGTATTGTTTTACTTATTGAATATGTTTTTGTTGTTCATACTAGAACATTTGTATCCAATGTATATAGTGCTGATATGCCAAGAGATCAGTTTCGAGGTACGTACATAGAACAAGCAGCAATAAATACAAACTAGACAAAAGTAGAACAAAGGAGGACAACAGAGTTTAACAACATATTGAGGTGTGTAACTGTCCTAGCCTATTCGTATTGTTGTGTTTTCAGCTCCTCAATCTGTTATATGTTTAGTAGTTATTATCATAGATATTGTGCTCAATAAAGTGCTGTCACCCATTCCCTGGGCCTTCTACATGCTATAAAAAAACATTCAAATAAACATAGATGCACAGACAGACCCACACAAATGTGCAAGCACACATACACAGAAACACGCATACACAGACACAAACACAGACACAGGTGTGCACGCATTCAGAAACACAGCCACCTACAGCTGCATACTCGGATACATGAAAAAATGCAAGCACACATACACACACACACACACATACACACAAGCAGGCACAAGCACATACATACAAACACAGACGCACATAGACATGCACATAAGCAGGCATGCACATACATATGCAGCATTACCAAAGGAAGATATACATGTACTCGTGTTACCATCATGTGGGGACTATGTGTAGATACTTGCCTTGTGGGGACTAACCTTTGCAAATGTTTTACGAATATACCAATAACAGAAAAATGTTAAGAAAAAATACGGGATCCTGCTTCAAATCTGCAAATGTGTTGTTATTTAATTGTGCGCACAGAACCCTCATTGTGGGGACTTCAAAGCGTGTTACCATCCTTGTAGGGACTTACTCAATAATGATCATTTGTGATTGAATACATTCATAAATACATGGCTAGACGTTATTTTTGAGTGCCGTACCTAAACTGCATGACAGTTTAGTCATATATGAATAGCTCATTGTGTCTGAGGAGCAAACAGAAAATAGACTTTGCTTATAATGTATTTCTCAGCAGAGAGCTACAGTATAGCATATCAATTCCATGGAAAGGGATTTACATATATCTAGCCTATTGCTGAGTGCTCACAAACTTTAAGATATAAGAAAGCAACACATAGTTCAACTAACTTAGAGGCCAAAGATCCTGCAATGTGGTCAGATGGGAGAGCCATGTTGAGTTTACCTAGTTCTTTTTCATCACTAGTCATCATCTTTTTCATACAGCTGTGCAATAATATGCCCCTAAAATATGACATGTGATTATAGTAATATTCTGGAGCTGACAGAGAGAGTGTCTGATGATAGCCATTTCAAGCCCCTGCAGAGATAGTGCCAGGTCACAGAAAATACTGCATTTAACCGCTTCTGTGCCCCGGACAAGGTGGTCTCGTCCTCGGCACCGGGGACGAGACCACCTCGTCCGGCTATGGGCCCCAGGGGTGAGCGCAAGCGCTCCCCCCAATGGCCAAGCACCCCCCTCCCTAGCCAGAGATGGAAGGGGAATCGCTTCCCCTTCCACCCCCACCCCTTGACCCCTCTCGCGGTGCCTGATGACGTCAGCGCGCTTTCGCGTGCTGACCTCATCAGAGGCCTTCCCCCCCCAGCGCTGGAAGCTCAGCTTCCAGCACCCGATCGAAGGAGAAATGCAAAAGCATTTCTCCTCCGATCACGTGGAGGGGGCAGAGAGGCATGAAAGGAGAGGAAAGGCCTTTCATCTCCATTCATGTCTCTCTGAGCATTTCTACTGCACGATTGGGCAGCAGAAATGCCACTAGACACCAGGGATTTTTTTTTTCTTATTTCCAATAAGGGGAAC
This sequence comes from Pleurodeles waltl, assembly GCF_031143425.1. Taxonomy (NCBI): domain Eukaryota; kingdom Metazoa; phylum Chordata; class Amphibia; order Caudata; family Salamandridae; genus Pleurodeles; species Pleurodeles waltl. The sequence goes on from NC_090447.1 coordinate 188,649,796, forward strand.
GGCCCCTTGGGCAAGGGCCGCTCTTCGGGGGGCAATTTATTTCTTGGCTATTTCTGCCCACCCGGGGGCAGAAACCACTAGACACCAGGGAATATTTTTTTATGTGGGCTATTTCAAGGCAGGGGAGCGGCCCCTTGGGCAAGGGCTGCTCCTCAGGGGGCAAATTATTTTTAGGCCATTTCTGCCCCTGGGGAGCAGAAATCCACTAGACACCAGGGATAATTTTATTTGTTGTTTTTTAAAAAATGTTTATGTTTGGGGAGCGACCCCTTGGGCAAAGGTCGCTCCCGGTGGGGACAAATTATTAATAGGCCATAGAAACCACTAGACACCAGGGATATTTTCTTGTTTGTTTATTTTTATTTTTTTGTTTGGGGAGCGACCCCTTGGGCAAGGGTCGCTCCCTGGGGGGACAAATTATAATTAGGCCATTTCTTAGAAACCACTAGACACCAGGGATTTTTTTTTATTTTTATTTTTTTATGCTTGGGGACGACCCCTTGGGCAAGGGTTGCTCCCGTGGGGCAACTTATTACTAGGCCATTTCTGCCCCCCGGGGGGGGGGGCAGAAACCACTAGACACCAGGGATTTTTTTTTTTTTGGTACTTGCACATAAGGGGAGCGGCCCCTTGGGCAAGGACCGCTCCCCAGGGGGGCTAATTATTTTTAGGCCATTTCTGCCCCCTCTGGGGGCAGATTGGCCTATTTATATTAGGCCAATCTGCCCCCAAAGGGGGCCGAAACCTCTAGACACCATGGATTGATGTGTGTGTATGTGGGTGTTTTGTTTTGGGGGGGCAGCCCCTTGGGAAAGGGTCGCTCCCCATGGGGGCACATTACTGTTGGCCATAATAGGCAGATTAGCCTATTTTTGAAAGGCCCATCTGCCACCAAGGGGGGCAGAAAGCCCACCAGAGACCAGGGAAGATTTTGTTTTCAAAATAAGAGGTTGGGGGTATGGCCATACCCCCACAACAAATAAATGGGGCCAAAGTTGTTCTGCCCACCAGTGGGCAGATTGGGCAATTACCCCTGATCCACACCCCGGGGGATAGAAAGTCTACTAGATGCCAGGGAATAAAAATAATAAAAGAAAATAGTGGGGTCGTGGCTACCAACCAGTATGGGCCTGGTTATGCCACCACCTGAACTGAAGGGGTTAACAGTCATTCAGCTTTCCCACGCACACTAAAACATCTTATCCCATGGAAAGCAAGAGGACATTTGATTATTTTTGTTTTTTGTTTTACATTTGGGCCATGAGAGCTTGGTAACTGTCAAAATCGTCCCACTTGGAATGGTGAGGGCTGCACTTTTTTTAACTTTGGGAAGCTGCCATGTAGAAAAATCCACAAGACCTAGACACATCTGAAAACTAAACATGTAGTTGATTCCAGGGAGGTGTGCTTCACATGCACCCGCACCATTTCCTTACCCAAAATGCCCTGCAAACCTTCAACTTTGCTGGAAAGCACACATTTTTCCAACATTTTTGTGATGGAACCCAACATTGTCTAATCTATACCGATAAAATTCATGCTGCACTTGTCAGCCTAAAAATGATTTTTTACAAACTGCCCTTTTGGACCCACTTTGGTTCCTCCTCAATTTTGACGTGTTTTTGGCTCTTCCCTGTGACAAACACTTGGCCCACCCACACAAGTGAGGTACCATTTTTATCGGGAGACTTGGGGGAATGCTGGGTGGAAGGAAATGTGTGACTCCTCTCAGATTCCAGAACTTTCTGTCACCAAAATGTGAGGAAAAAGTGTTTTTTTAGCCACATTTTTAGGTTTGCAAAGGATTCTGGGTAACAGAACCTGGTGAGTGCCCCACAAGTCACCCCATCTTGGATTCCCATAGGTCTCTAGTTTTAAAAAATGCACAGGTTTGGTAGGTTTCCTTAGGTGGCGGCTGAGCTAGAGGCCAAAATCCACAGGTAGGCACTTTGCAAAAAACACCTCTGTTTTGTTTGGAAAATGTGATGTGTCCACTTTGTGTTTTGGAGCATTTCCTGTCGCGGGCACTAGGCCTATCCACACAAGTGAGGTACCATTTTTATCGGGAGACTTGGGGGAACGCTGGGTGGAAGGAAATGTGTGGCTCCTCTCAGATTCCAGAACTTCCTGTCACCAAAATGTGAGGAAAAAGTTTTTTTTTAGCCACATTTTGAGGTTTGCAAAGGATTCTGGGTACCAGAACCTGGTGAGTGCCCCACAAGTCACCCCGTCTTGGATTCTCCCAGGTCTCTAGTTTTCAAAAATGCACAGGTTTCGTAGGTTTCTCTAGGATGCGGCTGAGCTAGAGGCCAATGTCCACAAGTAGGCACTTTGCAAAAAACACCTCTGTTTTCTTTGAGGAAATGTGATGTGTCCACTTTGTGTTTTGGGGCAATTCCTGTCACGGGCACTAGGCCCACCCACACAAGTGAGGTACCATTTTTATCGGGAGACTAGGGGGAACGCTGGGAGGAAGGAAATTTGTGGCTCCTCTCAGATTCCAGAACTTCCTGTCACCAAAATGTGAGGAAAAAGTGTTTTTTTAGCCACATTTTGAGGTTTGCAGAGGATTCTGGGTAACAGAACCTGGTGAGTGCCCCACAAGTCACCCTGTCTTGGATTCCCATAGGTCTCTAGTTTTAAAAAATGCACAGGTTTGGTAGGTTTCCTTAGGTGGCGGCTGAGCTAGAGGCCAAAATCCACAGGTAGGCACTTTGCAAAAAACACCTCTGTTTTGTTTGGAAAATGTGATGTGTCCACTTTGTGTTTTGGAGCATTTCCTGTCGCGGGCACTAGGCCTATCCACACAAGTGAGGTATCATTTTTATCGGGAGACTTGGGGGAACACTGGGTGGAAGGAAATGTGTGGCTCCTCTCAGATTCCAGAACTTCCTGTCACCAAAATGTGAGGAAAAAGTTTTTTTTTAGCCACATTTTGAGGTTTGCAAAGGATTCTGGGTACCAGAACCTGGTGAGTGCCCCACAAGTCACTCCGTCTTGGATTCTCCCAGGTCTCTAGTTTTAAAAAATGCACAGGTTTCGTAGGTTTCCCTAGGTTGCGGCTGAGCTAGAGGCCAAAATCCACAAGTAGGCACTTTGCAAAAAACACCTCTGTTTTCTTTGAGGAAATGTGATGTGTCCACTTTGTGTTTTGGGGCATTTCCTGTCACGGGCACTAGGCCTACCCACACAAGTGAGGTACCATATTTATCGGGAGACTTGGGGGAACGCTGGGAGGGAGGAAATTTGTGGCTCCTCTCAGATTCCAGAACTTCCTGTCACCAAAATGTGAGGAAAAAGTGGTTTTTTAGCCACATTTTGAGGTTTGCAAAGGATTCTGGGAAACAGAACCTAGTGCGAGCCCCACAAGTCACCCCGTCTTGGATTCTCCCAGGTCTCTAGTTTTAAAAAATGCACAGGTTTCGTAGGTTTCCCTAGGTTGCGGCTGAGCTAGAGGCCAAAATCCACAAGTAGGCACTTTGCAAAAAACACCTCTGTTTTCGTTGAGGAAATGTGATGTGTCCACTTTGTGTTTTGGGGCATTTCCTGTCACGGGCACTAGGCCTACCCACACAAGTGAGGTACCATTTTTATCGGGAGACTTGGGGGAACGCTGGGAGGAAGGAAATTTGTGGCTCCTCTCAGATTCCAGAACTTCCTGTCACCAAAATGTGAGGAAAAAGTGTTTTTTTAGCCACATTTTGAGGTTTGCAAAGGATTCTGGGTAACAGAACCTGGTGAGTGCCCCACAAGTCATCCCGTCTTGGATTCCCATAGGTCTCTAGTTTTAAAAAATGTACAGGTTTGGTAGGTTTCCTTAGGTGGCGGCTGAGCTAGAGGCCAAAATCCACAGGTAGGCACGTTGCAAAAAACACCTCTGTTTTGTTTGGAAAATGTGATGTGTCCACTTTGTGTTTTGGAGCATTTCCTGTCGCGGGCATTAGGCCTATCCACACAAGTGAGGTACCATTTTTATCGGGAGACTTGGGGGAACGCTGGGTGGAAGGAAATGTGTGGCTCCTCTCAGATTCCAGAACTTCCTGTCACCAAAATGTGAGGAAAAAGGTTTTTTTTAGCCACATTTTGAGGTTTGCAAAGGATTCTGGGTACCAGAACCTGGTGAGTGCCCCACAAGTCACCCCGTCTTGGATTCTCCCAGGTCTCTAGTTTTCAAAAATGCCCAGGTTTCGTAGGTTTCCCTAGGTTGCGGCTGAGCTAGAGGCCAAAATCCACAAGTAGGCACTTTGCTAAAAACACCTCTGTTTTCTTTGAGGAAATGTGATGTGTCCACTTTGTGTTTTGGGGCATTTCCTGTCACGGGCACTAGGCCTACCCACACAAGTGAGGTACCATTTTTATCGGGAGACTTGGGGGAACGCTGGGAGGAAGGAAATTTGTGGCTCCTCTCAGATTCCAGAACTTCCTGTCACCAAAATGTGAGGAAAAAGTGTTTTTTTAGCCACATTTTGAGGTTTGCAAAGGATTCTGGGAAACAGAACCTAGTGAGAGCCCCACAAGTCACCCCGTCTTGGATTCCCCATGGTCTCTAGTTTTTAAAAATGCACCGGTTTGGTAGGTTTCCCTAGGTGGAGGCTGAACTAGAGGCCAAAATCCACAAGTAGGCACTTTGCAAAAAACACCTCTGTTTTCTTTGAGGAAATGTGATGTGTCCACTTTGTGTTTTGGGGCATTTCCTGTCACGGGCACTAGGCCTACCCACACAAGTGAGGTACCATTTTTATCGGGAGACTTGGGGGAACGCTGGGAGGAAGGACATTTGTGGCTCCTCTCAGATTCCAGAACTTCCTGTCACCAAAATGTGAGGAAAAAGTGTTTTTTTAGCCACATTTTGAGGTTTGCAAAGGATTCTGGGAAACAGAACCTAGTGAGAGCCCCACAAGTCACCCCGTCTTGGATTCCCCATGGTCTGTAGTTTTTAAAAATGCACCGGTTTGGTAGGTTTCCCTAGGTGGAGGCTGAACTAGAGGCCAAAATCCACAAGTAGGCACTTTGCAAAAAACACCTCTGTTTTCTTTGAGGAAATGTGATGTGTCCACTTTGTGTTTTGGGGCATTTCCTGTCGCAGGCACTAGGCCTACCCACACAAGAGAGGTACCATTTTTATCGGGAGACTTGGGGGAATGCTGGGTGGAAGGAAATTTGTTGCTCCTCTCAGATTCCAGAACTTTCTGTCACAAAATGTGAGGAAAAAGTGTTTTTTTAGCCACATTTTGAGGTTTGCAAAGGATTCTGGGTAACAGAACCTGCTGCGAGCCCCACAAGTCACCCCGTCTTAGATTCTCCTAGATCTCTAGTTTTAAAAAATGCACAGGTTTGGTACGTTCCCTTAGGTGGCGGCTGAGCTAGAGGCCAAAATCCACAAGTAGGCACTTTGCAAAAAACACCTCTGTTTTCTTTGAGAAAATGTGATGTGTCCACTTTGTGTTTTGGGGCATTTCCTGTCGCGGGCACTAGGCCTACCCCCAGAAGTGAGGTACCATTTTTATCAGGAGACTTGGGGGAACGCTGGGTGGAAGGAAATGTGTGGCTCCTCTCATATTCCAGAACTTTCTGTCACCAAAATGTGAGGAAAAAGTGTTTTATCCACATTTTGAGGTTTGCAAAGGATTCTGGGAAACAGAACCTGGTGAAAGCCCCACAAGTCACCCTGTCTTGGATTCCCCTAGGTCTCTAGTTTAAAAAAATGCATAGGTTTGGTAGATTTCCCTAAGTGCGGCTGAGCTAGAGGCCAAAATCCACAGGTAGGCACTTTGCAAACAACACCTCTGTTTTCTTTGAGAAAATGTGATGTGTCCACTTTGTGTTTTGGGGCATTTCCTGTCGCGGGCACTAGAACTACCCACACAAGTGAGGTACCATTTTTATCAGGAGACTTGGGGGAATGCTGGGTTGAACGAAATGTGTGGCGTCTCTCAGATTCTAGAACTTTCTGTCACAAAAATGTGAGGAAAAAGTGTTTTTTTAGCCTCATTTTGAGGTATGCAAAGGATTCTGGGAAACAGAACCCGGTGAGAGCCCCACAAGTCACCCCGTCTTAGATTCCCCTACGTCTCTAGTTTTAAAAAATGCACAGGTTTGGTAGGTTTCCCTAGGTGGCGGCTGAGCTAGAGGCCAAAATCCACAGGTAGGCACTTTGCAAAAAACACATCTGTTTTCTTTGAGAAAATGTGATGTGTCCACTTTGTGTTTTGGGGCATTTCCTGTCGCGGGCACTAGGCCTACCCACACAAGTGAGGTACCATTTTTATCGGGAGACTTGGGGGAACGCTGGGTGGAAGGAAATGTATGGCTCCTCTCAGATTCCAGAACTTTCTGTCACCAAAATGTGAGGAAAGAGTTTTTTTTTTGCCACATGTTGAGGTTTGCAAAGGATTCTGGGAAACAGAACCTAGTGAGAGCCCCACACGTCACCTCGTCTTGGATTCCCCATGGTCTCTAGTTTTAAAAAATGCACAGGTTTGATAGGTTTCCTTAGGTGGCGGCTGAGCTAGAGGCCAAAATCCACAGGTAGGCACTTTGCAAAAAAACACATCTGTTTTCTTTGAGAAAATGTGATGTGTCCACTTTGTGTTTTGGGGCATTTCCTGTCGCGGGCACTAGGCCTACCCATACAAGTGAGGTACCATTTTTATCGGGAGACTTGGGGGAATGCTGGGTGGAAGGAAATGTGTGGCTCCTCTCAGATTCCAGAACTTTCTGTCACCGAAATGTGAGGAAAAAATGTTTTTTTTAGCCACATTTTGAGGTTTGCAAAGGATTCTGGGAAACAGAAGAACGCGAAGATCAACGCCGCGATGAACCAGAACTTCAAGTCTTCCTGATGCTCCTCAACCCCATGCTGCACCTGGAACACCAATGCCAACGAAATTGACGGCGGTGAGTACAGCAGCCTAGCACACAAGGGTGGGAGGGAGGAAAAGGAGAGTGACACACACACTCACAACACACACCATCCACACAACCAGCTGCAGAGGAAAACCAATGTCACAGGACACACATCATAATAATGCAAGGACAACATTTAGTCATAACTGACATTGTAATTTGATGCCAACAGCCACCATACTGTCCATGTGATAGGAGAAATTTGAGTAAATCTTCAGAAAGGGCCAATGGGCAGTCAAAAGTACAAAAGGCCCACATGGCCACATGGCAGAGTCCAAGCCCCAACTTGTTCCCTGACGAAATCCGCACTACACTGTGCAGAGGCATCATATTGGAAATGGCCAGGCACCTGAGGGGGGAGAGCGTTTGGGGGCACCTCAGCTAAAGTGGGAAACTTGCCCACTGGTTCTGGAGGGGGCTTCATGCCCATTATCTTTTGCTGGGGAGTGCAAGGTCACAGTCTCTGAGGTGGGGAACTTGCCCACTGGTTCTGGAGGGGGCTCCATGCCCATTATCCTTTGCTGGGGAGTGCAAGGTCACAGTCTCTGAGGAGGGGAACTTGCCCACTGGTTCTAGAGGGAACTCCTTGTACAACAGTCCCTGGAGGGTGGGCTACATGCCCTCTGCTAGAGGTGAGGGCTGCTGCGTCCCAGCTGGAGGTGAGGGCTGCTGTGTCCCAGCTGGAGGTGGGGGCAGCTGTGTCCCAGCTGGAGGTGAGGGTTCCTTGCCCACTGCTGTTGGAGGGGGCCTCTTGCCTCTCTTAGTTGGTGGAGTGAGAACCTTCCTTCTCTTGGGTGGTGGAGTGGTATCCTTCCCTCTCTTGGGTGGTAGAGTTGGATCCTTTCCTTTCTTGAGTGGTGGAGTGGGATCCTTCCCTTTCTTGCCTCCATGACTAGGAGGTTCCTCCACTGTCCCCGTGGACTGTTTGGCTGAGGTGCTGGGCTGGGTCGTTGTGACCCTGCTCTTACGCGCAGAGGCGAGGGGCGAAAGGGGAGGGAAGAGGTCAAGTTTGTCAAGGAAAAGCTTCTTAGGGGCAGTGGGGTGGGATGAGGGAGGAGGGTTGGGAGTGGAGGTTGAGGGGGTGGTTGTTGGAGGTGTATGTCTGCTGGACTTGGGTGCAGGTGCATGGGCAGTGTGCTGATGTGAGGTGGATGGCTGTTGGGAGTCTGAGTGCTTGCGTTTGTGTGTCTTGGGAGGGGGCAGACAGGGTGGGAGAGGACACAGGGGACGTGTGGATGGATGTTGTGGAGGTGAATGCAAGTGAGGTGTGTGTGCTGCTTGGTGTGGTGGTGGTGGCTGTTGGTTCAGTGCATACAGGTGTGAGTGCGGATGTGACTGTGAGGGAGGAGGAGGAAGAGGAGGGGGAGACAGGGGAGGCAGTGGATGTTGTAGTGTGTGCAACTGTCTGTTGTTTGTATGAGTGCTTGTGGCCTGAAGTGTGCTGCCTGTTTTTATCTGTGCCACTCTTGTGTGATCTTTTGTGTGCAAGCATGTCTGTATGTGTGCATGGGATGCATTGGGGTTGAGGAGACTGGGACTGGGAAGATATAGTTGGAGGCGGGACAGTAGGAACAGGAACAATGGCTGACTTTAGAGAGGAGGCCAGAGCCTGGAACGATCTCACTTGGCCCACTAATCCACAGTGAATGCCCTCCAGGAATGCATTGCATTGCTACATCTGGGATGCCAGCCCCTGGATGGCATTCACAATGGTTGACTGCCCTACAGAGGTGGATCTCAGGAGGTCAATAGCCTCCTCACTGAGGGCAGCAAGGCTGACCGGGGCAGGGTCTGAGTACCTGGGGCGAAGGAGATGCCCACCCTCCTAGGTGACCGGGCACGGGCAACTCGGTGAGTGTCTACTGGGAGGGCTGCTGGTATAGGGGTGGCGGGTGTACCTGTAGCTGGGGTGGTCCCAGAGGTGTCCGCCACCACTAGGGAGCTTTCATTGGAGGAGGAATCAGGTTCAGTGATCTCCAGTCTCCACTGTGGTGCTCCCCTCGTCCTCCATCCCACTGGTTCCCTCGGCGTCGGTGGACTCTACCTCCTGGGTCCTGTGGGATGCAGCTCCTTCTGTCGCCGTTGCCCCTGTTTCTCCACCAGATGATGCTAATGCACACATGGACAGGATGACAGAAGAAAATAAGGGAGAGAGAGAAAGGGAGCACTGGGTCAATTATGGCACCAACACCACAGATAGCATACACATTACTGTCAAACACAGGGATCAGGATTGATCACCATGCATTGCACTGGCATTCCATTGGCTAGGTACCACAGCAAAATGTGAGTGAACCACCGCCAACTGCACCCCTCCTGGGAGTCACTAAGCCCTGTCTGACATGGAATGCAACCTAGCTAGGTTACCAGATTTTGCAATACACCCATTACCCTTGAGCTGGATCACGCTGCAATGTCTGATCTGGCATTAAGGGGCACCCACTAACTGACACCCACCACCAGGATCCCATGCCACATACCAATTACAGTTGTAACGCCCACTGTACTCACCCCCTTGTGGCTGCTGTGATGCCCTCAAACGCCCATGCAGCTCTGGGTATGCCACCGCAATTATGTGGGCCATCAGGTGGGTCAGGGTCCAACGGGCACCCCGCCCTCGTTGGGAGGCCATCCCCAGCTGGGCTTCTGCAGTCTTCCGGGCTCAGCGTCTCAGGACCTCCCACCGTTTCCTACAGTGGGTGCTCCACCTGCAGTAGACTCCCAGGGTCTGTACGTCCTTGGTGATGGCACGCCACAATCCCTTTTTCTGATGGGTGCTGATCTGCAGGGGAAACACAGACAGGAGGACACCATTACGCATTCAATCCAGCCTGTCACACATATGCCTCACAAATCCCATTTCCATCTACATTGGGACACACATCACCCAGCGCCCACCATGTACACTACCACCAGACATACCAGCCCCCCAAATGGCAATGATGCTTGCATACACATCTCCATGAAACTTGTCACATGCTTCATGCCCAAGGTGTACTCACCTGTTGGTCTGGAGGCCCATACAGCTGTCCATACTGGGGTAGGACCCCATCCACCAAGAGCTCCAACTCCTCCGAAGTGAAGGCAGGGACCTTTACCGGTCACACAGGCCATGGCAGGATCCAGACATAGGTCACAGCAGAACACGCAGTGTAGGACTTGTCCTGTGGAAAGTCAGGAATCAAGTGAGGATTCAGATAGAAAATGTTGGTCACATCCGCGGCGGTGTACACTGTCACCGCCGCCGATGATCCCCGTTGGCCACTGTACTCCATAGAGGCCCATATTAGCCAATGAGGAATTACACAACAGTGTAAGACCGTCTCCCGCCATGACACCCAATGTTGGCGGAGTTACCTCACTTCCACCTGTCCCTAGATACAGGACAGGCGGTCGCCATTTTATGGTGGTGGACTACATTCAGATAATCCATAACTGCATCATTGCTACGATTTGCACATACATTGACATTCCCATTGTCCCATCACATCAATGCTCAATGTACACTGAGGTGGTGGTTCCATTGTTCAAATTGAGATAGCCTACTCACCCTTGTGTCCCTTAGGTACCTACAACTGCGGATGAATAGGGAGGAGGAGACAAGCACCTGTGTACAGAACTCTTGTGGACTTGGCTACACTGGATGACAGGCACATAATACTCACCTACAGACTGGACAGGGCCACAATCACAGAGCTGTCTTCCGAACTGGAGCGCGATTTGATATCAGCTATCCGTCATCCCACTGGGATAACCCCTCTTGTGCAGGTTATATCTGTGGTCCATTTCCTGGCAACTGGTTCTTTCCAAGTGACAGAGGGCTTGGCAGCAGGAATGTCACAGCCAGTGTTCTCAATCCTGCTGGCAAGGGTTTTGTCTGCCTTGGTCAAACACATGTGCAGCTACATTGCTTTCCCCAGGTGGAAGATTTGGCCATTGTGAAGGCAGGATTCTATGCAATGGGAAAAATACGCAATATTAGTGGGGCGATTGACGGTACACATATTGCGTTTGTCCCCCCCTGCCAGGATGAACAGGTGTTCAGGAATCAGAAGAGTTTCCACTCACTCAATGTTCAAATGGTGTGCCTGGCGGACCAGTACATCTCCCACGTCACTGCCAAGTATCCTGGGTCGGTGCATAACGCCTTTGTCCTGAGGAATAGCAGCATCCCAAATGTGATGGCACAACTACAGAGGCACAGGGTGTGGCTAATTGGTGAGCCTGACTCCCCAACCAATGTATGTCAGTGCCTGCCTTCTGGTGTTAACCCCATTCTATTGTGTAAGGCTAATGTTTGTCGCTCAATACTTGTAGGTGACTCTCTCTGGCTACCCAAACCTACTGTGGCTCCTGACCCCTGCAAGGAATGCCAGGACAGGGGCAGAGAATCATTATAATTATGCACATGGGCGAACCAGGAGAATTATTGAAAGGATCTTCTGCTTCCTGAAGGGCAGGTATAGATGCCTGAATCTGACAGGTGGATCCCTGTCCTACTCACCCAAGAAGGTCTGCTAGATAGTAATGACTTGCTGAATGTTGCACACCCTGGCCCTCAGACGACATGTGCCTTATCTGCAGGAGGAGGAGACTGGAAATGCCCAAGTAGCAGCAGTGGACCCTGAGGAGGCAGAAGATGAGGATGTAGACAACAGAATATCAGTTATACGTCAATACTTCCAATGACACACAGGTGAGACAGTGGAACTGACCATTCCTATGAATATTGATGTTTTCTGTATGTAATGGAATGGGGTGATGGTAGAGGAAAGTCCAGGGTATTGGTCCAGTCTGTTTGTAGCACAGGTCCAGTGTCCAAGGGGCCTTAGGAAGGGATGAAAAGGCAGTTGAAAGTGGACAAGGTGACAGGGTGGGACACAAAGGGGACATTCAGGAGGGTCTCATTTCCTGGTGGTGGTATTGGTCTTGGCAAGTGTCTCTGGCTTCTGTCTGGGTCATAGTGAACATTTGCAGGGTGGTTCACCTTCTGCAGGGGGAGGGGTGCTGGTGGCCTGTGGGTCCTGTGGCAGGGCCTCCTGCCCACTAGCTGCAGCGTAAGTGGTGGGCTGGTCAGTCGACTGGCTAGTGGTAGGGGTCCACTGGTGTGCTGTCCTTTCCCTCATGATTTTGGCCATATCTGCCAGCACCCCTGCTATGGAGACCATGGTGGTGTTGAGGGCCTGCAAATCCTCCATGATCTCCTGATGGTGTACCTCCTGCAGCTGCTTGTTCTCCTGCATGTTGGTAAGGATCTATCCCATCTTGTCCTGGGATTGTTGGTAAGCAACCAGGACATTAGTGAGTGCCTCCTGGAGAGTCGTTTCCCTGGGGCTGTCCTCCCCCTGGTGCACAGGGGTCCTCCCCGTGTCCCTGTTTTCCTGTGCCTCTGTCCCCTGAATGTGTGCCCACTGCCACTGACCCCAGGTCCCTGAATGTCTTGGGGGTGAGGTGTGGACTGGGGTCCCTGTACAGGTGGGTAAACTGCTGATTGAAGTGTCCTGTGGATAGATGTGTGGGGATGTTGGGTGTGTGCTGTGGTGTTAGATATTGATGGGGGAGGCTGTGTGGTGGACTGTGAGTGGGCTGGGGTGGCCGACTGACCAGTGGTCCCTGATAGGCCAGGTAGTTCATCCAGATCCTGAAGTCCAGAGTTACTGTCATCACTGGGGTCATCTTCTATTGGGGGACTGGATAGTCGTGGTACCTCCTCGCTGCTGAGATTGTCTGGGGCACCTGTGGGGATGTAAGCAATGTATTATGCTTCATGTCTGTGACATATTGTACATGCCTAGCTTCCCTCTATTGTTGCTGTTGCCCTGCCACCTTTGTTGGTGTATGGTGATATATTGTGGGATTGTTAGTTATCCATGCTGTGCATGCTTTGGTGATGGGTGTACATGCAGGGCTCGGAGGGCTGTCCATGCATTGGTATAGCATGAAGGCTTGGCATTGGGGTTAGTCAGATGTGTAGGTGCATTGTGTGGGATGGAGTCGAGTGAAAGGATTGAGGGTAAGGGTGCGTGATGGCATGTAGGTATGGGTGGTGATAAATAATAAATATTGACTCACCAGTGTCTAGACATCCAGCTACTCCAATGAGTCTCTCAGGATGCAGGATTGCCATTACTTTCTCCTTCCATGCTGTGAGCTGTGGGGGATTTGGTGGGGGTCCGCCGCCAGTCCTCTGGATGGAGAGCTAGTGCCTTGCTACTATGGAACGTACCTTCCACCATACGTCGTTCAACCTCTCTCTGATCTCGTCCCTTGTTCTTGGATGCTGTCCCATGGAGTTCACCCTGTTCCTCCGCCATAGCTCCATCTTCCTGGCAATGGATATCTCCTGTACCTGTGCTCCAAACAGCTGTGGCTCTACCCTGACTATTTCCTCCACCATGACTTGCAACTCCTCATCAGTGAAACGGGGTGCCTTAGTGAGGACATGGATGTTGTGTGGTGTGTGTTGCGCACAGGTTGTTGAGTGATGCGGTGAGGTGTGAGATGTGGGGTGTATGATGGATGGATGGGTGTTTGTGGTGTTTGTGTAGTTGTCTCAGTGGTATTAGTGTTAGTCTCATGGCAATTATTGGTGTTCGTAAAGGGTTGTGGGTATTGTGGGTGGGTGTTTTATAGTGCTGTGGGTTGGTGTGTGTGTGTGTGTGTGGTGTGTGTATCAGTGTGTATCAGTGTCAGTTGTGTGATTTTCATTTAGGCCAACTATTCCAGAGCCTTTTTGCCAAGCAGGTTCTGTAGCTTAGCTGGATAAAGTCTGTGTCTAGTAAACAGGGGATCCTGAGTTCAAATCTCAGAAGCACATTGATGTTTTCATCTGTGTCATCTAACTAATAGACAGTTCATCTTAATATTAAATAAAATGGTAACAGAAGCAATACTTTGAATGTAAAATGAAGAGTAAATCAAATAGGAAGGTATATATGAATTAAAGCCTTAGAGTTGAGGACAATAGATGTATTCCTCTACAATTATTAGTTGTAAACCATTCAAAAATGCAATCCACATTTATAAGTACTTTTTAACTAAAGTGTAGGTATTGTTGTTAAGTGATGGGGAATCCTTTTCTGTTCAACAGATCAGCACAGATAAAGAAGACTGCACTAAAGGCACTGAGGACAAGTCATCTCCACTAAGTCAGTTATTCATATTTGGTATGATAAGTAGGTGCTGTTGTTTAGTAGACAAAGCTCCGGTGCTATAAATGTGAAGTCCACAGTTCAAATTTCAGCAACACTTTAGATTTAGTTCAAATTTTTAAAATTCGATTTCTTCAAGTAAACGTTCAATAAAGTTTAAAAACAAGAGTAGTGTTCTGTTGACTTTAGAATGCTTGATCACCAAATGAAATAAACACGTGGTGTTTTGCAGAATTCCAAAGCAATACCATAAATGAATAGGGGAAAAGAGAATGTCAAAGAAAAGGAAAGAGATGACAAATACATTGAGGGTTCAGTTTAACTAATGCATTTTACTCACACATATAATTCAATATTCTATAAGTAGGATAGGTCACTCATTAAGGGGGTATTCTTAAATAAATTTGGTCTTCTCACCTATAGTGTTTGACAAGAGAGTTGTATCAACTTAGAAATGAAAATTGAAAAATTAGATTTATACTGCACTCCATTCTGCTATCAATTCCAATCAATTTTGTCGTCAAGGTGCTGGGGTTTGGTTGGTTACACTGCCTGTTTATTAAATGAGGCGATCCTAAGTTCAAACCTCATCAGCACCTTACTTTATTATAGTAAAATAACAGATTAGTTTCATGAAATTATCCTTTGATATGATTGAAAAATGAAAAATTTGAGTCAACTAACTATTGAACAGTTCATCTTAATACCAAATAAAATTCAGAGTATTTTCGAGATGACAGAAGCAAGTCTGTGAATGTAAAATGAAGAGAATATCAAAGAGGAAGATAAATATGAAATAAAACCCTAGAGTTGAAGAAAAAAAGTGATGCATCCTCTTCAATAATAAATTGTGAACCACTCAAAAATGTAATCTACTTTTATGAGTACTTTTTAACGAAAACCTAGGTGTTCTTCTTAAGTGATGGGGAATTCTTTTACATTTAACGTAATAACACAGATGAAGGAGACTACACAAAAGGCATTAAGAACCAATAATAGCAACTAAGTCAGTTATTCAATTATTCCAAAATAGAGAGGTGCTGTTGCTTAGTGGTTGAAGCACCTATCTTGCAACCAGGAAATCCTGAATTCAAATCTCCGCAGTATCCCAATTTTGCTCCAAACTTATAGAATTTAATTTCTTCAAGTACATATTATATACAGTTTAAAAAGAAGAGTAGAGTCCTGTTCACTTTAGAATGCTTCATCTCATAATAAAATAAGCACTTGGTATTTTGCAGAATTTCAAAGCAATAACATGAATATACAAGGGAAATGAGAATTACAACACACAGGAAAGAGATGAAAATTCAATTTAGAGTTGAATTTAACTAATGCATTTCAGCCATAAGACATTATTCAATATTCTATAAGAACTGTAAGCCACCTTTTAAGGAAGTAATTTTAAATGAATTTGGTGTTCCCACCTATAGTGTTTCAGAATAGAGTTGTGTGAACTTAGAAAAGAAAATTAAAAAAACAAAATTGATTTCTATTTCACTCCATTCAGCTAACTATTACAGTATCTTTGGTCAAAAAGGTGCTGTGGCTTAGCTGGTTAAAGCGCTTGTCTACTAAGCACAAGGTCCTGACTTCAAATCTCAGCCGCACGTTTATGTTTTCATTGTTAAATTACAGATTGTTTTCCTTAGATACTTCTCTGATAAAATTTTAAAATGAAAAATCTGTGTCATCTTACTAATAGACAGTTCATCTTAATATTAAATAAAATTCAGAGACTTTTCATGGTAACAGAACCAATACTTTGAATATAAAATGAAGAGTAAATCAATTAGAAAGGTACATATGAACTAAAACCTTAGAGTCGAAGACAATTGATGTATTCCTCTACAATTAATATTTGTAAACCACTCAAAAATGTAATCCACTTTTATAAGTACTTTTTAACTAAAATGTAGGTATTCTTGTTAAGTGATGGGGAATCCTTTTCTATTCAACATTTCACCACAGATAAAGAAGACTGCACTAAAGGCACTGAGGACGTGTCATCACCACTAAGTCAGTTATTCATATTTGGAAAGTCACTAGGTGCTATTGTTTAGTGGTCAAAGCTCCAGTCTCATGAATAGGAATTCCAGTGTTCAAATATCAACAACACTTTAGATTTAGACCAAACTTTAAAATTTTGATTTCTTCAAGTAAACGTTAAATACAGTTTAAAAACAAGAGCAGTGTTCTTTTGACTTTAGAATGCTTGATCTTCAAATAAAATAAACACTTGGTGTTTTGCAGAAGTCCAAAACAATACCATAAATGAAAAGGTGAAAAGAGAATGTCAAATAAACGGAAAGAGACGACAAATACATTGAGAGTTCTTAATGCATTTTACTCACAACACTTAACTCAATAGTCTATAAGTAGGGTAAGTCACTCATTAAGGAAATATTATTTAATAATTTGGTCTTCTCACCTATAGTGTTGACAACAGAGTTGTATCAACTTAAAAAAGAAAATTGAAATTTTTTATTTCTATTGCACTCCTTTCTGCTATCAATTCCAGCAAACTTTGTCATGAAGTTTCTGTGGTTTAGTAGATTAAACTACTGGTTTAGCAGACAAGAGATCCTGAATTCAAACCTCAGCAGCACCAAAACCTTTTTCATGGTTAAATAACAGATTATTTTCTTTAGATGATCCTTTGATATAATTTAAAAATGAAATATTTGAGTCAACTTACTATTTAACAGTGCAAATTCAGAGTATTTTCGAGATGACAGAAGCAAGATTGTGAATGTAAAATGAGGAGTATATCAAAATGGAAGATAAATATGAAATAAAACCCTAGAGTTGAAGAAGAAAAGTGATGCAATCCACTACAATAATAATTATTGAACCACTCAAAAATGTAATCTACTTTTATTAGTACTTTTTAACGAAAACATAGGTATTCTTCTTAAATGATGGGGAATTCTTTTTTGTTTAACGTAATAACACAGATAAAGAAGACTCCACAGAAGGCATTTAGAACCAATAACGGCAACTAAGTCAGTTATTCAATCAGTTTGGATCAAAGATGTCCTGTGGCTTAGCGGTTAAAGCGCCTGGCTTGCAAAGACAAAATCTTGAGTTTGATTCTCAGCAGCACCTTAATTTTTCTCCAAATTTATCGAATATAATTTCTTCATGTAAATATTAAATACAGTTTAAAAACAAGAGTAGAGCCCTGTTCACTTTAGAATGGTTCATCTCTTAATGAAATAAGCACTTGGTATTTTGCAGAATTTCAAAGCAATACCATGAATGAATAAGGGAAATTAGAATTACAACAAAGAGGAAAGAGATGAAAATTAAATTTAGAGTTGAATTTAACTAATGCATTTCACTCACAAGACGTAATTCAATATTCTATAAGAACTGTAAGCCACTTCTTAAGGAAGTATTTTTAAATAAATTTGGTATTCTCACCTATAGTGCTTAAGAACAGAGTTGAGTAAACTTAGAAAGGAAAATGAAAAAAAAAAAAATGATTTCGATTTCACTCCATTCGGCTAAGTATTCCAATGAACTTTGTCAAGTAGGTACCCGTGGCTTAGCTGGTTAAAGTACCTGTCTAGTAAACAGGAGATTCTGAGTTCAAATTTCAGCTGCACCTTGATATTTTCATTGTTAAATTACAGATCAGTTTCCTTAGAGACTCCTCTGATATAATTTAAAAATGAAAAATCTGATTCATCTTACTAATAGACAGTTCATCTTAATATTAAGTAAAATTCAGAGAATTGTCATGGTAATGGAAGCAATACTTTGAATGTAAAATGAAGAGTAAATCAAATAGGAAGGTATATGTGAACCAAAACCTTAGAGTCAAAGACAATTGATGTATTCCTCTACAATTATTATTTGTAAACCACTCAAAAATGTAGTCCACTTTTATAAGTTCTTTTTAACTAAAATGTAGGTATTCTTGTTAAGTGATGGGGAATTCTTGTCTGTTCAATGTTTCACCACAGATAAAGAAGACTGCACCAAAGGCATTGAGGACAAGTCATCTCCACTAACTCAGTTATTCATAAGTTGAAAGACAAGTAGGTTCTGTTGTTTAGTGGTCAAAGCTCCTGTCTCATAAATAGAAAGTCCAGTGTTCATATTTCAGCAACGCTTGAGATTTAGTCCAAACTTTTAAAACTCAATTTCTTCAAGTAGACGGTCAATAAAGTTTAAAAACAAGAGTAGTGTTCTGTTAACTTTAGAAAGCTTGATCTCCAAACTAACTAAACACTTGGGGGGTGATTCTGACCGCGGCGGACGGCGGTCGCCGCCCGCCACGCGGTTCCCGCCGAAAGACCGCTCCGCGGTCAAAAGACCGCGGCGGTCATTCTGGCTTTCCCACTGGGCTGGCGGGTGACCGCCGAAAGTCCGCCCGCCAGCCCAGCGGGAAACACCCTTCCCACGAGGACGCCGGCTCAGAATTGAGCCGGCGGTGTGGGAAGGTGCGACGGGTGCAGTTGCACCCGTCGCGAATTTCAGTGTCTGCTAGGCAGACACTGAAATTCTTTTTGGGGCCCTCTTACGGGGGCCCCTGCAGTGCCCATGCCATTGGCATGGGCACTGCAGGGGCCCCCAGGGGCCCCGCGGCACCCCCTACCGCCATCCTGTTCCCGGCGGGAGAACCACCAGGAACTGGATGGCGGTAGGGGGTGTCAGAATCCCCATGGCGGCGGAGCGCGCTCCGCCGCCATGGAGGATTCTCAAGGGCAGCGGAAAGTCGGCGGTACACCGCCGACTTTCCGTTTCTGGCCGCGGCTGAACCACGCGGTCAGAATGCCCAGCGGTGCACCGCCAGCCTGTTGGCGGTGCTACCGCCGACCTCCGCCATGGCGGTAATTACCGCCAGGGTCAGAATGACCCCCTTGGTGTTTTGCAGAATTCCAAAGCAATACCATAAATGAATAGGGGAAAAGAAAATGTCAAAGAAAAGGAAAGAGGCGATCAAATAAATTGAGAGTTCAATTTAACTGATGCGTTTTACTCACAACGCATAATTCAATATTCTATAAGTAGGGTGAGTCACTCATTAAGGAAGTATTCTTCAAAACATTTGGTCTTCTCACCTATAATGTTTGACAACAGAGTTGTATCAACTTAGGAAAGAAAATTGAAAAACAAGATTTTTACTGCACTCAATACCAACACACTTTCACATGAAGGTGCTTTGGCTTAGTTGGTTAAACTGCGTATCTAGTAAATAAACGATAGTGAGTTCAAGTCTCAGCAGCACTTGCTCTTTTTCATAGTTGAATAACAGATTATTTTCATTAGATGATGTTTTGATGTAATTTAAAAATTTAAAAATTGAGTCAACTTACTATTGAACATTTCATCTTAATACTAAATAAAATTCAGAGAATTTTTGAGATGACAGAAGCAAGACTGTGAATGGAAAATGAAGGGTATATCAAAGAGTAAGATAAATATGAAATAAAACCCTAGAGTTGAAGAAGAAAAGTGATACAATCCTCTACAATAATAATGTTTTAACCACTCAAAAATGTAATCTCCTTTTATGAGTTATTTTTAATGAAAACTTAGGTATTCTTCCTAAGTGATGGAGAATTTGTTTATGTTTAACGTAATAACACAGACAAAGAAGACTCCCCAGAAGGCATTGAAAACCAATAATGGCAAATAAGTCAGCTATTCAATCATTTTGGAACAAAGAGGTGCTGTGGTTTAGTGTCTCATAAACAGGAAACTTCAAATCTCTGCAACACCTCAATTTTGCTCCAAACTTATAGAATTTAATTTCTTCAAGTAAATATTAAATACAGTCTAAAAACAAAGAGTAGAGTCCTGTTCATTTTAAAATGCTTCATCTCATAATGAAATAAGCACTTGGGGCATATTTAAGCTCTATTTTCGACGTGTGTGCGTCAAAACGTTTGACAAACATTCGGCGCAATCTGTGCACCATATTTAAACTTTGATGCCCAAGCCTGCGAACGCCAAAATTCCGCTGTGTGCGTCATTTTCTGGATGCGGTAAACCGCCTTGCGTTAATGACGTGCAAGGTAGGCGTTCCCGTCCCAAAAATGACTTAAACACCGGTGTGCCTTACTTATCCAATCGTGCAAAAATCCCGCACAGCCGGGAGGCAGAGTCGGAAAATGATGCACAGCCTATTTGCGTAAAAAAATAACGCCTAGGTCAGGGTAGGCGTTAAAATGGGGTAAACACACCAATACTTAATGAAAACACACAGAAGCAACAGCAGAGAAAGACATGGAGGTGCTTTTCATCCAGCATGCACGCAGACGCAGAGCACAGGACCAACCACAGTAGCTTCCACACCAGCAGGGACCCCAAAGGCAATGTAGAAACCTCTAAGGTGCCCTCTGGGGTGTATGTTACAATAAAATGTACACTGGCATCAGTGTGCATTTATTGTGCTGAGAAGTTTGATACCAAACTTCACAGTTTCCAGTGGAGCCATTATGGTGCTGTGCAGTTCGTGCATGACAGACTCCCAGACCGTATACTCTTATGGCTACCCTGCACTTACAATGTCTAAGGTTTTGCTTAGACACCGTAGAGGCATAGTGCTCATGCACTTATGCCCTCACCTATGGTATAGTGCACCCTGCCTTAGGGCTGTAAGGCCTGCTAGAGGGGTGACTTATCTATACTCTATAGGCAGTGTGAGGTTGGCATGGCACCCTGAGGGGAGTGCCATGTCGACTTAGTCGTTTTATCCCCACTAGCACACACAAGCTGGCAAGCAGTGTGTCTGTACTGAGTGAGGGTTCCCCAGGGTGGCATAAGACATGCTGCAGCCCTTAGAGACCCTCCCTGGCATCAGGGCTCTTGATACCAGGGGTACCAGTTACAAGGGACTTACCTGGATGCCAGGGTGTGCCAATTGTGGAAACAAAAGTACAGGTTAGGGAAAGAACACTGGTGCTGGGGCCTGGTTAGCAGGCCTCAGTACACTTTCAAATCAAAACTTAGCACCAGCAAAGGCAAAAAGTCAGGGGGTAACCATGCCAAGGAGGCATTTCCTTACACAACCCCCCCCCCCCAAACGAAAGAGGATGAGACTAACCTTTCCCAAGAGAGTCTTCATTTTCTAAGTGGAAGAACCTGGAAAGGCCATCTGCATTGGCATGGGCAGCCCCAGGTCTCTGTTCCACTATAAAGTCCATTCCCTGTAGGGAGATGGACCACCTCAACAGTTTTGTATTTTCACCTTTCATTTGCATCAGCCATCTGAGAGGTCGGTGGTCAGTTTGAACTACAAAGTGAGTAGCAAAGAGGTATGGTCTCAGCTTCTTCAGGGACCAAACCACAGCAAAGGCCTTCCTCTCAATGGCACTCCAACGCTGCTCCCTGGGGAGTAACCTCCTGCTAATGAAAGCAACAGGCTGGTCAAGGCCATCATCATTTGTTTGGGACAAAACCACCCCTATCCCATGTTCAGAGGCATCTGTCTGCACAATGAACTGCTTAGAGTAATCTGGAGCTTTTAGAACTGGTGCTGTGCACATTGCATGTTTCAGGGTGTCAAAGGCCTGTTGACATTCTACAGTCCAGTTTACCTTCTTGGGCATTTTCTTGGAGGTAAGCTCTGTGAGGGCTGTCACTATGGATCCATATCCCTTCACAAACCTCCTGTAGTACCCAGTCAAGCCAAGGAATGCCCTGACTTGAGTCTGGGTTTTTGGAGCTGCCCAGTCCAGAATAGTCTGGATCTTAGGCTGGAGTGGCTGAACTTGGCCTCCACCTACAAGGTGTCCCAAGTAAACCACAGTTCCCTGCCCTATCTGGCATTTATTTGGATGCCTTGATAGAGAGGCCTGCTGCTTGCAGAGTCTTCAAAACCTTCTTCAGGTGGACCAGGTGATCCTGCCAGCTGGAGCTAAAGACAGCAATATCGTCAAGATAAGCTGCACTAAAGGACTCCAAGCCAGCAAGGACTTGATTCACCAACCTTTGGAAGGTGGCAGGGGCATTTTTTAAACCAAAGGGCATAACAGTAAACTGATAATGCCCATCAGGTGTGAAGAATGCTGTCTTTTCTTTTGCTCCTGGTGCCATTTTGATTCACCAGTACCCTGCTGTCAAGCCAAAGGTATTTAAGTATCTGGCAGCACCTAGTTTGTCTATGAGTGCATCTGCCCTTGGAATGGGATGGGCATCTGTCTTGGTGACAGAATTAAGTCCTCTGTAGTCCACACAAAACCTCATCTCTCTCTTTCCATCTTTGGTGTGAGGTTTGGGGACTAAGACCACTGGGCTAGCCCAGGGGCTGTCAGAGTCCTCAATGACTCCCAATACCAGCTTCTTGTGGACTTCCACTTTGATGCTTTCCTTAACTCGGTCAGACTGTCTGAATATTTTGTTTTTGATCGTCATGCTGTCTCCTGTGTCCACATCATGGGTACACAGGTGTGTCTGACCAGTGGTTAGGGAAAAGAGCTCAGCAAACTGTTGCAGGACCTTCCTACAGTCAGATTGTTGTTGGCCAGAGAGGGTGTCTGAATAGATCACTCCATCCACTGAGCCATCTTTAGGGTCTGTGGAGAGGAGATCAGGGAGAGGTTCACTCTCAGCTTCCTGGTCCTCATCTGTTACCATCAACAGATTCACATCTGCCCTATCATGGAAGAGCTTGAGGCGGTTCACATGGATCACCCTCTTGGGGGCCCTGCTAGTGCCTAGGTCTACCAGGTAGGTGACCTGACTCTTCTTTTCTAGGACTGGGTAAGGGCCACTCCATCTGTCCTGAAGTGCCCTGGGAGCCACAGGCTCCAAAACCCAGACTTTCTGCCTTGGCTGAAATTCAACCATTGCAGCCTTTTGGTCATACCAAAACTTCTGGAGCTGTTGGCTGGCCTCAAGGTTTTTGCTTGCCTTTTCCTTGTACTCTGCCATCCTTGAACGTAGGCCTAGTACATAGTCCACTATATCTTGCTTAGGCTCATGAAGAGGTCTCTCCCAGCCTTCTTTCACAAGAGCTAGTGGTCCCCTTACAGGATGGCCAAACAGAAGTTCAAAGGGGGAAAACCGTACTCCCTTCTGAGGCACCTCTCTATAAGTGAAAAGCAGACATGGCAAGATGACCTCCCATTTCCTTTTGAGTTTTTCAGGGAGCCCCATGATCATGCCTTTCAATGTCTTGTTGAATCTCTCAACAAGGCCATTGGTTTGTGGATGGTATAGTGTGGTGAATTTGTAAGTCACCCCACACTCATTTCACATGTGCTTCAGGTATGCTGACATAAAGTTGGCACCTCTGTCAGACACCACCTCCTTAGGAAAACCCACTCTGGTAAAAATACCAATGAGTGCCTTGGCTACTGCAGGGGCAGTAGTCGGCCTAAGGGGAATTGCTTCAGGGTATCTAGTAACACGATCCACTACTACTAGTATGTACAGGTTCCCTGAGGCTGTGGGAGGTTCAAGTGGACCCACTATGTCCACACCCACTCTTTCAAAGGGGACCCTCACCACTGGAAGTGGGATGAAGGGGGCCTTTGGGTGTCCACCTGTCTTACCACTGGCTTGACAGGTGGCACAGGAGACACAAAACTCCTTGACCTCCTGGGACATGTTGAGCCAATAGAAGTGGTTGACTAGTCTCTCCCAAGTCTTGGTCTGTCCCAAATGCCCAGCAAGAGGAATATCATGAGCTAAGGTCAGAATGAACTCCCTAAACTCCTGAGGCACTACCACTCTCCTAGTGGCACCAGGTTTGGGATCTCTTGCCTCAGTGTAAAGGAGTCCATCTTTCCAATAGACTCTATGGTGGTCATTCTGACCCTGGCGGTCTTTGACCGCCAGGGCGGAGGACCGCGGGAGCACCGCCGACAGGCCGGCGGTGCTCCAATGGGGATTCCGACCGCGGCGGTAAAGCCGCGGTCGGACCGGCACCACTGGCGGGGTCCCGCCAGTGTACCGCGGGCCCATTGAATCGACCGCGGCAGCGCAGCTTGCTGCACCGCCGCGGGGATTCCGACCCCCCCTACCGCCATCCAGATCCCGGCGGTCGGACCGCCGAGATCCGGATGGCGGTAGGGGGGGTCGCGGGGCCCCTGGGGGCCCCTGCAGTGCCCATGCCACTGGCATGGGCATTGCAGGGGCCCCCGTAAGAGGGCCCCTACATGTATTTCACTGTCTGCTGTGCAGACAGTGAAATACGCGACGG
This sequence comes from Pleurodeles waltl, assembly GCF_031143425.1. Taxonomy (NCBI): domain Eukaryota; kingdom Metazoa; phylum Chordata; class Amphibia; order Caudata; family Salamandridae; genus Pleurodeles; species Pleurodeles waltl. Next base: position 188,674,015 of record NC_090447.1, read on the forward strand.
GTGCAACTGCACCCGTCGCACAGCTTCCACTCCGCCGGCTCGATTCCGAGCCGGCTTCATCGTGGAAGCCTCTTTCCCGCTGGGCTGGCTGGCGGTCTGAAGGCGACCGCCCGCCAGCCCAGCGGGAAAGTCAGAATTACCGCCGCGGTCTTTCGACCGCGGAACGGTAACCTGACGGCGGGACTTTGGCGGGCGGCCTCCGCCGCCCGCCAAGGTCAGAATGAGGGCCTATGTGTTCCTGTTATTTTTCCATTGGACTCTTCAGCAGCCTGCTGCCTAAGGCCTTCAAGAGAGGGACAGGTTTCTTGCCCCTTACACAACTGCTCCCTTGAGGGTCCCCCTGGGCCTAGGTGCTCAACCTGATAAGGGTCTAACTCCAGAGGCTCAGTTCCCTCAGAGGGCAAAACTTCTTCCTGAGAAGAGAGGTTCTCTTTTTCTTGTTGTGTGGAAGCTGGTCCCCCAGTCTTCTTTCCTTTTCTCTTGGTGGGTTGGGCCCTTTTTCCAGGCTCCAACACCACTTTTTCACCCTGAGCCTTGCACTGTGCCCTTGTCTTGACACACACCAGTTCAGGGATACCCAGCATGGCTGCATGGGTTTTGAGTTCTACCTTAGCCCATGCTGAGGACTCCAGGTCATTTCCAAGCAAACAGTCTACAGGGATATTTCAGGAGACCACCACCTGTTTCAGGCCATTGACCCCTCCCCACTCTAAAGTTACCATAGCCATGGGATGTACTTTAGTCTGATTGTCAGCGTTGGTGACTGGATAAGTTTGTCCAGCCAGGTATTGACCAGGGGAAACCAGTTTCTCTGTCACCATGGTGACACTGGCACCTGTATCCCTCAGGCCTTCTACACTTGTCCCATTAATTAAGAGCTGCTGCCTGTATTTTTGCATGTTAGGGGGCCAGGCAGCCAGTGTGGCTAAATCCACTCCACCCTCAGAGACTAATGTAGCTTCAGTGTGACACGTGATTTGCTCTGGGCACACTGTTGATCCCACTTGGAGACTAGCCATTCCAGTGTTAGCTGGAGTAGAGTTAGAAGTGGAACCTTTCTTGGGACAGGCCTTGTCTCCAGTTTGGTGTCCAGGCTGATTACAGCTACGACACCAGGCCTTTTTTGGGATCAAAGTTTTTACCCTTGTTCCCAAAATTGGATTGTGAAGAGGCTCTGGGCCCACCCTCCTGTGCAGGTTTTTGGGGGCCTGTAGAAGACTCTTTACTATTTTTCCCTTTGGATGTCTCAACACTCTTCCCCTGGGGAGGCTTTGTGACCCCTTTCTTTTGGTCACCCCCTTTGGAAGTCTTGGTCACCCTAGTCTTGACCCAATGGCCCGCCTTCTTTCCCAATTCTTGGGGAGAAATTGGTCCTAGGTCTACCAGATGCTGATGCAGTTTATCATTTGAACAATTACTTAATAGGTGTTCTTTCACAAATAAATTGTACAGCCCATCATAATCATTTACACCACTGTCTTGAATCCAACCATCCAGTGTTTTCACTGAGTAGTCAACAAAATCAACCCAGGTCTGGCTCGAGGATTTTTGATCCCCTCTGAACCTAATTCTATACTCCTCAGTGGAGAATCCAGAGCCCTCAATCAGGGTAGCCTTCATGAGGGCATAGGATTCTGCATCTTTTCCAGAGAGTGTGAGGAGTCTATCCCTACACTTTCCAGTGAACATTTCCCAAAGGAGAGCACCCCAGTGAGATCTGTTTACTTTTCTGGTTGCACAAGCCCTCTCAAAAGCTGTGAACCATTTGGTGATGTCATCACCATCTTCATATTTAGTTACAATCCCTTTTGGGATTTTCAACATGTCAGGAGAATCTCTGACCCTATTTATGTTGCTGCCACCATGGATGGGACCAAAACCCATCTCTTGCCTTTCCCTTTCTATTGCTAGGAGCTGTCTCTCTAAAGCCAATCTTTTGGCCATCCTGGCTACCAGGAGGTCATCTTCACCACTGAGGCTATCCTCAGTGATTCCAGAGGTGCTGGACCCTCCTGTGAGGGAAGCAGCATCTCTGACTATCACATTTGGAGTCAGAGTTTGAGGAGCCTTGACTTCCCTAACTAGCAGTGGGGGTGGGACTTCCTCCACATCACTAGTTTCTTCCTCTAGGAGGTCATCCTCAGAGGGGTTGTCTTTAGCAAACTCTGCCAAAAGCTCCTGGAGCTGTAATTTGGTAGGGTTTAAACCAGCTATAATATTTTTTAATTTGCAGAGAGACCTTAACTCCCTCATCCTAAGATGGAGTTAAGGGGTGAGGTCGAGTTCCATCACATTCTCTTCTGCGTTAGACATTATGTTTCTAAAAGATGGAATACTTTTTAAGAATCTGCAACTATCTCTAGAACTTAATTCAAACTTTTACAAAACTTTTAAACTCTAAAAGAAATGCTAACAGGGACTAACACAAGGCCCTTGCAGGACTTTTAAAAATTTAGAAAAATAGCTCAAATTGCAAAAATCCGTTTCTAATGACAATTTTTGGAATTTAGTCGTGTGATCAGGTATTGGCTGAGTAGTCCAGTAAATGCAAAGTCTTGTACCCCACCGCTGATCCACCAATGTAGGAAGTTGGCTCTGTATGCACTATTTTAAAGTAAGGAATAGTATGCACAGAGTCCAAGAGTTCCCCTTAGAGGTAAGATAGTGGCAAAAAGAGATAATACTAATGCTCTATTTTGTGGTAGTGCGGTCGAGCAGTAGGCTTATCAAAGGAGTAGTGGTAAGCATTTGTTGTACACACACAAGCAATAAATGAGGAACACACACTAGGTTTTTGTATTGAAAAATATATTTTCTTAGTTTATTTTAAGAACCACAAGTTCAAGATTTACATGTAATACTTCAAATGAAAGGTATTGCAGGTAGGTACTTTAGGAACTTTGAATTAGCAAAATAGCATATACAGTTTTCACATAAATGACATATAGCTATTTTAAAACTAGACAGTGCAATTTGCAACAGTTCCTGGGGGAGGTAAGTGTTTGTTAGTTTTTGCAGGTAAGTAAACCACCTACGGGGTTCAAGTTTGGGTCCAAGGTAGCCCACCGTTGGGGGTTCAGAGCAACGCCAAAGTTACCACACCAGCAGCTCAGGGCCGGTCAGGTGCAGAGGTCAAAGTGGTGCCCAAAACGCATAGGCTTCAATGGAGAAGGAGGTGCCCCGGTTCCAGTCTGCCAGCAGGTAAGTACCCGCGTCTTCGGAGGGAAGACCAGGGGGGTTTTGTAGGGCACCGGGGGGGACACAAGTCCACACAGAAAGTACACCCTCAGCGGCAACGGGGCGGCCGGGTGCAGTGTGCAAACAAGCGTCGGGTTTTCAATGGAAATCAGTGGGAGACCAAGGGGTCTCTTCAGCGATGCAGGCAGGCAAGGGGGGCTCCTCGGGGTAGCCACCACCTGGGCAAGGGAGAGCACCACCTAGGGGTCGCTCCTGCACTGGAGGTCGGATCATTCAGGTCCTGGGGGCTGCGGATGCAGTACCTTTACCAAGTGTCGGGTCTTTGAAGCAGGCAGTCGCGGTCAGGAGGAGCCTCGGGATTCCCTCTGCAGGCGTCGCTGTGGGGGCCCAGGGGGGTCAACTCTGGCTACTCAGGGTCTCGCAGTCGCCGGGGAGTCCTCCCTGAAGTGATTGTTCTCCACAAGTCGAGCCGGGGGCGTCGGGTGCAGAGTGCCAAGTCTCACGCTTCCGGCGGGAAACGCGTGTTGTTTCAAAGTTGCTTCTTTGTTGCAAAGTTGCAGTCTTTGGTGAACAGAGCCGCTGTCCTCTGGAGTTCTTGGTCCTTCTAGATGCAGGGCAGTCCTCTGAGGCTTCAGAGGTCGCTGGTCCCTGTGGAAAGCGTCGCTGGAGCAGTGTCTTTAGAAGTGGGGAGACAGGCCGGTAGAGCTGGGGCCAAAGCAGTTGGTGTCTCCGTCTTCTCTGCAGGGTTTTTCAGCTCAGCAGTCCTCTTCTTCTTAGGTTGCAGGAATCTAGTTTCCTAGGTTCTGGGGAGCCCCTAAATACAGAATTTAGGGGTGTGTTTCCCTGAGGGGGGCTACACCCTCTTTGTGCCTCCTCCCTGAGGGGAGGGGGGCACATTCCTATCGCTATTGGGGGAATCCTCCATCTTCAAGATGGAGGATTTCTAAAAGTCAGAGTCACCTCAGCTCAGGACACCTTAAGGGCTGTCCTGACTGGCCAGTGACTCCTCCTTGTTTTTCTCATTATCTCCTCTGGCCTTGCCGCCAAAAGTGGGGCCGTGGCCGGAGGGGGCGGGCAACTCCACTAGCTGGAGTGCCCTGGGGTGCTGTAACAAAGGGGGTGAGCCTTTGAGGCTCACCGCCAGGTGTTACAGTTCCTGCAGGGGGAGGTGTGAAGCACCTCCACCCAGTACAGGCTTTGTTACTAGCTACAGAGTGACAAAGGCACTCTCCCCATGTGGCCAGCAACATGTCTCTAGTGTGGCAGTGTAAAGAAATGGCTCCCTGTTGCAGTTACCCCCCACTTTTTGCCTGATACTGATGCTGACTTGACTGAGAAGTGTGCTGGCACCCTGCTAACCAGGCCCCAGCACCAGTGTTCTTTCACCTAAAATGTACCATTGTTTCCACAATTGGCACAAACCTGGCACCTAGGTAAGTCCCTTGTAACTGGTACCCCTGGTACCAAGGGCCCTGATGCCAGGGAAGGTCTCTAAGGGCTGCAGCATGTCTTATGCCACCCTAGGGACCCCTCACTCAGCACAGACACACTGCTTGCCAGCTTGTGTGTGCTGGTGGGGAGAAAATGACTAAGTCGACATGGCACTCCCCTCAGGGTGCCATGCCAACCTCCCACTGCCTGTGGCATAGGTAAGTCACACCTCTAGTAGGCCTTACAGCCCTAAGGCAGGGTGCACTATACCACAGGTGAGGGCATATGTGCATGAGCACTATGCCCCTACAGTGTCTAAGCAAAACCTTAGAGATACCCCCTGTATTTTACCCAATTGTTCAGTGCAGGACTGACTGGTCTGTGTCAGCCTGCTGCTGAGAGATGAGTTTCTGACCCCATGCGGTGAGAGCCTTTGTGCTCTCTGAGGACAGAAACAAAGCCTGCTCTGGGTGGAGGTGCTTCACACCTCCCCCCCTGCAGGAACTGTAACACCTAGCAGTGAGCTTCAAAGGCTCAAGCTTCGTGTTACAATGCCCCAGGGCACTCCAGCTAGTGGAGATGCCCGCCTCCTGGACACAGCCCCCACTTTTGGCGGCAAGTCCAGGAGGAGATAATGAGAAAAACAAGGAGGAGTCACTGGCCAGTCAGGACAGCCCCTAAGGTGTCCTGAGCTGAGGTGACTCTGACTTTTAGAAATCCTCCATCTTGCAGATGGAGGATTCCCCCAATAGGGATAGGAATGTTACCCCCTCCCCTTGGGAGGAGGAACAAAGAGGGTGTACCCACCCTCAGGGCTAGTAGCCATTGGCTACTAACCCCCAGACCTAAACACACCCTTAAATTTAGTATTTAAGGGCTCCCCTGAACCTAAGAATTTAGATTCCTGCAACTACAAGAAGAAGAGGACTGCTGAGCTGAAAGACCCCTGCAGAAGAAGAAAAGAAGACACCAACTGCTTTGGCCCCAGTCCTACCGGCCTGTCTCCTGCCTTCTATAGAACCCTGCTCCAGCGACGCTTTCCCCAGGACCAGCGACCTCTGAATCCTCAGAGGACTGCCCTGCTTCAAGAGAAACAAGAAACTCCCGAGGACAGCGGCCCTGTTCCAAAAAGACTGCAACTTTGTTTTAGAGGAGCAGATTTAAAGACCCCTGCAATCCCCGCAAGAAGCGTGAGACTTGCAACACTGCACCCGGTGACCCCGACTCGACTGGTGGAGAACCAACACCTCAGGGAGGACCCTCCGGCGACTCAGAGACTGTGAGTAACCAAAGTTGTCCCCCCTGAGCCCCCACAGCGACGCCTGCAGAGGGAATCCCCAGGCTCCCCCTGACCGCGACTGTCTGACTCTAAAATCCCGACGGCTGGAAAAGACCCTGCACCCGCAGCCCCCAGCACCTGAAGGATCGGAACTTCAGTGCAGGAGTGACCCCCAGGAGGCCCTCTCCCTTGCCCAGGTGGTGGCTACCCCGAGGAGCCCCCCTTGCCTGCCTGCATCGCTGAAGAGACCCCTTGGTCTCCCATTGATTTACATTGGAAACCCGACGCGTGGTTGCACACTGCACCCGGCCGCCCCAGTGCCACTGAGGGTGTACTTTTTGTGTGAGCTGGTGTCCCCCCCGGTGCCCTACAAAACCCCCCTGGTCTGCCCTCCGAAGATGCGGGTACTTACCTGCTGGCAGACTGGAACCGGGGCACCCCCTTCTCTCCATTGAAGCCTATGCGTTTTGGGCACCACTTTGAACTCTGCACCTGACCGGCCCTGAGCTGCTGGTGTGGTGACTTTGGGGTTGCTCTGAACCCCCAACGGTGGGCTACCTTGGACCCCAATCTTAACCCCGTAGGTGGTTTACTTACCTGCAAAACCTAACAATACTTTACCTCCCCCAGGAACTGTGAAAATTGCACTGTGTCCACTTTTAAAACAGCTAAATGTGTTTTATGTAAAAAGTATATATGCTACTGTAATTATTCAAAGTTCCTAAAGTACTTACCTGCAATACCTTTCAAATGAGATATTACATGTAGAATTTGAACCTGTGGTTCTTAAAATAAACTAAGAAAAGATATTTTCTATAACAAAACCTATTGGCTGGATTTGTCTCTGAGTGTGTGTTCCTCATTTATTGCCTGTGTGTATGTACAACAAATGCTTAACACTACTCCTTTGATAAGCCTACTGTTCGACCACACTACCACAAAATAGAGCATTAGTATTATCTCTTTTTGCCACTATCTTACCTCTAAGGGGAACCTTTGGACTCTGTGCATGCTATTCCTTACTTTGAAATAGCACATACAGAGCCAACTTCCTACATTGGTGGATCAGCGGTGGGGTACAAGACTTTGCATTTGCTGGACTACTCAGCCAATACCTGATCACACGACAAATTCCAAAAAATGTAATTAGAAATTGATTTTTGCAATTTGAGCTATTTTTCTAAATTCTTAAAAGACCTGCTAGGGCCTTGTGTTAGATCCTGTTTAGCATTTCTTTTAGAGTTTAAAAGTTTGTGAAAGTTTGAATTAGAACCTAGAACTAGTTTTAGATTCTTAAAAAGTATTCCAACTTTTAGAAGCATAATGTCTAGTACAGAGATGAATGTGGTGGAACTCGACACCACCCCTTACCTCCATCTTAAGATTAGGGAGCTAAGGTCACTCTGCAAAATAAAGAAAATCACAATTGGCTTAAGACCCTCCAAACAACAGCTCCAGGAGCTTTTGGCAGAGTTTGAAAAAGCCAACCCCTCTGAGGATGACAACCCAGAGGAGGATGTTAGTGACTTGGAGGAGAATTCCCCCCTTCCAGTCCTAACTAGGGAACCCAGGGACCCTCAATCCCTGATTCCAACTGTGATAGTCAGAGATGCTGCTTCCCTCACAGGAGGGGCCAGTACCTCTGAAATCACTGAGGATAGCCTCAGTGAAGAGGACATCCAGTTAGCCAGGATGGCCAAAAGATTGGCTTTGGAAAGACAGATCCTAGCCATAGAAAGGGAAAGACAAGAGATGGGCCTAGGTCCCATCAATGGTGGCAGCAACATAAATAGGGTCAGAGATTCTCCTGACATGTTGAAAATCCCTAAAGGGATTGTAACTAAATATGAAGATGGTGATGACATCACCAAATGGTTCACAGCTTTTGAGAGGGCTTGTGTAACCAGAAAAGTAAGCAGATCTCACTGGGGTGCTCTCCTTTGGGAAATGTTAACTGGAAAGTGTAGGGATAGACTCCTCACACTCTCTGGAAAAGATGCAGAATCCTATGCCCTCATGAAGGGTACCCTGATTGAGGGCTTTGGATTCTCCACTGAGGAGTATAGAATTAGATTCAGGGGGGCTCAAAAATCCTCGAGCCAGACCTGGGTTGATTTTGTAGACTACTCAGTGAAAACACTAGATGGTTGGGTAACTGGAAATGAAGTGCATGACTATGTTGGGCTTTATAATTGGTTTATGAAAGAACACATTTTAAGTAACTGCTTCAATGAAAAGTTGCATCAGTATCTGGTAGACCTAGGACCAATTTCTCCCCAAGAATTGGGAAAGAAGGCGGACCACTGGGTCAAGACTAGGGTAACCAAAACTTCCACTGGGGGTGACCAAAAGAAAGGGGTTACAAAGACTCCCCAGGAGAAAGTGGGTGACACTAGAAATAAAGAAAAAGAGTCCTCTGTAGGCCCCCAAAAACCAGACCAGGTGGGTGGGCCCCGAGACACAACCCAAAACAAAGGTGGGTACCAGGGTAAGAACTGGGATGCCACTAAGGCATGGTGCCATAACTGTAAACAGACAGGGCACCACACCAAGGACACTTCTTGTCCCAAAAACAAACCCCCTAGAAAAATCCCAGGGGTGACCAGTGTAGCCATTGGGGATGACTCCTCAGATGAGGAGGTCTTCATAACCTTCAACTGGAAAAAGGGCCCAAGAGGTGAGTTGGAGATTCCAGAGGGAAGTAGACACTTCCACCACCTACTGGTGAATGGAATCCCAGCCACTGCCCTGAGAGACACTTGTGCCAGTCACACTATTGTGCATGACAGGCTGGTGTTCTCAAACCAGTACATCCCAGGTGAGATGGCCAGAGTAAGAGTTAGCCCAGACAGGGTCACTGATAGGCCTGTGGCTTTTGTGCCCATAGAAGTGGGTGGGACTTTTAGCTGGAGAAGGGTGGTAGTCAGTACAGACCTCCCCCTTGATTGTCTCCTTGGAAATGACTACCCAGAGGTTAGTCAGAGCCCAAGAGAGGAACTGGTCCAGTGCCAGTCCTCTCCCAAGGATTCTGGAGGTCCTGCCCCTGCAGTAATTGCAAGCAGGCCCCAGAAGAAAAAGAATAGAAAACAGTGTAGGAAGGGTGGACAACCTTTAGCAAAGGTTCCAGCAAGCCAAGGAGATTCTGCTCCAGTAGGGGAGAACTCCAAAAGTGGCTCTGATAAAGTCCAACCTGACCCACAAGAAGTCCTGGCTAGTCAGGCAACTGTTAAGCCTGAGTGGGTGGCTCCTCAGCTAACAGAAGAAAGAGTGGAAGAATGGTGTTTACTACAAGATGTGGTAACCCCCCACTCTAATACAGCAGACAGGCACCCTGAACCCAAAGAAGCCTGCAACTTAGCCCCCTCCCTTGTAGGTGAAGAGCTAAAGGTGTGGTTCTGGGCACTGACAGCTGTCAGTGGCCTCTGCTGGGTGTTAGCCTTTATGGCTGCACTATCCTTGGCATGGTGGTCTGACCCCATGCCAAATAGCAAGTTAGGCCCCCTGACCCTGTTGGTCATGGTGGGGTTACTCCAGCTCTGGGTAACCTCTTTGGGTAAGCTAGGGGTGACCCTGGCTAAGATAAGATTAGCAGAGGTGGATACCTCTAACCCCAAAATAGAGAGAATGGGTGGAGACATAAAAAGTACAGACAAGAGGCAATTCAGACAAGGTCCTATCACTGTGGAAGTGGGTCAGTTCCCCAGAGGGAATTACCTGAACAGGAGGATTTAAGGCAGAGTAGGCCCTGCAACAAACCAGCCTATTTCCTCCACTCTTCCTCGCCTGACAGACTAGGAAGACTCTCCCAGCTTTGGCTGAGTCTCCTGGCCTGTGGGCTGGGGGGGGCTTGTGTAAATAAATGGCTCCCTGTTGCAGTTACCCCCCACTTTTTGCCTGATACTGATGCTGACTTGACTGAGAAGTGTGCTGGGACCCTGCTAACCAGGCCCCAGCACCAGTGTTCTTTCACCTAAAATGTACCATTGTTTCCACAATTGGCACAACCCTGGCACCTAGGTAAGTCCCTTGTAACTGGTACCTCTGGTACCAAGGGCCCTGATGCCAGGGAAGGTCTCTAAGGGCTGCAGCATGTCTTATGCCACCCTAGGGACCCCTCACTCAGCACAGACACACTGCTTGCCAGCTTGTGTGTGCTGGTGGGGAGAAAATGACTAAGTCGACATGGCACTCCCCTCAGGGTGCCATGCCAACCTCCCACTGCCTGTGGCATAGGTAAGTCACCCCTCTAGTAGGCCTTACAGCCCTAAGGCAGGGTGCACTATACCACAGGTGAGGGCATATGTGCATGAGCACTATGCCCCTACAGTGTCTAAGCAAAACCTTAGACATTGTAAGTGCAGGGTAGCCATAGGAGTATATGGGCTGGGAGTCTGTCAAAAACGAACTCCACAGCTCCATAATGGCTACACTGAATACTGGGAAGTTTAGTATCAAACTTCTCAGAATAATAAACCCACACTGATGCCAGTGTTGGATTTATTAAAAAATGAACACAGAGGGCATCTTAGAGATACCCCCTGTATTTTACCCAATTGTTCAGTGCAGGACTGACTGGTCTGTGCCAGCCTGCTGCTGAGAGACGAGTTTCTGACCCCATGCGGTGAGAGCCTTTGTGCTCTCTGAGGACAGAAACAAAGCCTGCTCTGGGTGGAGGTGCTTCACACCTCCCCCCTGCAGGAACTGTAACACCTAGCAGTGAGCTTCAAAGGCTCAAGCTTCGTGTTACAATGCCCCAGGGCACTCCAGATAGTGGAGATGCCCGCCTCCTGGACACAGCCCCCACTTTTGGTGGCAAGTCCAGGAGGAGATAATGAGAAAAACAAGGAGGAGTCACTGGCCAGTCAGGACAGCCCCTAAGGTGTCCTGAGCTGAGGTGACTCTGACTTTTAGAAATCCTCCATCTTGCAGATGGAGGATTCCCCCAATAGGGATAGGAATGTGACCCCCTCCCCTTGGGAGGAGGAACAAAGAGGGTGTACTCACCCTCAGGGCTAGTAGCCATTGGCTACTAACCCCCCAGACCTAAACACGCCCTTAAATTTAGTATTTAAGGGCTCCCCTGAACCTAAGAATTTAGATTCCTGCAACTACAAGAAGAAGAGGACTGCTGAGCTGAAAGACCCCTGTAGAAGAAGAAAAGAAGACACCAACTGCTTTGGCCCCAGTCCTACCGGCCTGTCTCCTGCCTTCTATAGAACCCTGCTCCAGCGACGCTTTCCCCAGGACCAGCGACCTCTGAATCCTCAGAGGACTGCCCTGCTTCAAGAGAAACAAGAAACTCCAGAGGACAGCGGCCCTGTTCCAAAAAGACTGCAACTTTGTTTCAGATGAGCAGATTTAAAGACCCCTGCAATCCCCGCAAGAAGTGTGAGACTTGCAACACTGCACCCGGCGACCCCGACTCGACTGGTGGAGAACCAACACCTCAGGGAGGACCCTCCGGCGACTCCGAGACTGTGAGTAACCAAAGTTGTCCCCCCTGAGCCCCCACAGCGACGCCTGCAGAGGGAATCCCGAGGCTCCCCCTAACCGCGACTGTCTGACTCTAAAATCCCGACGGCTGAAAAAGACCCTGCACCCGCAGCCCCCAGCACCTGAAGGATTGGAACTTCAGTGCAGGAGTGACCCCCAGGAGGCCCTCTCCCTTGCCCAGGTGGTGGCTACCCCGAGGAGCCCCCCCTTGCCTGCCTGCATCGCTGAAGAGACCCCTTGGTCTCCCATTGATTTACATTGGAAACCCGACGCGTGTTTGCACACTGCACCCGGCCGCCCCAGTGCCGCTGAGGGTGTACTTTTTGTGTGAGCTGGTCCCCCCCCGGTGCCCTACAAAACCCCCCTGGTCTGCCCTCCGAAGACGCGGGTACTTACCTGCTGGCAGACTGGAACCGCGGCACCCCCTTCTCTCCATTGAAGCCTATGCGTTTTGGGCACCACTTTGAACTCTGCACCTGACCGGCCCTGAGCTGCTGGTGTGGTGACTTTGGGGTTGCTCTGAACCCCCAACGGTGGGCTACCTTGGACCCCAATCTTAACCCCGTAGGTGGTTTACTTACCTGCAAAACCTAACAATACTTTACCTCCCCCAAGAAGTGTGAAAATTGCACTGTGTCCACTTTTAAAACAGCTAAATGTGTTTTATGTAAAAAGTATATATGCTACTGTAATTATTCAAAGTTCCTAAAGTACTTACCTGCAATACCTTTCAAATGAGATATTACATGTAGAATTTGAACCTGTGGTTCTTAATAAACTAAGAAAAGATATTTTTCTATAACAAAACCTATTGGCTGGATTTGTCTCTGAGTGTGTGTTCCTCATTTATTGCCTGTGTGTATGTACAACAAATGCTTAACACTACTCCTTTGATAAGCCTACTGCTCGACCACACTACCACAAAATAGAGCATTAGTATTATCTCTTTTTGCCACTATCTTACCTCTAAGGGGAACCCTTGGACTCTGTGCATGCTATTCATTACTTTGAAATAGCACATACAGAGCCAACTTCCTACAGGCAGGCTGCTAAATCCAGTCAGCCTACACGGGTAGTCGGTTAAGGTTTCAGGGGGCACCTCTAAGGTGCCCTCTGGGGGTGTATGTTACAATAAAATGTACACTGGCATCAGTGTGCATTTATTGTGCTGAGAAGTTTGATACCAAACTTCACAGTTTTCAGTGTAGCCATTATGGTGCTGTGGAGTTCGTGCATGACAGACTCCCAGACCATATACTCTTATGGCTACCCTGCACTTACAATGTCTAAGGTTTTGCTTAGACACTGTAGGGGCATAGTGCTCATGCACTTATGCCCTCACCTATGGTATAGTGCACCCTGCCTTAGGGCTGTAAGGCCTGCTAGCGGGGTGACTTATCTATACTCTATAGGCAGTGTGAGGTTGGCATGGCACCCTGAGGGGAGTGCCATGTCGACTTAGTCGTTTTATCCCCACTAGCACACACAAGCTGGCAAGCAGTGTGTCTGTGCTGAGTGAGGGGTCCCCAGGGTGGCATAAGACATGCTGCTGCCCTTAGAGACCCTCCCTGGCATCAAGGCCCTTGGTACCAGGGGTACCAGTTACAAGGGACTTACCTGGATGCCAGGGTGTGCCAATTGTGAAAACAAAAGTACAGGTTAGGGAAAGAACACTGGTGCTGGGGCCTGGTTAGCAGGCCTCAGCACACTTTCAAATCAAAACTTAGCATCAGCAAAGGCAAAATGTCAGGGGGTAACCATGCCAAGGAGGTATTTCCTTACACCAGCTAATGAGAGAGATGGTAAGCAGGATAGACTCCAAGGGAGAGACAGACACAAGATGGATATGCTGGAACAAAGAAAAACATTGTATAAGAAGCAAACAAATGAGGCTGACAATAAAGACAGTAAGCAGTGGTGAACTGTAACCCCTGTAAGTTTTGGAACATACTGGTAAGCTTGACCTACAAATGTACTTCACACAGTATAAGACAGGTTCCGCAGCTTTTAGATTTGCTGAGTAATTTGTTGCATACATCTACATTTTTTTCAGGTAACAGGCACCCTGAAGAGAAGGCTTTCTTCTTCTTTAACTGTCTGCAGTGCTTAAATAAAAAAAAAGTGTGTCAAAGCCCTTGTCAGGAGGCCACTGCAGCTTACACCACCCATTGCCCTCATCAGTGTTGCAAAAGAGATAAGTAGCACCACTACTCACCATCACACTCCTACAAGTGTGAATATTCAGACTATTCCAGGCCCCCAAAGCTATAGGAATTGCTTGGATGGTGGGTATTAGTAACTTGTAATATATATTGAAACAATAAACAACTGTTGTGTGATCAGCTCTGAATTATGCAAAGAGTAACTCTATATGACAGTCTGTCATAAGTCCCGGTGTAAACAATTAAGTATTGGGGTCAAGCACCAGAAATCACCAGCTCAAATTAAGCTCTGATTGTCTGTCCGTCCTCTCGCTTCACAGCACAGGAGACCCTCTCTTTCCTTTTCAGCCTGAGGCAAATCAAGATCACTGCTAACCATTGATAAACAGTTGTTATTTTAACCAAAACCGTGGGATCTGTTTTGGTAAAATTAAGAAAGCTTTGGAAAGTTGTTCCCAGGAAATACCGTCCACTTTGATATCTGTGCTTGATCCTCAAGATGATTTCTGCACTGATATCAGCAATAGGTACTCTATCCCTCTTAGCTCCCCTAGGAAAGTATAGTACTGGGAGTGAAAACTCTGACGTGCAAATTACAAAGTGAACCATCAAATAATCTCTCCCTTCACTCCCTATTCATCCTCTCTCTCTTTTTCCCTTTCCTCTATCTGTTCCCTCCTTGCTGTATCTGCCTCTCTCTCTCTCCCCCCAACATGCTTTATGTCTGTTTCATCTATCTTGCCTTTTAATATGCCTCTCTATCTTTTTTGTCTTTTTAACTATTGCTCTGTCACCATCAACATATTTCTTTATCTCTTTTTCACTCCTTTCTCTGACCCATATTACTTTTTTCCCTCTTTCACCATCTGTTCTTTCTCTCTCTCAGCTGGCTGGCCTTTGCTTGCTTTCCCCTTCTCTCCCTGTTCGCTCTCACTATTCCAACATTCTCTTATCAATACTGATACTTCACTGTTGATAATCTATAACTTAGCTTTGGCTGCTCATTTGCATAAAATGTATTTTGCGGATTTCTAGTTTTGCAAATAACTCATATGTTGTGCTGAAACATGTATTATGTATTTGAACGAGTGCCCTTTTTGAAGATCACTTATATACATTTATCTAATTCAGATTACTGTACACCTCATCAGAGACGTAAATATTTTACATTTTCAAGTCCTATGCTGTAAAATCCAGTTTAAAAAACAGACCAGCGTGAAATATCACAGCAGCTTCATCTGTGGAAAGCAGGTGCTTCATAAATTACAAAATAGTGTTCACATGGTATTGTATAGAAAGGTGCGCTTGTCATTCTTTCATTGGACATCTGCATAGACATTTTCCTCCTCCTAAAGGAAGTTATAGACCTGCAGTTTGAAAATGATTATTTTTCCGGAAGATTATTTCTTTGCTGGTGAGATTACTTGATTTTCTTGTGTGATTTAAAATAGCACTAAACGAAAAGGCAAGTGGAGAAAGAAGTCACTCATCAGCATAGGCTGGTTATCTCCCACCCCCATGAAGCTAAGGCTCTGTGTTGCTGGGGCAGCCGTGAGGTGAAATAGGGCTGACTGAAGAGAGTCAAGCGCTCAGCTCTTTGTTATACAGATCTGGGACAGCGCCCCTTCACACCTGCTCTTCAGCCACAGGGGGGCAGTGGAAACTCTCACCTCGTATACAGGGAAAGGGGCCCTGAAGGGGCCTTCCCTCTTAAAGAAGAAAACATCTTTTGCAATTATACACAATGAGGGGACCCGCGGAGAGAGAGACGCAGTCTAGTCTCTCCGCGGGTTGATTCGGGACGGGGGAAGTGGCGCGCAAGGCGCCCGATTGGTTAAGAGGTAAGTGGGGGCGGGGTGCTAGTGTAGGTTTATAAGGGGGGTGGAGGGTGGGGTCGGCCCTTTTGCGCACCGACTAGGAGGGAAGAAGGTTTATTTTAGGTACCACCCACCCACCCAGCTAGGAAGACAGGGGGAGGAAGGGGTTTTTTAGTTAGGTATATTTAGTTATGTCAGGTAGGGGGGGTCAACAGTCATTTAGGACAGGTGAGTTGTAAAGAGGTAGCAGGAGATGGGGGAGGGTGGAGAGCCAGGTGCGGGCTTGTCCACCCTTCCAGGGGGAAAACAAGGAGGTGAAGCATCAGAGCGGGGAGGGGTAGGCTATAGGCAAGGAAGGCATGGGCGGAATAAGGGAGCACATACGGCAGGAAAATTGAAGGGAGACATTTGAGGACAAAATGAAGGAGAGGGAGTTTTGTAAAGTTAAAGTCTGCTTTAAAGAGATATACAGTTAAAGGTTTTAAGTATTGTTTGTGTTTAAATCCTGTTCTAATAAAATGACCTTTTACACCAACAAGAGCGTCACGTAGGTATGTCCCGAAAGGAATGTGTGTTCCTTCACAAAGACACCGTCCACGCCAGTTCTCTTCTAAGCAAAACAGGGTGAAGAAAATGCTTGGAAATATTCGTATATGGGCATTTAAACACTTTTACGTCACTGGGTGGAAATTCGGTTTAAAAATCACCTACCAACTACAAGTCATCAGTATGAAAACCATCAAATACATATGGCACGCAGTGTTTCTTTCTAATCTATAAATGGCTTCTTTGATTAATACCTTCTCTGCTCGTGCATTAGCACGAATGTGAAGTGCTTTGTATGTGCTTGCGTTATTCTTACCTAATTTGAATTGGAAAGTACTTATAACCGAATATTTTTTAATAATATCTCTACAGTGGGTGCTACTAAACTTTTCCTAGATTAATAAGGAAGCATAGAGCATCACCCACAATTATGAAAGAATCTTTTATCTCATTCTGATGTTACATTTGTTTGGATGCTTTCCTTTACCATTATAAATGCAAGAATGCAAGCCCTCCAATGCAAAAAAGACACATAAAAGGTAAGCGGCGTATGATGTTGTTATGGGTTAATTAATTTATTTTCAGTTTAGTATTTAAAAAAAACATGGGAATGTGAAGTTATATTTATTAAATAGGCCTTTGGGAATAAGTCAGTCTAAAGAAATCTCATGCAAAGCTCTTATCTTATCTCTGATCGAATAGAAGTAGGTAGGTTAGGTCTGGCTACTTCCGTATATGCTGGAACTATGCTTTAAACATCTCGCTTTCATTAATGAAATGTGACTAGTCCTGGCGCACATAGGAATTTATTACAATTATTTCAATATATGCTCATGGTGACTTTTGCTTCCTGCACAAACAGGAGGTGTGTGCAGGTCCAGCCTGAACTGAAAGAGAACTGCTGCAGCCTGGATTCTGTCGTCATACTTGTGTCTCGTGTGAGTGGATAGCTTGTGGCTTTGCCATCCACATTTATCTGGGCTCTGGAAAGACTAGTGAAAACAGGTAGGGAAAGATAGAACAATTTCTTGTGCAATTTCATGCTTTTACTGCTACTTAGTGGCAAAGAAAGTGAAGACTGAAAGCACTTAAGGGCATCATTTACAAGAGGTCTGCGCAGCCACAGCGTCACTTTTTATTAAGCTTTTGTGGTGCAGGCCTCTCAATCATGTTTATGAGGTGAGGCAAAGCCACCCTGTGCGACTTTTCATGACCGCATGAATATGGAGGAAGGCAAGGCAGAGCAAAGTGCTGCGTTGCCTTACTCTACACCAAGAAGGTGTTCCATGGGCGTTGCAGTGGGTTTTCCCATGCAACACCCATGGGTTTTGACACATTCTCAGATTTAAAAGAATCTGTAAACCTGGGAATGCCTCAAAACTGTGTAACAAGGAGAAATAACTTAGTTTTTTCCTCTTTCTGCATTCTGCAGCACACACAGAAAGAGGAAAACAACTCCACTGCCTTTGGTATGCAGATATGGCCTTCCTCAGTGGAAGATGCCAGCCCCCCTACCCCAGGGCCTATCTGGCACCTGTACTGGTGGGAAAATTAGCTATGCAGAACTCGTGTCACTTTCTAGACTGGCACACCCTAGGGTGGCCAGCCTGAAGTGGACCTGACTTAGGAAATATAGCCATCTTGTGTGTAGTGGAATTAAGGAACTTTGAACAGGGTGAAGAACACTCCCAACAGGAAGTGGTCATCTAGGGGATGTAATGACCCCCAGAATGAGTAGCCCATTGCCTACTGCCCTTCACTCCCCTTAATGGCCCTTACATTTAGTATTTAGGGGACTCCATAATACCAGGACCTCAGATCTTCGCTGGATACAGAAGAAGGAGTGAACAAGAAGCCTGTTAAAACCAAATGCAAAGGAGCGTGACTGACTTGATGTCAACCCTGTCGGCCTGCCTGCTGCACCTGACCATCGAAATGTAACTGACCTGTCCTGCCGCTGCAGCCTTCAAGAAACTGGGAGAGCTGCCAGTGCTTAGCAAATAACCAGGAAGAGCTCCATTGGAGTAGAGGAGCTTCTCCCCTTTATCTGCATGCACCCACAAAAGAACTGAGAGGATCAGGACTGCCAGAAATCTGACGTCAGACATCACCACTCCACCTGGGCCGCCTAGCCCATGTTGAATTGGGCCAACTATGTCAGCGTACTCCCCAGGCCATCCAGAGACAAAGCCCCCCATACCGCTGAGTTCACCCATTGTGGACTTTGAATCGGCATCTGCAGCCTGTTACTGCAGACCCCCTGCAACTGCGTGTGACCAGGAGACAAAGATCTGAAATCTCAGGACATGCCTGCACCCGTCCACATCGGATAGAGGAGAAGAGAACCAAGGGTGTCCCCACATCTCTGATCCTCATAAGACCCAACCCCCAGTCCACGCCTGCAAACTGTTTCTGCAGACCCCACTGCAACTGTGAGGAATCCCAGCACTGGAACTGACGCCAGAAGACACTGCTCGTTCCGTGCCCTCAGCCCAAGAAGGAGTTTACCGATGGTATGCCCACATGCCTGAGGGCCTCAAGGGTCGATCCCCCCTGTGGGTTTCCCAGGACTGGCCTTCCAGTCCATCCCTGCAGCATCTTTGTGATGTGCCAGCACCTCCTGAGGTGACCTGTTGGTGTGGCCTTGGACCTTGCTCCTAACTCTTAGCTTAGGTCCTGGAAAGCAGTCCTTTATGGCGCTGTGAAGTGTCCAAATGCAGTATCTGTTTTTTACCATAGGATAACATTACAGCACTGTGTTGACTTTTAAAACCTGTAAAAATTCCTCTCTTGAAAAGTACTCACCTGATTCTGGAGAACCTGGTATCAAAAGTTCTATAAAAGTACATGTTATTTTTATAAATTGGTGTTGGATTTCTTCATTGATTGTGTGTATCACTTACTGAATGTATGTGCCTTACATGCTTAGCGCTACCACCTGATATTCCTAACTTCTCAACCACACTACCCAAAAGGAGACCATTTGGGATGTCATTTGTGCCTTTGTAATACCTCTGGGAATTGCTTGGACTATTTGCACAGTGTACCTCATTTTGGTCCACTATATAAAGAGCCAGCTTCCTACAGACATCATTTGTTACAACAGAGTGCATGGTAGAGTCGTGAGTTATAGTTAGTGTTGTCTGGTTAGCGTGCTGAAAAGAATATGTAAGAAGGTGCACTACTCATACTAATTTGAAAGTGATGGCTAAATCATAAATGAAAGTTATAACTGTAGGAATTTTAAGGTTTGTGTAGTATATGCTTGGTTTGTATATGGAACATTGTTTTCCTAAGTATACCCAAGCTTTAACCTTTGTATTTTTCACACCTTTGAGTGTGTATAAAGATATATATGTATAGATATATTCACTGAAAAAAAAAAATGTTACAGGAATGTTATCGTTAGGAGTATAATTAAACCTTAGAAATGTACTTAAAAACAAAGGTTATGGGATGTTATAGTTAGATTCTGAATTTACTCACTCAAAATCATAGAAATTCACCAGTTAGAGTTATTTCAAGCAACTATGACTCGCAGTATCACTCAAGTTGTGTTCAAGGGTATTTATTGTAGTGCCAATAATTGATGGAAAAGTGCAATGTAGGTAGGGGAAAGTCCAGGGTATTGGTCCAGTCTGTTTGTAGCACAGGTCCAGTGTCCAAGGGGCCATTGGAAGGGATGCAAAGGCAGTTGAAAGTGGACAAGGTGACAGGGTGGAACACAAAGAGGACGTTCAGGAGGGTCTCATTTCCTGGTGGTGGTCTTGGTCTTGGCAAATGTCTCTGTCTTCTGTCTGGGTCACAGTGAACGTTTGCGGGGTGGTTCACCTTCTGTAGGGGGAGGGGTGCTAGTGGCCTCCTGCCCACTAGCTGCAGCGGACGTGGTAGGCTGGTCAGTAGACTGGCTGGTGGTAGGGGCCCGCTTTTGTGCTGTCCATTCCCTCATGATTTTGGCCATATCTGCCAGTACCCCTGCTATGGAGGCCATGGTGGTGTTGAGGGCCTGCAAATCCTCCCTGATCTCCTGATGGCGTACCTCCTGCAGCTGCTTGTTCGCCTACATGTTGATAAGGATCTAGCCCATCTTGTCCTGGGATTGTTGGTAAGCACCCAGGACATTAGTGAGTGCCTCCTGGAGAGTCGGTTCCCTGGGCCTGTCCTCTCCCTGGTGCACAGGGGTCCTCCGAGTATTCCTGTTCCCCTGTGCCTCTGTCCCCTGAACGTGTGCCCACTGCCACTGACCCCAGGCCCCTGATTGTCTTGGGGTTGATGTGTGGACTGGGGTCCCTGTACAGGTGGGTAAACTGCTGATTGAAGTGTCCTGGGGATAGAGGTGTGGTGACGTTGGGTGTGTGCTGTGGTGTTAGATATTGATGGGGAGGCTGTGTGGTGGACTGTGAGTGGGCTGGGGTGGCCGAATGACCAGTGGTCCCTGATAGGCCAGGTAGTTCATCCAGATCCTGAAGTCCAGAGTTACTGTCATCACTGGGGTCATCTTCTATTGGGGGACTGGATAGTCATGTACCTCCTTGCTGCTGAGATTGGCTGGGGCATCTGTGGGGATGTAAGTAATGTATTATGCTTCATGTCTGTGACATATTGTACATTCCGAGTTTCCCCTCTATTGTTGCTGTTGCCCTGCCACCTTTGTTGGTGTAAGGTGATATATTGTGGGATTGCTAGTTTTCCATGCTGTGCGTGCTTTGGTGATGGGTGTACATGCAGGGCTTGGAGGGCTGTCCATGCATTGGTATAGCATGCAGGCTTGGCATTGGGGTTAGTCAGATGTGGAGGTAAGTGTGTGGGATGGAGTGGAGTGATGGGATTGAGGGTGAGGGGGTGTGATGGCATGCAGGTATGGGTGGTGATAAATAATAAATATTGACTCACCAGTGTCTAGACCTCCAGCTACTCCAGTGAGTCCCTCAGGATGCAGGCTTGCCAATACTTGCTCCTTCCATGCTGTGTGCTGTGGGGGACTTGGTGGGGGTCCACCGCCAGTCCTCCGGATGGCAAGCTGGTGCCTTGCTGCTATGGAACGTACCTTCCCCCGTAGGTCGTTCCACCTCTTCCTGATGTCATCCCTTGTTCTTGGTTGCTGTCCCATGGAGTTCACCCTGTCCACGTTCCTCCGCCATAGCTCCATCTTCCTGGCAATGGGTATCTGCTGTACCCATGCTCCAAACAGCTGTGGCTCTTCTCTGACTATTTCCTCTACCATGACCCGCAATTCCTCATCAGTGAAACTGGGGTGCCTTAGTGAGGACATGGGTGTTGTGTGGTGTGTGTTGTGTGTTGTGCAGAGGGTTTTGAGTGATGTGTTGAGGTGTGGGAAGTGGGGTGTATGACTGATGGATGGGTGTTTAGGGTGTGTGTGTAGTTGTCTCAGTGGTCTTTGTGTTAGTCTTGTGGCGATTATTGGTGTTCGTAAAGGGTTGTGTGTAATGTGGGTGGGTGTTTTATAGTGCTGTGGGTGGGTGTGTGTGGTATGTGTATCAGTGTCAAGTGTGTGATTTTCGTTTAGGCCATCTATTCCAATGACTTCAATCAAGCAGGTGTTGTGGCTTAGCTGGTTAGAGTGCCTGTCTAGTTAACAGGAAATCCTGAGTTCAAATCCCAACAGCACCTTGATATTTTCATCATTAAATTACAGATCATTTTCCTTAGATACTTCTCTGCTAAAATGTAAAAATGAAAAATCTGTGACATCTTACTAATAGACACTTCATCTTACTATTAAATTAAATTCAGAGAATTCTCATGTTAACAGAAGCAATACTTTGAATGTAAAATGAAGAGTAAATCAAATAGGAAGGTACATATGAACTAAAGCCTTAGAGTTGAAGACAATTAATGTATTCCTCTACAATTTGTATTTGTAAACCACTCAAAAATGTAATCCACTTTTATAAGTACCTTTGAACTAAAATGTTGGTATTCTTTTTAAGTGATGGGGAATCCTTTTCTGTTCAACATTTCACCACAGATAAAGAAGACTGCACTAAAGGCTCTGAGGACAAGTCATCTCCACTAAGTCAGTTATTCATATTTTGTAAGATTAGTAGGTGCTGTTGTTTAGGGGTCAAAGCTCCTGTGTCATAAATAGGAAGTCCTGTGTTCAAATTTCAGCGACACTTTAGATGTAGTCCACATTTTTAAAATTCAATTTCTTCAAGTAAACGTTCAATAAAGTTTAAAAACAAGAGTAGTGTTCTGTTGACTTTAGAATGCCTGATCTCCAAATTAAATAAACACTTGGTGTTTTGCAGAATTCCAAAGCCATACCATAAATGAATAGGGGAAAAGAGAATGTCAAAGAAAAGGAAAGAGACGACAAATACATTGAGAGTTTAATTTAACTAATGCATTTTACTCACAACCCATAATTCAATATTCTATAAGTAGGGTAAGTCACTCATTAAGGAAGTATCCTTAAATAAATTTGGTCTTCTCACCTATAGTGTTTGACAATAGAGTTGTATCAACTTAGAAAAGAAAATTGAAAAACAAGATTTCTACTGCACTCCATTCTGCTATCAGTTCCAGTAAAATTTGTCATGTAGGTTCTGTGACTTAGTTGGTTAAACTACCCGTGTAGTAAACTGGAGATCCTGAGTTCATATCGCAGCAACACCTTTCTCTTTTTCATAGTTAAATAACAGATTATTTTCATTAGATGAACCTTTGATATAATTGTAAAAGTGAAAAAGTTGAGTCAACTTACTAATGAACAGTTCATCTTAATACTAAATAAAATTCAGAGTATTTTCGAGATGACAGAAGCAAGACTGTGAATGTAAAATTAAGGGTATATCAAACAGGAAGATACATATAAAATAAAACCCTAGAGTTGAAGAAGAAAAGTGATACAATCCTCTACAATAATAATTTGTGAACAACTCAGAAATGTAATCTACTTTTATGAGTACTTTTTAACGAAAACGTAGGTACTCTTTTTAAGTGATTGGGAATTCTTTTATGTTTAACGTAATAACACAGATAAAAAAGACTCCACAGCAGGCATTGAGAACCAATAATGGCAACTAAGTCAGTTATTTAATCATTTTATGACTATGAGGTGCTGTGGCTTAGTGTTTAGAGCACCTGTCTTGTAAACGGAAAATCCTGAGTTCAAATCTCAACAGCCCCCTCAGTTTTGCTCCAAACTTATAGAATTTATTTTTTTCAAGTAAATATTAAATGCAGTTAAAAAACAAGAGTAGTGTCCTGTTCACTTTAGAATGCTTCATCTTATTATGAAATATGCACTTGGTATTTTGTAGAATTTCAAAGTAATACCATGAATGAATAAGGGAAATGAGAATTATAACAAAGAGGAAAGAGATGAAAATTCAATTTAGAGTTGAATTTAACTAATTATTTTCATTCACAAGACATGATTCAATATTCTATAAGAACGGTAAGCCACCTCTTAAGGACGTATTTTTAAATAAATTTAGTGTTCTCACCTATAGTGTTTGAGCATAGAGTTGTGTGAACTTAGAAAAGAAAATGAAAAAAAAAAATGATTTCTATTTCACTCCATTCAGCTAACTTTTCCAGTAAATTTACTCAAGCAGGTGTTGTGGCTTAGCTGGTTAAAGCCCCTGTCTAGTATACCGGAGGTCCTGAGTTCATATCACAGCAGCACCTTGATATTATCATTTTTAAATTACAGATCAGTTTACTTAGATACTTCTCTGATACTATTTAAAAATGAAAAATCTGAGTCATCTTACTAATAGACAGTTCATCTTAATATTAAATAAAATTCAGAGAATTTTCGTGGTAACAGAAGCAATTCTTTGAATGCAAAATGAAGAGCAAATCAAATAGCAAGATATATATGAACTAAAACCTTAGAGTTGAAGACAATTGATGTATTCCTCCACAATTATTATTTGTAAACCACTCAAAAATGTAATTCACTGTTATAAGTACTTTTTAACTAAAATGTAGGTATTCTTGTTAAGTGATGGGGAATCCTTTTCTGTTCAACGTTTCACCACAGATAAAGAAGACTGCACTAAAGGCACTGAGGACAAGTCATCTCTACTAAATCAGTTATTCAATATTTGTAAGATAAGTAGGTGCTGTTATTTAGTGGTCAAAGCTCCTGTCTCATAACTAGGATGTCCTGTGTTTAAATTCCAGCAACACTTTAGATGTAGTCCAAGTTTTTTAAATTCAAATTCTTCAGGTAAACGTTGAATAAAGTTTAAAAACAAGAGTAGTGTTCTGTTGACTTTAGAATGCTTGATCTCCAAATGAAATGAACACTTGGTGTTGTGCAGAATTCCAAAGCAATACCATAAATTAATAGGGGAAAAGAGAATGTCAAAGAAAGGAAAGAGACGACAAATAAATTGAGAGTTCAATTTAACTAATGCATTTTACTCACAACACATAATTTAATAATCTATAAGTAGAGTAAGTCACTCATTAAGAAAGTATTCATAATTTGGTCTTCTCACCTATAGAGTTTGACAACAGAGGTGTATCAACTTGGAAATGAAATTTGAAAAACTAGATTTCTACTACTCCATTCTACTATCAATTCCAGTAAATTTTGCCAAGAAGTTACTGTGGCTTAGCTGGTTAAAGTGCCTGTCTACGAAACATAAGATACTGAGTTCAACTCCCAGCAACACTTTGCTCTTTTTCATAATTAGATAACAGAATATTTTCATTAGATGATCCTTTGAAATAATGTAAAAATGAAATATTTGAGTCAACTTACTATTGAACAGATCATCTTAATACTGAATAATATTCATTGTATTTTCGAGATGACAGAAGCAAGACTGTGAATGTAAAATGAAGGGTATATCAAAGAGGAAGATAAATATAAAATAAAGCCCTAGAGTTGAAGGAGAAAAGTGATACAATCCTCTAAAATAATAATTTGTGAACCACTGAAAAATATAATCTACTTTTATGAGTACTTTTGAACGAAAACGTAGGTACTCTTCTTAAGTGATGGGGAAATATTGTATGTTTAGTGTAATAACACAGATAAAAAAGACTTCACAGAAGGCATTGAGAAGCAATAATGGCAACTAAGTCAGTTGTTCAATCATTTTAAGCATAAGAGGTGATGTGGCTTAGCGCTTAAAGCGCCTCTCTAGTAAACAGGAAATCCTCAGTTCAAATCTCCACAGCACCTCAGTTTTGCTCCAAACTTATAGAATTTAATTTCTTCAAGTAAATATTAAATACAGTTTTAAAACAAGAGTAGTGTCCTGTTCACTTTAGAATGCTTCATCTCATAATGAAAAAAGCACTTGGTATTTTGCAGAATATCAAAGCAATGCAATGAATGAATAAGTGAAATGAGAATTATAACAAAGAGGAAAGAGAAGAAAATTCAATTTAGAGTCCAATTTAAATAATGCATTTCACTCACAAGACATAATTCAATATCCTAAAATAATGGTAAGCCACCTCTTAAGGAAGTATTTTTAAATAAGTTTAGTGTTCTCACCTATAGTGTTTAACCCCTTTGTCGCCATGGACGTAATGGTTACGTCCATGGCAGCGCCCGTGTGGCGCCATGTACGTAACCATTACGCCCTGCGACTGGCCCTCGGGGGAAGCGCTAGCCAGGGCTGAAAGGAGAATCCCTTCCCCTTCCACCCCCGACCCCCCCACACCCCCTGTGACGTCAGCACGCGAGCGCGCGCTGACAATCACAGAGCCTCCCCCATCGTGCTGGAAGCTCAGCTTCCAGCGCTATTGGAAGTGAAATGCTTTTTTTATAAATGAAACTGGCAGGAGGGAGCGACCCCTTGGGCAAGGGTCGCTCCCGGGGGGGGGGCATTTTTTTTAAGGCCTTTTCTGCCCCCCCGGGGGCAGAAACCTCTAGGCACCAGGGGTAATTTTTTTTTTTTTTTAGTTTTTTGTTTTAGGTGTGGGGAGCCACTAGGCACCAGGGATCTTTTTTTTTGCGCCGTCAGGCAAGGGCAGCGACCTCGTAGGCAAGGGTCGCTCCCTGGGGGGGATTGGGGGGGTACATATATTTCAGGCCATTTCTGCCACCGGGGGCAGATAGGCCTATTGTTATTAGGCCGATCTGCCCCAAGGGGTGGCAGAAACCTCTAGGCGCCACTGCACATTTTTTTTGTTTTTGTTTTTTTAGAGATGGGGAGCAACCCCTTAGGCAAGGGTCGCTCCCCTGGAGGGGCAAATTGTATTTAGGCCATTTCTGCCCGCTTTGGGGGCAGATCGGCCGATTTTAGGTCAATCTGCCCCCAAGGGGGGCAGAAACCACTAGGCACCAAGGATCTTTTTTTTTGCGCCATCACGCAAGGGGAGCGACCCCGTAGGCAAGGGTCGCTCCCCAAGGGGGTGGGAGAAGGAAATTTATTTTAGGCCATTTCTGCCCCCTCGGCTGCAGATCGGCCTATTGTTATTAGGTGATCTGCCCCCGGGGGGCAGAAACCTCTAGGCGCCAGGGCTAATTTTTTGGGGTGTTTTTTTGTTTTTGTTTGTTTGTTTCTTTAGAGATGGGGAGCGACCCCTTAGGCAAGGGTCGCTCCCCTGGAGGGGCAAATTGTATTTAGACCATTTCTGCCCCCCCTGGGGGCAAATCGGCCGATTTTAGGTGAATCTGCTCCCAAGGGGGTCAGAAACCCCCAAGTGGGGCAGAAACCACTAGGCACTGGGGATCTTTTTTTTTGCGCCGTCAAGCAAAGGGAGCGACCCCATAGGCACCTCTGTTTTCTGTAAAAAAAAGTGATGTGTCCACGTTGTGTTTTGGGCCATTTCCTTTTGTGGGCACTAGGCCTACCCACACAAGTGAGGTACCATTTTTATCGGGAGACTTGGGGGAACGCTGGGTGGAAGGAAATTTGTGGCTCCTCTCAGATTCCAGAACTTTCTGTCACCGAAATGTGAGGAAAATGTGTTTTTTTAGCCAAATTTTGAGGTTTTCAAAGGATTCTGGGTGACAGAACCTGGTCACAGCCCCACAAGTCACCCCATCTTGGATTCCCCTAGGTCTCTAGTTTTCAAAAATGTGCTGGTTTGGTAGGTTTCCCTAGGTGCCGGCTGAGCAAGGGGACAAAATCTACAGATAGGCACTTTGCAAAAAACACCTCTGTTTTCTGTGAAAAAATGTGATGTGTCCACGTTGTGTTTTGGGCCATTTCCTTTCATGGGCGCTAGGCCCACCCACACAAGTGAGGTACCATTTGTATCGGGAGGCTTGGGGAAACGCTGGGTGGAAGGACATTTGTGGCTCCTCTCAGATTCCAGAACTTTCTGTTACCAAAATTAGAGGAAAAAGTGTTTTTTTGGCCAAATTTTGAGGTTTGCAAAGGAGTCTGGGTAACAGAACCTGGTCAGAGCCCCACAAGTCACCCCATCTTGGATTCCCCTAGGTGTCTAGTTTTCAGAAATGTGCTGGTTTGCTAGGTTTCCCCAGGTGCCGGCTGAGCTGGAGGCCAAAATCCACAGGTAAGCACTGTTTTCTGTGAAAAAATGTGATACGTCCATGTTGTGTTTTGGGCCATTTCCTTTTGTGGGCACTAGGCCTACCCACACAAGTGAGGTACCATTTTTATCGGGAGACTTGGGGGAACGGTGGGGCAAAGGAAATTTGTGGCTCCTCTCAGATTCCAGAACTTTCTGTCACCGAAATGTGAGGAAAATGTGTTTTTTTAGCCATATTTTGAGGTTTTCAAAGGATTCTGGGTAAAAGAACCTGGTCAGAGCCCCACAAGTCACCCCATCTTGGATTCCCCTAGGTCTCTAGTTTTTAAAAATGTGCTGGTTTGGTAGGTTTCCCTAGGTGCCGGCTGAGCTAGGGGCCAAAATCTACAGATAGGCACTTTGCAAAAAACACCTCTGTTTTCTGTAACAAAATGGGATGTGTCAACGTTGTGTTTTGGGCCATTTCCTTTTGTGGGCGCTAGGCCTACCCACACAAGTGAGGTACCATTTTTCTCGGGAGACTTGGGGGAACGCTGGGTGGAAGGAAATTTGTGGCTCCTCTCAGATTCCAGAACTTTCTGTCACCGAAATGTGAGGAAAATCTGTTTTTTTAGCCAAATTTTGAGGTTTGCAAAGGATTCTGGGTAACAGAACCTGGTCAGAGCCCCACAAGTCACCCCATCTTGGATTCCCCTTGGTCTCTAGTTTTCAAAAATGCACAGGTTTGGTAGGTTTCCCTAGGTGCCGTCTGAGCTAGAGGCCAAAATCTACAGGTAGGCACTTTGCAAAAAACACCTCTGTTTTCTGTCAAAAAATGGGATGTGTTCACATTGTGTTTTGGGGCATTTTCTGTCACAGGCACTAGGCCTACCCACACAAGTGAGGTATCATTTTTATCGGGAGACTTGGGGGAACATAGAATAGCAAAACAAGTGTTATTGTCCCTTGTCTTTCTCTACATTTTTTCCTTCCAAATATAAGAGAGTGTGTAAAAAAGACGTCTATTTGACAAATGCCCTGTAATTCACATGCTAGTATGGGCTCCCCGGAATTCAGAGATGTGCAAATAACCACTACTCCGCAACACCTTATCTTGTGCCCATTTTGGAAATACAAACGTTTTCTTGATAGCTATTTTTTACTCTTTATATTTCAGCAAATGAATTGCTGTATACCCGATATAGAACGAAAACCCAAGGCATGGTGCAGGTCATTTATTAGCTCTGGGTACCTAGAGTTCTTGATGAACCTACAAGCCCTATATATCCCCGCAACCAAAAGAGACCAGCAGACGTAACAGTATATTGCTTTAAAAAATCTGACATTGCAGGAAAAAGTTACAGAGTAAAACGTAGAGAAAAATTGCTGACTTTTTCACCTCAATTTCCATATGTTTTTTTTCCAGTTGTTATTTTCTGTAGGAAACCCTTGTAGGATCTACACAAATTACCCCTTGCTGAATTCAGAATTTGGTCTACTTTTCAGAAATGTTTCGGTGTCTGGGATCCAATATTGGTTTCATGCCCATTTCTGTCACTGACAGGAAGGAGGTTGAAAGCACAAAAAAATCCTAAAAATGGGGTATGCCCCAGTAAAATGGCAATATTGTGTTGAAAAATTGGGGTTTCTGATTCAAGTCTGCCTGTTCCTGAACGCTAGGAAGCTGGTGATTTTAGCACTGCAAACCCTTTGTTGATGCCATTTTCAGGGAACAAACCACAAGCCTTCTTCTGCAGCCCCTTTTTCTCATTTTGTTTCCAAAAAAAAAAAATATTTCACTGTATTTTGCCAACTTTCTTGTCCTCCTTCTGGGTAACCCACAAAGTCTGGGTACCTCTAGAATCCCTATGATGTTGGAAAAAAAGGACGCAAATTTGGCGTGGGTAGCTTATGTGAACAAAAAGTTATGACGGCCTAAGCGCGAACTGCCCCAAATAGCCAAAAAAAGGCTTGGCACCTGAGGGGAAAAAGGCCTGGCAGCGAAGGGCTTAAGAAGAGAGTTGTGGTAACTTAGTAAAGAAAATGAAAAAAAAATGATTTCTATTTCACTCCATTCAGCTAACTATTCCAGTGACTTTTGTCAAGCAGGTTCTGTGGCTTAGTTGGTTAAAGTGCCTGTCTAGTAAACAGGAGATCCTGAGTTCAAACCTCAGCAGCACCTTGATATTTTTATTCTTAAATTACAGATCAGTTTCCTTAGATACTCTCTGAAGCAATTAAAAAATGAAAAATCTGAGTCATCTTACTAATAGACAGTTAATCTTAATATATTAAATAACATTCTGAGAATCTTCATGGTAACAGAAGCAATACTTTGAATGTCAAATGAAGAGTAAATCAAAAAGCAAGGTATATATGAACTAAAACCTTAGAGTTGAAGACAATTGTATTCCTCTAACAATTATTATTTGTAAACCACTCAAAAATGTAACCCACTTTTATAAGTACTTTTTAACTAAAATGTAGGTATTCTTGTTAAGTGATGGGGAATCCTTTTTTGTTCAACGGTTCACCACAGATAAAGAAGACTGCACTAAAGGCACTGAGGACAAGTCATTTCCACTAAGTCAGTTATTCAATATTTGTAAGATAAGTAGGTGCTGTTGTTTAGTGGTCAAAGCTCCTGTCTCATAACTAGGATGTCCTGTATTTAAATTCCAGCAACACTTTAGATTTAGTCCAAACTTTTAAAATTCAATTTCTTCAACTAAATGTTCAATAAAGTTTAAAAACAAGAGTAGTGTTTTGTTGACTTTAGAATGCTTGATCTCCAAATGAAATAAACACTTGGTGTTTTGCAGAATTTGAAAGCAATACCATAAATGAATAGGGGAAAAGAGAATGTCAAAGAAAAGGAAAGAGATGACAAATAAATTGAGAGTTCAATTTAACTAATTCATTTTACTCACAACACATAATTCAATATTCTATAAGTAGGGTAAGTCACTCATTAAGGAAGTATTCTTAAATAAGTTTGATCTTCTCACCTATAGAGTTTGACAACAGAGTTGTACCAACTTAGAAAAGAAAATTAAAAAACGAGATTTCTACCGCACTCCATTCTACTAGCAATTCCAGTAAACTTTGTCATGAAGGTGCTGTGGCTTAGTTGCTTAAACTACCCGTCTAGTAAACAGGAAATCCTGAGTTCAAATCTCCACAACACCTTGCTCTTTTTCATAGTTAAAAAAAAGATTATTTTCATTAGATGATCATTTGATATAATGTTAAAATGAAAAATTTGAGTCAGCTTACTATTGAACAGTTCATCTTAATACCAAATAAAATTCAGATTATTTTCGAGATGACAGAAGCAAGACTGTGAATGTAAAATGAAGGGTATATCACAGAGGAAGATAAATATAAAATGAAGCCCTAGAGTTGAAGAAGAAAAGTGATACAATCCTCTACAATAATAATTTGTGAACCACTGAAAAATGTAATCTACTTTTATGAGTACTTTTTAATGAAAACTTATGTACTCTTCTTAAGAGATGGGGAATTCTTTTATGTTTAACTTAATAACACAGATAAAAAAAAGACTCCACAGAAGGCATAGAGAAACAATAATGGCAACTAAGTCAGTTTTTCAATCTTTTTAAGACTAAGAGGTGCTGTGGCTTAGTGGTTAAAGCTCCTGTCTCGTAAACAGGAGATCCTCAATTCAAATCTCAGCAGCACCTCAGTTTTGCTCCAAATTTATAGAATGTAATTTCTTCAAGTAAATATTAAATGTAGTTTCAAAACAAGAGTAGTGGCCTGTTTTCTTTAGAATGCTTCATCTTAGAATGAAAAAAGCACTTGGTATTTTGCAGAATTTCAAAGCAATACATTGAATGAATAAG
The DNA here is from genome assembly GCF_031143425.1 of Pleurodeles waltl. Classification (NCBI taxonomy): domain Eukaryota; kingdom Metazoa; phylum Chordata; class Amphibia; order Caudata; family Salamandridae; genus Pleurodeles; species Pleurodeles waltl. Next base: position 188,705,222 of record NC_090447.1, read on the forward strand.
GGAAATGAGAATTATAACAAAGAGGAAAGAGAAGAAAATTCAATTTAGAGTTCAATTTAAGTAATGCATTTCACTCACAAGACATAATTCAATATTCTAAAAGAACGGTAAGCCACCTCTTAAGGAAGTATTTTTAAATAAATTTTGTATTCTCACCTACAGTGTTTAAGAAGAGAGTTGTGGGAACTTAGAAAAGAAAATGAAAAAAATGATTTCTATTTCACTCCATTCAGCTAACTATTCCAGTGACATTTGTCAAGAAGGTGCTGTGGCTTAGCTGGTTAAAGCGCCTGTCTAGTAAACAGGAAATCCTGAGTTCAAATCTCAGCAGCGCCTCAGTTTATCACCAAACTTAAAGGATTTAAGTTCTTCAAGTAAATATTAAATACAATTTCAAAACAAGATGTCAGAGTCACCAGATCCTCAGGGTCTGTGCACGTTCCCAACAAGTCCACCACTGAACAGCTCCACGACTCTGATAGATAAATCACAGAGACTGAGAGAGATTAGGAAGGGAACAGCTGGGAAGGAGACCTGTAGTAAAAAAAAGGTTAGAACACAGAATATGAAAATTATATCTCCAGAAATCAATACTAGACTATGATTCTAAGCCTAGTCACTCTGAAAACATGAACAATCTAAGAATTAAGTTTAAAATGACTAAGTTTCAAGATGGCCGGATACCTGTAGGGGAATCAAGATGAATTAAATGAAAACCTTTTTGTAAGGAAATGCCTCCTTGGCATGGTTACCCCCTGACTTTTTGCCTTTGCTGATGCTAAGTTTTGATTTGAAAGTGTGCTGAGGCCTGCTAACCAGGCCCCAGCACCAGTGTTCTTTCCCTAACCTGTACTTTTGTTTTCACAATTGGCACACCCTGGCATCCAGGTAAGTCCCTCGTAACTGGTACCCCTGGTACCAAGGGCCCTGATGCCAGGGAAGGTCTCTAAGGGATGCAGCATGTCTTTTGCCACCCTGGGGACCCCTCACTCAGCACAGACACACTGCTTGCCAGCTTGTGTGTGCTGGTGAGGACAAAACGAGTAAGTCGACATGGCCCTCCCCTCAGGGTGCCATGCCAACCTCACACTGCCTATGCAGTATAGATAAGTCACCCCTCTAGCAGGCCTTACAGCCCTAAGGCAGGGTGCACTATACCATAGGTAAGGGCACCAGTGCATGAGCACTGTGCCCCTACATTTGTCTAAGCAAAACCTTAGACATTGTAAGTGCAGGGTAGCCATAAGAGTAGATGGTCTGGGAGTCTGTCAAACACGAACTCCACAGCACCATAATGGCTACACTGAAAACTAGGAAGTTTGGTATCAAACCTCTCAGCACAATAAATGCACACTGATTCCAGTGTACATTTTATTGTAACATACACCCCAGAGGGCACCTTAGAGGTGCCCCCTAAAACCTTAACCAACTACCCGTGTAGGCTGACTGGTTTTAGCAGCCTGCCACACTCGAGATGTGGAATCACATTTTACAGTTCTTAGGTATGCTATGCCTGGTGACCCCTGTGATACACAATGACAATCTCTGCACAGGCCTATCATTAAATAAAGAGGCCTACAAATGTAATTTGCTACTGCTAGGAATGCATTATGTTGCAAGGCTTGCTCTCTGAACAGCCATCATGAAATATCATCGTCATTGCATGCTAGCTGAAGCAATCTCCCTTCTGGAAAGTACCAGTCTGAGTACGTAATGTTCTCAAGTTCTGTCACAAGATGGACCATGTGATATTAGGCACGTAGGCCACCTTGTGTAAAATCCTTTTCTATGCTTTTTGTTACTATATATGGTATGATAGGAAAAACTACCTTCAGACATAATGGAGAAATAGCCATACGTCAATCATACGTCAATGACAAAGAACCAATAATACGTTGAATTATGTTTGTGGTTTAATACTATAAAAGATCATGGATTACTTCCTTGTATTGGGCTGTTCGTGTACACTAGTACAGAGCATCCTCCATGTACATGTCTTTCTATTTCTATCTCTAATAAATTCTTTATGTTTATCTAGAAGAGCTGGCTAACGGTCGTTTATATCTGGATGGGTGTTGAATAATTAGGCTTCTACAGAGACATGTTGCTGGCCACATGGGGAGAGTGCCTTTGTCACTCTGTGGCTAGTAACAAAGCCTGCACTGGGTGGAGATGCTTATCACCTCCCCCTTGCAGGAGCTGTAACACCTGGCGGTGAGCCTCAAAGGCTCACCTCCTTTGTTACAGCACCACAGGGCATTCCAGCTAGTGGAGTTGCCCGCCCCCTCCGGCCACGGCCCCACTTTTGGCGGCAAGGCCAGAGGAGATAATGAAAAAAACAAGGAGGAGTCACTGACCAGTCAGGACAGCCCCTAAGGCAACCTGAGCTGAAGTGACTCTGACTTTTAGGAATCCTCCATCTTGCAGATGGAGGATCCCCCCAATAGGGATAGGAATGTGACCCCCTCCCCTTGGGAGGAGGCACAAAGAGGGTGTAGCCACCCTCAGGGCTAGTAGCCATTGGCTACTGCCCTCCCTGACCTAAACACACCCCTACATTCTGTATTTAGGGGCTCCCCTGAACCTAGGAACTCAGATTCCTGCAACCTAAGAAGAAGAGGACTGCTAAGCTGAAAAACCCTGCAGAGAAGACGGAGACACCAACTGCTTTGGCCCCAGCTCTACCGGCCTGTCTCCCCACTTTCAAAGACACTGCTCCAGCGACGCTTTCCCCAGGGACCAGCGACCCCTGAATCCTCAGAGGACTGGCCTGCTCTAGAAGGACCAAGAAACTCCCGAGAACAGCGGCCCTGTTCATCCAAGACTGCAACTTTGTTTCCAAAGAAGCAACTTCAAGACAACTGCGTTTCCCGCCGGAAGCGTGAGACTTGCTACTCTGCACCCGACACCCCCGGCTCGACTTGTGGAGAACAAACACTTCAGGGAGGACTCCCCGGCGACTACGAGACCGTGAGTAGCCAGAGTTGCCCCCACAGCGGCACCTGCAGAGGGAATCCCGAGGCTCCCCCTGACCGCGACTGCCTGACTCCCAGATCCCGATGCCTGGAAAAGACTCTGCACCCGCAGCCCCCAGGACCTGAAAGATCGGATCTCCAGTGCAGGAGTGACTCCCAGGAGGCCCTCTCCCTTGCCCAGGTGGTGGTTACCCCGAGGAGCCCCCCCCTTACCGCCTGCATCGCTGAAGAGACCCCTTGGTCTCCCATTGATTTACATTGGAAACCCGACGTGTGTTTGCACACTGCACCCGGCCGCCCCGTGTTGCTGAGGGTGTACTTTCTGTGCTGACTTGTGTCCCCCCCGGTGCCCTACAAAACCCCCCTGGTCTGCCCTCCGAAGACGCGGGTACTTACCTGCTGGCAGACTGGAACCGGGGCACCCACTTCTCCATTGAAGCCTATGCGTTTTGGGCACCACTTTGAACTCTGCACCTGACCGGCCCTGAGCTGCTGGTGTGGTAACTTTGGGGTTGCTCTGAACCCCCAACGGTGGGCTACCTTGGACCCAAACTTGAACCCCGTAGGTGGTTTACTTACCTACAAAAACTAACAAATACTTACCTACCCCAGGAACTGTTGAAAATTGCACTGTGTCTAGTTTTAAAATAGCTATATGTGATTTATTTGAAAAGTATATATGCTATTGTGATTATTCAAAGTTCCTAAAGTACTTACCTGCAATACCTTTCATTTGAAGTATTACATGTAAAATTTGAACCTGTGGTTCTTAAAATAAACTAAGAAAATATATTTTTCTATACAAAAACCTATTGGCCTGGAATTGTCTCTGAGTGTGTGTTCCTCATTTATTGCCTGTGTGTGTACAACAAATTCTTAACACTACTCCTTTGATAAGCCTACTGCTCGACCACACTACCACAAAATAGAGCATTAGTATTATCTCTTTTTGCCACTATCTTACCTCCAAGGGGAACCCTTGGACTCTGTGTATACTATTCCTTACTTTGAAATAGTGCATACAGAGCCAACTTCCTACACTTTTTATTCAAGTACTTTCCTTTACATGAGAATCATAAAAACATTCTGACTAAATTTTAAACCAGTCAAATAAATCCTGTTTTGAGAATGTATACTAGGACCATACAATATTGCATCTAGAAACTCTGGCCTTCTGTGTACTCTTAAAATGTTTCAACACAAATTGCACATATTGCATATATATATATATATATATATATATACATATATATATATATATATATATAGTAAACACCATAAAAGGATTGCGCACCATGAATAACACTATATGGATTCAGGAAACAAATCACATAACTTGTCAACTCGAATATTACATAATAAATATCTTAGAATAGTGGCATACAATAAACAACATGAAATAAACTCGAGGAGAGAATCGTGCGTCTTGCCGATTCGAGTGTCACTATGTAAAATACCAAGAAATAGTAGCACGCAATGAATATCAAAGTCAAATCATCATTAATCGAATCGCGCGTCTTGCCGATTCGTAAAACACGATGTAAATGTCAAGAAATAACAGCTCACAATAAATAACAAGATCAAAGTACAATGAAACGAATCGCGCTTCTTTTGCCGATTCTTAAGCCACCATGTAAATGTCAAGAAATGGTAGCGCGCAATGAACAACAAAGTTAAATCCTCATGAAACGAGTTGCGCATCTTGCCAATTCGTAAAACATCATGTAAATGTCAAGAAATAGTAGCACGCAATGGACAACAATGTTTAAACACCATAAAACGAATCGCGCATCTTGCCGATTCTTAAGCCACCATGCCAATGTCAAGAAATGGTAGCACGCAATGAATAACAAAGTCAAACCTTTATGAAACCAATCGCGCATCTTGCCTATTTGTAAACTACCATATAAATGTCAAGAAATGGTAGCGCGCAAGTAATCTGTTACTCATTTAAGAATTGAACCAAGAATATGAAAATTCTCAATAACGGTGTTGGGACAGTCCAACCACTGTCTTACCGCCTGGAACAATGACCACCATTGAAGGATGAAGGGCAGAAGACTGCAAGATCCAAATAGGCCACCGGGACAGGAGCTCAGGAAAAAGCTGCTGCTCTGCACCGAGACCTCTGAATAGTGAGCACTGGGAGTTGGGCTGGCTCTCTTTTATAGAGTCTTGGCCCAGCCTCAGAACCACGCCCAGGAATGTTGCAGGGAAAGTCTCCGGAAGGCGCTGGAAAGGAGCCACACCCTAACACACTCTGAAAACATGCAGCAATACATTGCAAAGGAACAGTATTTGTAAACATATTAAAAATACGTTTTCAGGATTGAACACTGCAATGCAAAAGGTTAAACCACAACATATCAGCACAATGCATAAATTACGTTGTTTTGAGAGTGCTGGGTTTTTGCGTTTTTGTCGCCAATAGAGCGCGTACTGCTCTGGTGTTGACACAAGAGTAGTGTCCTGTTCACATTAGAATGCTTCATCTCATAATGAAAAAAGCACTTGGTATTTTGCAGAATTTCAAAGCAATACAATGAATGAATAAGAGAAATGAGAATTATAACAAAGAGGAAAGAGAAGAAAATTCAATTTAGAATTCAATTTAAGTAATGCATTTCACTCACAAGACATAATTTAATATTCTAAAACAGTAGTAAGCCACCTCTTAAGGAAGTATTTTTAAATAAATTTAGTGTACTCACCTATAGTGTTTAGAAGAGAGTTGTGGTAACTTAGAAAAGAAAATGAAAAAAAAAATGATTTCTATTTCACTCCATTCAGCTAACTATTCCAGTGATTTTGGTCAAGCAGGTGCTGTGGCTTAGATGGTTAAAGTGCTTGTCTAATAAACAGGAGATTGTGAGTTCAGATCTCAGCGACACCTTGATATTTTTATTCTTAAATTACAGATCAGTTTCCTTAGACACTCTCTGATACAATTAAAAAATGAAAAATCTGAGTCATCTTACTAATAGACAGTTCATCTTAATATTAAATAAAATTCAGAGATTTTTCATGGTAACAGAAGCAATACTTTGAATGTAAAATGAAGAGTAAATCAAATAGCAAGGTATATATGAACTAAAACCTTAGAGTTGTAGACAATTGATGTATTCCTCTACAATTATTATTTGTAAACCACTCAAAAATGTAATCCACTTTTATAAGTACTTTTTAACTAAAATGTAGGTATTCTTGTTAAGTGATGGGGAATCCTTTTTTGTGCAATGTTTCACCACAGATAAAGAAGACTGCACTAAAGGCACTGAGGACAAGTCATCTCCACTGAGTCAGTAGTTCAATATTTGTAAGATAAGTAGGTGCTGTTGTTTAGTGGTCAAAGCTCCTGTCTCATAACTAGGATGTCCTGTGTTTAAATTCCAGCAACACTTTAGATTTAGTCCAAACTTTTAAAATTCAATTTCTTCAAGTAAACGTTCAATAAAGTTTAAAAACAAGAGTAGTGTTCTGTTGACTTTAGAATGCTTGATCTCCAAATGAAACAAACACTTGGTGTTTTGCAGAATTCGAAAGTAATACCATAAATGAATAGGCAAAAAGAGAATGTCAAAGAAAAGGAAAGAGACGACAAATAAATTAAGAGTTCAATTTAACTAATGCATTTCACTCACAACACATAATTCAATATTCTATAAGTAGGGTAAGTCACTCATTAAGGAAGTATTCTTAAATAAATTTGATCTTGTCACCTATAGTTTGACAACAGAGTTGTATCAACTTAGAAAAAAAAATAAAAAAAAGAGATTTCTACTGCACTCCATTCTACTAGCAATTCCAGTAAACTTTGCTATGAAGGTGCTGTGGCTTAGTTTCTTTGAATGCCCGTCTAATAAACAGGAGATCCTGAGTTCAAATCTCCACAACAAATCGCTCCTTTTCATAGTTAAATAACAGATTATTTTCATTAGATGATCCTTTGATATAATGTTAAAATGAAAAATTTGAGTCAACTTACTATTGAGCAGTTCATCTTAATACTAAATGAAATTCCGAGTATTTTCGAGATGACAGAAGCAAGACTGTGAACGTAAAATGAAGGGTATATCAAAGAGGAATATAAATATAAAATAAAGCACTAGAGTTGAAGAAGACAAGTGATACCATCCTCTACAATAATAATTTGTGAACCACTGAAAAATGTAATCTACTTTTATGAGTACTTTTTAACAAAAACGTAGGTACTCTTCTTAAGTGATGGGGAATTCTTTTATGTTTAACGTAATAACACAGATAAAAAAAGACTCCTCAGAAGGCATTGAAAAGCAATAATGGCAACTAAGTAAGTTATTCAATCGTTTTAAGAGGAAGAGGTGCTGTGGCGTAGTGGTTAAAGCGCCTGTCTCGTAAACAGGAAATCCTGAGTTCAAATCTCAACAACACCTCAGTTTTGCTCCAAACTTATAGAATTGAATTTTTTCAAGTAAATATTAAATACAGTTTCAAAACAACAGTAGTGTCCTGTTCACTTTAGAATGCTTCATCTCATAATGAAAAAAGCACTTGGTATTTTGCAGAATTTCAAAGCAATGCAATGAATGAAAAAGGGAAATGAAAATTATAACAAAGAGGAAAGAGAAGAAAATTCAATTTAGAGTTGAATTTTTGTAATGCATTTCACTCACAAGACATAATTCAATATTCTAAAAGAACGGTAAGCCACCTCTTAAGGAAGTATTTTTAAATACATTTAGTGTTCTCACCTATAGTGTTTAAGAAGAGAGTTGTGGGAACCTAGAAAAGAAAATGAAAAAAAAAAATGATTTCTATTTCACTCCATTCAGCTAACTATTCCAGTGCCATTTGTCAAGCGGGTGCTGTGGCTTAGTTGGTTAAAGCGCCTGTCTAGTAAACAGGAGATCCTGAGTTCAAATCTCAGCAACACCTTGATATTTTTATTCTTAAATTACAGATCAGTTTCCTTAGACACTCTCTGACACAATAAAAAAATGAAAAATCTGAGTCATCTTACTAATAGACAGTTCATTTTAATAGTAAATAAAATTCAGAGAATTTTCATGGTAACAGAAGCAATACTTTGAATGTAAAATGAAGAGTAAATCAAATAGCAAGGTATTTATGAACTAAAACCTTAGAGTTGAAGGCGATTTATGTATTCCTCTACAATTATTATTTGTAAACCACTCAAAAATGTAATCCACTTTTATAAGTACTTTTTAACTAAAATGTAGGTATTCTTGTTAAGTGATGGGGAATCCTTTTTTGTGCAACGTTTCACCACAGATAAAGAAGACTGCACTAAAGGTACTGATGACAAGTCATCTCCACTGAGTCAGTTGTTCAATATTTGTAAGATAAGTAGGTGCTGTTGTTTAGTGGTCAAAGCTCCTGTCTCATAACTAGGATTTCCTGTGTTTAAATTCCAGCAACACTTTAGATTTAGTCCAAAATTTTAAAAGCCAATTTCTTCAAGGAAACGTTCAATAAAGTTTAAAAACAAGAGTAGTGTTCTGTTGACTTTAGAATGCTTGATCTCCAAATGAAACAAACACGTGGTGTTTTGCAGAATTCAAAAGTAATACCATAAATGAATAGGGGAAAAGAGAATGTCAAAGAAAAGGAAAGAGACGACAAATAAATTAAGAGTTCAATTTAACTAATGCATTTTACTCACAACACATAATTCAATATTCTATAAGTAGGGTAAGTCACTCATTAAGGAAGTATTCTTAAATAAATTTGATCTTCTCACCTATAGAGTTTGACAACAGAGTTGTATGAACTTAGAAAAGAAAATTAAAAAACGAGATTTCTACTGCACTCCATTCTACTAGCAATTTCAGTAAACATTGCTATGAAGGTGCTGTCGCTTAGTTGCTTTGAATGCCCGTCTAATAAACAGGAGCCTCTGAGTTCAAATCTCCAGAACAACTCGCTCCTTTTCATAGTTAAATAACAGATTATTTTCATTAGATGATCCTTTGATATAATGTTAAAATGAAATATTTGAGTCAACTTACTATGAGGAGTTCATCTTAATACTAAATAAAATTCTGAGTATTTTCGAGATGACAGAACAAGACTGTGAACGTAAAATGAAGGGTATATCAAAGAGGAAGATAAATACAAAATAAAGCACTAGAGTTGAAGAAGAAAAGTGATACAATCCTTTACAATAATAATTTGTGAACCACTGAAAAATGTAATCTACTTTTATGAGTACTTTTTAACAAAAACTTAGGTACTCTTCTTAAGTGATGGGGAATTCTTTTATGTTTAACGTAATAACACAGATAAAAAAAGACTCCACAGAAGGCATTGAAAAGCAATAATGGCAACTAAGTCAGTTATTCAATCATTTTAAGAGTAAAAGGTGCTGTGGCTTAGTGGTTAAAGCGCCTGTCTTGTAAACAGGAAATCCTGAGTTCAAATCTCAGCAACAACTCAGTTTTGCTCCAAACTTATAGAATTGAATTTTTTCAAGTAAATATTAAATACAGTTTCAAAACAACAGTAGTGTCCTGTTCACTTTAGAATGCTTCATCTCATAATGAAAAAAGCACTTGGTATTTTGCAGAATTTCAAAGCAATGCAATGAATGAAAAAGGGAAATGAAAATTATAACAAAGAGGAAAGAGAAGAAAATTCAATTTAGAGTTGAATTTTTGTAATGCATTTCACTCACAAGACATAATTCAATATTCTAAAAGAACGGTAAGCCACCTCTTAAGGAAGTATTTTTAAATAAATTTAGTGTTCTCACCTATAGTGTTTAAGAAGAGAGTTGTGGGAACCTAGAAAAGAAAATGAAAAAAAAAAATTATATTTCACTCCATTCAGCTAACTATTCCAGTGCCATTTGTCAAGCGGGTGCTGTGGCTTAGCTGGTTAAAGCGCCTGTCTAGTAAACAGGAGATCCTGAGTTCAAATCTCAGCAGCACCTTGATATTTTTATTCTTAAATTACAGATCAGTTTCCTTAGACACTCTCTGACACAATAAAAAAATGAAAAATCTGAGTCATCTTACTAATAGACAGTTCATTTTAATAGTAAATAAAATTCAGAGAATTTTCATGGTAACAGAAGCAATACTTTGAATGTAAAATGAAGAGTAAATCAAATAGCAAGGTATTTATGAACTAAAACCTTAGAGTTGAAGACGATTTATGTATTCCTCTACAATTATTATTTGTAAACCACTCAAAAATGTAATCCACTTTTATAAGTACTTTTTAACTAAAATGTAGGTATTCTTGTTAAGTGATGGGGAATCCTTTTTTGTGCAACGTTTCACCACAGATAAAGAAGACTGCACTTAAGGTACTGATGACAAGTCATCTCCACTGAGTCAGTTGTTCAATATTTGTAAGATAAGTAGGTGCTGTTGTTTAGTGGT